>NC_051288.1:17286657-18486657 GCF_015220745.1 Sebastes umbrosus | reverse complement strand
ATGAAGCGGTGCCTATAGATCCCCCCCCTCCCCGGGCCGCCTCGACCAGGCTCTGTGTGCTGCCTCTGTTCCCCAGTCACGGGTTGGAGCTCCAGATGGGGAGGCTTTGTCTGGCCCTGGGTGTGCGGCACACACCGCCATTAATCCTGCCCTCTGAGGGCTTGCAGAGGACCATGGCAAATATTTGTGAGCCGCCCAAGTGTAGCCTCAGAAAGAAGAGGCTGGTGGGAGAGGTGTTGAATACTGAAGCCACGGTGAATACGGGGGGGAGGCGATGCCATGTGTTTACGCATGTCTGTCAGCCACCAGCGCTCGGGTTATGTGAGCCGGTCCGCTAATGGTCCGGGTGTTATGTCTCCTGTGCTGGATTACTCCCACACCCTTCTTTGCCCCGAGGACTGATTGAGTTCACACACGCACGCACAGGCACAAGCGAGTTGGTCACATGGCTCTTATGTTTCAGGCAGTGAAGCCAACAGCGCCGAGCACGCCGTCTCTCCAACCTGATGCTCCTTTAAAATCTCCCTGCGCCTTTTAGATATGCACGCATGCATGCGTGTGTGTATTCATTTTGCTGCTTTCCTCCCGTTGCCATGAATAATGAAGGAGTAACCAGGTCAATGTGACCATGCAAAATTCAGCACAATGCAGCTAGTGTTACAGATGAGGTAATGTGCGGCTCGCTGCGCGTCCTTCAGGTCAATGCAATATCAATACACGTGAAGAGATAGGTTTGGTCCCTGAGCCTGATGTGGCGGCGCAGCCTTCACCTAGGGGTGAGGTCAGCTATGAGGCAGGAGGTGGGAAGCAGCCCAGAGTTTACTTCAACACAGCTGCTACCATGATGAAAGACCAAAAAACTTCACCAGGAAGTTATTAAATGATCACAAGGTTTGGGTTTTAGACTTGTGGTCGGACAAAACAAATGATTTGAAGACGTCACTTGGGATCTGGCAAAATGGGCATTTTTCACGGTTTCTTCACATTTTACACACTTAATTATTTTATTCATCAAAAAAAAATAATGATAGATTAAAGGCGCAGTGTGCAGGATCTGGCAGTATCTAGCGGTGAGGTTGCAAATTGCAACCAGCTGAAGCCACTGAAATGGCCCTATCTAGAGCTGTTGTAGGTCATTTGGAGCAGAGCTAGTGCGTAGAGTGTGTGTACCTGGGAAGTGAGTGATGAAGCAAGAGAGAGAGAGAGGCGGCGACGGCAGCCAGTAACGTTAGCAACTCCGGCCTAAGCAGGAAACGTTAACAGTGTTTGGTTTGTGCATTCTGGGCTTCTGTAGAAACATGGCGGCTGGCTCCGTGAAGAGGACACGCTCTGTATGTAGATTTAAAAGGCTCATTCTAAGCTAACAAAAACACAACTATTCTTATGGTACATGTCCATAGGAGCGTTTTTTATCGTGAGGGATCGCCTCACTTCGCAGCATTGGATGCTTGATGGGTTGCCACTAGGCACCTGATTGGACGAACGCTTTCCCTCATAGGCTACTATAAAGTAGCCTAGACCTCAACTTTATGCAAATGAGGAGTGGCCAACGTCACGACCCCGTCTATCGAATCGCGCCGCCACGCTACCAGAATGCATTGCACGGCTGCTTACATAGACAATGAATGGGAAGCGTGGAAAGGACGGAGGCTGTGGACATGCATCTTTAGTTTCAGGTGATTATACACTAATGAAAACATACTTATTAATATTATACTCCATTTCTGCCAATAGATCCTCCTAAATGTTACACACTGGTCCTTTAAACGCTGATGGAAAATAATAATTGGGTGGAGCCCTAAACTTGTGTTGTGTAACACTGACACCTATCAAATCAGTCAACAAGTACTCTGAATCATGAATCCACGTGCTTTAAAAAACGGGTACATACTGTACTGTACACCCCTGATCTTCCGACAACAGCTATGACATGACAGTGGATTAAACAGTTTGAGAAATGGGTGTCGTGTATATACTGCTCAAGCAATATAAGATTATAGCAGCTTAGAGTGTCACATGGGTAGATATATAACATGATACTTGGTTCTATAAAACACGGAGATCCATTTTTATAAGGACAGGCCGTGTCTCCATGAAATGAAAGTGGATACGAATGACTCATATAGTGAGAGTACTTAAGAGTGTCAGCTGTGCGTCAAAGACAAGACAGAGATGAGGTATGATGATGGCGGGTCGTTTAACATTAGGATACGAAGGTAGCTTCTTCTCCGTCAAGGTAGCTGACTGTCGGGTGAAAGACACAACAACCTTCCCGTCGGTTAATGCTTAACACAGAGACACAGATGTGCGCACAGAAGGAAGCAAAACTGTCACATAAACACCAGATTTCGATTTACACTTCTCTCTTAACCTCCTCACCTTTGCTGAGTGTGCTGTTCGCTTGGCACAGTGCAGATAAAGCAGATAAGGCACACATGAGGGTGGAGTTGAAAGGTTCAACATGAGCCAACAGTATATGACAGTCAGAGCGATGTCTGTGGTCTGAACACAGTGACAAATAGAGTGATTTTTGGGAAACCTGGTTGGATTCCCGGCAGCTGGATTTCAACACAGTGAAATATCATTTTTTTTAGGAAACTTTGAAATAAGATTAGAGCTGTCAATGTTAACGTGATAATAACGTGTTAACAAAACACCACTAATTTCTTTAACACCTTAACACAACTTAGGATTTTTAGGTTGTAGCGTGCTCAGTTTTAAAACTAGAGTGAAGATCCTGGCATCATATGAAACCTAATGAATCCCTTGGTACCAACCGTGTCATACTAGCTTGTCGAGAAGGAGGCTAAATAACGCTCCAAACTTGTGCTAAATTTTGGCGAGGAAAAACTGTCATTGCCATTTTCAAAGGGGTCCCTTGACCTCTGACCTCAAGATATGTGAATGAAAATGGGTTCTATGGGTACCCACGAGTCTCCCCTTTACAGACATGCTGCCCACTTTATGATAATCACATGCAGTTTGGGGGCAAGTCATAGTCAAGTCAGCACACTGACACACTGACAGCTGTTGTTGCCTGTTGGACTTGAGTTTGCCATGTTATGATTTGAACTGAGCACCCCTCCGCTAACTCCTCCCTTTCAAAGACTGCGGTAACATGAGCCGCCAAGTGCAAAACTGTGGTAGCGCCGTTCGCATCGCTAAGAGGCCATCTTTAACATGATAACACTACTTTAGGAGCAACGTAAGTCAGACGGCGGTTGGCGGTCACGTGGTTTAGCACTCTGTGGCTCACGTTACAAGCGTGTCGGAGAACTACGGTGGCCTTCAGGTAACGGAAAAATGTGAAAGACTTTCTAGAGCCAGTGTTTGGTTTGTCCGTTCTGGGCTACTGTAGAAACATGGCGGAGCAACACGGCGGACTCCGTGAAGAGGACCCGCTCCCTATGTAGATATGAAGGGCTCATTCTAAGCTAACTGAAATGCAACGATTCTTAGATTCAGGTGATTATACACTAATGAAAACATAGTTATGAATATTATATTCCATTTCTGCTAATAGATCCCCTGAAATGTTACACACTGTTCCTTTAAAGTCACATGTAGCAGAGTTAAAAAGAGGCCAAATCACCCCAAACTGCATGTGCATTAGTTAAAATGAAAGCAAAAGTATTCTACTTGTAAAAGGAAACTGTTGAAAGTCACCGCAGAATATGCAAAACGCTGACAAATTGCATCAAAAAAGAGGAACAGGAATACCAAGTGGAAGATAACCAACAGGGCTATGACATGACAAATGCAAGTGGGCATGCAACCCTACAAGACCTACGACTTGAAATTTTCATGATGCTATTTCCTCGTTGTAAAATCCTCTGCCCCAAATAAATAAAAACGGTAACACCCAAGGTATTTTGTAATGTGTGCCGTCACCTGGCCGCGCAGTGAGGAATCACATTTATGACAACGCTGAGAGGAAAAGAGTCAGCCTGCCAGCGAGAGACGGAAAAACACCCAAGCCAGATCATTGCGTGTTTTTCATACCACCACCATCAGCCAAAACACTGCCTTTTCACACACTAAAGCAGACTATATAACCGTAACCTGGAGGAGAACACGACCTTGCGATAACTATAGCCTTTATGTTCAGCCAAGCCTTGTGGGTGACATAAGATACTAACACAAGACAAAGCTTTCTCCCCTCACCCCGAGGTGGAGAAAATGTGTGTAGCTGCATGCGTTTCCTGCTGCTCGGTGACGTTGCAGGAGTCTTGGCCTTCGAGGAGGATGAGAATGTGATCACAGCTCGACTGGCTCGGGTATATATATATATAAAAGGTCACGGGAGATATTGATGGTGTATCAGAAGGAGTGAAAGAGAAAAAGAAGATGAGATGTTCCAGCCTGGTTTTATCTTCATCCACACTCCAGCGTTTCCTCTCTCTCGTTTACCTGATATTTACAGAAAGACACAAGATAACTCCCTTGAAATAATACAGCTGCAACCTCTTGTGAAAACTAGGCCCAACAGAACGGGGGAAACCACCATCATGTTATGTGCATGTTATGGCAACAGAGGTGACAGATGCAAAGCTGGAGCCGTCACATCCTCTGATGACTTTGTGGCGATGCAGCAGCCGTTATCGCCTCGGCTGTATAACGTTGAGTCATGATCAGCAAACAGCTGCGGTAGGGTTTTCACACTTTGCACAGATTAACGGTTCTTTCCAGTCGAGCAGGACACAAAGGGGATTCCCTGTTTGCAGCATGAAGAGCCACTTGATTTTCTTTCCATCCTGTAGCTCTCTGAAAGCCTCCTGTGAGTACTGGTGATGCTTGTGAGTGTGTTTGTGTCAGTGATACAGAGAGAGAGAGAGAGAGAGAGAGAGTATCCTGAACTGTCAAAACCACTCACTGGAAACTTTCTGTCCTTCCCATCCACAAACACATCTGGGACTAAACGAACAGGACGTAAACCATAAACCTTCACTCGCTGTCTCAGAGACACTAAAAGCACTATGCGAGTGTTTTTGCAGGTTTTATCTTACTTGTCCTTGACAACAAATCTTGTAAACATTATAGATCACCCGAATCTCTGACCGAATTGTCATGTTCAAGTTGCATTGTGGGTAATGCAGGCTCCAGATTTTGACAAAGAAGAAAAGAATATCTCTGGTTCTGCTCAGTGGGAAATGTCCAGGTCTGAAAAGTGAAGCCAGTGTAGAAGTGCCTTAAACTTGCATTCTTTCTAATAGCCAGCAGGGGGCGACTCCTCTGGTTGCAAAAAGAAGTCTGATTGTATAGAAGTCTATGAGAAAATGAGCCTTCTTCTTACTTGATTTATTACCTCAGTAAACATTGTAAACATGAGTTTATGGTCTCAATCTCTAGTTTCAAGTCTTCTTCAATACAGCATGATGTTCATTTAGTAAATTATGGTCCCATTTAGAGTCAAATAGACCATAAAGCAGGGGATGCTTTAGGGCGTGGCTACCTTGTGACTGACAGGTTGCTACCACGGCGTTGTGCGGTCTGGGAGTTGTCCGTGTTTTCGTCTGACAACTTAAACCCTTTCACAGCATGTTTTCAGTTCATGAAAGTAAATTGTAACATTTTAGTCACCTAAAAATGTCTTATTCAGCGTTCGGTTGTAGCTCCACCCTCTCGTATCACTTCTGGTTGCAAAAAAACAAGATGGTGACGGCTAAAATGCCGAACTCGAGGCTTCAAAACGGCAGTGCACAAGTGACGTCACGGTGACTACGTCCACTTCCAATATATGGTTTATGGTTCTGCTGCATCGGTTTTGATCTTTCTTTTTTAACTGTCCATTTTGGTAGTTATAGACGTGCAATGCTAAATCCGTGGGCTGCTCCTTTAAGGGTGTTTTTATTATAACATCCTCTAAGAGTCGTAAGTAAAAAGTAAAAAGTCACTATTTCACAATTAAAAAGTCATCACGAAGCTTTAAACAGTTTCACCTGATAAGAATACTTCTTGTTTATTTGACCACATTCTTACAAAAGTAAACTCCCTTCATCATTTCACAGCTGTCCTGTCAGCGTTGTGCTCAATATGCAACGCTTCATGTGACCCAGGTCTAACCACACTCTTTTCATCAGCATGTTATTATTAGCGGTGCCGCTGATGACTTGCTTGCGTTTGTGTGTGTCTGTGTGTGTATGTGTCTGTATCTCACTGTGAGTGAGTGTTTCACAAGCAGCGAGAGGCTGCTGAGTCACCTGCTTCTAGTACAGAAAATGCACACATGTGCAACCACACACAAACACACACATTAGGGAAAAAAATGGCTCTAGTAGAAACCAGGCAAGGGCCCAAGTCCCCCCAGCCAAGCAGCCTGTCTATTGGTAATTGCAAGAGGGATTGGATCCCCATTGAAAGGACTAAGAGCCTGTGTTCATGTATTTAAGAGGCAGTGCTATGTTTCAGCCTGCCATCTGTGGGCTTTAGCTCTCCGATTCTCTCCCACTCTCACTCCTTTTCTCTCTTTCTCTCACGGGTGGAAAAGTACCATCGAGAGGCTCAGTGGCCGCGGCCCGGCCGGCTCCTTTGTCTCGCCGTGGGAGTCTAGTCTCACTGTGAAAAAAAGCTCTGGTTAATTATTAATATCTCATTGACTTATAACGCACGGCAGGCTTTAGAGGAGCCTGCAGGCAGGGGAAGCTGTCACCCCGGGGTGGTGAGGGATGATAGGCCGGGGCTCGGGCACCCACTGGAGTCTCATCAGGCTCTTTAACCCCTTTGTGCAGCTATACGGCCACATCCATCTCAAATCTGTACTGAATCCCTGTTATGTTCTGACCTCACGTCTATCTGATCCAAACAGAAGGTTCAAAACGCAGCTCGGATGAAAGAGAACAAAATGTTGTAGATTTAATTGGGGACGAATCTCACTTCACCATTTCTACTCTCATTTTACCTTTGTTGTACTTTGCTCAGATTTATCTCTTGGTAACTTGTGATCATCGTGACCTAAAATTACCTCTTATCTGTTACAGTGGACAAGATACAAGGATTACACCACTGAAAACTTATGTTTTGAGTATCAAATACTAACCTCCTGTGGGCTTGAAACATAGACTGTATATGAGAAGTGGACGTAGTCACCGTGAAGTCACCCGTTGGTTTGTGCACTGCCGTTTTGAAGCCTCGAGTTCAGCATTTTGGCCATCTCCATCTTGGTTATTTGCAACCAGAAGTGATACGAGAGGGTGGAGCTAAGTAAAACTGAACTCTGAATAACACATTTCTAGGCAACCAGAACAGTTAATATTAACTTTCATGAACTGAAAACACACTGTGAAAGTGGTTAAAATTGTAAGACGAAAACAAAATCGATTATCAAAATAGTTAGCAATTAATTTAATTGTTGACAACTAATCGATTAAACCATTAATCGTTGCAGTTCTACAGCATATACTGTAGTTGGACAGTGGACAAGTGGATTATGCTGCAGTAGTGGCTTGATATTGGCTAAATATGGTTGTATACATGGCAGTACTTTGGCTAAATATAAATGTTTATATATTATATTTGGTTAGATGTGTCTGTGTTTATCTATAGTTGGCTAAACACAGTGGAGAATCAGATTATGCTGCAGTGGTGGTTGGAGAAGTTTCTATGGGCATTTTGGACTCTTTTCCTTACCATTGGAATCTATTGCAACTGTTGTGAATCCGAGTGGATTACAGATGCTGTCCTCTGTGAGCAAGAGCAAGCAAACCTACAAGCAGTGGATGTTAAAACTCATGTTTTCACTGGAATATTCTATTAAAAGCATCTGAATATAAATATAAATGTTAGGAGACAAAGAGGAAAAAAGACAAAGCAGTGTTGGATCTCAGGCCAACAACAGAGTGCAGGCTGAATGAAGAAATGATTCCCCGAATTGATTGTGTTTACATTCCTCACAAAGCTGCCGATTCCGATCCATGGGGATGGGAAGAAAATGTAGCTTAGACTCTAAGTTAATTATGGGGACCGTATGGAATTGTGGTAAATGCAGCCCTTAAATACAAAACTGATGTAATCCAGTCTATATGTTTATAGTAGAAAGAATTTAAGAAAACCTAATTTATATATTCATTAGCGCAGTGCCCGTTCAAAACGGACCTATTGCTTGGCATCCGGTATTACTCAAGTTATATCTAGTGACTCTCTCAATACATTACACAGTGTACATAATGTACTACCAGTACATATTTCCTGCAGAACTCAGGACTTTGCACTCGACACGGCACTTCCTTAGGTACTCAGCAATACACAAGTGTGAAGTCGATTTCACAATTGAGAAAACTGTAATTTGCTGCAACCCTGACGCACTGCAAAAGAAGAACCCACCCACCACTCGGGACAAGAATGGATAAGGTGGGAGCATGCAGCCAGGAAAGAGATCCAAGCAACAAAACCCAGCTTCCATGTGCTATCTGTTAAAAAGGAGGAAAATCCAGCAGTGGAAAAAAAATTAAATTCTTATGCAACATGTATTTTCCTATTTTAAAATGCAAATATCCTGACAAAGGCAGTGCTGCTGACTGAAAAAGGAGATGCAGAGAACAGTGAGAGGCTGGTCAGAGATTAGTGCAAACAGAATGAGTGTATGGTATATTGTATATATAGTCTCTGTTGCTCTGGGCGTACAGTGTTTTACCTTGGAAACAAACCAAACACTGTACCAAACACCAATCTGCCTGTTTGCCACAGAACAAACAAAACCCAACAGGTCACAATGCTCTTGATTTTAGTTCCTCTGATGATCCGGGGGGACCCGGAGACAAAAGAGGGCCCCTGCGGATTCAGTTCAAAGGCCATATTCTGCACATAGTATGATTCACTGGATTAAAGGAAAGGGTCTCTGAGGTGGCGCAGAGGCAAACCGACCTCAGTGACACGTTCAGAAAATGCTGTAGCTGTCGAGTTGACAAGCTTTTAAGCTCACAGCCCACGCCCTCAGCGGAGAAGAGTGAAATGAGATAACTCCACTTCCTTCCCACACAGACAAAACTAATGTGCTAACAGCGGTTAACAGGACAGGGTGTGGGACTGTGCTGTTGTACTAGACGCTATAAAATGCCTGCACGCTCGTCTGCAGAGAAAAAAACAGTTCACAAAGGTCAAGACGGAACAAAAAGTACGGGGAAAGTGCGACTCAAGCATAACCTGCTCAGACACGATCGCACATTAAATCCAGTTCTTCAAACGTGTGCTCCAAAAAGAGAATTAAAGGCTTTATCACATGTGAAAAGAAATGTCACAATCATCGGGTTGACACATACAAACCTTGAAATATGTTTAGTCACGTACGCTGCAGACGATCACTCCCTGTCTGACGGGCACACACACTTGAAACCGTGTACATTATCATAGCCATTGAGGCTATAGGACACCAGTGGATGACTGAAAGATAAGCTAGGCTGAAATACAGTATGTACCTGAGAGCCATCCCAGGGGCAGCGCTCCGTTTATAAAGGAGATTAAGCTGCAACCACAGCCATGCACGGTCACCCTGCCAAGGTTCAGTGTCACAGATCTGCAGAGGACAAAGCCCATCCATAAACCCAACACTGCTGCGCTGTGTTCAGTCTGATGTCTGTTTGATTCACAAGAACGGAGATCCGATAGGCTGTTTATGTCAGAGGGGGAGAGCATCGCCTTTCCGTCGGCACACATAATGCAGTTGGATGTTCACACTTTTCCATGAACCCTTTCACCCATCAATCATTCAACCTGCATATTTATTCAGGGTGGAGAATTGTTAACTCTCTTTTGCATAAGCGCCCTGTGTACACAGAACAATAAAAACACTCGTACTACATGTTTCAAATTAGTGTTAGTGCACACAAGATAAGAAGGCTAATGCAAAAACATACAAAACAGAAACTGGAAGAGAAGATTAAAAACAGATATTTTACCAGCAATCAACAAACAATTTTCAAGGGCATGCATTAAAGATTTAAATGTGGCATATCTGCAATATATCCCAGATCTATCACCATCATGTATCAGCTTACGATGCAAAGCATTTGAAGGCTTTTTTGGCTTGGTTTTAAAATTAAAAAACCTCCAGAACAATCTTAACTTCAGATCTTGCGGAGTAGTTTGATTTCCTGTACTGTAGAAATTATGTTAAGGCAACAATATACAATACATCTTGCTATAATGACACATAAAATCCAGGTAAATGTTTTAAAGGGATAGTTTGGGTGTTTTGAAGTGGGGTTGTATGAGGTATTTATTCATAGTCAGTGTATTACCTACAGTAGATGACGGTCGGCACGCCCCCCAGTTTAGACAAGCAGACAGGAGTTACTGCACGGGAGCAAAGCAATGTACTGCTGTGGACGGGGCTCGCAGCAAAAAGTATTTTAGCCACCTAAAAGAAAGACCCACCTAGAAAAATCAATATCAGTTTAAGTGTACGCTATATTTAGAATATTTGTGCTGGTCTACCTTGCCGTCAGACAGCTATACAGTCTATGTTTCCGACGGGGATCTGAAGCCGTTATTTAGGCTCTCTCCAAAGCAACCAGACTCCATTGAAAAAAACAGTAATTTTATCTCGCAGAACACGGGAGTTGCTAGTCTACCGCTGCCTCGATCGGTTAGTTAGTTTGTTATTGTGTGACTTCGGTTAGCCGTCATCTACTGTAGGTAATACACCGACTATGGACACGTAACTCATACAACACCCAAACTATCCCTTTAAGTATAAGTTAGAGCTTGCGGCCACTTGAGAAGCGAGAATATAGTCAATCCTCTTTTGACACAATATTGTGCTAGCAATTAAAGATTTGTTATTACACAAATCCTGACCACTATATTATATTAAGCTGATAGCAAAGATCTTTCCACTGTGAGAGCTGTAACTCGCTCTTATAATCTGTTTGCTCAGTCTGATGGGCCATTTGCTTTCCCTAATGAGCAGTGCTTCCTTCTATTCGACGCACTGATAATGGCTTCATTTGCCTGACTTCATTACGGGGACGAGTGGAAATCTGCTCTGGCTATCCCCACTAATCACAGGTTATGTGCCACTCGCCCAGTCAGCTCAGTCTGGGCTGCTGGGAGGGGAGGGGCGGGACTCGGCCCATGCATGCTGGACGCTGGCGACTGATTTCTCCGGACCTGACCTGAACTGGATTGATGGGGATAATTTTACAGTTTATTGGTGCCAAAAAGTCACAAGACTTAATAGGTCACATTAGAGGACTGCATTATGGCATAAAACCACATCCTTTTGACTATCGCTCCACATCCGTCTCAGGCCCGCTGGTTCTGATGACTACGATTACAGGAGCAGCAGTTACGGTGATAGCGATGAATATTTGCATACCGACCATCTGTTGAGAGAACGGTGTGTTCCAACTGATGTTACTCTGTGCACAATACTCCATGTGTGCATAGCACAACAGCTTCATTGATAAGGTGTGTGTTAACCACTGTGGTTAATACTATGTTATACAGTTGGCAGAGTCATAACACACATTGACTCGCCTTTCATCTGTCTGAGCTGTCAGCGGTTTTGAGCTGAACACACTCATGCTTACATTTGAAGGTTAACATCCTAACGCCACATTCCCATTGTATTGTTCAGACCATAGACTGTATGTGAGTTTTAATTTCAAGTTAGAGGTATCAGGAATTTCTAACAGCTACAATATCTCCCAGTTAAGAGAAACAAAGTGTCAACAAACCAGTAGCAAAATGGCTGCAAATACACTAAATTGCTGGCAGTTACATCTGAAGAAAAAATCAACTGTCATGGCCATTTTCAAAGGGTCCCTTGACCTCTGACCTCTGACCGGAGGGTGGATGCTCCACTTCCGCAACGTCGCCCTCAATGGGGATGGCGTTATCAGCTGTAACCACCATATGAAAGCAGTACAGAAAAGGCAGCCATGAGGTAGCCAATGGGGCACGCTCACATACACAAATATGCACTAAAAGCATGTCAACAAAGCGAGGAGAAGCTCGGATTACAACACACACAGAGGGAGAGTGACTTCATTCTCTGCTCAGGTAGACATCACTCCTCTATATCTTTACATAGCAAATAGTTGTTTGCTGCTATATTAATGCTCTGAATATTATATAGAGCACCTTTAATGAATACCAACTAACAATATGCAAATTTAGGTTTAGCTTACATTTATCGGGTGTGACTATCTGGACGGCAATGGAGGTATTTTGCGATGATGCATGGAAGCTCCCGATTGGGAATAACATGCAGACAACATGGCATGAATGCAGCATAAAACTAACCCTAGCATGTTCTCTAACAAACATGCTAAATCACAGCACAGAAAAAACAATTCTGAAGGAAAACTAATCAGCATGGTAATCACAAGGCGACTAACCTCCCCCCACAATGCTCACTTCCTGTTGCGTCTCTCAGTGACGGCCGCAGACAGTAAGGGCACGAACCACGGTGCGGTTTCGGTAAACTGGTCACAGTTTGCACCATTGGGGACTAGTTCTCTCTCGAGACGTTCAATCTGGCTTGGCCTGCTCGGAAAACAGCTTCCCCGACACTCACATTAGCAGTCAAGCGTAGGCCACAGGGAGAGGTTTACAATGTAAACCGTTTTGAAGATGGTTGCTGCTGTGTGAAAATGTTTGCTGTGCACTCTCTGCCAGATTCCAACGGGAATCCTAATAAGGGCTTTCCTCTAACTCGCTGGCCCTCATTCAAAATACCTATTAATACTGTGTTAGTATCTGACGCATCACTACGCTGGTTTCTCCTCGGCAGAATTACAAATGCCAATACCGAGGGTGTATGTTTAAATGAAAAGCCTGAAATACACAGAGAGACACAGACAGCATGCCAAAGACCAAAAGGGTCAGAAACTAATTGTGTCGGTTAGCGGTAGCAATTAAATTGGCTTACAAATAGAGCATGAAGGAACAGCATGATGTGAACCTGCTTTTATGATGCTT
The DNA here is from genome assembly GCF_015220745.1 of Sebastes umbrosus. NCBI lineage: Eukaryota > Metazoa > Chordata > Actinopteri > Perciformes > Sebastidae > Sebastes > Sebastes umbrosus. Next base: position 18,473,739 of record NC_051288.1, on the reverse strand, counting down.
CAAAGCTACCCGGTTCTGTGCCGATGCAGTTCCTTGAAGATAAGAGAACAGAAACACAGACACAGGACCAGTCGAGGCACAGACCGCAGGAGATGACTATTTAAAAGTGTGAGCCACAGGACAGAGAAAAGGACAGCACACTCATACTCTGACCACTCTTCCAGTATCATAACAGAAGATGTTGTTAGCTGTGTTAGGCAATGGTTTGCTAACATAATCAACATATCAACTCAAAACCCACAAACATCTGGCTTCTGTCTTTAGTGGGAAAGGTTACAATCGGCATTCATTCCGAGGACAAATGACTGTATTAGTCACGAGTACTTATCGGCTCCAGCTCCGATCGGTAGTGATGAAACATGACACCCGGGCGAACAAGCACATTTTTGGGACGCTCGTTGAAGTGAATATATAATAAATCAAATCAAAAGGGTTTTGGACAATTATTATAATTTATTAACATACAATTAATGCTCTCCTCAAAGCCACCAGACTCCATTCAGAAAACAGTGATTTTACCTCGCTGATTGTCGTAAAAAACAAACTTCATTCAAACTCGACAGAAACAAAATAAAACTCATCAAAACTGTCTTTGTTAGTCGTTCCACTGTTCCAACAATCACTAACTCTGGTTTGAGAGTTTCAAAGAGAGACTGAATGAGTAACAGATATAAAAAAAGAAGTAAGCAACGCAACGTTTTTACTTTTTACTAACCCTGCTTCCGGTGCCGGCTGGCGCATCCGTGACGTTGAACTTGACACACCAGGGGAAAAAAAACAGAAAGGCCAGTGCAACGGCACGCAATACTGACTATGGGAAGGAGTCTATCGCCTATTTTTGTGGGTTTTCCCATGCTTAAAAAACCTGCATATACGCGCTAATTTTGTTGGGAAAAGGGTATATGTGGTAATATGTCATGGCTGTGTTTACAGTTTGTTCTACTGCCCCCAAGTGGCCAAAAAAAACAACGAATTAAAACAGATTTAATACCACATTAAGCTTATTATAGGCACATTTTTTTACTAAAAGGGCTTTATCAAAATTCTCAACAATATAAATCAGGAAAAATCTGGTACTGATTTTCGATATGTGGCTGTTTTATATACTCTGTGGTATGAACAGAATTCAGTATTAAAGTACTGAGATTTGATTTGCAGCTTTAACGTTGTGTCTACCCTTCAACACATACCTACAGAGCCGAAAGGCTGAGCAGGGGTTAAAGCAGAGCGCCGTGTTGGCAGATTGTTCCCATGCAGCTGATCAACATCAGCGCTCAGATCGCCATACTTACATATAATTTCCAACCACTTTTTTGGTGTAGGCCCCTCTCTGCAAAGCTGTTCTACATTAGAGAGCAAAGGGTTCTCTGGCTCCCCCGAGGGAAGTGCACTAACTTTCGCTCATTATTTAAGAACAAGGGAAAGTTGACTGCTAGCAGAACACTCCCCTGTTACAATTACCCCTATATTACACCTATAGTCTCAACAGCCATTACTGGCAGGGCACTGTTATATCTCTTCGCTTGGCCTCCGTTCTTGAATTTAATCTGCAGGAGCCATCACAAGAACATAACAAGCACATGCATGTACTGTGCATCATATGAAAAAGTACAGTGAGCTGTTGCGTGTGAAACCCTAAGATAACATGCATTAATTTACTTAAACCTACGTTTTTATCTTTTTCTAACAAAATAAAGACAGATTATGTAAATGTGAATACACATTATGCACCATCTGACCTGATGAAATACCTCAAATCGTCTATTATAATAAGACTTTACTGTGAGGACAGTAGGAAAGCAGACAGTGAAAAGTCCCAGCAGATCTGACAGATCTGAATTAGGCTTAAAGAATTTATGCAGTCTTTTCTAAGTAACAGTATGTCACGTCAAAAGCTTTTCAAAATAAGCTGATATGATTAGATTTGTCTGTGATTTGTGTCTTTTTCCCTTCCTGTCTTGTCACCGGGCCTGGGGTATTTGAAGCACTTTTTTCAAGCCTGATGGGAACTGGAGGCCTGCGCAGCATCTGGTTGACTTGGAAACAGCTGTGTTTTCACAGATCTGACTGAGGGGTTTATAGCTGCTCCCAGCAAGCCTGGGTTCACTGGGCCTGTTGGGCTAAATAACGCTAAATCTCACGTCTGCTGCTCACTCACAGTCCCACGGAAACACTGTTGCTGTCACTGTTTCTCTTCTTGTCCTCAGGGAATGTATACAATATAGTCTAATACGTCTGGTGAAGGATCTGGGATATTACGAGGCGTCTATGTTAAATGAGTAAATTACAGCTCACTTTTGCAGCCATTCATTCTAATTTAATGCACAAATTTTAATTCCTGTTACCGGCTGGTGTGTGTCTTCTGTTAACACTCACTCACACACAAACTGATTAAAAGTAAGAGACTAAAAAATAGACCAAAAGTGACAATTGATGATACAACTTCAACTCCTTGAATCCAGTCCAGAAACTAGAACATTGAGCTTGATAAACACTATAGAGTCGTTTTACTGCACTGTTCTGAACCATTATTTAAAGGACTTGGGCGGCATCTAGTAGTTTGGTTGCAGATTGCAACCAACTGAGTACCCCTCCACTCACTCCTCCCTTTCCAAGACTGCGGTAACGTGAGCTGCCGAGTTCAAAACCGTTCGCCTCGCTCAGAGTATCGGAAATGCATCCAATACTTCCCAAAATTCCTGATCAGGTATGGGCGAGTACACCAGACTGTGCACCCACACAATACCATCATTATTAAACCCAGAAAAAATTCAATCTGTTTAACCAGAACTTGTTTAATCTTGTTCGCCGCTCAAAAACAATAGCCTTCACTATGCTGCCGCCCTGGATGTATCATAGCTGCCGCTGGCAACTACTGTTTTAGAGCAGCGAAGAAGAACTGGTTGCAGGTAGTTTGTCACGTGATGATAGCAAACAACAACAGGATTTAACCTGAGCCAGGCCATACAACTAAGATAGTAATCATAACACATCCATACATGGTCAGTAGTAAACAGCTGTTAAATAATAATAATAATAATAATAATAATAATAATAATAATAATAATAATAATAATAATGATGATAACTACTATATATATTTTTTATCACGCTGGTATCGGATTGGTACTTGGTATCGGCCGATACCGCGAGTTCAGGAATCGGAATCGATATCAGGAAGGAAAATAGCTGAACATCTCTACTGATTGGTTTAACATGATATTCTTACCCTAGCACCAACCAATCTCACTCCTCATGCCAAAACCTAACCAATCCAACCAACGAAGACAAGCGAGCCAATCGGAGGCAGAGTATGGCGGGTCATGCCTTCGCTTTAGCAGGATTCGTAACTTAGGTACCTGCTCCCTATGTAGATATGAAGGGCTCATTCTAAGCTAATGAAAACACAACGATTCTTAGTTTCAGGTGATTATACACTAATGAAAACATAGTAATGAATATTATATTCCATTTCTGCTAATAGATCCACCCGATATGTTACACCCTGCTCCTTTGACCACATGTCTAATAACTTTCTGTAGGCCTGTGTACATGCACGTGTTTCACCACATAAACTCCATTCACCAATCAGTCCATAAATCTCGACCGCCACAGCTGAAACACAACACGTCATGTAACACAATACAGATTCCACATATGTTCCTCAGCAGGAAACAGCCCACTTATTTCAAACCAGTTGCTCTCTCCTCCAAAAAAGAGAACAGGATGAGCAGTGATATAATTTAATCTGGTGTTTAGTTGAGTATATCAGACACTGCTCAGAGTGTCAGCACACTGGAGCTGAACTGAGCTGCTGGGGAAAGATGGCAAAGTCACCTAAACCACATAGATTCTGCCCAGTCCACTGAGTTCATTCTCCTGTACTTGTGCCGACTGCATACTGTTGGCTTCAGAACTCGCATACCGACACAGATATGCAGGTGAAACACGCATGCACGTACATGCCAGTAACATACACAAAAGCACATGAAGGTGGAACACACACACACACACACACCCACATGTTGACGTCATGCGCGCAAAAATAACTCGGCACGGACAAGAGGACAGGTTTTACAGTGGGTGACTGTGCTCTTAGTGCAGGATTAGAGCTGACTGATGCTCAAGAAGATTACTCAGCGTTCTCTGGTCACGTGACCCGCATGCCAGCACGCAGTAGTAGGAGCAGCTCATCATGCACGGCGCTCTTCAGACTAATCGGTGGTTTACAGCCAAACAGGATGGAAACTAGAAGAACACTCGGAGAGCGTAAACCTCCGCCAAGGCCATGCCCTATCTTGCAATGTTTATGCGTTCTTTCCTTGGCCCATGCTACACCCTTCCACCAAGTTTCATGAAAATTGGAGCAGTAGTTTTTCCGTAATCCTGCTGACAAACACACAAACAAACAAACAAACAAACCAAACCTAAAACATAACCTCCTTGGCAGAGGCAACAATATCAGGGAAGAGCAGGAGTGGAAAGTAACAAAGTGCATTTATTTTGTTCTTTTAAGTACTGCTCTGTTCCATGATGTACCGTTTTTAAGTACAATTTTGAGGTACATGTACGGGTACTTCCACTTGTTTAGGCAACTTTATAGTTGTACTCCACTACATTTTAAATGGAAATCTTGCACTTCCTATTCCACTACATGTATTTGACAACTGAAGCTACTAGTTATTGAGTGTTTTTTACATTTTACACACATGATAAAGTCAGATAATATGATGCAATGTAGTATATCAGTCATTCCCAAAGACTGTAGATTTTATTCGGGTCGCCAAATACATTTGCAGAATTTCTTCCATAGTCTTATATTTAACATTTATATCTGCAGTACACCTCTGAGCCACACGAGGGAGCCTGAATGTTCGTATCGTTCTGATAATTGTAGCCGACTTGTAACAATGAATCTGTCAAAAAGTTTGGCAAACAATGCAGTATATTATTGTATTTAAAATTACAAAGCAGTACAGTGTAGCAGTGAGTAGCAGAAGTGAAGTTTAATGTAACACCACCGGGAGACAAACTTGCTGCTAATACTTAGGACTTTTAAACTTAAATGTGAAATTCTCAAAAGCTACTTTTAGATGTAATAGAGTATTTTTATATTGTCGTATTAGAGATCTAAATACTTGTTCCACTACTGCTTCAAAGTAACTGGTGCTGTGTTTGAAATAAGAAAAGTGCCATACATAATTTCTTAAATACACATATAAAATCTTGAGCTAAGGTAGTATTACATACAGAAAGAAAACATTAAAAACACCAGTTATTGTATGACTGTGAACATGCATTATAATGTACAGCATATACGTGATGTAATGTGTGGTTCCATAACTCCTACTCCCAGTCACGTTTCTCTTTTCGTCAAGCCATAAGTACCACATATATCCTCTAAAATAATCAACCATATGTTTTTTGTAATTACACCATATGAAAGGCGCCCCAGTAATCTCCAGATTTGGGATCATAAATCCGTCGGTGACTACGACCTTGTGGGCGAGTCGCGTTCAACATGTGGAGAGAATAAAGCTATTTTCGGCGGATTCTCGATCAAATAAACAAATCTGGAAAGACTGAAGAATGAGGTGGTTGGCTCACAGGAAGCCTCTGTGTGTACTAGAGGAAACTGACATTCACAATCCTGATGCGGGGGCGCCCTCTACTGGCAGATAGTTGTATAGATTTTTACTCTGATTTATGGCTTGTCCTCTATTATTTGGATACTCTTCTTCAAAACAGCTAAACCTTTTCCAAAAACATAAAGATTTAACATCAGGCTATGCTTTATGTTAATATTGAGCTGGTATCATACTCAAGGATACTTCAGCAGGGCACACACTGACGTGGATAGTTTGACCAACCAATAGGAACACCTGTTGGCCAGCGTTGGCCAATAAGGAGTCATGTTCAGGTTTGGTAGATTGTGTCGAGGAAACTGTAATTCTCTCTGTGAGAGCGTTTGTGTTTTCAAGACATCACTGACCTGTATTTGCCGGTCCTGACTTGTACGCCTTTCATGCCACAGCGTTGGGCCCCGCCCACATCATTCACCAGATCGTCTCCAATCATCAGTGCCTGCAAGAGAGGAGGGAGAGGAAAAACATTATAATTTAGTTTAGGACTTTTTTTAACTGCTGTTATGCTGAGTGAGATACAGAAATGTAAAATAAAACCCGAAATATCTGCCTACCTGCAGTTTAATTACATGCCAACATCACTTGTAAATGTGTTATCATAACTTAGGGCAGTCATTCCCAAAGACTGGGTCTATGTTATTAGAGTCACCAAATAAATTTGAAGAATTTCTTCCATAGTTTTTTATTAAAGATTTATAACTGCAGTACACCTTTAAGCCACATGAGGGAGCCTGAATGTTCGTATTGTTCTGATAATTGTAGCCTACTTATAACATTGAATCTGATATGAAAGGTCAGTGTACATTCTGTTTGTTTTACTGATGAGAGGGGAAAACACGAGAGCCTGTTAATTCAGTCTGAATGCATGTATTTGGTCTCATTTATAAAGTATTTAACATGTGTATATGGTTTCAATAACATGCATTAAACGAAGTTGTGATTTATCAAACGTATATCTCTCTTCGACGTGGCTGGTTTACCTATTCAAGGTAACATAAGGTGATGTGGAAATGGCAGTAAAAATGGTCATGAACGCTTATTTACGCACTTTTCACGATTTATAGACGAGGCCTGTTGTAAATTGGGTGTCGACGGATTGTGATTTTTAAAGAGTGGGTCCCCAGAAAAAAAGTTTGGGAAACACTGAGTTTGGGGATTGATAGGTCATACATTAAACCTGTTTGTTAAAGGGGTTGAGGTTAAACAATTCTGATATATATATATTTATTTCACCAAGAGTGCCAGTAGTTATCTCCTCCTATTGTTCCTAAATCCTACCTCAGCGTCATCAGCACTTGGCGGATCCATTTCAGCCTGCCCTCCCTTCTCCTCAGGTTTCTTTTTTAAACGTCTCAGCTATCCTCTCCACTGGGGCCGCATTACAGAAACTTCCTATCTTATGTCTTAAGTTACGATAGGAAGAGTCTATGATAGGATTTTCCCCCAATATGTAAATGTAAATCAAATTTTTATTGTCACACATTGTACACAGAACACAGTGAAATTTAGCTACTGCATTTAACCCATCCTAGTAGATTAGGAGCAGTGGGCAGCTACTACAGAGCAGCATTTGCTTCTTGGAATTACAGAAGCAAATCTAGTGGTTGAATATTATCAATAGCACCTTTAACGGTCATCCTAAAGTTAGAAGAGTTTATTTAAAATTTAGGGAAGTTAGGATGCTTGTGTAATACATTTTTTTTATCTGAAGTTAGGATAGGAACATTGACTCAGGAACTGTTTATGTATAAAGGATTTTTCCTAAATCAGGTGCTCACCCTAATTACCATGGTTACCAAACAGTTAAAGATAGGATCTTAGGATATTCTGACCCCAGGTGCTTGTTGTCACACAAGCATGAGTTTGCGCCATTGCCTATTAGTGTGAAAGAATGTGATTTCTGAAATAAAGTTAACAAGATTGAATCCTCTCTTTGAGGTCCAGCAGGTTGTTCTGTGACAGGAACACAACTTCTGATTAGAGAAGGTAATCTCAAGGGTTTGGTAACTCCTTCTGAAAGGAATGATACCAGTCAGTTTCACCATCTATCCATGAAAAGCCTGTGAGAGTAACAGAAGGCTTTGTAAAGAGCAGCAGATGTAGCTTTGGATATATCCGTGTGTTTCAGTGAAAGACAAGAAATCCAGAGAAAAGAGCGAGGCTTAGGCTGAGATGAACCCCGGCTTTTCTCTGGGTTGCCAGGTCCAAAAATAGAGAAGCTTATAGAGCGACTGTGGCACATTCTTTATACTCAGAGATGAGCAGATACCAGGGACACACATTAAACACATGTTCAGACACCTGCTGAGAAACAGGCAGCGTCTTGGCTTCGCTCTGTGATCGGTTCCAGCAGGAGTCTTCCTGTTCCAGCTGCCGGTGGCTGAATACGTCAAGCTAACAATTAGGAGGTGTGTAGAAGTAAGCACCTTAATATGTGACATTAAACTACGAATGTGACATATTAAACTACACTTTAACTCTTAAAAAAGTTAAAGTGTGTGGAGTTTTAACAGCTCAGCACTAGGGCTGGCCAATATATCAATAATTGTCGATATCGTGAACATGAGACTAGATATCGTCTTAGATTTTGGATATTGTAATATCGTAATATGGCATAAGTGATGTGTGAAGTGATGTATTTGTTCAAAAATATCATGATATTTGATTTTCTCCATATCGCCCAGCCCTACTCAGCACTACAGCGCATCACACATCAACAGGTGGCTGCTGGGAATGGGTGCGAAACCAGGAGGAAGACGAGTAAACATCTTGAAACCGTAAAGGCCATTACAATACATTATAGAAATAATCTGCACAACATACTGGACAGTCAGTCTGGATGGATGGATGGATGAATGGATGCTGAAATGTGGCCAGAAATAGAGTTTCGTGACACATACATTTTATATCTATATACTGTATATTTGCAATTCTACACTGGGGACGCAGAAGTGTGGACTTGAGTCACAAATTTGATGACTCTAGACTCGACTTGGACTTTTACACCAGTTACTCATGACTTCAGTTAGACTCGAGTCTTTTGATTTGAACATACTTGATACCTTCTCCCAAACTCGAAGATTAAAAAATTTGTTATTTAAAAAGTGTGGCATGAATGAACAGACCCTCTGTTGTTACGTACCTCATGCGGTTGCAGCCCCATGTCATTGAGAGCACTCTGGAAGAAGGTTGGGGATGGCTTTCCAACTACTTCAGCCTTTAAATCACAGGCATACTGGAGGGAAACAAGACGATAACAATAATTATTCATTGTTCACATGTTCTTAATAAATATATCAATGCAAACAATGCACCTACTGTACCTCCAGAGCTTTCATGTACACCCCGACATCTAGCTTCAAACCGTCTGTCTCCTTGTAGTATCTCCTATGACGAGAGCAAAACATCACACATATTTAGTTCTGTGAAGACATTGTGTATTACACGTTGTGCTTATTACTTGGATTAAACAATATAATGACTGACTACTGTCCTCTTACCCTTGGCCTAGAGAGAACAGCACTGGCTTCTCCAGGCCCATAAGGACCCTGAATGCCTCGTTCAGGTTCTGGTAGGTAAAATGTTCAGCTGCGTCTCCGATCACCACGCAGTTTGGGTCGGTCTTGTCAACGCTGTCAAACTCAGGGAGAAGTCCTGCAGAAGAGTAAACATGAATCCTTTTCAGGGTTGGATCATTTAAAAGAATAAGTCTGGTGTTATTCTATATTTTTCATAATGTCAACATGAGAAGACCAAAATCAATTTGTCTGTAAAGCCAAAATCTGATATAGTTTATTCCTCAAAAACTAAAAAAAAGAAAATTAAATGAAAAATGAAATTTAAAAGGACTGTTTGTAAGAATCAGAAATGCTAGTTAACAGCGACACCTGTGGCCGTTAAGTCAACGAAAGTCAGCGTCGGGCTCGCGCTTGTGCTCGCTCTAAATAGACATGAACGAGCATCACTCAAAACAGTGAGGCGACACACGTCAGCTAAAACCACAATATCACTCTATATTTCACCTGCTTGGCAGTAATGTTAGCTGACCAGACGAAGGTCTCTCCATGAATCACTGCTGATCCTAGTGTCGGCTTTTCCTGCTTCAGCCTCCCGACTGCGGCCGGAGGAAACAGGGGAGACACCGGAGTTTTGGTCAGAGACGATAACGTTACTCGGTGCGGAGCCCCGTCACTTCACAAGACACGGGAAACCTCTGTTGGTCTGGAGGAGCTGCAGCAGTTACTTCTGCACAAACGTCCACTGTACATTCACTAGATATTCTCAGAGCTACTAACTCTTCTGCAGTATGTAGTGTGCGCGCATAAACGTGAGAGTGGAGTGAAATAGCGAGAACGAGCGCGGCGTGTGAGTGAATGCAAGCATGCATGCAGGCAGAGGAGTACAGCAGAGACTCCGGCCCTGGAGACCAAAGCTACGGTCTCCCCCCCCGTCCTCCGACCGCAGCCAGAACTGTTTTGCAAGACGGGCTTCACTAGATACAACTTTGCTGTTTTGGTGCTTCCGTGTAGTTTGTGTTGGAGTCTGAGTCTGAACAGCGTAGCCACACGCAGATTTATACGTGTAAGAAGTTACAAACAGTCCCTTTAATACACTGAATCACTTTATTCAAATTGAGGATTTTGTTTGAGGATTTGTAATTTTTTTTTAGGGTAAAAAAAAAAGTAGGGGAGCTTCAAGGAAAATAGGTTAAGAACCACTGATGTATAGGGTCAGAGATGCTGAGGAAAACCAAAAGTTACTGTCAAAATGCACACAAGTCTTGACATTTTGAAGCATTACCATCATACACCAGCAGGTGGGGCCGTAACCCCCTCTCCTTGAGGACAGCTACTGCTGCAGGAGCAGGAGAGAAGACCTCAGACACTGAGATGTCAAAGCCCAGTCTCTGCAGCTTGGCTACAAACTTCTCTCTGGTGGCCTGGGTCTCATTGGTGCAGAAGCGCAGCTGCAGATCAGACGCCTTGAGCCTTTAAAAAAGGTCAGGAGGTCAGATTGAGGTGGGAGCACACAGTTTGAGGCAGTGACACTGGAGAGAGAGACAGATCAAATATGCAGCAGCACTGGTTTAATCGCACATGCACACACAGTGGGAGTCTTGCAAGGAAGTACACAAGTTAGCAGAGTGTGCATGCACTTTGCTCCAATAGGCATGCACATATTTAACAATAACAAGTTATATATTCACTCACTTTTTCACAGCTTCAACCGAGCCAGGAATGGCAACCCCGCCGCCCTCCCCGCTGTCATATAAAACGCCACACAAGTCCAATACGACGCCTTTCAAACTCCTCGCACAGCCCGGCCAGCCAGTGTCAGCCATGACGAGATGGTAGCCTCTACAGCGCATGTGCGTAAAGTGTACTGCGATAGGCTGCCTGTCAGTCTGTAAGAGCAGTTCATGTTCAATGTTCAAATTCTTTAAATTTATAACACGAAAAATGTAATGCTAAAAATACAATACAAAAATGAAATAAAATGTTTAAATTCTTTAAGTTTATAACAACAAAAATAAAATAAAATACAAAAATGAAATAAAATGTTCAAATTCTTTAAATGTATAACAACAAAAATGTAAAGCTAAAAATAAAATACAAACATGAAATAAAATGTTCAAATTCTTTAAATTTATAACAACAAAAATAAAATAAAATACAAAAATGAAATAAAATGTTCAAATTCTTTAAGTTTATAACAAGAAAAATGTAAAGCTAAAAATAAAATACAAACATTAAATAAAATGTTTAAATTCTTTAACGTTATAACAACATAAATAGAATAAAATACAAAAATTAAATAAAATGTTCGAATTCTTTAAATTTATAACAACAAAACTAAAATAAAATACAAAAATGAAATAAAATGTTCAAATTCGTTAAGTTTACAACAAGAAAAATGTAAAGCTAAAAATGAAATACAAAAATTGAATAAAATGTTCAAATTCTTTAAATTTATACCAACAGAAATGTAAAGCTAAAAATGAAATACAAACATGAAATAAAATGTTTAAATTCTTTAAAGTTATAACAACATAAATAGAATAAAATACAAAAATGAAATAAAATGTTCGAATTCTTTAAATTTATAACAACGAAAATGTAAAGCTAAAAATAAAATACAAAAATTACATAAAATGTTTAAATTCTTTAAATTTATAACAACAAAAATAAAATAAAATGAAAAAATTAAATAAAATGTTCAAATTCTTTAAGTTTATAACAAGAAAAATGTAAAGCTAAAAATAAAATACAAACATTAAATAAAATGTTTAAATTCTTTAACGTTATAACAACATAAATAGAATAAAATACAAAAATGAAATAAAATGTTCGAATTCTTTAAATTTATAACAACAAAACTAAAATAAAATACAAAAATGAAATAAAATGTTCAAATTCTTTAAATTTATAACAACGAAAATGTAAAGCTAAAAATAAAATACAAAAATGACATAAAATGTTTAAATTCTTTAAATTTATAACAACAAAAATAAAAGAAAAAGAAAAAAATAAATAAAATGTTCAAATTCTTTAAATTTATAACAACAAAAATAAAAGAAAAAGAAAAAAATAAATAAAATGTTCAAATTCTTTAAATCTATAACAACGAAAATGTAAAGCTAAAAATAAAATACAAAAATGTAATAAAATGTTCAAATTCTTTAAGTTTATAACAACAAAAATGTAAAGCTAAAAATAAAATACAAAAATGACATAAAATGTTTAAATTCTTTAAATTTATAACAACAAAAATAAAAGAAAAAGAAAAAAATAAATAAAATGTTCAAATTCTTTAAATCTATAACAACGAAAATGTAAAGCTAAAAATAAAATACAAAAATGTAATAAAATGTTCAAATTCTTTAAGTTTATAACAACAAAAATGTAAAGCTAAAAATAAAATACAAAAATTACATAAAATGTTTAAATTCTTTAAATTTATAACAACAAAAATAAAAGAAAAAGAAAAAAATAAATAAAATGTTCAAATTCTTTAAATCTATAACAACGAAAATGTAAAGCTAAAAATAAAATACAAAAATGTAATAAAATGTTCAAATTCTTTAAGTTTATAACAACAAAAATGTAAAGCTAAAAATAAAATACAAAAATTACATAAAATGTTTAAATTCTTTAAATTTATAACAACAAAAATAAAAGAAAAAGAAAAAAATAAATAAAATGTTCAAATTCTTTAAATTTATAACAACAAAACTAAAATAAAATACAAAAATGAAATAAAATGTTAAAATTCTTTAAATTTATAACAACAAAAAATATAAACTCAAAAATAAAATACAAAAATGAAATAAAATGTTCAAATTCTTTAAATTTATAACAACAAAAATGTCAAGCTAAAAATTAAAAACAAAAATGACATAAAATGTTCAAATTCTTTAAATTTATACCAACAGAAATGTAAAGCTAAAAATAAAATACAAACATTAAATAAAATGTTTAAATTCTTTAACGTTATAACAACATAAATAGAATAAAATACAAAAATTAAATAAAATGTTCGAATTCTTTAAATTTATAACAACAAAACTAAAATAAAATACAAAAATGAAATAAAATGTTCAAATTCTTTAAATTTATACCAACAAAAATGTAAAGCTAAAAATAAAATACAAACATTAAATAAAATGTTCAAATTCTTTAAATTTATAACAACAAAAATAAAATACAATACAAAAATGAAATAAAATGTTCAAATTCTTTAAATTTATACCAACAGAAATGTAAAGCTAAAAATGAAATACAAACATGAAATAAAATGTTTAAATTCTTTAAAGTTATAACAACATAAATAGAATAAAATACAAAAATGAAATAAAATGTTCGAATTCTTTAAATTTATAACAACGAAAATGTAAAGCTAAAAATAAAATACAAAAATGTAATAAAATGTTCAAATTCTTTAAATTTATAACAACAAAAATAAAATAAAATGAAAAAATTAAATAAAATGTTCAAATTCTTTAAGTTTATAACAAGAAAAATGTAAAGCTAAAAATAAAATACAAACATTAAATAAAATGTTTAAATTCTTTAACGTTATAACAACATAAATAGAATAAAATACAAAAATGAAATAAAATGTTCGAATTCTTTAAATTTATAACAACAAAACTAAAATAAAATACAAAAATGAAATAAAATGTTCAAATTCTTTAAATTTATAACAACGAAAATGTAAAGCTAAAAATAAAATACAAAAATGACATAAAATGTTTAAATTCTTTAAATTTATAACAACAAAAATAAAAGAAAAAGAAAAAAATAAATAAAATGTTCAAATTCTTTAAATTTATAACAACAAAAATAAAAGAAAAAGAAAAAAATAAATAAAATGTTCAAATTCTTTAAATCTATAACAACGAAAATGTAAAGCTAAAAATAAAATACAAAAATGTAATAAAATGTTTAAATTCTTTAAATTTATAACAACAAAAATAAAAGAAAAAGAAAAAAATAAATAAAATGTTCAAATTCTTTAAATTTATAACAACAAAACTAAAATAAAATACAAAAATGAAATAAAATGTTAAAATTCTTTAAATTTATAACAACAAAAAATATAAACTCAAAAATAAAATACAAAAATGAAATAAAATGTTCAAATTCTTTAAATTTATAACAACAAAAATGTCAAGCTAAAAATTAAAAACAAAAATGACATAAAATGTTCAAATTCTTTAAATTTATACCAACAGAAATGTAAAGCTAAAAATTAAAAACAAAAATGACATAAAATGTTCAAATTCTTTAAATTTATAACAACAAAAATGAAATAAAATTTTAAAATTCTTTAAATTTATACCAACAAAAATGTAAAGCTAAAAATGAAATACAAAAATGAAATAAAATGTTGAAATTCTTTGTGTTTATAAGTTTCTCTCGCGAGATCTGACAACGCTGTATTGTCCATACATTAACATTTTATAACAGTTAGTCAGCTGAAATGCTTCAGTATTATGAGCTTTGCTTTCATAAATACCACTCTAATTATGAACTCATTTCCCCTGACAGAACTATAAAGTGTATTATAGCTTACACTTTGTAACTCAGCCGTTTTAATACGTGGTAATCAAAGATGATGGTGTGTTTTTTTAAGGATGATGTATTGATGTAACATCGGAGGAAGTTGCACCATAGAGGCGGTGCTCTACTCCGGTCAGTGGATCTACCCCCAGAGCCACACGACACACACAGACACATACATAATAAGTCGCATCGGAACCTCCCGCTTCAACCTTCGGAGACAAGGAGAAGCATCACTCGCCATTCAAGAGAGTCGTTTTATCTTCGCTTCACTTCTTTTCTGGTAGTGTTTCACCTCCACTCAAGTCTCCTGTCCGTTAACTGCAGTTTGATGATGATGTAGTGAAACTGACGTGCTAATGTTAGCCAGCTAGCTAGCTGGTACTAACGGGGGCTTATAGGAAACGAAGCACCTGTGTTTGGTTAGCATTCATCTTGAAGGCGTTTATACTCTTTGGACGAGATATTTATTTATGTGGACTTGGAAAATGTGTGTAAGGAATTATTATATATATATATTATACTTATTTTATTTTTTTAAAGTTAAAAAAAATAATAAGTTCACTACTTAAAATTCCATATTATATTATAATATAAAATTGTTTGGTAGAGCTGTTTAAACACTATTATGGTGGTGTATATATATATATATATATAGAGCTCTTTGCTGTGATGTTTGGTGGGTGTGTCGTGGAGGCAGCTCCCCAGCAACCTATCATCTCTCAAGAGCAGCTTTTATGGTGATTGACACTGGTCCACTGTCCTCCATGTGGCCCTGTCCAGGTGCTGCATGTTTGCTGTGTGTGTGTGTGTTTATTCACTGTTCAAGGTTATTGATTATCCAGAGCTGACTGACTTACAGTTATCTTCACCTTTTTCCATTCAGGAAGCCTTTTTGATGAACACTATTCATTGGAAATGCTGATACCGAGTACCGATCCGATACCAGTGTTTAATAAATAAGCTATATGCCTCACTGTGTGGAAGGATCATGTGTTGACCCTAAACATTACTTTCCTAACTTTGTAAAACAAAAATGTAACAAATAAATACACAGATAGCCTATACATTTGCTGAATTGCCCCTTTCGGAGGTCGAAGCGGCCTCGGGTTTAAAGCTAGAGTGGAGATACTGGTATAATACGAAACTACAAAACCTAAAGAATCCATGTTATACTAGCTTGTTGCGAAGGAAGTTAAATAACGCTCCAAACTTAAGCTACATTTTGGCGATGAAAAACTGGCATGGCCATTTTCAAAGGGGTCCCTTGACCTCTGACCTCAAGATATGTGAATGAAAATGGGTTCTATGGGTACCCACGAGTCTCCCCTTTACAGACATGCCCACTTTATGATAATCACATGCAGTTTAGGGCAAGTCATAGTCAAGTCAGCACACTGACACACTGACAGCTGTTGTTGCCTGTTGGGCTACAGTTTGCCATGTTATGATTTGAGCATATTTTCTTTATGCTAGATGCAGTACCTGTGAGGGTTTCTGGACACTATTTGTCATTGTTTTGTGTTGTTAATTAATTTGCAATAATAAATATAAACATACATTTGTATAAAGCAAGCATATTTGCCCACTCCCATGTTGATAAGAGTGTTAAATACTTGACAAATCTTCCTTTAAGGTACATTTTGACCAGATAAAACAATTTGCGATTAAATATTTTAATCTATTGACAGCCTTAAAAATAATAAATCGTACACCAGCAACATCAAAATTAACTGGAATTACAGTTCAAGTGTAAACCTTTTAAATGCAATTGGTCAAAACTTAAAAAGGAATTAAAATTCCAGTGTATATAGTATATAAACATAGAATTAAACGGAATAGATCGGCCCCATTGTCACGATACCCGATCCAGCTATTTGAGTCAGTATCGGCCCGTTATCCAATCCGATATCGGTGCATCCCTACTTTTCATGTCATTTTTGCAAATGATGTCATGGAATTTTTGTAAACTAAGATGACTCAGGTTGCTTAATACTAAGAATCCTGCAGCAGTTGAGCAACCTTGGCTGCATAACCACATTAGGTTTGGCTTAATAATTGATCCTATCTCATCTTCAAGACAATTTTCCCAGCTAACCTAAATGCCAAAAGCACTACTGAAAGTTTGTGCAAGTCATCTCAAAACCATCCACCACCTCAGTCATAAAGATGTATACATGCATTCTTTAAATGGTCAGCAGCAAGAAGAAAAGCAGTACAGGCTACAGCACTAGATTACGGTAAAATTTCAAATAGAAAAGCCTGGAGCATCACAGTTGAGTTGCCATGCTGCTGTGGCATTACTTTTTGTTATGTTTAACCCACAGCCGTCAAAAGCATGTTCCTCTATTGTGTTGGGAGTGAAAGAGAAGCGTTGCTCAGCAGAACCTGCAAAGCCACATAGCAGTGGGTTATCTTATTAGGCCCGATTTTTGTAGCTACAGTGCTTTTTTTTTAGGGGCATTTATTTATTTTATGCTGTTGTATGCAGGGTTATTATAATAAACTTAAACTAAAATGAAAAAAGCAGTGAATAATATTTTTAGTAAACTGAAACTAAATAAAAACTGTATCCTTTAAGCATTATATTTTTATTATATATTAATATATTTTGTAAGTATATGTAGCTACATACTTCTGAGGCATTATAGCTGGCACTAACAAAAACAAACTACTGTAAAACTAAAACTAAATATCTAAAAAAATAGAAATAAACCTTTCTGGAAACTAAAATGAAATCAAAACTAAATGAAAATTCAAAACTACTCGGGGTAAGGGCGTCACTACCAGCGATGGGACCAGGTCAGGATTAACACAATTATTAAAAAGGCTGGTTCTGTAATTGTTATTTAATGCAATATTGTTATTACAGTTCCACAGCTGCTTCCAGTAAAACCTACAAATGTCAACTTCTGTTTCAACCTTTACTTGAAGTGTGTTTAGCTCACTGCGTACTGCGTAGCTGTGTACCTACAAGGGCTGCATTTAATGGTTTATTTCATTAATCTGCAGATTACGCTCTTGATTAGTCGTTTTGTCTATAAAATGTAAGAAAATAGTGAAAGCTGCATGTTATAATTTCCCACAGAGATTTATTCAAATTGTTCATTTTTATACAAACAACAGCCCAAAACTCAATTTGACTAACACAAATAATCATTAATTGCAGCCCTAAAGTACTGTATAATTAACTCAACTGTAAAAGCTTATATTTACATTATGGTCTTTGTTATGTTCTCTGTATTTAGAAGTTATTATTAACCACTTGTGACAGTTTTGTAAAATATTCCTTGCTTCTGTTTGCAACAAAGGAACCTTTGTTATCATAAAATCGGCACTGATCCAAACTGAATTGTGTTTTTTTGTAGACGTAGCAGCCTGCAACCATGAAGGGAATGATCCTCCAGCTCAGCCGCAACCTGAGCCGCGCTGCCCCTGCACTTAGTCGCGGCGTCCACTCTGGCACGCGTCCCGCCTCCACTGCCGCCTCCAAAATGAAGTCAGACCGTCACCTCACCTCGGAGGAAATCTACGCCCGTGAGAACAAGTATGGAGCGCACAACTACCACCCCTTGCCTGTGGCCTTAGAGAGGGGGGAGGGTGAGTCACATGTCATATGACTACTAAAAATAATAGTCTCATTAACGTATGGTCAACGGATTACACTGCACTGTTTGGCAACATTTTTTTCAACATGTTCACTCATGAATCATCACAGACACTTCCTAACAACTTTGTTTTCTTCTTTACTCCAGGCATCTATGTGTGGGATGTTGATGGTAACCGCTATTATGACTTCCTGAGTGCCTACAGCGCAGTAAACCAGGGCCACTGCCACCCAAAGATCATCGCGGCGCTCAACGCCCAGGCCTCCAAACTCGCCCTGACCTCCAGAGCATTCTACAACAACGTGCTGGGAGCCTATGAGGAGTACATCACACGCCTATTTGGCTATGACAAAGTCTTACCCATGAATACAGGTACTGTTAGGAAACACACCCAACACTCATTGTATGAATCATCTTCACAAATTATTATATTTGTTGACATTTCTTTCTGTGGTTACATGTTGTTACAGGTGTTGAAGGTTGTGAGACGGCCTGCAAGCTGGCCCGCAAGTGGGCTTACACTGTGAAGGGGGTTCCCAAGAACCAGGCCAAAATCATTTTTGCAGGTAAGTCATCATCTTATGTTGCAAAAGACTATGGTTACGTTTCAAATCACATACTTTTTGTACATACTGCAGCTGCCCTTACAAAGCTCGGTATGCAGTATGCATACAATTGGGACATACTACTTTGACGCTCTTGCTCATATATCCGCTGCACAGAGGACTGTGGTTCAGAATAGCCAGAAAAGCATGCTGGCTTGCATACTGCATCTGACATACTTTGTATTAGGACATACTAAATCTTTTTCTGGTATACTAAGTAGTATGGGTATTGGAATGCACAGTATGTGTCCCATTTGTCACCTTACCCAGTGTCTTTTTATAAGAAAATTGGCAGTCCTTACCGCAACAACCCAGGGTTTGAATCTGACCTGTGGCCCTTTGCTGCATGTCATCCCCTCTCTCTCTCCCCCTTTTATAACTATCTCTCTCACTATCCATAAAAGCATAAATAATATTTTTTTTATTGGATCATTCTGCCAGGGAGCTCAAGCTGTCAAAACAAGTTATTGAAATTTACTGATGGAGATATTTTCTGTTTGCACAGGAAATTAGCAAAGTTAGCCAGAGGGCATCATGTACTTAACTCATGACCAACATTTTAGATTTTGTTTTCAGATGTTAATAGGGCTGTGGCGGGGAAGGAATTTCCCCTGCGGTGATAATGATTGGCTCAACAGCTTGATATGCTGTGTTGTTGTATTTTTTTTTGGCAAATTATAAAATGTATCCCGATTTCAACGTTATATAAATGTTATTGCTTTTTTAAATGACAAAGATGACAGTTTTAAAACTAGTGAAATACTTGTTTACTGTTAAATGCAGAACACAGAAGGGCAATGAGGCGTTTTTCTTTCAGCTGTGATGCTTTAGTTGCGTCTGGTTGCTATGATACGGAATGTCTGCAGAAGTAAAAATGTTGGCACAAGGTAGAGTACTTGCTGTGGATGAAGGGAAGGCTGAAGCACATGGGGAGAGAGGATTGACCCGCTGGTTTATGTGTATTAATTTCTCTACCATTGTTGTTGTTTTTGTTCAGCACATGTAGCCGACATATAGGATGTGACGGTTGGTCTTTGTGGTATTTGTCCTGCCCTTCCTCGATTGTGATTGGACAGCTGGGTAAAAAAGTGACAGTGACGAGTGCAGAGTTTTACCCAAAGTTGAACATTTTTTAACTCTAGGGAACAAGAAAAAAACACCAAATGGCAGCACTCAGCGAAGAATAGACGCTCAGCGCCTGGTCACACTGCTGGCATTGTAGCAAAGTGTAAAAATGCGGCGCTCCCATTGCAAAGAATTCAAATTTAGGAAAATATGTGAACATAGCAGTTGTGGCGGTTGCTCGCCATCCCCTGCGGTTGGCTTGTCAGTATTGCAATATTGCGACAGCCCTAGATGTTAGACAACTGAAAAATAAAAATCTACTACAATGATTCTTTACACTTTGGATAATACTACAATATAGTCTAAGATTACCAAACCTAGCATTAGTCTGATCCTCTGAACAGATAAAGGATAAGGTGACCACCGGTTCCAAATTTCCTAAATTTTGTAAACTGAGAACAATGTGACAAATATGCCATCTCATTCACTCTTGTTGATCAGATGGAAACTTCTGGGGCCGCACCATGGCAGCCATCTCCAGCTCGACCGACCCCAGTAGTTATGAAGGTTTCGGCCCCTTCATGCCGGGCTTTGAGCTCATCCCATACAACGACATCCCTGCACTCGAGGTACATGTTTTCATTCTGTCTTCAAGACATACAGCACAGTATCATGTGTTTTTTTTTTATTTTGTTTGTCGTTGAGAGGCAGTACAATGGAGTGACCTAGTGCCAGTTAAAGCGTCGTTACCTTTGATCCAACACAGCTGTCAAAATGCCCAAATTATAGGAGGAAGTTCATGTTTCAGTCACTGCACACCAGACTTTGGGCTTTTTTCTATAACAACATTACTAACTAACTTGCATGCACTAAAGGCACGAGTTTAGATCTCATATTGTGTTTCTAGAGAAACACTGACGTTAGAAGAAAGCAAAAGTTTCATCATACTTACCGTCAGTGTGTGGGAGGGTCCGACATGCAGGATCTTGAAGTATGCGACCAAATCGCATTGCACACACTTTTTTTTTTCCAGGTGAAGGAACTGGCCTTCTACCTCCGAGAGGTCAAGGCCCAGTTACGTGCTGGTTAATCTTGTGTGACAAAGAGATTTTCCAAACAGACGGGTTAAAGCATAATAATACAATTTATTCCGAACAATTAATGTTGCATAAGTAAAAATAAAAGAGTTTACAGATATCTGGATCCAATCAACATGTCCCTGACAACATACAGTGCATGGGTCAGTTCGTGAAGTCTGAACCCCGAGCTATCCCTGATCCAGCCTATTCATGGTTTACACAATATTAATATTCATGAGCTTATGGCACGTGATGTTTCTGCTGCATGTCTTCTTCTTCTGTTATCTCCTTCTGACTCCTTCCTCCCTTTGGCCTTGAAAAAGAAGAACAGCACCTCTCTTTCCCCACAATTCACTCTATTCATAACAAATCCGACAATCAGGTTATTGTAGATCATAGTAAGCACTTTTGTACATAATAAATCCAACAGACCCTCTTTTGAACTTAACTAAGTTCACCTACAGATAATGTTACATACAGATATATTTATTATAAGCATAGATAATGTTACGTACAGATGTATTAATTATAAGCATCATCACACAACCTCTTCAGGATCAACATCTTCACTATCCCCCACCATTTCCAGGAGACCCTGTCTCTCCGCTTGGAACATGGCCATCTGATAAGAAGGAGGTGCATCCGGATGCTTTCGTTGCACAGCAGAAATGATCACACGCTCAGTGAGGTGGCGAATACAAGGAATACAGCAACAACCGCATAATACTAAGCATGTACACACAGCTAGGATTGAGGAGAATAGAGATACCACCATGGACTTCCATTTCCCAAAGGTACGGTCTAACCAGTCGTGAATGGGGCTGTTGATACCTGAGTCATCGTGCATGGATTCAGACAGCGTCCGGAGCCCCTCTAGCGCCTTAGTTACAGTCCCGTCCGGCGCTGTATTATTAGGGATGAAAATACAACATGAGTCTTGGAACATTGAGCATACACCGCCTTTCTCTGCCAGCAGCATATCTAATGCCATTCTATTTTGGATCACCATCAGTGACATAGGAGCCATTTGTTCAGCTAGTCCGGCAATTGCATCACGGGTTAGATTAGTGAAACGGAGAACATTATAGTGGATGTAGTTAATGCGGTCAACATTTTTGTTAGGAGTGATAGGGATCAGAGCACTTATTATAGGTATGTTTTCAAAACCTGCAGCTATTTGGTCAGCTAGTTTATATTCATTAGGGGAGCTACCTCACTACATCATTCTTTATAATCTTGGTTTAGCCTTCCCCCCCCTTGTAGCCCACTCCTTCCACCCTGCTTCTGAGTGAAAGCATTGTCTATTGTTAAAGAGTTACTTGCGATTAGCCAGTTTTAGCAGAGTGCAGAGGCGAGGATGATAAGTAATGTATCTAAACTAGTACAGTCTGTGCTTTCCCAGGTTATTCAGATTTATCTGAGTACACAAACTCTACACAAGGGTCATGGTATTTTCTCTCACATTCCCTAAAACATTTAAAATACATGACAAATCACATGAAGAAAGTTTGTACAGAAGAACGAGGACAAGAGAGGTAAACACAAATGCTACAGCAAACGCTACTAGCAGTTTGCCGTACTGCATGATGCTTCTAGTTTGTTTTCCTGCGCGCAACTGAAAAACTTTTATCTGGGTGATCCTATTTTATACTGGTTTGGGAAAGGAAGTGAAATTTCTCTCTGGTGGATTCTCCCCACCCCTGGTTCCTCTTTTTATCTATTTTAGCATTTATTCTAAGCAACAAGTTTTAATACAATGTGATATATAATGTTTTTCAAAAACCACCTAGATGAGTCCACCTAAACAACCATGTTAGCCTGATTTAACTGTAAATACAGGCAAGACCTTGTAACCTTCTTTCCCTTATGTGTATCTCATCACAGTCACAGTTTATACAGTATATGAAAAATAAAAAATTATACGTGACCCTCTTTTCACGTAGCCTGGGCTCCTTGTGGGGCTGCCTCCTCTGCTTCAGGTCCTGTCCTGCTGCTGGAGCACTGTGTTAGGTGCCACCAGTTGAGTCCTTTTCCTGCGAGCTGCACAGCTGTTGCAGTTCTGGCCAGAACCTTGTGTGGGCCTGTCCAACGTGGCTCCGACCACTTCCTCTTTAACACCTTCAACCAAAGGTGTTCCGGGGGTCCGGGGTCAGGTCCTGGAACGTCCTCTGTGACAGGGGTGACAGGTTTGTCACCTGTATAGGAGAGAGCTGACACAAGAGCATTAACCTTCAAATAGTATGGTCTGTAACCGAGGTCAGGAAGGGGAGAGGGGTTTTGGGACGGCCCTGGGAAAGGTCGGCCACACGTAAGTTCAAATGGTGTGAGTCCTGTTGACCGATTGACCGAGGCTCTGATGCCTATCAGTGCAATGGGCAGGGCTTCAGTCCAAGGAAGCTTAGTTGTGCGAACGATTTTTAGCAGCCTTAGCTTGATGGTCTGATTAGCCCGTTCAACTTTTCCCTGCGATTGTGGGCGGTACACAGTGCCAAATTTGTGTTTTAGTCCCAGAGCCTTTTCAACAGATTGCAGGTCTTTATTTTTGAAATGTGAACCATTATCTGACCTGATCAATTTAGGAAACCCATGTTTCGGAATGTACTCATTCACCAGACATTTAATGACTGATTTTGCGTCCTCTTTTCCCGTGGGGTAGGCCTCAACCCAACGTGAAAATGCGTCCACAATTACTAGGAGGAATCTTTTCCCCCCAGCCCTTACTCCCATATCTGTAAAATCCATAAAGATTTCCTGTCCCGGGGCAGTGGGAGAAGGATGTTTTCCTGCCCTAGGAGTGATGGTAGGTCTGATGTTACATGTACTACATACGTCACACTTAGTCAAGAAGTCAGTTATAGTAGCATGTTTCCGGGGAATCCACCAGTGGCGGAGATCTCGTAACATCTGTTTGTGGCTTTTATGGTCAAGTCCATGAGTCTGAGTCAATATTGAGGACATCCAACAGGGGGGCATAACTATTTGATCTCCGTTATACCATATACCATCAAACTGTTCTATAGCTCCCTTATCTTCCCAGATGGTTCGTTCTGCTGCTGTGGCAGATTTCTGAGCTTGTATGATGGAGAGATCAGTTATCTCAGAACCGAGATCTGTTGTGGTCATGACCATCATAGTAGGTAAATACCCTGCCGCCTTTTTAGCGGCTGCATCCGCTGCTTCGTTTCCTATACTTTCTAAGTCAGTGCCCTGACTGTGTCCTTTCACTTTGATCACAGCTACCCTCTGTGGTAACTGGATTGCTTCCAACAACTCTTTCATCAACTCCTCATGAGCCATAGGTTTATTCTGACTAGTCTTAAAACCCGCTTGCACCCAGCCAGACATATCTCTGTGAATTGCATTGCACACATACGCAGAGTCTGTGAAAATATTCACTGCCTTCCCTTCCGCTAACCGCAGAGCACAAACTACAGCCGTAAGTTCTGCTGCCTGATGTTTTGGAGCTATGGCTAGGGACACATGGGGAACAGCTTCTTCTGACATGCGATACCATTGTTCTTGTGCTGGGGTTAGTTTTACTGCGGCTGCTACTCCTGCTGGTGCTATATAAACATCTCTTACCCCTATCCCCCAGGTTGTATCTAACAGGTTCTGTTGGAACTCATCTTGATACGTAAGATCATTATTTCTGTCATAATTCAGAGTGCAGTGGAGAGGATCGGGAACAGGGAGGTAAGGGTGTAGAGCCCTAATCCATGGTTGCCACATGTTGTAAAAGTCAATCAGAGGGTTTCTGTCGGCTAGCAGGGCCCAATATATGTCCGCACAGGGTGGTGGGGCATCAGGTGAGGTATCAGGACTCAACATGCACATGCGATCAGCACTGGAGGGCGAGGAGCACACCATTTCTTCTCCTCCGGGGAAACTCACTATCACAGCTTCTGGTGAACAATGTACAGAAGCCCCCAGTGCTGCCAAAACATCTCTTCCCAGGAGATCACGTGGACAATCAGGTGCATACAAAAAGGGGTGCTCCATCACCTGTCTCCCAAGCCGGACAGGAAGGGGAACAGTAAAAGGCAGTCTTTGTTCAGTGCTGGAAAATCCCAAAACGGAAACATAGTGAGAGGAAAGGGAACACATAGGTTCAGCTAAGGTGGAGTAACGTGCTCCCGTATCCACCATGAACCATCTTCGTTTTCCGTTCACTGTCAACTGGAGACAGGGCTCTGCCAGCCCCTGTCCCTCCATCTCCGTCGGGCACCCCTATGGGAACATTCCTGGCGTATATGGACCAGGTGGAGGTCCCTGCGCAGAGTACCCGCTGTATGCCTGCATTGGAGCTAGCTGTTGGTTTGGTGGAGTCTGTATTGTTGGCTGATATGACTGCTGTGGAGGCCCTCTCATCTGCTGTTGTTGTTTCTGAAGACAGTCACGTGCCCAGTGATCCGGGCTTCCGCAGATGTAACAACTGCCTCCTCTTGGTTGGGCATACCCCCTCCCCCTGCCTCCTCCTCCTCTCCCTCTGCCTCTATTCCGGCCTTCATGATAAGGGGGCTGCTGATATGGGGCAGCTTGGTAAGGAACATGATACTGGGGTTGATATATAGCCTGTGGCGGGCCCTGCAGTGGATAAGGATTCTGTGGCGGGGCTGGAGCTGGTGTTACAATTTGAGCCATCTGGGTATCTTTCTCTTTCCCTCCCTTTTTCTTATCTGTTGCACGAGTCCGTGCATCTGCCAACTGTAATTTAGTCAACTGAGCTACCATCTCTTTTAATGACTCATTTTCCTCTTCCTCCTCCTTGGTTTCTGCATCCTGATGATGGCAGAAATGTGTTTCCCATCTTGATGATTTTGCCCCTGCCATATCTGGATTCTCTTGCATCTTTCTCTTAACTCCTTCCGGAGCATGTTTTAACAGAGCTATTCTGAACAGAGACTGCTGTGATTCTTTATCTGGGTTCACCCCCGTAGCCCCCGCCCACTCTGTCTTTGCTCTTTCTATGAACGTGCGTCCACTCTCCCCGTTCTTAATCTTAAACACCAAGCTGTGGAGCTTGCCCGCTGGTATGGGATACTTTTGTCTAATAGCATTACCGTAGGAGGTAGCATAGGGGTTAAGGGGGCTTCTATCTGACACCTGGACTGTTCCGGCCGCTGCTTCTAATTCTTTCAGTGCCCAGTCCGAAACCGAGAAACCCAAAATAGCCCTGAGATCACCCATAGCTAAAGTCTTCCCTCGGGTCTTGTTGTACAGGCTCGTGAGCCACACTCCCCCTCCCTCTTGAATTCCTGGGAGGAGCTCACTCAGTGCTTGAATGTCACCTAAAGTGAACGGCTGATACTCGTCTCTACCGTTGCTTTTGGCCACAATGGGAAACATGCCAACACACTGACTCCTCTGTTTGTCACCTTTGTCTTCGTACTTTCCATAAACTTTACGTGACCTCGTTTTGGGGGGTGTATATGGTCTCGCCTCTTCGTGCCCACCCTCCCGTCTCCTATGTATCCCTCCTTTGGAGTGCGTTCTCATGGTTCCCTCTATAGTGATAGGAATGTTTTCATCTTCATCATCATCACCCTCCTCTACTGTTCTACTAGCCTCGTCATCAGTGTCCTCATCTACCTCTCCACTAGTGTGGACATCATGATACTCTGCACGGGATCTCTCTGTGTCTCTCTCAGTTCTCTGCATCCAAACACCTATGTCCGGACTCTCTGTGTGGGGTTTATGGGTAGATTGAGCTCTCCCTCTTACGCCTCCTTTACGCAAGTCTGGTGGTAACATGGCTTGTCCTAACCTGTACTGTCCCGTCTGATCTCTCAGTTCTTCCCTTAGCCTGTCTATTTCTCTGGCTACATCAGACCTACTACCCGCCTCTGAGGCTGAACCTGCTCCTTGTCCTTTTTCTGTTTCCTCTTCTAGTTCCAAAGTACCACCTAACACTTGAAACAATGGTGCCATAACTTCGTTTGTATAATCACTGTCCTGTGGGGTTGGTACCGGACTAGGGGTAGGAGGAGGATAAGGAGGGGGGTTGTGATGTGGGCCAGGTGGGTACTGCTGATGGAGGGACATGTAATGTGGCGGCTGGCTAGTATGTGGGTTTGGTGGTGGGGGTGCGCTAGGACTGGGTGAGGGTTTCACTAGTGGTTTTGCTTCAGCGGTTTTTGCGTGGGTGGCTTTCGTCTGGCTGCCTAAGGCTGATAGTGCAGCCATCTGTATCACATTATATTTTACCAATTTACTTGCCAACTCGTCTTCTTTCTTCCTCAATTTCCTCCTTACAAACATATGTCCCTTTTCTTTGTCTTGTCTTGCTTGCAGCAGCTTTCTATGAACCACCTGTATTAATGCTCTCATCACTGGCATGAATTTGGCTTCACTTCCCGTGGCTGGAAAATGCCCTTCCTTCACTGTCATGTTATACCACTCATCTAGGTCTTGAGTCTCTTTATTTCTAGTCTTGGGATCAAATGTACAGATTACATTGGTCCTGACTTTAGCCCATTGCTGTCCAAATGATAAACGGGGAGGCCCACAGCCACCCCGTTCCTCAGTCTTTGTCAAATTCTCCGTCCATTCTGTCCAGTACTATTTCACACAGGTTTATTCAGTTTATGACAGTAACTAGATTCAGAGTAAATGGGTCGCTATGCCCCTCGCTGTGATCCTACCAACATAAGCTTCTACTGGACACTTTGATGTTCCAGCGATGTTGGCCCAGTATCAACAGTAAGTTTTAATTTTCCTCTGAATACTAGTTATTAATGTACACTCATACAGGCGCTCCAAGCGCTATTTTTACTAAACTCTAACGTCCTAGACGTTACTAAACTAGCGCTCCAAGCGCACTACTCATACAGGCGCTCCAAGCGCTATTTTTACTAAACTACTAAAAGGCAGCTTACCTCCTTTTAGTTTTACACGCTACTAAAAGGGCAGCTTCCTCCTTCCAGTTTTTACTAAAAGGCAGCTTACCTCCTTTTAGTTTTACACGCTACTAAAAGGGCAGCTTCCTCCTTTCAGTTTTCAATAGAAAGTCTTTACTTCTGCAACATTTATCACTACAAAGGAGATTCAGCACAACAAGAGAGATAATTTAGAGTAAGCCAATATGCAGAGTTCGATACAACAGGTTCTGCTTACCTTTAAGATTTCAGGGATCCCTTTCTCTCTCTCGCCGGTCTGTCCGTCCTTTGGACACGCTTCTCAATGCCGAAGATCACGTCGGGGTCACCAATTGAAGGAACTGGCCTTCTACCTCCGAGAGGTCAAGGCCCAGTTACGTGCTGGTTAATCTTGTGTGACAAAGAGATTTTCCAAACAGACGGGTTAAAGCATAATAATACAATTTATTCCGAACAATTAATGTTGCATAAGTAAAAATAAAAGAGTTTACAGATATCTGGATCCAATCAACATGTCCCTGACAACATACAGTGCATGGGTCAGTTCGTGAAGTCTGAACCCCGAGCTATCCCTGATCCAGCCTATTCATGGTTTACACAATATTAATATTCATGAGCTTATGGCACGTGATGTTTCTGCTGCATGTCTTCTTCTTCTGTTATCTCCTTCTGACTCCTTCCTCCCTTTGGCCTTGAAAAAGAAGAACAGCACCTCCCTCTCCTCTCTTTCCCCACAATTCACTCTATTCATAACAAATCCGACAATCAGGTTATTGTAGATCATAGTAAGCACTTTTGTACATAATAAATCCAACACAGGCAAGATTAACCTGGAAGACAAAAAAAAAACATGTTACTGGAGGCTACTGCTTTAGATTTTTTTTCCACTGACTGCATATATTTGCACTTAATTCAGCCTTGTAGCTGAAGATGGATGTTATTTTGACAACATTATCATTTTCTTAAAAGAGAGAAGTACTCCACCGATTTAACATTTCCCTGCTATAACATTGTCTCAATCACAATGGACAGTTGAAAGATTGGAGTCCTGCCTTTTCTTCCGTAAAGTGGTGATGTTAGTGTGTCAAGTAACCCACTTTGCCTAGTGGCTAGTTTGGCACGCATTCAAACAAAGCAAGTTAGACCGGAAGCAGAGTCCGAAAAGTTAGGTTTAGTTGCCTAGTCTTGGCTTTTCGGGGTGTGGGTACCTGAAAATAACCTGAAAAATCTGAAAATAAGCATAATAGGTCCATGTCAAAACCTGGCGCCTACATTACCCACAATGCAACTTATCTTGCAACAGTGATTTGGGTGTGTTATGCTCGTAGCGGCTAATGTAGCCTCAAGCAGAGATGAGGAGTGGACGACAGAGGTCTCACCTCTTTCTAACTCCATGGCCCCAGAATGTTTTCCATTTTCAAACTTGTACGTCCCTTGAGGCCATTTATCAGACTTTGCGCAGCTCCTTCTGGAGTCACAACAGGTTTTATACAGTAAAACTTTTACATATTAAGTAGCATTCCCCAAGATCTGTAAACAGACTTTGATGTGTAAAATTGGTGGTCCACTTTTTAAGTTAAAAAACTGTTTATTTCATAAGGTTCACCAAAACTAGCTGACTTGACACCCTCGTTGTCTATGTAAACATAAGGATTGAATTACTGACTGCAGTTGCATGTGTCTGCTGATAATGTTATTGTGGCAACTGCTGATTTTCTTTGTAAACATAAGAACCTATTGATTTTTCCATCTGCAAGCTATTAGTCGTTTTGCAGCTGTAAGGCCAGCTAACCAGAGACGTCTCTGCTTAACACAGAGTTCCAGGTCCACATTCTGTCAATATACAAAGATGGCTTCTTGACTTCTTAGATATAGCAGGTATGGAACACTGGGCTGCAAACATGCATTTGGCAAAAAGAGAAAATATATCACATTGGAAACAAGCAATCACTACAATTAAATCCAGGTCTAGGGTGGGTGGGATGGGAGGGAATCAAAAGGGAGGGATTTGGGGGTGGGGGAACGGGGGCGCAGAAGTTTTTATTTTAATGACTTTTTGTTGTTGTTTGTTGTTATTTTCCTTCTTCCTGTTTGTTTGTTTGTTTTTGTTTTTTTTTCATTTTCTTTTCTTTTCTTTTTTCTGTAGCTACTTGCCAATTCTGTATTGATTAGTACATGGACATCTGTGATTATACATATATCTTCTTTTTTTACTCCATTGTTGACCTATCAATTTGTAACCCCACCCTATATCATTTTGCTTAAATACCAATAAAAAATTGATCACAAAAAAAAAAGAACCTATTGATTGACTAAAGTAGCATGTATTGATGAAAAAAATGTCTGACGAGTCATTTTTTTTTTTTCTCCAGAAAGTTCTCCAAGACCCAAATATTGCTGCTTTCATGGTGGAGCCCATCCAGGGCGAGGCTGGGGTGGTGGTGCCAGACCAGGGCTACCTCACCAAAGTCAGAGAACTTTGCACCAAACACAACGTGAGTCTCTATGCACAAGCAGGAATGACGCTTACAGTAGCTTTGAGTGTTTTGTATAATTTGGCAATCTTCGAACTGAACTAGTTGGTAATAAAAACACAAATATATTTGCCATCATCCTCTAAACGACTGCTTCAAAGATTTTGCCTGAAGCTTGTTTGTTCCATGCTGTTTGTTAAGTGTGCAAGGATTGAAGGTGTGGTTCAGGTGTGGTACTGACTGCTGAGCACAGCACAATTTGAATCATGCTCTTGGTATGGACAGCACATAAATCAAGAGACAACATGTTGTAGTTGTCTTTTCATGCAGGTTGTACCAAGTACATGTTGTACTTCCAATACACACGGCTCTGTTTGGCCTTAATAGTGCATAGTATAAAGTTTCTAAGCAGTGCAAAAGACATTAAACGCACAGCAGCAGCTGAGTGTCTCCTCCTGACCGCCAAATTAATTGAGGGCAAACTGCAGTCTGAGCTTCATTTTTAGTCATTTAGATGTTTTCTTATCTGGTACAAAGAGTAGAAATTCATTCCAGATGACCTATTCTTCACAAGGAGGGACGGGGTTTTAATTCAAGTGGAGAGCAGCGATGTTAAATTGTGCCACGGTAGTCAGACGGGTTTATTCTGTTCAGCTAATGTACGATAATCCCTCCAGTCCTCTGTGCTAACGCCCACACACCTAACTTTTTTACATTCTTATTTCCCTGTTGATCATGAGAGTTCAGTTTACACTGAATAAACACACTTTAACTAGTTTGTACAGCATTACACATTCAGGGATTGTGCACCTAAATTGGCTTAAAGAGATAATGTAACTTCATTAGTTATATTGAATTTCCAATGTCTGAATCCACAAAGAAACCCAGGGCATTGTGTTCCTACTGTAAATCCTCTGTGTTTTGTCCAGGTGTTGTGGATTGCTGACGAGGTGCAGACCGGCTTGGCGAGAACCGGCCGGCGCCTGGCTGTGGACCACGAGGAAGTCCGTCCTGATATCGTGGTTCTGGGCAAAGCTCTTTCTGGAGGAGTTTACCCTGTAAGCATTTTTTGTTGTTGTCCAGTCACACAAGAAAGATGGATTTTTTTGGAGTCCAGTTAGGTTGGACAGGAGTCTAATCTGTGTTTGTGTGCCTCAGGTATCTGCTGTGCTGTGCGACGATGAGATAATGCTGACCATCAAGCCTGGAGAGCACGGGTCCACATATGGCGGTAACCCCGTGGCCTGTCAGGTCGCGATCGCTTCACTTAAGGTCAGTGTTAAAATGCACTTTACGTCTAGTCTGTCTACCCTTCAACAACTCATTACGTCTTCTTGTTTTTGCCTTTGTTTTAATCGATTAAATGGAGAGAACTTCCACAGTGATATGCAACATACCATACCAAGTTAAAATAATTACAGTTACCTTCAAAGACAGTTTAACATCAGAAGAAAAATATGCATTTAACTGTTGTTGTTTGCAGGTGCTGGAGGAGGAGAAGCTGGCAGAGAACGCTCAAAGTATGGGAGAGCTGCTGCGGAACGAGCTGACAAAACTGCCCAAAGACATCGTGACAACAGTCAGAGGGAAAGGCCTCCTCAACGCAGTCGTCATCAAAGAGACCAAAGGTACAGTACTGAACTATTTCTAAAACGGCAGCCCTGTTGGTGATCACTATGTGGTAACTTAATGAATTCCAGCTAATAGGCTTTAGTTTAGTCTTTGTGGTATTCAACTTTAGGACGGACTGGTTCAAATTAATTAATTAAATGTGTTAAACGTGTTGAAAAATGGCACTTTTCTACATGTGGGACAAGATTCTTTGTAAGACATATGAAGAGTAAAACTCTATTGGCACCTTGCAGTCCTTTTAATTTGACCCTATATTAAAACAATCCCCACAGACTACAACGCCTGGAAGGTGTGCTTACGCCTCCGCGACAACGGACTGCTGGCTAAGCCCACCCACGGCGACATCATCCGCCTGGCGCCTCCCCTCATCATCAAAGAGGACGAGCTGCGCGAATGCATCGACATCCTCCAGAGAACCATCCTGTCCTTCTAAACTCCAAACCACCTATTCGACAAATACACAGACAACCTTCAAGCTGATAATCAAAAAAAGTTAACATTTAATAGTAGTTTGTATTTGCATCTCAAAGATAGGGGTTCTTTGAAGGGTATTACTGTAGAAATACAGTATGCAGAGACTGTGTGGAGCTTCTAAAGGGGCTACACTCACACTTTTGTACAGAGAGACTACTGTGAAGGAAGACGGTTAGATGGCAACACGGGCTGACAAGTGTTTTATTTTAATTGTTCAATGGTTAATTCATTATTATATAATTTTGCGTTGGTAACGAGTGATGTAAATAATCAATGTGCTTGTCCAGGATGAAACCTTTTAATTTTTAAAGGATATGTGGTGTTACCAGTGACACATGCAGTCTAACGTTACAAAGACCTCCTTAGAGGCAGAGTGTTGTGCAGGACTTTATGCTACAAAATATACTGAGTTTAAATCTTGTCTGCAGTGCTCAATATGACAAACATAGTTTATTAGTCTAATATACATTTCTACTAAACTACTTGCTGTCTGCAAACATAAACCTTGTAAATCAGTGTTGTTACATACAGTAGAGGGCCAGCTAGTCTGGGTATTTTTAAAGAGCACATGTTTAAAAAGCCTTGGATTGTATATGGGATTTTCAGATTCCAGTTCTTGTTTGAATTTTAGTGTAGTTATGATATTTTTCCCCACCGAAACCTTTAAATTACCAATACAAATCTGACCAGTATCAGTAAGTTTTTGGCATTGAACTTTCCGATGAATGTTTTATCTGTTACAAAACAATGTAAAAAGGCATTATCACCTTTAAATTGTTACATAATCTATTGATCTTCAAATAAATTATTGCCGTCTCATTTCCTTTCTTGCTGTTTGTGTGGAACAATGGATTTGATAGACCAGAAGCCTCTTTCAGGATGCAGATTTGACGAGTAATCCAGTTAAATTTGCTGATTAAAACCTGGAAACCACCTTAAATCAACAACATTGACTGATGTTTTTGGATTTTATCTGGATACCTTCGCTGAGTAAAACCAGAACAGGTCTTTTTACATCCATCAATGTTCTGGATCTGAGGTGGTTTCAAGCAGCTTTGACATGTCATTTAACCTGCTTTATAAAAAACATGTTGCAGAAACCTGCTTTGACGTCATTATTCACCCAACAGAACAAAGCATACAGATAATTTCCCGCGTCACACTCTGCATATACTAAAGTTAAGCATTTAATCCATTATTTTGCAATGATTTTAGATGTAACACTAGATGGTGCTGTGCCTTTACTGAAATGAAACTAAGGATTGGTGGGTACTCAAGCAAAGTAGCAGCCTGTACAAGCGCTTATATGGCTGGTGTTAAATACAAAGCTTAACATAACGGGAAGAAATGCAGTGATGAGATACCAAAGCTTCACTGCAGATACAGTTCAAGACTCATCGAAGTATCCCAACACAACGCTGTTAAACCTACAAGCCACAACCTGGATGATCCATCTTTCAGCCTGTCACACATCCCTGTCTCAGACCAGCGGTACACGGGGACCTCCACTGACAGATTTGACATATTTGACATGTGTCAGTCTCAGAAGGCGAGCTGTTCTGAACCGGATGTTGTGGGAACAACCTCCAGCTAGCTGAATGAGACAGTCGAAGGCTTTCTGCCCCCCCGAGTGCTGACCTTCAAGCACCATAAATCCTGCTGCATCCACTTATAACCACAACAATAATATGAACTGTTGAATTAATACTGCAGTGCAGATCTGACGGATGGTATCATGAAGATTTGACGGTTGAATTGAGAGGGTCAGATACTGCAAATACAAAATAAACTTTGTATTTGCTGCTTTGCCGCTTATTAAAATCAAGAGAGTTGTTTGGAAAAAAAGTTAAGCGACAGATGGCGGATATTTCATTTTCTAACAGATGTACAAGAAAACATATTGCAGGCTGTTGAGGATCAATAAAATCCACTTTAATTAGTTAAATGCTTTGCACTTTTAATTGCGTTCTCCTCGCCAACTCCTCTTTAAAGGCTTTCTATTGAGTGCTTCTTTTTTTTTTTATTTATCCAGGGAAAGCTCAAATGAGTTACACTTATGCTTTTTTTCCCCCCCCCAGAGCTTTCAACCACATTTCATGGTCTTCCACAGTGGTTGGAGTTCACCTGTTATCATGTGACTGAAGTTAGTTTCACATGTGAACCCAATCTGCTGAGGAAGATGCAGGCCAAAGGTCCTAAAAAAAGCATTCAAATACAGAAGTTTAGTTTTTCCCCTTCTGAACTGAAGTAGTATGGAGTTACTTTTGTGTCTCTATTATGCAAGCAAACAGAATATGTTTGAGAGCAAAATTATCGACATGCAATAAAAAAATGCTCTATCGCAAGTGAAATAAATTTGAGATTAAAAAGGTATTATTGCAAATCTAAAAATGTTGTTTGCTAATCCACAAGTTTTTCTTGCTGTTGAGCTGAATCTTGTGGGCGGGACCTACAGTGAAAGATGTAAGACACAATCGGAGTGACAGCTTGGCAACATTCACTGTTGGTAGGCCTAAAGAGAGGGAGTTTTGAAGTCCAGGGAGAAGACAGAGCAGGAACAGAGAAGACAGAAAAATTGTTGTTACATGCCCAGGCTGCCTATAAACCGGCATGACGTTGTGTACGTACTGTAGCTACTATTATTTGTGTCCAATGATCTAATGTTCTTTTATGTTATATTTGTGATGTGCTGTGCATTCACTAACAGTGGATGTTGCCAAGCTGTCACTCCAATCGAGACTGGCCAATAGAGACGTGTCTTACATCTTTCAGCGTAGGTCCCGCCCACCAGATTCAGCTCAACAGCAAATAAAGCTTTTGGATTAGCAAACAAAACTTGTAGATTTGCAAACATATTTTTGGATTTGCAAACAAAACTTTCAGATTTGCAAACAAAACTTTTGGATTTGCAAACAAAACTTTTAGATACATAAACAAAACTTAGATTTGCAAACAAAACTTTGATTCATAAACAAAACTTTTGGATTCACGTTAATACATTTTTAATCACAATTTTATTTTACTTGCAATAAACCATTTTTTGATTGCAGGTGTTGTTAGTTTTGCTCTTTAATCTGTTCTCTTTGACTGGATAATAAAGACACCAAAGTAACTCCATACAGTAAAAGTATACAGTAAATACTTTCCACCACCAGCTCTAACCTTCTCTAACCTTCAGGCCTCCACCTAACGATCAGATTTTTGTGTTTCATCAGTTGCGCTGTCAAAACAGGCCTCGTAGTTCAGGGCGAAAGTGCACACAGCCTACAATCTAGGACAGGTTATTATTTCATATGAAGCGGAGCAGAGAGATGAGCGAGGCCCAGAGCTTGCTTGTGAAATATGAGTGGAATCCAGGCTGGCAGGAGAAATGAGGGTTATCACCGGGTGACGGCGAGCAATGCGCTTGTGTCCTGGGCGCGCTTTGATCCTACACTCTGCGGAGAACCTGCATCCCACTCAGCAGGCACGATAGGAAGGCATACCGTATTCCACAAATGAGCTCCAGTTTTGGCAGGGGAGTGACAGGCCACAGGCGCTGTGAGGATCTGGGAACACAGAGGTCCAGGCTCCGGCGGGGCTCTGACAGCCTGCAGCCAAACCTGAAGATGCTCCTTTAAAGCTACTTCCCCCGCCTCGCACTCGGTGCCAACAGTCGGCCTGGTCCATTCAAGCATGTGGTGCGAAGCTGGCTTCAAAGGCTGGTGTGTGTTCCTCAACAATTCCTCAGACCAAGAAGGTCAAGAGAGGCTCATCCAGACTGCACGGCTGATCTC
The DNA here is from genome assembly GCF_015220745.1 of Sebastes umbrosus. Classification (NCBI taxonomy): domain Eukaryota; kingdom Metazoa; phylum Chordata; class Actinopteri; order Perciformes; family Sebastidae; genus Sebastes; species Sebastes umbrosus. Next base: position 18,437,444 of record NC_051288.1, on the reverse strand, counting down.
GTTCCACTCTTTTGTTCCTCGCCACCTCTTTGTCTTTTTCTGTCTCTCCGACTGACTTTCTTTTAATTTGTTATCTCTCCCGCCGTGTCCCCTTTCTCATCCTGCCCCCCTTTTGTCTCTCCCTCAGCCAGCCCCATTTGTATTCATCCCTTACATAATGGAGAAATCAGATTGTGGTACTTAGCAAGGATGTAATCAAAGTACTGTGCCTGAAATTTAATTCAGGTAAAGTTACAGTTAAGTAGAGGATAAATTATAAAGCTCTGTATCCATTAAATGTGCGGAGAATAAGGTGCCAGCTTGAGAATTATGACTGATGCAGTGCTGGAATAGGATAAGCTGTTCGTTTTTCTCCTGTACCACCACAGATAAATCAGAGGGAAAAACGTTGGGCTCGCCTGCCAGTGCTCATATTAATGGGCCTTTTGCATTAAGTTTATGACATCTGAGTGCACTGATAAAATACATGTGCATCTTAAAGGGCAAATGACACATAATCCTTAAAGAGTAATGTGCGCTGACGATTTTTCTCTTCCTCCACATGCCTCTTTTCAGTTCACACCAGAGGGGAGATATATATTGATCAGGCGCAGCAAGGTCCTCAGAAGGACGTGGTCGTCCCTGCAGATCGTGAGGCGCGCTGTGACTCTCAGACCAATCGTTTTAGTTGTCACACCCTCAACTGATTTATTTCTGGGTGTAGACGCGTCTGCAGTCTTTATGAATCTTTAAAAAGGCAAAAACGACATGGTCACAGTTGCAGAAGTCTCACCACATGCCAAATCTTTACATAACTTAAAGCTGAGGTGGGCAACTTTGGAAATAACAGCAAGAGTAAAGAAAGCACACCGCCTGACTGCTGCTGGAGGATGAGTCCATTGCGTTGTCATCACTAACCGTGTCCAATAGGGCTGTGTATTGGCAAGAATCTGGCGATACTATACGTGTCATTACACAGGGGTTACAATTCAATATATTGCGATATTTTGCGATACTGTAATCAAGGCGATATATTGCGATTTTTAAAATCTTATTTTAGGAAAACTGCTATAGTATGAAGACGAAGCTCCATAGTATTCACCATATTACAGAACCCTTCATTCTCTACGGCTGAGGATGGATTACAACACTGCCATCTAGTGGTCGGGGGTTGAAACACAACATAAAATGAGCCACTGTCTGCCATTAAAAATCGTGTTTTTGAGAATCAAAACAATATCACAAAACATAATATTGTGATACTTAAGTATATATTTTTACACCCTTAGTATCCAAGTACCTCAATGAGTGCACGCAGGTAGGTAGGCCGTCCAATTATTTCATGCAGGCTGAATGAAATGATTGGACGGGCTGATTACAGTCCTGCGACACCAACAGATACCAGATTCTTTTCTCTTTTTGTGTCAGGATGTAGGGCTGAACGATTAAGAAAAAATATGTAATTGCAATTATTTTGACTGATATTGCAATTGAGATACGATTTGCGATATTAGGGTATGATCATTTTTACATAATTTTTCTAATTTTCATTGAAAAACATATTAAAATGATTATGGCATGATTTTTGCAGGGATCTGTACCAAAGAAAGATGTTTTCTTAAGTCTGTTGAAAATGATGTGTAGGCCAGGACATCTCTGCAACATGGCAAGATTTATTTGCAATTTGAAAATTGCAGTAGGCCATATTGAAAAATATATAAAAAAATGCTTCTAAAATAAGTTGCCAACCCTAGCTTTAAGAGAGTTTCCTCATGCAAATGACACATCACAGGGGACATATACAAAACATGGGCCAATAAATTATGCATAATAATTCCAGCAAATTTACAAGAATTCCCCTCTCGTAAGTATTTGTGCAAAATACTAAAGCAACAAAATCAGCATCGATATAGACAAGTCATTATGTTGAGATGAACATATCAGAGGAAATCCATAATTTATATTCTACAAAAAGTAAGAAAAGAATAACAAAAATAAGTACCAGTTAGTACAAGAATATAACCACTAACTTTGTTGCATCCTTATGGCACAAAAATACAGCATAGAGGTGAGATTTCAGATCCAAATTCCAATACAACTTCACCTGTTCAACCAAATTTCAGTGTTTTTGCTTAAAACCTTTATTGCAACAAGTGAAACTACATTGAAAACACGTGAAATAATCTCACCCGATTTTAAAATAGAGTAATTTCTTCAGGTAATATAACATGCCCTGTGCATTTAATTTATATATTGCTATGGACCCTCCTGTCTGAAATAAAGTTTGAATTGAATTTACATAGAGGCCAATATGAAACTGAGTGTCATCACACCGCAGTGATCATGCAGGAAACTGCATAAATCACAGTGAAGAGCATCTGATGAATTATATTTCTGTTTGCCTCTCCGGCCCCTGTGGTACTGAATGCAAAATGCCTGGCGGTAACGCTGCTATATGCACGGGGAGAGAATGACTCATCTACCTGTTGTTCATGTCTCTGGGCATCGTCTCTTCACTTTCCATTAGAAAATAAACTCGATTATAAATTCATTTAATTTCATTATCCACAGCCGGGAACATTGCTGTCTGAGATTTTGATTGGAAAGACATAATTAGAGTCAATGGACTACCACTGGTTGAGCTTCTCTTCACCGTAATGAATGAGGAAAGATTCACAGCAGAGGTAAGAGGAGACTGCAGCGAAGACCCAGGGCGGCGACTCCGTTGCCAAAGTGTGATTCATTCAACTGATTTTCAAATTCATGTGAGCCAGCTCTATCATCATTTGCAAAAATGCCTGAAGAAAATGAAAGATAGTGGAGATGCCAAGAGAGATATTTGCACTGAGTGAATGTCGGTGCCTCAAAGCCATCAGTGGTGCTGTGATAGTGATCATAAGGGAGGGTTGCAGTAGCCAGCGTTAACTTTGAACATGGATTAAACCAGGAGTTTGAGCCACGCTAGTGGCGTCAATATAAGGATGGTTGGTCCACTACTTTGGTCCAGACTGAAATATCTTGACTTACATATCCAACTATTGGGTGGATTGCCATGAAATTTTGTACATATATTCTTGGTCTCCAGAGGATGAAGCACCTGACTTTGCAGCTCCACCTGCAGGTAAAAGTTTTCATGTATCCAGTGAAATATCTCAACATCTATTAGATGGATCGGCACAATAAATTGGTAGAAACATTCATGTTTCCCTCAAGATGAGTTATAATAACTTGCTGCCACCATTAAGTCAATATTTTAATCCGTTGAATTCTTTGGTTTAGTGCTAATCAGCAAATAATAGCATGCTTATAGGGCTGGGCAATATGATGATATATATCCTCAAAATTATATCAAAATGTCTATTGTATATATTTTTCTATATCGTTTCTATCTATATTTCTATTCTATAGGCCTACATTTATTTATTTTTAGCTCAATAATTTCACTTTAAACTGTTATGTTCATTTTGCACTCAATTCTTAAAATGAGAAAATACTCTTAATACTTTTCATTTGTAAACTATTTAATTCACACAGGAGTATACAAAAAACAGGCTTTACCATGTGGCACACAGACTTTGATAAGAAATTTGTGATATGTCGAAAACAAATGTAAATCGGGAGAAAATACGTAATTTTTTAAACAAATTCACACCAGAATAGCAATGAAGTGCGGCCTGCGGCAAGCTGCCATGCAATGTTTATGAAAAGCTGCAGCGGCTGCTCCCGAGCTCAGCGAGCTGCGGACGTGTGATTCTGTGGCGAAGTGTAAGTTGGGGATAGTTTAGTAATAAGTGCGGCCAGACAGTACCTGCAGCCAGTCAGTAAACAGATACTGCGACTCCTGTGACATGTTGACCTACAGTATGTTACAAAGTATTTCTTCCCACCTGGAACACATGAATATGCCTCCCGGCCGCAGAAAATTTTAATTATTTCGGCAAGCCGCACTTCGCCCCACTGCCTGGTGTGAATTCAGCATTAACGTTAAGAGACCAAGCTATAAAAAATCATGTTTAGTTTTTCTTTTATTCAAATGTAATTGTTCTATTTAGATAGATAGTTCTATCTCTGGGCTTTTGTCAGTGAGTGTCTTTAAATGTGATGTAATTATTTCTAATGTATTTTAGGTAAACTATGATTCATTCTAATCTCAGTTGGTGCAACCCATCCCTAATGTGACTGGGAATTAAAATGTCCATTGATCCCAGCCAGTTACAAGTGCTGCTACTATTCCAGTAGGATGTACACGGCTCACATGTGGCAACCATGACACTGTGACCGCAGTAAAATGAGGACACGCCACCACTTGTGGTCATAAAATCCGCCTACGGGTACAGGATTTGGAGGATACATGAGCCGCAGACAACACCAGTCACAGTGGCTTCGCCTTTTCGCCGCCCTCTTGTCTCTTCGGGTCAACCAAAGTGGCAGTTCAACTAACTCGGCCGAGGCCGTACGCAAACTGACGTTCCGTAAGGACTCGACTTCACGCTACGGGCTGACCACAACAGCTGCAGACAAAGCCTCAGTGTTTACACAGAGTTCACGTCTGAGGGCTAGGGAAGAGGAGGAGGCAGCAGGAAGGAGGAGGAGGAGGAGGAGGGCAAGAGATGTGGGTCTCAGCTTCCACTGCTAGAGGCAGAAAAATGACCACGGGAAATGGGACCATAATGGGGCCCACAGGAATTCAAGACTCAGGCCTGAAAACATGGAGCGGCCATTCTGCATGTCCTAGGAGAGGATTCAGACACAGTTTATGTAACAAAGGAGAAGCTGTGTGACACCTGGGGGCAGAGGAAGAAAAAAGGGAGGTGGGTTGATGTGAAGGATAAATTGCTCCTGTACATGGTGCTTGTTCTTTCAACAATGGGATGGGATGTACTGGGCTGTGTGTAGCTCAGACACAAGGTGGCGATTCAAAAGAACAATGTGTTTTGTGTGTAAGGAAGCAGAGGGACTCTTCTCTGGAAGACTGGCAACCTAAAGTATCATGCGGAGACGTGCAGTGACAAGGAGACTACAAGTTTGGGCCGGGCAAGCTGCCACCGAAGCTCTCAGTGTCATAAAGGATAAATCATGACACTAAGCATCGCTGTGGCACTCTCCATCTGATGCAGCACTACCGAGCTCGGCAAACATGAAATGTCACTTTTTAACTTCAGCAGTTTCTGTCAACGTCTTTCACGATGGATGTCATCAAAGGTGCATTAAGGCGCAGCGGTAATGCACGGTGCCAGCGTGTTTAAGGTGTTAATGCTAGTTAGCATGGTGCAACACCGTGTAAAAAAAGGCCGCCCTTGGCTCAAGGGCGAAGGGGGCTCTCATCACCACGCTGAAGTGAAATGAATCAGCAATGTTGTTCCTGTTCGTTGTCTGAGCTAATTAAATACTAATGAGGGATGTCAAATTTCATTTTCTAAACCCAGTCATCTACTGGAAGTGAAAGTGGAATGAATGACTGTGGACTGGTTGCTCAATTCATTTCAGCCATGTGGGGTTTAGACCATAGACTGTATAAATAAGAAGTTGACGTAGTCACTGTGATGTCACCCATTCATTTGTTGACTGCCGTTTTGAAGCCATGTTATGTTAAATTTAACAGTTTTGTTCCTATAGTGTGTGAAGAGGTAGCCACGCCCTAAAGCATACCCTGCTTTATGGTCTTTTTGACTCTAAATATGACCATCATTTACTAAATGAACATCATGCTGTATTGAAGAAGACTTGAAACTAGCGATTGAGACCATAAACTCATGTTTACAATGTTTACTGAGGTAATAAATCAAGTGAGAAGTATTTTCTCATAGGCTTCTATACAATCACACTTCTTTTTTGCAACCAGAGGAGTCGCCCCCTGCTGGCTATTAGAAAGAATGCAAGTTTAAGGCACTTCTACACTGGCTTCATTTTTCAGAACCGGATGTTGCCGCCTGGTTTAGACTGAGAAAAAAACACCTACACAATGTAATTATATTGCTGTGCAATAAACACTGCTTCACCTGAAATGCTCGGCTTTTGTTGTGACACGCTGTTTGTGTTCTGGTCATCCTAATAAACTGAGTTCATAGCATATTGTTTTCTATTTTCTTCAGTGCTGTAGATTATGTGTTGTAATCAATCACTTTCTCACAGGAGTGGACTATTTTCTACATGTATTCCTGCACCGATTTAATACGACATCATTGATTATTATATTATTCATCCAGCAAATTAGGTGTAACACTGCTGAAATGATCGTACCAGTAGAGTATATTCGTCTCTAGTTTTCCATCTGTGTAGGATGTAAAATGAGCAGTGACATCCCGCAGTAGACAGAAGCACAACCGGAGAGTGAAGCTTTAATTAAAAGCTATATGCCATTTCCTGAAAAACAATCCCTCTTGACACATGGTAGGTAGGAAGGAAGGAACACCCGTGCTGAAAAATGATTACAAGAGTGCGAGACATGCAAATGACAACGGGGTCTCCTCCTCAGTTTGTCACAACATGACAAAGTGTGTGACATTCCTTATGCACGTGTGTGAATGTGTGGGGCTGTAATTGATAGACTGGAGCACATTCACATCATATTCTCTGTTCCTTATTTAAATCAGATCCCTCACAGGGAGACGCTGATGAATACAATCACACAGTCCGACTTTTAACTTTCAATTGTGGAGATGGGTGAGCCTGAATTGAAAGACGTTCTGCTGAGCTTTGATCCTTAAGTGTCCCCTGCAATCCTGCTGATGCGGCACATTTAGACCTCATGGTATGTTAGCGGCACACTAGCCTTCCACTGGGAACATTTAAAGCAGCCCCTCCACCTCGTACTGCTCCGTACCACAGCTCCATGCCCGGGGGCTATCAGCACACCGGCTCTGACAGCCCAGCACTAGACCTGGTGAAGCTACAGGACGACTGCACAATATCCGCCCGTCTTTGCACAAGCCTAGGAATGGATTACCCACTATGCATTATGTTGAATCTTCTAGGTTCATAAAAATCCTCCCATTTTTATTAGAAATGACCATCTGAGGTGCTTTTTGCAGTGTCCAGGAAGCATTTATTAGATGAAAAGACAACTGGGAGTAAAACAGGGCTAAATGTGACTGAAAAATTTAATCTTTTTAGACGTCTAGCGTCACATAAAACTGATATTTCAAAAGCTTTTAAAAGAGTATATTTAAATTAGGGCTGTCAATTGATTAAAATATTTAATCGCGATAAATCACATAATTGTCCATGATTAATCGTGATTAATCGCAAATGAATCACCCATTTTTTATCTATTCGAAATGTACCTTAAAGGCAGATTTGTCAAGTATTTAATGCTTTTATCAACATGGAAGTGGGCAAATATGCCACTTTATGCAAATGTATGTATATATTTATTATTGGAAATCAATTAACAAAATAAAACAGTGACAAATATTGTGCAGAAACCCTCACAGGTACTACATTTAGAATAAAAAATATGCTCAGATCATAACAGGCAATAACAGCTGTCAGTGTGTCAGTGTGCTGACTTGACTATGACTTTCCCCAAACTGCATGTGATTATCATAAAGTGGGCATGTCTGTAAAGGGGAGACTCGTGGGTACCCATAGAACCCATTTTCATTCACATATCTTGAGGTCAGAGGTTAAGGGACCCCTTTGAAAATGGCCATGCCAGTTTTTCCTCGCCAAAATTTAGCGTAAATTTGGAGCGTCATTTAACCTCCTTGGTGACGAGCTAGTATGACATGAATTCCTTAAGTTTTTCTAGTTTTATGTGATGTCGGTATCTTCACTCTAGCTTTAAAACTGAGCCTGCTACAACCTAAAAAGTTACATTAATGCGTTAAAGAAATTAGTGACGTTAAAAGGAATCTGCACTAATGCGTTATTATAGCGTTAACTTTGACAGCCCTAATTTAAATGAAATCAAATTTGAAAAATAATATAAAAAATAAAATCCAGTTGTAATTTAGTAGTCTCGACGTTTCTTTTGACCTATAAAACCACCACCAAGTTTTCTCTCTCGGACTCCCTTAATGCTTCTCCAGTTGCACTGGTTAGAACACGTCTAGCTTGAAATCACTGACCTTTTTGTTAACTGCAATTTAATGGGGTGATTAGGTCTACTTCGCTCTATTTTCAAAGTATACATCCATCTTCCTAAAGGTGTTGACACTGCAATAACCCTGCCCCTCAGCAGGCTCCTCACAATGCACGCTTGCTTACCGGTGAAACGCCAAACAAGCACACCCTTGACATTTTCGCGCACCACCTCATGAAATCCATAAATTGTGTGTATTTATGACTGGCCTTCCCGGCGCTTCATAATGAGAGTTGTGAAAGGTTTGCCTGGCAACACTTGACCCGCTGACCGGAGGAAAACATACAGTAGGTTCTAGTTATTCTGGGGATGATGTCACGCTGATGTCTTCACTGGGATTGGTTCTTTCCGTGTGCGTTGGCCTTATGTAAGTCTCTATGAAAATGTCACTCCAAAAACATAAAACCTTGACAGTACAAGGACATATCTGTTCCTGTATGTTTTATTCCTGAGGCAGACATAGCCAGCGGTGCAGTCCTCGCCAGAAGAGTGACAGCATGTGTTTGTTCAAACACTTAAAGCTTCATGAATCAATAGTTTCTATATTAACAATTGATTGAAAGTCTAAAACAAAATTACCTATTTTGTTTACAGTATGAGGACTTGCTGGGTGTTAAAGGGATAGTCTCCAGCTTGGAGAAACAGACAGGAGTTACCACACGGAAGCAAAGCAATGTACTGCTGTGGACGGGGCGACAGCAAAATGTATTTTAGCCACTTAAAATAAATAACATCAGTTTAAGTGTACGCTATATTTAGAATATTTCAACTGGTTTACCTTGCCGTCAGACAGCTATACAGTCTATGTTTCTGTCGGGGAACTCAAGCCGTTATCTATGCTCTCGCCAAAGCAACCAGACTCCATTGAAAAAAACTGTAATTTTACCTTGCAGAACACAGAGGTTGCTGGTCTAAAGCTGCCTCAATCGGTTAGTTAGTTTGTATTATTGTGTCACTTTGCTTAGTTTGGATTCACCAGAGTCACACAATAGCACAGACGAACCAACCGACCAAGGCAGCGGTAGACCAGCAACCCCTGTGTTCTGCCAAGTAAAATTACAGTTTTTTTCAATGGAGTCTGGTGGCTTTGGCGAGAGCATAGATGGATACAACGGCTTCAGTTCCCCGTCGGAAAGGGCTGTCTGAAGGCAAGATAAAGTGGTGAAAATATTCTAAATATAGCATACACTTTAACTGATACTATTTTTTTTTTTAGGTGAGCCTTAAGAGGTTTTGCTGCTTCCCTCGTCCATAGTGGTACATCGCTTTGCTTCTCTGCGATAACTCCTGCTTCACTGGGGGCGTGCCGACTGTCATCTACTGTAGGTAACACAGTAATAAGTACATCATACAACCCCACTTCAAAAACACCCAAACTATCCCTTTAATGTGTATTCAGACTGAACATGAAGCTGATTTGAGAGGCGTCTCGACTGCCTGCAAAGTCAATAGAGAGATGCAAACAGACACTGTAGGCGGCACGACTTGGAAATGTTAGGAATGCAATTTGGGTTTAAAAAAAAAACAAGTTTTCCTGAGGCTGTTTGACAAGAGACAAGAGGTAAAAAAAAGAGAGGGGTCTGGAGGGAAATAAGAAAAAGAAGAAATAAGAACACACACTGGCTCCAGTTAATGTCTGCACAGTCAGTTCGTTCGCTATTTGTGGTGAACAATTTGGCAGTCCGGCGGACAAATTCGCCCAAATAAACCGAGGCGAAATGTCACCCGAAAAGCGACCTTATGCCAGCTCTCAGACCTCGGCAGAGTAATAAGCAATCAGACACCTAAGAGACAGAATCCTATACTGTTGCATATTGGCCAGTCACCTCGCTGCATTGTGGCCAGTCACCTTTCTGACACACAGTTCAGTGGTTTGCCTCGGCAGACGGGGAGGCTCTGTAATGTTTCATAATCAAGCCGATCCATCCAAGCGTGGAGAGCAGCTGGACTGAGCTGATATTAGTATGCCCCTGGTGTGGCTTGGTGACAGAAGCTGGAGCCCACCCCCTACCCCGCACCCTTCTCTCTCTCATTGCACAGTGTCAGATGGAGAATTTTATGTGACAGAGGGGGGGAATGAAATGTGCTGGCGCTCTCCAGCAAACTTAGATTGGCTTTGTAGCTTTTTACTGTTTCGAGATAACTGACGGTCAAAGCGCACATCAGTCTAAGCCGGGGAATACTCGCTCAGACAGCTTGTTTGCAGATGCAAATGTGATCTGATTTGTGGAAAGCCGATCACAAAATCGGACCACAGGTTGACTGTAAAAGATGGACAGATATCTCAAATAGAAAAATGTTAGGATTTTAAATCAAGTCCCCGACAGTGAGTTCGGGAAGGCGGGTTGGCTGCTGGTTGTGGAGCCGTGCTGTAATCTGACAGACTGTGATGGAATCAGGTTTGGCATTTGGATTGCTGTACCTGGAACAGCTTCCTCTCCTCTCCACCCGTGACAGATGCTGCAATTAGTGGTAGTGACGACTGCCAACTGCTGACACGGCTTTGTATCAGCCACCCATCTCCGCTCCGTTTGTACCTGAATCATTAGCTTATCTCGGTACCTGGTTTCCAACAGGGAGCAGCCAATCAAAGAGGCAGCTCGGGCTCAGACAGCCATTCACACCCGCTGGGTAACGGCTCGACACTGGTCGATATTTTAAGACTGGACTCTTTATCCGAGGCTAGTACTCTTCTTCTAGTTGCAGACTCTACCACAGCCATGGGAAATACTTATCTCCCGTTGGCTGGCAGGTGTCCTTTAAAACTGTCTAACAGGACTCCTCAAACAAAGATCAGGGCAACAGTTTAACCACCATTCTAAGTCAATTTGCAATGTATTAAACTGGAGCTAACCACAGTGACAGCTTCTGCTGTTCTCATACACCGTTAGTAGCTATACCTACGAAAAGTAGTGCACTGTACTGCAATTTGTATATATCACAGGAAATCAATTCGTATATAATCCACGTAATTGTAAAGCAGGAAGTATAAAGAGTGACAAACACAGCGTAGGTAGGAGTTCAGGGCGGATGGGTGGGTGCAAAAACAGCGGATTTTCGCCCAGGAGACCGGTATTAGTACCCCGTGTGAAATCAGAAGTCAACGTTAATTTATTTGTCACGTAACTTCCGTACTTAAGTTATGGCCCTTCCGGAGTTATTTTAACGCAAACCACATTTTTTTCCTAAAGCTTACTAAGTAGTTTTGTTGCCTAAACTTAAGTAGTTTCTGATTTTCTAAACCTAACCAAATCAATATTTTCCCAAGTAGTTTTGTTGCCTAAACCTTACCAAGTCGATGTTTTCCTAAACCTAACTAAGTAGTTTTGTTGCCTAAACCTAACTAAGTTGATCTTTTCCTAAACCTAAGTAAGTAGTTTTGTTGCCTAAACCTAACTAAGTTGATCTTTTCCTAAACATAACTAAGTATTTTTGTTGCTTACTGTAAACCTAACTAAGTTGTTTCTTGTGAAGACAGAAGTTTATTTTTTTTACATGTTGCTGGACATTTGTAGGAAAACGCAAAAAATGTGGAATAACTTCCGTAAGATATCATATGAACCGCTGTATGAGGATATGTTGCATCAGTCTACTCTCACTGTTGAATAGACCCATGTTAACCTGACCTGTGAGGTGGGGATAAGCACAATAATAGACTCTGAGGTGTCCTGATACAGAAAATAACAGACTTGCTGTGTGGCACTCTTTGCCTCCTCTTGTCATAAATTATTGGTTACAAAACTTCCACAATGATAAATAGTTGTAATTTTATCTGTCGACAGGATTCAGTAGTGGCTCGTAATAAAGTCAAAGTGGTAAAAAGGCAAGATAATAATAATAATCGTTGTTTTCAGATGATTTTTGTTTTCAAATGTCATCCTGTGAATGTTTTATTACGGACCCTAACTTTTACTTAAAAGGTTTTTATTTGAAGCAGTTCTGTTGACAATGAAAAAGCACACAATGACTGCTATTGTGTGCTTTTACACGCCTTTTCCAGCCTGCCACTAGTGATTTTCAGGAGACGTCAGTGTCTGAGACGGAGAAGAAAGTAAAAGCAAATGAAGACCAATGACCATAACACCCTTTTACGAAAGAATCTTGTTGTTGTCCCAAATGGATTGTGGTTGAATTTGCATATAAATCTACTGCGAGAAAATATCCAGCCAAAGACATGACACTTTAAGGAGCAATGCACTTGCCTTTTTAAAAGTTGTTTTAAAGTTACCTCAGGGAAAAACATTTCAATTTGCATGTCAAATTTGATTAGATTAAGAGCTAAAATACATCTAAAATACTTCAAAGTTCAAAGAAAATCAAAGCTTCTTTTCTAATGTCATGCTGAAACAATGCTGCTTAAGCTTTGGGGACTAATTCCCACAACACCAAGGCTTATTTATCCTTTACAACTGTGTCCTCATAAACTTGCAGATTCATTCACACAACGAAATGTTAATTACTATATTTAGAAATCTGCGTCAGTTTTTACAAATGAAACCAAAAATACATTTTCTAGAATTTACACACCCTTACTTCACGACATGGTGTAACAATTTAATCGTACTTTATTGTTGTGAATGTTCTGGTAAATGTACAGGAAAACTCGACAGCCTGGATTTAAGGAACAAACTGACTATTGTGTCTCACAGAGCTCACTTTCAAGAAGGTACACTGAATCTGAACTCATTCCAAGAGCTGGGGTAAAAAAACCACAGGACCAAAATGGCCCTACAGTGGAAAACCTTTTTTTTCCGCCTCTCTTCTTGTGCATCCATTAATAGTGAATTCATTGCTTGCCAAGTCTGGGCCTGAACCCCAGATAGATAACAGGTAACGTTATACACCTTGACATTTTCCTCAGTAAAACGTAATCTCTGGAATTTAAGCTACATTTCTTCAAACACGCAGTGCCTGTTTTTCCTCCTCTTTTGTATTGATTTAATACAGAGACAAGAGTGGTAAAGGCAGGAATAGAGGAGGGCGACACACCGTCATAGAAGCATGGCTCCCTGAAACATGTTTTCACCGTATTAGGCGGGGATTTCTGATGGCAGATCATAAATGGACTGCATTTACAGTGGCTTTCCACCACATCTATACATGATATTTGTTGGTGTTGTGTTAGTGAGAGAGGCTGAGTGATAGAGAAAGGACAGGGTCACTAGCTGAGTGAACATCATTGTCTGCCATGATGAGCTGTAGAAATGACAAGAGCTTGTCATTCACTCTTTTCTCAAGAAACCGCACACCGAAGACAGCCGAAGAACATCTTCTACGTGCGCCCTTGTAAATATCGAGAGTTGTATCAGTCAAAGCAAATGTTGCAGTGTTTTTTTTATCTTTTCGCAAACTGTGAAGAAGTCCTGTTGGACTGATGCTTATCTCTTATTCCTGTAACCCAAAAGAACACGCGAATAGAAGAAATACAATTTCCACGAGTACAAAGAAAATGTCAAAGTCCTTGGAGGGAGAGAGAAAAGAAAGCTGCCGAGCTTGTGTGGGCAGCATTAGTGCAACATCCATCCCTGGTGAGGGGGGGTGGACCGTGGAGGACCCCGGCTCTTTGTTAGGATGTGAAAGATGGACAATGCCACTACTGTGTGCTGAGAGCAGGAGCCATGCCGCTGCTGGTTCCATAAGACTGCCAGAGCTTGTCACAATTATGCCTTTCTTTTGTTATAGACTTTCTCTTTCTATAACCTTCCCCTGCCTTTCTCTTTCGTCCTATTTCTCACCCCCCCTTCAGTCTCTTTAAATCTCAACGATCATTTATCCTTCATATCACGGACCGCTCCGACCTGACGTCCTGCAGTAATCCACTGGAGACATCTGCAAACATGCAATCATCCCACAGTAATTGCCAATATTGTTTTTTTACGTTGAGGAGTGAGACACTGTGCTTTAGGAGTTGGTGGTGTGATTTCAAATGTAAAACCGGACAAGTCATTCCTCTGCTAATGTGTTTTATCTCAGCAGAGCTCTACATACGAGACATACTGTAGATTCAAACCAGACTTCACCTTAAAAAAAATTAAAACTCGGGACCTGACTTGGACATAACTGATTCACCTGAAAGATGGACATCTTGACTTGCAATTTGCTCAAAAAGACTTGTGAATTAACTTGGACTTGGATTAAAGGACTGGAGACTTGACTTGGACTTGTCTCGAGTTACTTGAAACTCGATTTTGACTTATTTTGAGACTTAACTTGGACCTAACTTGAATGATATGAGACTTAACTTGAAATTGTCCCTTATGACTCAAATGACTTGGGACTTGTCTTGGACTTGTCTCAAATCACTTCAGATCCAACTTTGACATTGGACCCCTCCAACGACTAGAGACCTGACTCGCAACTACAAGTCTCCAATGACCTGAGACCTGACTTGAACTTGTGTCAAATGACTTGACACTTGTCTCAAATAATGTGAGACTACACTTGGAGACTAGACTTGTCTTAAATTGTGAGATTTGGCTTGGCCTTGTCTCAAGACTTGACCTCGAAAGACTTGAGACTTGACTTGGACCATGGATTTCTCCAATGACTAGAGACCTGATATGGACTTGTCTCAAATGACTTGACACTTGTCCCGCATAATGTGAGACTAGACTTGGAAAGAAGACTTGTCTAAAATTGTGAGATTTGGCTTGGCTGTCTCAAGACTTGACTTGGACTCAAACAACCTCAGACGTGACTTGGACTTGTCTCGAATGACTTGACACCTCGTTGTGTACATGTAGTAGTCTGCCTGTGGATTTATTTACTTCACACACAGCCACAACTCTCTGCTAACAGCGTACAGTGTATAAAACGAGATGGTGCCGCTTGTGCTTTCAGATGCACTTGATGTGCTAATGAAAAAAGGAAACATAAAATGCTTCACATAAATGTAGATGCAGCCAGCTGTGGAACATGGCAGCCATTAACGTGGAGAGGGTCTTTTTTTATTGAACAATACCAGGATGACTGCTGAGGGGAGCGTGCGACGGCTTCGTTTTTACTTCAAGAAACTTTTAGGAACAACCCCTGAGTCTCATATTCGGCACACTATAAAATGTGAATGGCTCTCCAAGAGAAGTAGCGTGGGAAGAAAGATGGATTTGAGAAGGGCATGTGTGTACACAAGTGTGTGTTTGTATAGTACGTATTTGAGAGACAGAGAGAGTAAAATGAAGGCAGTGAGATCAATGACTTGTGTATCTCTCTCTTGCAATCTAAAAACGACGGTACGTTTAATTGAGTTAGTGAGATGAAAGGCCGTTGCAATATGCAGCATATTGATTTTATGTTGCTGTACTTAGCCTGAGTGGCTGGTTGTTTAAAATAAATAACAATACTGGGAAAACACAGACAAAGGTTGCGTCCGAAACGCAAATTGCATACTATTTCCAGTGAAATATTACAGTATTCAAACAGTGGACACCATAGACACACAGTATGTATGGCTGGACAGTACGGTTGCATCTGAAATTCCATACTAACATGCTATTTAGTACGCTACAACAGTATGTGAGATATTTTAGTATGTCCGAAGCCTTAGTATGAAACCAATAGTACGTGAATTGCATACTATTTCCGGCGAAATATTACCGTATGCAAACGCTGGAC
This sequence comes from Sebastes umbrosus, assembly GCF_015220745.1. Classification (NCBI taxonomy): domain Eukaryota; kingdom Metazoa; phylum Chordata; class Actinopteri; order Perciformes; family Sebastidae; genus Sebastes; species Sebastes umbrosus. The sequence continues at coordinate 18,421,771 of NC_051288.1, read as the reverse complement.
ACCTTAGACATACAGTATGTATGGCTGGACACTATGGTTGCGTCCGAAATTCAATACTAACATGCTATTTAGTACGCTAAAACAGTATGTGAGATATTTTAGTATGCATACTATTTCCGGGGAAATATTACAGTATGCAACGGCGGACACTACAGCGGCATAAATATCCCACAATGCAATGCGGTAGTCACGACAGCGTTCATAACAGACGTTGACGGACAGCTCTGTAACGTCAATAACGCTTCAATTTAACTGTAAGTATAAGATTTCACTTTCCTAGAGGTAATATATTTTTGAATTAGTTCAGACTTTGATTCTCACAAACCGTCGTTTTGGTCACATGAGGTTGGCACAGGTAACCATTGTTACACGTCTCCAACCGGCAAGGAGGCTCTCAGGTAAGTGACGACGTAAATTACTGTTCGGTATGTCACACAAAAGTATGTTGAACGATAGTACACATATTGAGTATGTATAGTGCATAGTATGCGATTTCGGACGAAAAACTACCATAGCACCTCAGAGAGCAGAGCAGATTTAAACAGGGAATGGAGTTTCTGTCCTTGTGAAGCAGTTTTGTCATCGCTAAGCATCATTTGAATAGAGCTGCAGACAAATAGGTAGTTAGTCTTGATGGAAATAACAAAAAAAAAACGAGTATAAAAGAGAGGTCGAGGATAAAGAGAAGGTTTGTCGTCTGCAGCTAAAATCCTTGAGTCTTTCAATTTTGCTATTGACCAGTGACTGATACAGCTGTGTCATGCAAGACATTCACTCAAAGAGAGTTTGTGCAACTTTTTTCTGAAAGGAATCCGTTTTGCCTTTCCGACGCCTCAGGGCATGAATATTGCATTTAGTTCAACCCCGAACACTGACATTATTTATGGAGGCAATCATCATCAGCCATGAAGTGAACCCTGTCTGCCTGCGCCACGCAGCTGACCTCCAACAGTCTTCTTTGTGTCTATAACTGCAGCTCTTTGTGGGCTAATACAGCCGTGATTCAATATCACATTATTTTTTGATAGAAACACTTTTTAATGATCTGCAAGACGTACTTTTTCCTATCATCATCATCCCCGGCTATGTTGTTATGTGCCGTTTTCTGCGCTGTTTGATGAAGATCTCACCTCCTCCTTCACCCCCAGACTGTCTCTCTTCATTGTGTGCTTGATGAGGCTGTCAAAAAGACAGTGTGATGAGATGAGACAAGGGCGATGACTTGCCTCAGTCAGACTCACCTGCAGCCGCTGGCAAAGACAGGATGAGTGTGTGTGTGTGACTCGTGTGTGTCTAAGTCTGTATGATGGAAACCTCAGGTACTCACTTTTATCTAAACCCTCAAAATCACTGTGGAGAGCAATTACTGAGGTTCAGTCATAGCCAAAGAATGTGCTGTGTGTGGTAGTTAAAATGCAGCTGGTAAGAATTTGGACATTCCCACATTTTTTGTTGTGGTGGCTCTGGACACACTAGATTTTAAGTGAAACTCTGAAAATGAGTGTAAAATGTTGACTTTCAGCTGTACATTGAAGATGGATATGACCATATTAGGTGAACAGTGTAGTAACTGTAGCCCCTGTGCCAAAAACAATTTATTAAAAGAGCTACGCTTGCTACGCTCACCTAATGTAAGAATACGAAGAAGAGGACGAAGAAGAATACCAAGAGGCAGACAGAATAAAAAATAATAATTGCAGCCCAAACATTGTCTTGGACGATATTGGACAATTTTAGCTTCTGGCAGATACATCAGTATGCCTGCCATTAAGAAATTGCATTACAGAAATGCCAAAAATATGTTTGAGATCATTTAGAATAAGCACTGCCATTACACAGAACACTGGTAAGTTTATTTTTCAACTGTAAAATGTCCCGCTCAGTACATAGCATATCTATGTGAGAGTGTTTAAATCATAAACTAAAGGGATCCTTACTTTTGGTTACTTTAAAGGTCGTATTGATAACATTTTTATGTAGACAAATATTTTTTTTAAATAATACATCTCCTGAAAAGAAATATTATGATTGCAAACTAATTAAAAAAATTTTGACGGGTCCAAAAATGTATGTTTTGTTCATCTCTGAAGAAGACTTCACTTTAATTCACTTATAACAAGGTTTGTGAGCCAATAGTAAAACGACGTGGTATCTCTGGGTTGTCAGTTAGTGTGGCTAAAAACTATAAATGTTATAGTTGAATGCAATAGGAGGAGGGAGAATGCGACAGCTAGTGGCTGAATGTTATCAATAGCACCTTTAACGCCTTATCTATCATTTATAAGCAGTACATCAACATTATTGTTTATAACAAATAATAATGAAGTTATTATAATGAAGGATACAAGGACATTTTCAGTGCTTATTAATGTAATGCATTATTAACAGTTATACCTTTTCCTATGAGGACATATGTTATATATTACACCTGTGTTATATAGAGGGACACCCAAAAGTTGCGTTAGTGACGTCTCTCTCGCTGAAGCTACGATGCCTGTGTGTTTCGTACTGGAATGTACTCACACCAGCAACGGGTCTCGCTTCCAGGCTGATAAAAAGACCAGGAGTCGTTGGATAAAACACATCAGATATCAAATCAAACCATTGAAATTTCATTATTGATATCAGCCTGAAAAATCAAGTAACAGATGTATCACAAGAAGTAAGAAATGCAACTGAATCTGCAAGTATCGGGACGTCGGGTTGGGACTTCCACAGCTGAAGTTGTTGTTTTATTTCAAATCTAAAATGCTGGAGTACAGAGACAAAACAACACAAAATGTGTTTCTGTCCAAATTCTTACGGACCGCACTCGCTGTGTGCGTAAAGTAGGTCAGGAGCGATGAAAAGTGGAGCTGGGGAGGATGGTTGGTGTGAAGTGATGAATAGAAGAGAGTTCAGCTCAGTATGAGTCATCATGGGTGGTGAGGTGGTGGGCAAACAGCCTTCCTTGTGTCAATAATGAAGGAGGGAATCTGTGAAGAGGGGAGCCATCACGACGAGGCAAAACCGAATTATCAAGTCACAGCAGCTCACAAATGAGACGGAAAAGTTAAATATACGCTCTCACCTTGAGAGATGTGGGAGTGACGCGGAGACTCGGTAAAAGACGAATTCCAGTTAATTTCCACGACTTGAAAGCGACCCACACAAACAGCACAAAGGCATCTGGGTCAAACCCCTGAAACTGACTTAAGGTCGTTAAGGTTGCCACACTAGCTTTCACTGTAAACAGCCCAACAGGGTCCAACGCCTTTCCTAATGAGCTTCTGCACCGCTGTCAGCACACACCACAGTACATGTTTGATGGCAAACATTGTAATGCATTATTCTGTTCAAGTGAGAAACAACAAAGAAAGAAAAAAAAAAAAAAAAAGTCCAGGACACGCAATCAGGCCCTGCAAATCCAGAGCGTGAATAAAACATGAGCAGAACAGGAAGATGTTACATTGTGAAGTCTCTCCGTGGACTTTTTACTGTACACAGAGAAACGCAAGCAGCCAGTAGGTGATAATGCACTGGTTCACTTTATGAACAGTCCATTTTGGCTCTGCAGGTATATTCTGCTAGTCATGCAGACATAAAGTTTGGAGATTTGACTATTGTGAGGTTTTCTAACTGTCTAATCTTCACCTCCTGTGGATGTTCTTATTAAATATTCTTTAAAGACCCTGAAAACCTATTTTCTCAATCAGCTTCTTACATGAAACCAGTATTTTCTGCCAAGGTTGGAACGGTTTTGGGTTATTTCTCATGAGAGAGATTTCTGTATTTGTGTTTTTGTCTGTGCTTTGCAGTTTTTGAGTGTTAAACTCCTAATAAATACCTAAGGATGTTTTTTTTTCTTCCAAAATTAAACTTGGATTGTTTCTTATTTAGTCATGAATATTTAATATTATAGAGAAATCCTATTATGCTCATTTTCAGGTGCATACTTTGGGTTTCTACTAGAACATGTTCACATGCTTTAATGTTAAAAAAACACCCCGAAAAGCCCAGTCTGCTCTGATTGGTCAGCTGGCCCTCTCTGTTGTGATTGGTCAACTGAACCAAACTCTTTGGACTCCGCTCCAGCTCCGCTCTAACTAGTTTTGTTTTAGGGCGTGCCAAACTAGCTGCTTATGCAAATGTGTTACTTGGTGACATCACCATGTTACGGAAAAAAGGCGGGACTTCAAGCGAGGCGTTTCAGGCAGTTCAGGAGCAGTATTTCTGTGGGGGAGAGTAACTCCCTTTTTGTCGTGGACTTTGGGTTTTGTAACTTTGCAGACCTTTTACAAAAAACTATATAACACACTAAAGGAAAGTGGAAAAGCACAAAAGCATAAAAGGTCCTCTTTAAGATGTTACAAGCAAGTTTCCAAGAGGTTAAAAATCTGACCTTTATTTAACTGGTATGGTCTCTTGAGATAACACTTATTTCGGTTCTTTGTCTTTGTCTTGGCCGAAATGGCAGCACAATTATGTTGCACGAACTGACACACACAAAGAGAAAGAGAAAGAAAAAGGAAAATAAAAAGTGGGAAAAAAAATAAAAAAGGAAATGATTAAAACACAGCATTTCCGCAAAAAAGAAAACTGAATTATAACCAATTTCATTCTGCATGTCATTACGGTTCCCAGACTATTTGGAATTCCAGACACACTGCTCATCCAAAATAAGCAAAATCAGATTTCTGTGTGCAACCAGATGTGTGATTTAATGTCCTCCGGCATAACACAACATCATCAGACGATAGGAACCACGATGACATGATGAAATATGAAAGTGGAACCGTCCCCTATGGGCTCTCTCCTCTAGCTCCGTGAAGTTGCCACGATTCTATCTGCAATTTTCCTCCAACGCCCGTGAAATCTGTGAGAAGTTTGCTTTTCCATCTCAGCTCGCCTGCACCTTGGTGACAGGCCTACCCAGAGTTTACATCCACGAGGGGCCCCCGGTTTTCATATTACAACATCAGAAATTCCTGCGGCCTTGTTGCACAGTGCTCCGACTGTTTGGAGCTCCTGCCAAGTCCATAGTAACAGACAGGCCTATATTTAGCCGTGTTTACGGGCTGTTGGAAAGCGCTTAAAATAGTTAGGAGGGGAGACACTTGTACAGTATAATGCTGAACCACAGGGGTCCGTGAAGCTGGGGAGTATCAAAACGGCACAAACACAGCTCTTATTGTGCCGTGACTGGGTCTTGGCACTTGAACATGGACTTGATTGTTCACCTGTGTGTGTGGCAGCTGTGAAGAAGTCTAAATTGAAAACCCCATTTACTCCCTAAAGGTGGTCAAATAAGATTTTTCCTGCTTTGCTGGTGGATACAGGAGCTTTTTTAGCCGGCGGCAACGGGCTCAACTCGAGCCAAAAACGCTGTGGATTTTTAATGCAGCCTTTGCCCCCTTTCCTCTTATCTAACAGGCTCAGCTCTCCAAACTTGTCCAGAGGGAAGCCTGTAAAAAAATCTGGTACCAGGCCAACTCAATGCATACAGGAAACAATGACTGACAGTCCTCGACATGAAAGATTTAACCCCTAGTCACCTTGATGCGAGAGGTTCAGAGGCACAAGCAGAGGGACATCAAAACTCCAGAGCCTCCATCCTGCACACACAGCTCACATGGATGTCAACTATCTTTCTACATTTTAAATGAGACTTTGAACATTCACAATCAAAGGCCCAAAGGGGATTATAAAATCATGAAAGAACCACGGGGCTGCACCTTCAACAATATGCGTTACTGTTGAATTTTTAACTCTCACATTTACATTTTCCTTTTAAAGCTTCAGAATGAAACACGCCATTGTCTCCAATCGCTATCCTGGGTGATCCTATAAGTATGTGTTTATAGCCTGTTGTGAAGTGATCTGTGTAATGACTCATTACGCGAACTGTTGTGCAAACAAAAAAAAACCTACGCGAAAAGATGTTGGAACTTGCAAATGAGGAGTGAGCGATAAAAAAAAAAAAAAAAAAAAACAGACCGGGCTGCAGAGGAAATTGCTGTTTAAGCGTGGAAGGAATCAGAATGGCTGGAAGCTGAGATAATGATGTGGCATCAGCAGATAAACTGGTGGTATGAGCCAGTACCAGAAATTCCCACTATTGTAAACATAGGAGCGTATCAACACTATATTTAGACTGAATTCCATAGAGCCTGTTTGGATTATGCCAGCCCTTTGTTGATATTATGGATACATATCGCGGCCAGGTTTTCCACGAGTGGACAGAAAAATGTAATCAATCCCGCCGTATGCCAGCAATTTTCTTGACAATCCACTCCAGTCCACTGATCCACGCCTAAATAGAAAGTCTATCCCAGTCTAAGCATGGCGTCCACAACCGCAGAGCAGACCCGGGGCTGCAAAACACCTGCTTCATACACTCAGCAGTAACCTTTAACCAGCTGCAAAATCCACAACTAGTAAACATTCGAAATGCAGTCTCAAAATTGTTTTTCCACCTGCGGGAGCCATAAGGAGGTGGAAATTCAGGCGTGCACAGATATTGGGAGCAGAAAGGTGGAATAGTTTTTTTTGGGAGCGCAGTGGGCTCGGAGTGGCACGGTGGTCCAGGCTGCGTGACCCTTGTGTGTGATGGTGTGATGGTGTGAGGGGACTTTTCAGACAGCGCCTAATATCTAGCCAGCTGGAACAAGTTCCCAGAGCGTTCTTGGCTCGTTCGACCGCGCTGCTGACAGTGAAGCCAGCGCTCTGATTGCCTCCCCTCCCCTCCTCTCCTTACACCTCTTTGGACCTGAATAAGCTGCTCCCATGAAGCACCGAGACGCTGATTATGCTGAGCAACGCGCGCTGGGAGAGCACCAATTACCCTGATGTGCCTTTTCATGTTTGCACATTGTTGAGCAGCACATCGGCTGGTGTCCCAGGTGTACAAAACAGCATACGTCTGGAGAGGCAGCAGCGAGCGGCGGCGGGCGGCAGAGGTGACTTTCTACCGAGAAGAGGAACAAGAGAAATATCATGAATATGAATATACATGTGATATATAGGTTTAAACCAACTGTCACCCTTCATTGAGTCGAGGTAATAATAAATTGAAACGCAGTGTGAAAACACCTTTATTATTCCAAATATTCCATAATCTATGACAAGATTTTTTTAGGGCTGCAACTAATGATTATTTTCAATATCAGTTAATCTCTCCATTATTTTCTGATAAATTGATTAATCGTTCAGTGTATAAAATGGGAAAACTGCCAAAATTAAGACAGACAAAAGCAGCAAATCCTCAGATTTGAGAACATATCTTGAGGTCAGAGGTCAAGGGACCCCTTTGAAAATGGCTATACCAGTTTTTCCTCGCCACAATTTAGCGGAAATTAGGAGCATAAATTTGCATTTGAACTTTGACAGCCCTAAAAAAAATATCAATGCAACCGAGGCCAGGACTTACAGGTACAGTATAGTGACATCCCTATTGAGTATTACTAGCCATGTTGACTAAACTTTAATTAGTCAACTAATGGTTTTACCACTACATTTTTGGCTGGACCGCAGAGGGCCAGCCCTACAAATGCAAAAGTCTGTCACTGAGTGAGTGAGTGAGTGAGTGAGTGAGTGAGTGAGTGATGAAGTTACATGATTGGTCGACCGACTGTTGGAGTTTCCTCATTGGCCGTTGCTCTTTCAAAATGAAAAGGCGGAGAACAGTTTTGTGTTTACGTTTTCTGGGGAGCGTGTCAGCGGTTCAATGATATCATTACATAGTGCTGTTGATGTACACGTGCTATTGTTTAATTTCGTTTAAGTTACGTTATGTTGTGCTTTGTATAGTGTTACCGTGCATTCACACCAAGCGCGAAGCAAATTTCCGCCTCGCTTTCCTCCAGATATTTCCACTATGCTGCTTTGTACATGTTGTGGAAGTCCCAGATACATATGTCAGAAAACCAAACGCTGTTGTGTCTGGGTTCATAACGTTACCCGGCGGCGAGCTGTATTTACATACTGTATCTGTATCTAGCAAGCCACACGTCGCTACTGCGGTATGAGCCCAAAATAAACAGACTGTGCTGTGATTTAATTGCAATAAACGGATCAAAATGATGCCGAAATAACGACATTATGATGTCGATTTGTAAAAAGAGCAAATTATAAGTGGAAAAAAACTGTTCACAAAACATAATAGACATGACCACTGACTATTTGTCTAACAATTTATTCACATACTGACCATATAAGGTCCAGCTATATACTCGGTTTTGACCAAGTCTTGTTTTGTAACAAATCGTCTCCCCTCCATTTTGTCCTGGCGTTAAAATCCTGCCTCAAGTACGAATTTCATCTTCACACATTAGCATCGACCGTTCATCCCAATTCCTGACTCAGCATTCACACAAAGTGCTTGTGGTTTCGATGCGAGAGACTGTAATAAACAGATGACCCCCATGTCAACTCTCTACCAGCACTCGGACCTTTGAGATCCCCCGTGCTGTTAATAGCCTCGCTGGCACTGAGCTGATGCAGCTTCTCACATTCCGTAACAGAGAGAGGAAACATGCAAAAGGAGGCTAAACTGCACCATTTAAATTCAGAGTTGGTAAGCTGTAATTTTTTGCAGCTGTATGCTAAGCTGCAAGATATCTCCATTCCATTTTGCGCGTTAAATCGTTTAGTATCCATTTCCGAAAAACAGCGAATGTAATGCTTTTATGCAGCTTTCTATAATGAATACATGATTACAAGTTGCTGTTGAATGCTGATGTGTACATTAGGATGAATGAAAAACAGCTTGTCTTTACATTTATCCCTGTTAAAGTCCTTTTTAATACCATAAGCTTAAGCTGACTCACGGTATGCATTTGTGCAGTTACTGGTAATCATATTTAGATTTGGTAGAATCAACAAGGAAGGGCATATGTACTGTATGTCTAAAAGGATTTTCTATAGCAGGTCCAAAGCAGTGATGTCATCCTGGTCATATCTGATAACATCTCGGTGGGCGATTCATCTCAAAAAGTGATTTGTTATTGTCTCCACAGGTCACAATTTCAATCAAATAGTTCAGGTGTTCAGTAGGTGAAGCAGATCCAGTTTTTACTTTGGGTTATAAAGCCAATGATTTGCTATAGGCTTGTTTGAAAAAATATCAATTTAATTTTTTGAGGTTGCTGGAGGAGGAAGCAGTCGTAAAGCTCATCGGTGCTTCCCAGAGGGATCCAGCCCATAATGCTTCCATCTAACCTCCCGGGCTGAAAAACAATCATGTGAGAGGTTGAGGTCTCTCCGAGCGTCTGCCTCCAATAATAGCACCTGCCTTCTGTGTGCTGGAGGCGTGTGAGCGGCGGCCATGTTGGAGGGGTTTAGAGAAGCATGTTTTGTCATCGGCAGTCCGGGCCCAGAAAAGGCTGGAAATGCTCAAACAGAGCCCCGAGCTCAGGCAATGTTATAACAGCCTGAAGTTAGGAAACAGATACGTCGATCACTGTCAGTCGCCCTGTCAACAACGATATTAAAGGTGCTAAATTCAATATCCAGAGTATTAATAAAGCAGCAAACAACTATTCGCTATGTAAAGATATAGAGGAGTAATGTCTACCTGAGTAGAGAATGAAGTCACTCTCCCTCTGTGTGTGTTGTAATCAGAGCTTCTTCTTGCTTTGTTGACATAGCCGAGCATGCTTTTATTGCATGTTCACGCATTTGTGAGCGTGCCCCACTGGCTAGCTCATGGCCGCCACTCTGCACTGCGCTCATATGCTAATAATGCCATCCCGACCAACAGCGTCATTGCGGAAGCGTAGCACCCACCCTCTGGTTCCCCCCTCAGGTTAACACTGTTATCTCTGTCAGCACTTTTGCTGTTGTCTGCACTATTAGCGCTGTTAGCTGCGAGCCGGCGCCATGTTCTGAGCAGTTGAGAGGTAATTAAAATGCTCCCATTCCCGTATTTAGCACCTTTAAATCACTGTATTCAAGAAAGTACAACAATGACAAAACACTGTCAACTAAAATGCTTCTCATTTTTATGTGAATCAGTGTTTCCATTAACTACTACCCACAACTTTACGGTTTTGGTTCACTCTCACCGCTCTCATTAGCGCTGTTTTCAGACATAGCAGGCTGCTGTTTTCAGCGCGAAAGCTAATGATTAGCTAGTGAAAAAAGTGAAGCATTTAGGTACTAAAGAGCCATATATTTCCCTCAGGAGTTGGTGGAGACCAAAACAGAGCTTAAAGAAGGGTGAAACATGACTCCAAATGAATGCTATTGTTGTTCCATATCTGCTGGATGTATAAATGGTTAATTGCTAACAAGTTTGCCATATAATAAGGTCATAATACGTCAATGTTGTGTTTACAGCCTCTTCAATGGCCACCAAGTGGCCAAACAATAAATGAATACTTCTTTAATGCTGGAGTTTGCTTACTATAAACACATTTTTTCCAACTTCATACGTCAATAATATGTCAATGTTGTGTTTACAGCTTGTTTCTGCTTCTCCCAAGTGGACAAAAAAATCAATTGTTGCAGCTTTAAGGGGAATATTCAAGAGAATGTGTTAACATTACATAATTAATTAGGCAACGGTAACTTTGATACATCATACTATTTAATTTGCTGCTTGTGTTTTTATCAGCTGACATAGTGATAAAGAGGGAGGTGACGTGCAGCAAGAGCCTCTGTCTGGACTTGAACTGAGGTTTTGTACACCACCTGACATCCCTACTATTTTCATTCTTTATTTCTTTAGCTTTCTGTTGGAGTGGAGACCTGTGACGCAGAGTGGCAGCATGAACGCTCTGTTTACAGAGGAAGAAGCAGAGGCAGGTACCGCAACATCAAGGCATACTCGAAAAATGTTTCCATAAGCCTTTATTGCATTTTATCTTTTCTCAATATGGCAACATTTCCACCTCAGGCAGGCGAAAACAATTGTATTGTTTTCTCTTTTATTTTATGCTGAAATTGAAAATGTGCATTAAAACGGGTGAAATGTACTTTCAGTCCTCTGCTCCAGCCTTTTGGAACAGAAAAACATGCTGGCTATGTATTTGCTGAATACAGATTTCAGTATGATTCTGGCATGAATGCAGTAAGAATGTAAAACGCCTACAACATTTCTCACCAAGTTCCCATTTGTGATTCAGGGCTGAAACCACTGGAGTGAAAAGCAGTGTTGAGGAGCATCTTCTAGTGTTCATTAAAGGTGAGCAGCAGCAACATCTGAAGAATGTGAAATGAAGGCTTGGGCTATTGACTGAGTCTCTCTGCTGCTTTAAAAAAACAAAACACTATGAGTTAATTTAGGCTGCATCATTAATCAAAGGAATTGTTTTGATTAAAGATTTCAGGTTAGGAGTGCGAGGCTGATAAATGATAGCTTTTTTAAAGGTCCGAGATCAGCAATCCCATGTGTGATATTTAGCTATAAATGGAAAAAGGAAACACAAGGGATTATCCACAATTAGGGATGCTTCCTCATGAATATTCATGAGGGGTGGTTGCAAGTGTAACAGAATCTGGCTTTATCAGCTCTATGCAGATGCGTACCTGGGGCTTTTTAGAAGCCTCTTTTGATCCTCTGCGGTATCTCCTTAGTCAATTTATCTTTTCCGCAAACTTTTACTTTGACAGAGATTCCTTTGGCCGATTATTTAATCAAGTGGGCTCTTGTACAGTAAACAAACTTGAACCTACTTTAAGTGCGTGTATGCCTCAGGTAACGTATGAATACTCTTTAGCGGACTCATTGAAGTATTCACTTGTTTTCAAAGCATGCAGAGACGTGAGAAAGTACAATCGCCTTTTCTTTTGTACTAGTCAAATGACCACGGAAAACAGGTCAATGTCCGTTCTACTCTTATTCTAGCTGCACCTGATTCGACTGTTATCAGGCTATTAAATAGCCGTTATCGGTCGCTATAAGCACCATAGATGTGGGTCATTAAGAGCCTACTACGCCTACTATGTTGTAAAAGTGGAAGCGAAACTTAAAAGCAACACGTTCTAACACGTAAAACTGAATTAACCGTTACGTTTTGAACACAAATACAAAGGCTTCTTTAGGTTTAGGCAACAAAACTACAACTTCTTTAGGTTCAGGCAACAAAAACAAGTAAGTTTAGGGAAAACATTGTGAAAGTTAAGACTTGTGAGTTACCTATGGAGTTTCAGGCTGTCTATACTACAGCGCCTGACTATCGCTTCTCATCCTGTGATAATTACTACGGACGCTAGAGGTCACTTTCGTGTTGTTTTATACGTTCTTTCAGTGATCTACCATGTGAATAGATGATAAAACCTACTAGTGGGTGTAGTGGGCCCCTATTGACCCACATCTATGGTGCTTATAGCTATTTAATAGCCTGACAACAGTCTAATTGGCTGCTATTTCTATGGTGACAGCTTTAACCTCCCCACAGGTTCACTCGGAACATGATGACAGCTAAAAAGTGACCATATTTCCAACACACTGCTGATGTTTTCCATCAGAGAGCCGAGCAGAAGGAGAAAAACACGCTAACTGGATTCATAAAGAAGCAAGTCTGTTGATCCAACAATTTGTCTCCTCCTCAAGCTGCTTCCTTTGTCACATCCAACAACTTTGTTTTTAGAACAACTCCGGAACACAACACTGACCTTTGGAGCAGGAAACTCGGCGTAGATGTTCTGAGACACTCTGTACCGACTGCTTAAATACTTGGCGACCTAAGAGGGCATCGGCGCTGACCAGAAAGCATTTTCCAGTGGAATGTGGCCTTCATACTTTCCACATTAAAAAAACATGAGCGTAGAGAATTTTCAAATCCACATCTTCTTATAGTAGAAATCACACTAACAGGCAACAGAGTCCCTCACAGGTTTGTATGCGGCCCCGTATGGTGGAGATGATACTTCCATTAACACACCATAACGGGCCACTGCAGCACGGCTGGAACCGCTGATCGATCCCACACTCTGATGTCCTCCATCAAAGGACAGAAAGCCATCATACTGCGTGTAATTACCTATAGTTGCTTCACTAACAGCTTATACGTTTCTAAACAAGAAAGAGACTTTCCTTGTTCCAATACTCTCCATAGTTCCGTCTGTTTGAAGTGTCAAATCCTGTTCTATGATTTGTTAAAATAAAAGCTTCAAGGTTCAAGGGTCTCTATCACTTATTATTATTTTGAACAGCCCTTTAGATGTATCTCAAATAGTCTGTTTTTTTTCTTTTAACTTGTCTTTGAGGTGTATTTTTTTGTGTGAAAGTTGCAATTCAAATAAAGTTTATTATTATAAGATTTGACACGCGGTGATACTTTATCTTTGAGTCTATGTATTATTTTTCTACACTTTTTCTTTTGAAATCTGCTCTATTTGCTTCATTTGACTTTTATTATTTTAAATTGTTGTACCTGATGTTGTTTAAAAGAAGCTGAATTGTAATAATCACTAAGCCTGCACAATAGAGTGGTGCAGGGATGACATATTTTTGTGGGCCAACCTGGAAGTTAGCATTGTACTGGTTCCCTCGACAAAAAGTTAATGGGATTTTTCCATTGAGTTTTGGATTATTGCAGAAAATAACATCTGTTGCAAACTTACACATTTTGTCCAGCAAGATAATCTTCACAAATGAACACCACTTTTATGATTTCTGAAGCGCAAATGCACAGAAGCAAAAAGCTAACGTTAGGCTATAAACAACAACTAACAACAACAACTACACCATGGTTGCATGATACGTCACCACCACTAAGCTAAAGGCGGACTATAGTGTTCGGCGTGATGATGTTTAGTAGTCTCCTTTAGCCACTTGTTACCTCCCACGTAAAAGCTTCAAAATTCATGAGTGGGATATGTACTGATTTATTTTATGTCGTAGAACAAAACTTTAAAATCTCTTATGCTTGTGTTGACCACAGACCTTATTTCAGGTATCTAAAAACCCATTGACTTTGAGATGAGGGAACATGAAGTGCAAAAATGCAAAGTAATTTCCGTGTTACAGGACTCATTCCTGCAGCACTTTATGAAGAAGGCATTAGCCAAAATGTTTTGTGCATGGCCTTACTGATATACAAGGGCGTCGGGAATGAAAATGATCATCGGACATGCCAGTCTACCATTTTATCCCCTGTATTGTGTCAAAGTCACAAGGCTAGTTTGACGTCTACAAAGTGCTCTGAGACGCTGATCAATGAGAGCCAGAGTTCTTTAGTGCACAAATGTAAACGCGGTGAAGAAAAAGACGTCCCTCCTGCCTGATTACCTCTGCACGTCATGCTAATCATGACAGACCGCAGGCTAGGATTGGTCGGGGTTCAACATGCAGTCTGACAAGTCTCTCGCCAAGTCATGGCAGGAATTTAAGGCCTTTGCATTCTGAATAAATAAATACACAGCAAATTAAAACCCTAAAAAGTGTACCTACTTGTACTGCCTCTCTGCTACTTCTTCTATGCTATAAATGTAGGATATAACTCCTGTAGTCTGTGTAAAATATGACCGTTTCTCTTGCTCATCTTTTAAGACTGCAGCAGGTTCATTTACAGAGTCTCCTGTCTGCTTGTAAACAAAAATGAATTATTCCCCAGCAGCGGCTATATGCATCAGGATAAGAATCTCAGACGGATCGACTGCTAAGCACACAGCGGAAATGAAATCGAAACTGGTGTTTAGTGATAAACAGCAGAAAACAAAGAGGGTAACGGCGCTGAGGAGGGACAAGTAACAGATGCGGTTTCAGATTGACGCAATTCATCACATTTAATTCAAGTAATATCGGCGGTGGAGTAATGACTCCTCTTAAAACCACTGAAGTGCTGACAAACAGCTTTAATGTGCATGTATATGTAAACGGAGTCACTCTCGCATGGAAAATGTGAGTGCAGTTGTGGGGAGTTTTGAGCCCACTCTGCTTGTGTTGTGGGACGCAGCGCTGAGCCCACTTTGAACTTTATGCCCCAGTTTCTCACAGTCAGACACAGCATGCATCATCCCACTGTTCCTCCATGAAAGCAGTTCGGACCGGCCATTATCCGCCAATAAAGCCTTTGGCTACGCTGTATGGTGGCCAAAGCCCCGGGGGATGAGATAAGACGTGAGGGTGGATTTGGCTCTCAAAGCTGTAAATCTTTTTTACATGCCCTCCTCGCGGCTCATGTTGGAGGCTGCTGCTGTCTGCGCTAATTGGTTGAAAGGACTCTCCAGGCTCAAAGCTATGAAAAGAAAAACGAGCGGCGGAATCCGATTGGCTTCGCCGACACATACAGGAGTTTGGAAAAGGACAAAGGGATGAAACAAGGGCGGAGAAATTAAAGAGGAAGGATAATAACAGGGCTGGAACAATGAGTCACAAAAGAAAAATGTGTTGGTATGCATTGCGCAGCAGAAAAATGGAGGATCACAATATTAAAGGAGCCGTTTAACATTTACTTTCTTTCCGAGAGTTATATTGATGCCACTCTCATATCTGTATGCTAAATATGAGAGGCATTATCTTAGCTTAGCATAAAGACTGGAAGCTAGCCCGGCTCTGGGAGTTGTCCGTGTTTTCGTCTTAAATCTTTAACTCTTTCACAGTGTGTTTTCAGTAAATGAAAGTTAATTATACATTTTTGGTTGCTTAAAATGTCTTATTCAATGTTTAGTTTGACTTAGCTGTTTGACTTAGCTCCACCCTCTCGTGTCACTTCTGGTTGCAAAAAGAAACCAAGATGGCAACGGCCAAAATGCCGAACTCAAGGCTTCAAAACGGCAACCAATGGGTGACGTCACGGTGACTACGTCCACTGCTTATATACAGTCTATAGTTCAGATCTAACTCTCTGCAAGGGGAAAAAAATCAGCTTATTTCTCAAAATGTCGAACTATTCCTTGACTAAATCAGATCAGTTCATACTCCCAAATTGTACACATTTTTATTTTAACATATCTGAACCGTCTCAACTGCTGCCTAAAAACTGGTGACAGGCTTGTGGTCTTAGAAAATGTCCTAGTCCTTCCCCAGAAATGTATTATTAAATTGAGGTTTGTGGAAAATGTAGGTGTTTGCAGACTCCAAATCAGACATTTCATATATTTTCATCGAGACATTTTAGCTTATTGTAGATGAAGAATTGCATGTAAACATGCGTCTTTAATTTTACATGTAAGGGATTCTGTTTTTTAATTTTTTATTTAGCACAAAAAACCTACAAGAAAAGCAACATTAAAAAAAGAATAGTGAAACTTTATGATTTGCACAATTACATGAGGAAAATTAAGCGTGTGTGTACTGTTACAATTATTAGAAATATACTGACAGTATCAAACCATTAACTGTGTTAATACACCCCCCAAAAGAAGATGGGGAGATAATGACAAAACAAATTAATCAGAGCAGGAAGTGTACAAGAAGCTGTGTTTTGGAAACAGCAGCTTGGAGGGGAATGATGACCTTGGACATGTGCCCATGTCTGTTTCAGTCAGCAGACTGTGAGTGCTGCTGCTACAACAACACCTGAACTAGTGTGAAACAGCAAGCCATCACAATAATGCTCAGTAGAGACGAGGTGTATGTGTGTGTGGATTTGTGTGTGTTTGTACAATATGGGAACATTCATTTGAAGGTTGCAGCCAGTTCTGAATTTCATAAAATCTTATCTCTGCATCACACGCTGACGCTCCGACTTGAAATAAACCAAAACGTCAGAATGAAACAAGTCGTTTGTGATGATGAGAAGCCAAAGTAACCCCTCTGTGGCGGTTTCTAATTTGAGCTCTTTTTAATTATCATCCCCAGGGGAGTCACATCTGTCGGAGGTCATTGTCTCTGACTGAACTTCAGATGTGAGTTTTTTCATTTTGACCCCGCAATAGGGAACTAAACAGACATGATGTATGAGTGTGCAACAATTTCTTGTCAATGTCTTTAGTGCTGAAATGATGAGGTCAATTAATCGATTAGTCTATCAAAAGAAAATAAACTGTAAATAGGGATGCACAGATCCGACTTTTTCAGTCCCAATAGCGATACCTGGGCTTTGGGTATCTGCCGATACCGAGTACCGATCCGATACCAGTGTTTGATTAATAAGCTGTATGCCTCACTGTGTGGAAGTGACTAGTGTCATTCTTTAATGTGCAAGGCAACATCAGGCTTGAATTAAACATTGCCAAACTTTGTAAAACTAAATATAACAGATAAATACATAGATACAAATTAACTGAATTATCTATAATTAAAATAACACTAGTAAAAAAATCTTCAAAATTATCAGGCATTACAATTCAAATTTAAAAATAGTTTTAATGCAACAACAAATTGGTCAAAACTTAAACAGGAATTAAAACTCCAGTATATAATGTATATAGGGTATAAACATAGAATTTAATTTAATAGATCGGCCCCATTGTCACCAATCCAGCTATTTCAGTCAGTATCGGCCCCATATCCGATCCGGTATCGGTGCATCCCTAAATGCGAACACTCTTAATTGATTGATTATTTAAGACAATAAATAAGCAGAAATACATATTTTGTTTTATATAATCCTCACAGGTGGTATCATGTGACTACCATGTGACCAGAGCGCTTATACCCTTTAAAAAACGTCTCTGTGTTGATTTATTAAGTCTGAAGAAGAGCTTAGGCTCGGAACATCACTTACGAAGATGTGCCAATAAATTGCACTCTAAGGGAGCTACAGTGTGCGGACCTTCTTCTACGTTTTATATTATTGTGACATATATATATATTTGGCTTTAGAAATGTTGGTTGAACAAAAAAATAACAATTTGAAGACGTATCCTTTGGCTCGGGGCACTTGAGACGTTTGACATTTTGAATACTGCATGATTAATCAATAATGGCAGAATTGCATGAAAAATTCATTAAAATAATCATTAGATGCAGCCCTAATCTTGTTAACGCCTCAGTTTACAGGTGCAAGTGAGCACAATACGTATTTTTGCCAGTTTTTTTGTGATGAATAGTCCGTGTCCACTTTCCATTTCCTTCCCATCTTTTTTTCTTAACTGCTGTCTGATCCTCCCATCCCTCCTGCTGGATATATTCTCCCAGTTGTGAATGAATGGGACTCAGTGTTACTGGAGGATGTGAAGTCACCCCCTTGGCAGAGGAACACAGGTTGGCACCTGGACGGAGCAGCTGTCTCGCTGTCTTGTGACTGACAGATTGCAGCTTGGGAACCCGGACAAGCAGCCGCACAGCCGGGCAGACAGCGACCTGGAAACCGGCCATTCAATTAATCTCCACCACCATCAGCCTCACAGCCATTTTGACTCAGCCGCCGCTCCGCTGCAGATTTACTCACCTGTGTTCCCACTCCAGACCAGTGGTGTGGAGCCCAGTTAAGACAATATCCCCCCTTTTCCATTTCTACAACCGAGGAGAGGCACAGGCGCGCGTCCAAATACTTCGACAATTCAGCTGGAATGCTGAATTAAACACAGAGCTGTGTGTCTCTCTCTAATTTAATAGATCAACATTTGACAGGCCTCATAACTTTAAGTCCAGCAAAAATGTATTTCTACTGTAATTTGATCAACTAATGTGTTGCACAGAGGTTGATTTTGGCTCTTGTATGAATATGAATGGCTGCATTTTCTTGAATTCAGGACTCTTTTCTTTCGTTCAATGTTCCGTCTGCTTATAATCTAAAGTTACAGTACACGGCTCCATGAATGCATTACTGTCTGTCACCCTGCTGACCCAAGTCACTTTTCATTCGTCTTGGCATGATTGATTCAAATACCGCATTTGGACGGTGAAGTGTGTTTAGGTTTCGGCGTAATTTTAGAGAGCTGAAACAATAAAATCAGCGTTTTGAAAATTTGATTAGTTAAGACATTAATCGAGTAAAAAATGCCAAATACTTTCAACTTCTCCAATGTGAAGATTTGCTGATTTTCTTTGTTTTATAGAATACGTTTGTGAGTGAGTGGGCATGTCTGTAAAGGGGAGACTCGTGGGTATCCATAGAACCCATTTTCATTCACATGTCTTGAGGTCAGGGGACCCTTTTGAAAATGGCCATGCCAGTCTTTCCTCGCCAAAATGTAGCGTAAGTTAACAGCGTTATTTAGCGTCCTTCCTGAAAAGCTAGTATAAGATGCTTGGTACCACTGGATTCCTTAGGTTTTTCTAGTTTCATATGATGCCAGTATCGTCACTCTAGTCGCACTAGTGTCCCTTTATGGACAACTTGCTCGTCCAATTTTCTACGCTTCTGTGCACAATCGACTCAGACCTGCTCTCATTTTACTTGCCAATTAGAGATATAATAGCTCGCTGTGCCTCGTAAGTACACACAGTCCTCCGTAATGGAAGTTATCTTCATACTCAATCTGCATATTACATTTTCCTTGAGAAATTCATGGGCTATATGACCTTATGCTCTCTGAAAATCTCTTGTGATCACAGAAGTAAAAAATCCAATTTAGGTTCCCCACTATCAGGCCGCGAGCTTTAATGAAATGGTTGCTGTTAGCCGCTCTGCTGGGGTATCTGTGTTCAGAGAGGCGTCCCGCAGTATGTTAACCCATCAGAAGCATGTTAATTGCTCCACGGTTAAATGTGGAGGCCGAGCAGTCGCCACGCTGCTGTAAATCCCACAATGCAATGTGCAAATCTTTTTTGCGTTAAACCAATTATCTCCGTTTGATCTGTGACCGGAACACCGAAGAGGTCTTGTGCCTGTGAAATCAGCTTTAATCACACTTATTTGCATGGAAATGGATATTGATTGGCGGGAAATGGCCACACTGCTGTGCCACTGGAAGCATTCTTCATTTACTCCTTATTCTGCTCTCTAAAGGGAAGACAACAATCGCAAGATGAGAACGTGACTTTGAAGCTAAAACTGTACAACAAAGTGCGCACGTCCCGTGAGCATGAATTCCTCCAGCAGAGATAGGGGTAAGCAACGGTGAGGATATCAAAACCGGATGCGCCATCAAACTGTTTCTTATACGAAGCAGAGGAAATGTGATACCCTGTGGTGCACACCCTGAAACACTGAGCACAAGATTTGAAGTGAGCTGACTGAAAAAATAACGTGCCTGCACGCTCTGGCACACAGCGACGTAGTGCAGGATTCACAACTCGGCATCACTTCAAAAGCCTCTATGTGGTCTCCCTCGCTTCAAACATAAACATCACAAAAATATACTCCTCAAGCTGCGTCTGTGGCGACTGAACCAACAGCAGCACAGGGTTGCTGTTGCCTGTCAGACAAGCAAAGAAAACACTCAACCGATGGCTGAAAATAATACTGATTTGACAGACAGGTTTCAATTACTGCGTAATAATTACTTCATTATAACCCTCTTAGAGTTCACAGTTTATTTACATGGCCTGTGCCATTTAAAAATCTCATTAAATCACCACAAAATGCAAATGGGAGCAAATGACATGTACTTGTGTTTACCTCCAGCCATCTCTCAGTTTATGTTTGTGTCTCGGTTGCTATTTGAATTCCTTTGTCGGCTCATTAAAACCTTCAGTCCCAAACCAATGAGGTTTGTTTCCCTGCATTTGGCATGCTTAACATTTTCCTCAGGAAGACACAAAGTATAGAGGACGAATTCCTTGTCCACTAAAAACAGTGTTTATTTCCTTTTGGGCTGTCAAAGTTAACGCAATAATAACGTGTTAATGCGAAATCTTTTTAACGCCACTCATGTCTTTAACGCATTAACGCAATCAATCTTTCGGAGGTTGTAGAGGGTTCAATTTTAAAGCTAGAGTGGAGATTTTGACATCATATGAAACTAGAAAACATAAAGGAATCCACTGGTACCAACCATGTCATACAAGCTTGTCGTGAAGGAGGTTAAATAACGCTCCAAAGTTACGCTAAATTTTGGCGAGGAGAAACTTGCATGGCCATTTTCAAAGGGGTCCCTTGACCTCTGACCTCAAGATATGTGAATGAAAATGGGTTCTATGGGTACCCACGAGTCTCCCCTTTACAGACATGCCCGCTTCATTTTGCCATGTTATGATTTGAGCATATTTTTTATGCTAAATGCAGTACCTGTGAGGGTTTTTGGACAATATGTGTCATTGTTTTGTATTGTTAATTGATTTCCAATAATAAATATATACATACATTTGCATAAAGCAGCATATTTGCACACTCCCCTGTTGATAAGTATCCTTATAAGTATGTGTAAATGTGAAAATTTCCTGTGAAAACATGTTTCTATAATATATTCCAGCAATGACATTTCATCCTATTAGCAAAGCCCTAGCTGTTGCTAATAATTGTAGGATATGACAATAATATATGATGAGACCGAGCAACGTTTGCAGAAAATAAATGTATTAGTAACCACGGAAACAGCCAAGGAGCATTGTAAATGCAGGGCGAGCCTCTCAGATAGTATCTGAATGGGAAATAAGACATTATTATCACTAAGTTATACATTCGGTCAAGATCCCCCGTCCCTGAAGCTCTCACACTGACTACAGTCTTTACTATCGCTGCTCTCTGGAAACTCAAATGTGCCTTTTTTTCTTTCAGTGCTTTCAGCAAACACACAATTAAAATATTGAAAGAGAGCGATCTTCAAGGTTAAAACGTTGACAATTAGACCGCTTCTATTCACTGAACTTCTGAAGCTAGTTAAATAACGTCAGTCTGTACGGACAGATGAATGAATGGGCTTTCACTTTTCAATCTGCAATATGTTAACAACACAAAGCCTCTTCATCACTACATTTTTAAAGCAAAGAAACACATTCAGGATGATGACGTTTTTCTGGCACAGTGTTTGGTTTTGAAAAGTTGTGTGTGGGCGTGTATGACACATAAAAAAAGGATGTTGTGCCTTAGGGCTACAACTAATGCTTATACTTTCTATTGAGATTAATCTCACAATTATTAGTTTGTTTCCTTTAGTTTCTAAAATGACAGAATATCCCAAAGCATAAAGTGACGCCTTTAGGGGTGTAAGAAAATGTTGAATATATATTTATTAGTTTACATGCTAAGATTAACTCATTAGATGCTTTATTTAATTATATATATATATGCTCTCAAAGTAGTGTTATGATGTTGGATGTTACAGGGACTGTGATAAATGCAGATCCCACTGTTCTAATTGCATAAAAATACTTTTTTTTACTATGATTTTATGCATATGGTGATGTGTTCTTTATGACAGTTTTCCTAAAATTAGATTTTAAAAAAATCGCAATATATCGCCTTGCTTACAGTATCGCAATATATCGCAAAATATCGAATCGTAACCCTTGTATCATGAAATGCCAGATTCTTGCCGATACACAGCCCTAAACGCCTTCAAATTCTTTGTTTTATACAACCAAATGTCCAATACCCTAAGATATTCGATTTACAACGGAGAAATGTAACAAATCCTCACATTTAAGATTCTCGAACCAACAAATATTTGGCATTTTTGTTTGATAAGTGTCTTAAACAAATCAATTTTCAAAATTGTTGTCAGTAAATATTCTGACAATTTGGAGTGTGATTTAAGATTAATTTCAGTAAATGAATCTGCCGACTAGGTGATGTCTTCAATTTGCTTGTTTTGTCCAACCAACAGTTAAAAAATTAAAGACACTCAATTTACTATCATACTATATATGACAGAAAAGCAGCAGATCCTCACATTTGAGAAGCTGAAACCAGAGAATATAGGGCTGCAGCTAACGATTATTTTCATTGTCGATTAATCTGTCGATTATTTTCTCGATTAATCGATTATTAGTTTGGATTGTAAAATGTCAGAAAAGGTGAAAAATGTCGATGAGTGTTTCCCAAAGCCCAAGATGACGTCCTCAAATGTCTTGTTTTGTCCACATCTCCACAGTTTACTGTCATAGAGGGGTAAAGATAACAAAATATTCACATTTAAGAAGCTGGAATCAGAGAATTATGACTTTTTTCTTGAAAAATTACTCAAACTGATTAATCAATTATCAAAATAGTTGCTGATTAATTTAATAAAACTAGTTGATTAATTGTTGCAGCTCTAGAATATTAGGCATTTGTGCTTGAAAAATAATTGAAACGCTTAAACTGATTAGAAAAACAGTATATTTCAACTAAATAACCGATTAATGGACTAATTGTTGCAGCTCCACTCAATCACCAAACCCATTAATCCACTAATTGTCTTTGTACCCGTGTTTATTGCAGCTTGCATGCATGTATTATGTATATTCCATGTTGTTACATTATATTGTGTTGTACAGGAGAATGTATATATGTGGAAACTGTGTATTGTTAAGGGAAAATGGGTGGTGACCCCGCCTATACACTGATGTATGGCATCCTGTCCAGCCGTACAGGATTGGGCTCTATTGGTTTCTCCAGAGACGGGACCTCTTCAAGAAAAAACCTTTTTTCACAAGAAACAGCTCCAAATACAAGCAGGCCCTCATAAATCAAATGTGTATTTCTCTGCTGTTTCCCCTCCAATGGCTCTTTGAGCTTAGCCTAGTCGACGCGCGACGCGGGTTTATTCATTCTATTGAGTATTGCAACAGAAACTTTCAATTTTTTCCATTCATCCGCCGATGTGAAAAGAGCAGCCTCCGAAGCACAGAGAGGTATGACGAAGACGATGGAGTGTGGCAGCTTCGATCGAAAGTCCCTGTTTGCAGAAGTGCTGAGGCAGCACTGTTCTCTGTGGAGGCAGGTGCTGATGTCTCCCTCCGACTGTTGAGTCAAATATCTAACAGAGATTACGGCAGATTAACGCGTATAATAATGTTTTCCCTTTTGATGGGGGCTAAGGACAGATCAGCTTTAGTCGTCTGAACTTAGAGGAACCCCTGCAGCCTAGAGAAGAGAAACCTTCACCGATAAATTTAGCCTGGTCCGTGTCAAGCCATAGGGGCTTTTTGCATTATTTAGTCACATAATGTTAGTCCATATCAAACCAGACTTGAAAAAATGATGAGTACATTTAAACTCTCTGTAACATCATGTCTCTTCCACTGGAGCTGCTGAGAATTCAGGTGAAAACTTCCAAACTCTGACTTTGGGGTTTTTGTATCAAGTTGATCTTATCGGGGTTGAGAAAATTGAATAACTCTCAGGTTTAAAAACACTTAAAAGGACGACTGGTCATATTCTATATGGTCAACAAATTACATGGAAAAATAAAAATAAATTACATCTATACACAGTACTACTAATGTGTTTTGCAACATTCATTTTAAGGGAAACGTATCCCATATATATTAGGGCTGGGATGATACACCTATCTCCCTATTCGATACTATCACAATTCGATATGTATTTTATTATTTTTAAGTATTGCAATTCTACAAGAATTGCAATTCGATTTTACGATTTATTGCGATTTTTGTTAACTTTTTTTAACACAACACATTGGGAAAAAGTTGAATCATACACTTGTAGGGACTTTTACTTTGGAAAATATCTAAATTAATGCAGTAAGAATGTTTGATTTTCAGCATGTATGTCGTCAAAGATGTCCTGAAGTCAAATATATCAGTCATTATCAGGAATTATTAATTGAATTGTGTCCAGCAACCAGAAAATCAAAAAATAAAGACATATCCCTCACAAATTAGTGGTATTTTATTTTGAATTTATAAGGGACATGTAATGTTCTTTTTCTCTTTTTATTGATATTTTCTTTTTTTATTTATTTTTTAATTTTTTAATTTAATTTTTTTTTCCTTTTTTTATATTTGTTTACATTTTTCAATTTGTATTTATTTTATTTTTTTTATTGATAGGGACATTTAATGTTTTATCCCTATGGTGAATATAATCCAATCAATCTTATTTCCATATATGTATTTTGCATATACGAACACGACATACTATACTATGACTTTTTTTGATGACATTTTTAGACATACTATTCTATGACTTTTTTTGAGATACTGTAATGCATGTATACACTGTATGTATATTAAATGTTCAGAAAATTGATCATTTGAAGATTTAAGGTAATGTTTTCATTTGGTTAAGATAGTATGAAAATGTACGGACAGAGCCGTATACTGTATATATCACCATCGCCAGCATTAAATGTTATCAGTTAAAGATGAATAAAGCCAATTTTCTATCTGAAATTTCATCCCACGATCTTTGCACAGCCCTCATATCTGCTCTGAATAGCTTTTATAAATATCATTAGGGTCAGGCTGTAATCACCGTTCAGCCTTGACATACACAACATGGAATAAAAGAGATGAGTAATACCGAGGCTGGAGAGAACCGCATGGTAGCAGCTGTGCGAGCTCCTGGGAGTTAAAACCAGACTTAGCAACAAACACAAAATAAAGACATCTCATCCCCTATTCACGACCAAAAGTATTGCATTTCAGTGGAAACAGTGAATCACTTAAACATGAGGTCAGCGTTCACTCTCCCCTAAGAAGTCCCCAATATGATTTTATCAGACATCTTTTCCACCCCCTCTAACTAACAGGCATGTGTAAAAGCTATTATTTCTAATCTCATTTGACTGTCCTGCTGGGTTCTGTTACAACATTTTAAACTCTTTCCATTATACAGAACATAAAAAACATTGTGTTAGAGCTGACAGTGGTGCGCTGTTCCTAAAATCCTCTCTAACAGAGGAACCGTGGGGAGTCTTGCTCTGCTCTGAGACTCTTAGCTGAGTTTCTTTCTCGTGATTTAAAGGCCAGATGGATGCAGCTTCCTCCTCTCAATCCAGGCGAGATGGAAATTAAAATATCACAAAACCCTGGGATGGATGTGACCCTCGTGGACACAAATGACTTCATTACAGGGAATCAGCCTGACACTACAAAGCCTCGACTCAAAATACAAAATAAAAGCTTTTCAATTTGATTTCTTTCGGCTCCTATTTTCAAGGACGTATGAAACCTGACAAAACCTAACTTCATAGGCTATTTTGTGGTTCTTTGATCACATTTTGGAGGCTTAAAAATCCAGTAGTGCGGCGGAAAATTGCCACACGATGAATTGGATTTGCTGGGCACCAATACTGTGCAGTCATGACACTCATTTTTACAGTAATGCATAAGGGAAGTAAAAATGTCACGCCTACTGCCAAATATTAACACTTTGATGATTTTTTTTTTTTTTTTTTTGGAGAAAGCAATACTCGAATGTGTGCAATGAAACAAGCAACGGCCAAATTACCTGAGGTTCTGGTCCAAATGTCTGGTAATTTGTTTCTGTGGAATTGGATCGAAAGGTGAAAAAACTGACGCAAGGGCCTCAAGAACAAGCACACACTCACCGTCGCCTTCCCGATGTGTGTGATGAAACACACAAAACTAACGTGGGTATGCAATTTTCTAAGCTCAGAACACACCGAGAGATAAAACAAACAAGAGCAGCGACTTTTTTTTTTCGCATTTTCCAGTGATTTCCAGCGGGCTTTAACCGAGACAGAGGCTGAGACGGGGCTGTTGCTGAGAGGCATGTCTGACTGCAGACGTGAGGCACACTGCAGGCACGGCGGTGACTCATGATCTGGATGACTTGCCGAGAAAGAAGACAACCAGCCACTGCACTTCATCATCATCATCATCATCATCAGTGTTGCTGTTGCCATCAGGATAAATACTTCTCACTAGTTGATTAGATTGAGATCATCCTCGAGTGAGGTGTGCAGCAGGCAAGCGCTCACAAAAATTCATTTTGAGAGCAGATGAAATTCTTGAAAATCTATAAACTCCCTTGGGCAATCTGTTTATTGCAATAAAGGAAAGGACATACGGGCAATAATGGTTGTTGGAGGCTTCACGTGGAAAACAGCAACTGAAGGTATAGCCATGATGATGATGATAATGATTGACTCAGCGACAGCAGCGTCGGACCCGTGGCGGCGGACTAAATGAAACGTGATATGAGACAACATATTTCCCCACTTAGTGAATCCGCCTCTCGCTGAGAGAACTGCGACCACATGTGGCTGCATCGCGGTCAAGCTGCTGAATCCATCTGGATGCGTCATGATGATTCATCTCCCACATCTCTGGTCCACATTAGAGATGTGACGGTGAGGATATTTTCCCACCGGTTACACCGGTGTTACCGATTACACCGGACAGTTTACTAGAAAACATGACGCTCAATATCTGTAGAGCGCTTTACTTTGATCTTTGACGGCGGGTGGCTGTGTCTGACCTCTCTGTTTCGACTTTTCGCTGCAGGGCCGCAGGTTTCTACTTGGCGCTGCCCCGCCGCTCGCTGCTCCGCTGCTCCGCCGCGCACACCGGCTCTGATCGCTCCGTCCTCCTCACGGCGATTGCCTAATTAACTTTATGGTTCCTTTATAGCATTGTGTTTCAATCAGAAATATTGCCAAATATTGCACTTTTGCTTTTCGCTTCGACACCAAATCCTCCGCCATCGTCTTGTCTGTCAACTCTCTCTCGTACCGTGTGTATGAAATCTGACTCCTGCTACTCTGAGCTGAGACTCCGTACAGAGCAGACACTTTCACTTTCAGTTTGTAGCGTCCGTCGTCTGACTATGTATTGATAACACGGCGCTGATACGTGAAAATGAACTAAATGGGTTTTATTTTAAAAAGCAAAACGACAGGGATATAGCAGAATTGGGACAAGACTTAGACTGGGATGCAATTTGGATTAATGTTAATGTTTAAATGTTATACATTTGAAGTTTTGTCATAGAGCATATCTAACACCAAGAATTAGACATCAAATGGTACTGGTACCTGACCCATGTTGCTCATTTTGCTCTCAAGGAACTGTTGGCACCTTTGTACGTAATGTAATCGGTGTGTGCCCGACAACCGTGTAACACCGACGACCGCGGCAAGCCTAGTCCACATCTCCCCGTTGGACTTCATCATGGGAGAATTAGAGGTCTGTCTGCTGTTGAAACACCAGCACATTCTCAAATGAATGTGAAGTTATTGGCCTTTGTTTTTCCCACGTAATTGCGGTGCCTTCTCTTCGTCTTGGAGGCAAACACCTTGTTATTGTCTAAATCCTCTAATATTGAGCCGTAGCAGTTTTACTGTAGACACCATTAACTCCCCGGGAGGCTAAAGCAGAGCAAAGGAAACCTAACAAACATAATGTGGCCTCTCCTATAAATCCTTCTTTGCTTTAATGGTCTGAATAACCAGCCAGTGAGCAGCAGCTGTCTTGGTGGCCACGGTCCCCTCCCCCACTGCCAACCCCCCCTATAACCGACCCCTCTATACACTCTCTCTGAGGAACGAGCACCACAATAACACAATGATGGTCCAAATGGGACTTAGGCAATAATAGCTTTATGGTGTTTTTTGTATTTATTTAGTGAGTACAGAGATCTATTGTGCGTTTAGTGAAGGACTTGAAGAGATCAGTTAATGGTGAGCTTAAAGGGCCAGTTCACATTAATTACAAAAGGCATCTTTTCTCATTTACTGTGCAGTTTTTATTTGGGAGGTATCCGTCTCTGAGATTTCTGTCTCAACCAAAGTACAACGGATGTGAACGGAACATTTGTGGTGCTTCTTAACCCACAAATAACATGAAATGATAAGGCCAGCATTACTCTACTCTTACTATGATTGTCTTATTGTCGACAAATCCTATAAAAAGACCAAAACCAACAATGAAACCATTCTACTAACAGTCTAGCCAAAGCCTGATATAGCTTGTTTCTGTGTGACAGAGAGCTCCATTGTGCAGTGTCTAGCTGTTTTAGGAAATTAATCGGCCTTTTTCAAAAATGAAACTACACTACAGACAGTATTTGTGACCAGTTTTTTAAAGATTTACGTCCTCAGTATAGGAACCAAAGACCACACAGACAGGCTGGGGGAGAAGGAAAGTATTGAGCGACAGATTAACACATGGTGGTTTTGGTCTTTTCATGGGATTTGTTGACAATAAGAAAATCATAGTAGTAATTAAAGTAACATATGAAGAACATAGACTATTACCAGACAAATCCCTTCCAAATTTAACAGTAACTTGTCTTTCCAGAAACAATATGGTTACTCTAAATAATTAAGCGATTAAAGAGATTTAAATACCTTCTTAATCCAAAGAGAAAGCTACTATGTTTTCACTCTCCTGACTCTCAGACCTAGAGGTCTGAATCAAGAGTATGTAATATTAATAATAATAATGAATTTAATTTATATAGCACACTTTATAATACAGCAAAATCTCAAGGTGCTTCACACAAAGGGCAAAAAAAGACAATTTACACAAGAAACATGCAATTAAAAGCGTCAAAATAGGACGAATAAAATTAAAGACAAATTGCTTCCTAACATAAGTTAAAAGCAACTAAAAGTACTATAAAATCCTAGTAATTATTAAACCCTAGGGTAAAGCTAAAAAGAACAGGTGAGTTTTAAGATTAGATTTAAAAACAGCAAGTGAGTCTGATGTATAGTAGTATATTGTATATTTTTCTGTAAAACAAACAATAGTGGTTGTATTATGATGGCTCTTCTTATATACACAGTTACATTTAAATATTCTGACACAAATATTTGTAAAAGTGAAAAAATGTTAAACAATATGTGTTTCTTTTTTTCCAAATTGAGATTTGATATAGATAACTTATTTAGAAGGGTGTCTTAAACCAAATTATTGTACATGTATAAATATTTATTTTTTCCCTTTTCCTCTACCTTAATGTAATGTTATGTTTGTTTTTTTCTGATATATTTGATGAATATGACATAATGTTTATAAATAACATGTTTGATATTTAGAAGTATGGCTTTTGTATTACTGTTTTTATGTACTTTATCAAATTGTGAATTGTTTGTGGATGTTTTTTTTTTAATCACGCTGGTGTTTTGGATGAACTACACCTGCCATCATAGAGCTGGTTTCCCTATTGGTGCTTTATGTAGAAATATGGGTGTGGTTTCCACATTTACAAACACTTTAACCTGACAAAGATCCAAGCAGGATCAAAACATAGTCAATAAAAATATTGTGGAGTAGTGTACAGGCGTTTTTCTTTACTCTAAATAATCCACAGTGAACATGTTTCATGGGATTAGAGCTGTGTTTAAATAATTTATATGTCAATTCTGCCTTTCTCTGTTATATGTGGGTTGGTAGGCAGCAATACTAGATCATGCTGCTGCACACACAAAGTGTGTATGTTCAAAGGTATAGTAAAAAACAATTAAGATTTGATCAAGTACTTTCTACTAATGAAATTGAAGGAATGAATTATGAGGAGAATTGTTTCTGTTTGTTGCTGCTGATTTATGCATCTATTTTTAATTAGAGGGGGAGTGATATGACATGCAACAAAGCTCTCTGGCAGGAATCCAACTGGGAACGCTGAAGCTATATGGCATGCGCCTCAACCAGTACAGGCCACTGGGACGTCCCTTGAATTTTTCAAAATGCAATCTTTCTACAGACCTACTGTGTGAGCGCTACGGATGTCACAATACCAGACATTTAGTAGTCGAAACCAACACCAGTGAAATTCCACGTTTCTCCATAGCCATTTGGTACCGCGGTAAATAACTAAAACAAAATAAATCCCATGTACTTCAACATACACTCCTTTATTACTGTTTGTAGACTGTTTTTTAAATTTGTATTAATAATTTATTATTAATTCCTGATGATCCGCCTCAAGTTTCTCGCCAAAAACTAAATTTCACAAGATCACATTTGAACACATCATGATAACGTTATAATTTACCTTTGTAAACGTTGTTACCATTACCATGTAATAAGAAAGCAGTTCTTGCTTTAGGCGTGTCATTTGAACGCCAACTGTAATGTAAATGCATCCGTGTGAATACGCTACGCTAGGCCACAGGGGGCCGGTGTTCGAGACCTGTGTTTTGTTTTTCAAGCTACGTTAGTAACGTGTTGTTTAGTGATGTTTGTACCGTGTTTTCCGTACTTGTGTTACATTGTTTCCGTACGTATTGTACTTGTTATTTTAAGGGCAACCATGATGTTTTTCCTAAACCTAAGTGAGCGGTTTTGTTGCCGCCTGCTGGTACTGCACCTTCATACGTTCATTCGTGTAATATTCACGCCTCGGCGAGGCAAAGCATGATACTGACACGCTATCCTCTGGTGGATAGGCGGCCTTATTACACGCTTTGGCGTGATATCGGGTTGGCCGATTTCAATACAGATTTGTTGTTCACAATGTAGCATTATCAGGGAAATCTTCTAGTGTCCCCGGGACAACGGCACGCTGTTGGTCTCGAGCCCTGATCCCCAATACCTGTGGTACTGTAGAAAAACAAGTATTTTGGCATTGACTTGGTACCAAAGTATCAGTTCTTGGAATATCCAAGTGAGCACCACAAAATGAAATTCCATTCATCTCCAGTGTATTGGTGTGGAGTCAGAGTCTGAAACTGATATCTAAAAAAACAAATAACTAAACCAAATAAAACTAAAACATGTGCATCAGGGGTGTAGGAAAATATCGACAGACTTGGGAGTCTCGATATTATGTTTTGTGATACTGTATCGGTTCTCAAAAACACTGTATTGATTCTTACTTAATAGTTTACATGCAAAGAGTCCTGGCAGACAGTGGCTCAGATTACATAAATAGTAGTGCTATAATGTCGGATGTTATAGGGACTGTGATAAAAGCAAATTAATTATGTTTATGCTGAAATGACCTGCAATGTGGAATGGATATTTTTGTGCGACTGCTGTCAGTCGGTAATATAAGTTAAAATGTTTGTTGTAACCCTTTATTGCTCTGCACATCCTGCCCCCCCCTCCACCCCCCTTTTTTTTCTTTTCTTTTCTTTTTATTTATTTTTCCTTTCCTTCTTGGTAACATCATGTTATGTGTGTGTACATGTATGTATAATAAAAATAAATAAATAAATAAATGCAATTGCATAAAAAAGTAAACTTTTCTTCAGATTTTATGCATATGGTGGTGTGTTCTTTATACTATGACAGTTTTCCTATAATTTGATTTTAAAAAAATCGCAAATATCGCCTTGCTTACAGTGAATTACACATATCTATTGAATCGTAACCCCTATATCATGATACGTATCGTATCGCCGGATTCTTTACCAATACACAGCCCTAATGTGCACGACTGTATACAATTTAGGGTGAGTGAGAAAATATTTATTTTTTTCAAAATCTGTGAAGTGACCCTTTAAATTAGCATTTCATGATATTTATTGCTATTAAATTCTAGAAGAGGTAGTTTTGTAAAGAGATTATAGTTCATATGAAGGGACCCCTGCTCCCTCCCCCCCTTTCATTACCACCCTCACCCCTCACCCACCACCATTAGAGAGAGACAGAGAGAGAGACAGAGAGAGAGAGGCTGACTCCCACCGTTCATACCGGCAGAGAGAAGCAGTAGAGACAGACAGAGAGGCTGTCACAGCAGCGGAGAGACTCTACAACTTGTTCACATGTAACCAGCCAGCGGAGAGGAGGAAAAAAAAAACACACACACAATAATTACGCGGACTTACAAATGCTATTAATCTGGTGACCGGTGACCGGAATGGAGCTACACGAGCCGGCAAGTTGTTTGATCCGGGTGGACGCGTGAGAAAGCTGCACGAAAAGAAACTCATGCATGGTAGGTTTTTATATATGATCACACAGGAGGAGTATTTCTCCATTTCTGTCCATGCATTCTATTGCGATTATTGCCTCCATCAGGTCCGAGTGGGCGAAGTTCATGCCTTGCTCTGAAGCGTGCAGAAATGGAAAAGTTTTGGGTGATTATTAGACTGTGTGTGTTTGCCCTGTATCCAACCGGAGACGTCGCCAATATAACGGGCTCCTTTCAGCGCAGAGAGAATGAATGGGTCACTATGTATCTTAATCTAACTCAGGAGTTGACTCGGTTTAAGAGCTGCTGCTTGGAGAGTTAACAGCATATCGATATGAAATACTATCAGAAACATCTCATGATCATTAATTCTATGATTGGCTGCTTTTATTCTAATGATCTGTCCCATTTTTCTTTGTGATTACGCACGGATATTTTGGGCTCCCCATTCATGATGAGATGTTTTGCCATGAGAGCCAAAACAAAAGGATTTCCTTCTGACCAATGAGAGCAGGGGAAGCCTCAGGAGGGACGGAGTGGTCCTCTCTTCTCTTTGTCCTCTCTACCTGAGACACCAGACAGACCACTAATGTGGGACTGACTGGGACTCTGCTCTCCAGATGGATCACCATGCGTAAAAAAGAGATTTTATTTTTTTTTAAAAAACAGTTTTAGATGACATTCTGCTTGGTTGCACCTTATTCAGATCATTAGATGTGATGAAGAATAGTGTGCTCAGGGTAGGGATGTCACGGTACCAGAAATCTAGTAGTCGATACCAATACCAGTGAATTTACACGATTCTCGATACCAATTCGGTACAAAAAAACCAAAAAAAACAATAAATCCCATGTAATTCAACACGCACTCGTTTATTAAAACATTTGAACATTACAAAAAACAGAGGCATGTAGCCTTTAAGTAATAAATAAAAAGAAACGTCTTATTAACATTGCAAAACGGAACAGTGGCATGTAGCCTAGTATTTAAAACAAACAATATTGTCTGGATGTCTTGTCATTGAGGTGCTTTGCTAAATTGGAAGTATTTCCTCCTTTGGAAAGAAAAGTACGACAGCACCGTTTCTGCACCGCGTACTGTTTTTTTTTGCGAATCTATTGTAACGCTGCGTGTGGCTAACTTGTAGAAGAAGGGAGACTGGAAACGGTTCCTCTTTTGCACTCAACAGAGCTGGATTTATTCCCTGGCGCAGCTCACTTGGAGGTGTGTCGAAAAATAATAACAACTGGCCGGTCGGTTGCTTAGCGTTTTCGCTCATTGCACGTAGCTGGGCTAACTAGCCAGCTGCCATCTTTCACGTCTCGGTTTGTTTCCGTGCTGTTACGGCGTTCTTCTTCTTCCTTCATTTCACGGCAGATGAGAACACTTGTAAGCGTATACTGCCCCCATTAGAACCGGAAGAATCGCATCTCCAGTACCTCCGCTCCGGTAAACGAGTACCGTCACATTTTTTTAATTTTGGTACCGAAGTATTGGTTCTCGTGACATCCCTAGTTCAGGGGTCTGAGGAGCCATCTGCTAATTAAGCTCCCCCACAGTTCACACCACAGCATCCTTAATTGACTCCTAAAATGTTATAAAAGGGGCTCTCTCTCGCCGTGACTCATTTAAATGCATCTCAAGACATAAATATCTACAATACGCTGCTGCAATATGGATTTATACTGTATGTGAGGGCTGATAAGTTTTGGTTAATGGTTAAGACATGCCCTCGGGGTGCATCACATCCCGTTAACCTCCTCTCTCTCTTCCCCTCATTACTTTCAAGTTGAATAAGTTAATATAAGTTAATATGTGCAGAGTATCACAAGGGTTGTTTAATTACTGTACTCTGGCTTTCAATTACGCACATAGTACTAGCTGCTTGCCAGCACATTAGCCATGAGGGTTTCATGCAGAAAGCGGACTGAGTCGGAGGAAAAGTAGGCGAGTATTGGATGAAAATGAAGAAGTTGTGGAAAGCAGTATAGCCTGTTAATCGATAGTCGATTGAGAGATTAATCAATAATTTAAATGTCTGAGTCATTCATCAAGAACATTTTTTAAATAATCTCGGTCTCCAGCTTCTCAAATGTGAGGATTTGCTGCTATTCTCTGTTTGGTGTCATTATAAACTGAATATTTGGGACTTTTAACTGGACAAAAGCAATTACAAGATCCTTTTTTTAAACTTTTATAGACTAAACTAATAATTAAGGCTGTCAATCGATTAAAATATTTAATTGCGATTAACCGCATGATTGTCCATAGTTAATCGCGATTCATCGCAAATTAATCACACGTTTTTTGATCTGTTCAAAATGTACCTCAAAAGGGAGATTTTTCAAGTATTTAATACTCTTATCAACATGGGAGTGGGCAAATATGCTGCTTTATGTATATATTTATTATTGGAAATCAATTAACAACACAAAATAATGAAAAAATATCTGTCAGTGTGCTGACTTGACTATGCCTTACCCCAAAACTGCATGTGATTATCATAAAGTGGGCATATCAGTAAAGGGGAGACTCGTGGGTACCCATAGAACCCATTTTCATTCACATATCTTGAGGTCAAAGGTCAAGGAGACCCCTTTGAAAATGGCCATGCCAGTTTTTCCTCACCAAAATGTAGCGTAAGTTTGAAGCGTTATTTAACCTCCTTCGCAACAAGCTAGTATGACATGGTTGGTACCGATGGATTCCTTAGGTTTTCTAGTTTCATATGATGCCAGTAGAGTCACTCTAGCTTTAAATCTGAGCCCGCTACAATGCAAGGTGCGTTAAAGAAATTAGTGGCATTAAAATTAATTTGCATTAACGCGTTATTTATCGTGTTAACTTTGACAGCCATACTAATAATCTCATATAAAGAGCACTTTTTAAAGTACATATTTCATAATGATACATGTATATTGTTTACATAGCATTGCTAGACATATACACTTGGTGTGTGTGCCATGTCAAAGTGTGTATCAGTTTGCTTACAAGTTGACACAGAGTCTGTGTGGGAAGCTGAAAGTCGTGGGCGTTGTAAAAGCGGTGGGGGGATTCTCTTTCTCGCTGCAATATATTATTACACAGCGAGTGGGATGGATGATTAGAATGATTTAAATGCCACGACTGGGTGTAGTGTGCGTGGCTCCTGGCAGGCACTCGGTGTTTGTTTGAGCCCATTTCATCTCTCCCACCGCAGATTTCAGCCGAGCGATCGGAGCACTTTGATGAATTACTCTGTCCGAGATAAGTTGAGCTGTAGTATTTCCGTCTGATCGTTCTTGATTTAGATGCAGCGTTAACTTCGCGCTGATGAAGTATTCATTTAAAAGAACTTAAAGTAAATAAACAATGAATCACGCTGCCACATGTTGTCAAATCTGCATGTGAAACAGGGCTTTGTGCAACATAATAAAGAGCATGCAAAAAGAGACAGGATGAAT
This sequence comes from Sebastes umbrosus, assembly GCF_015220745.1. Taxonomy (NCBI): domain Eukaryota; kingdom Metazoa; phylum Chordata; class Actinopteri; order Perciformes; family Sebastidae; genus Sebastes; species Sebastes umbrosus. The sequence continues at coordinate 18,385,854 of NC_051288.1, read as the reverse complement.
AATGGGCTGTGTATGTCATAACTCTTCTATCAATTATGAAAAGGCAGATTTTAGTCTTTTGAAGCAGACTTTGATTGCATGTAAATGTGATCACAGCAGGAAACGCAGCGTTTAGGTTGAATTTTCATCATTTGGTTTAATCATTAGAGATTCCAGTGATGCGTCTCTCAGTGATAGACCAGCTGTAGACTCTTAATTATTGCGATACAGACAAAAAGAGGATGCCTTTGTTATTGAAATCGTTGCTGGAGATTTCCAAAGGGACGGGAACTCAATTGAAATGGCTGAGGGAATCTCGGGGAATTCAATTTAAATGGCCTTTTTAAAGCCACTTCATCATGCAAACTGGGGAGCATGTGGCAGCAAACATGCACAGAGCTGCTGCCCTTTTCAGATTCACGGAGGTCATTAGACGCTGACAGTGATAAAACATATCCTCATGTTTGGACAAATGTAGAACCACATACTGGATTAGTTTGAGCCCAGAAAATGAAACACTTCAAAGCTTTGTGTGTTTTTTGGGGAGGGTGCTTCTGGGAATTGGCTGGCATTATTTGAACCGTCTTGTTCCCGTGTTTGTTACAATAATTTGCGAAACACACACAGTGGATTCTGTTCAGCGGAGCGGCTTTTATTAGATGAGACATTCGGGGTCCAAATGAAGACTTTTTGTGTGAATTGTTCTGCCATCCAGATTTAACACGCTGGTGCTCTTGTTTATTCGCACCGTTTTAATTTTCAAAAGGAAAGGTGCCGTTTTTATCGTCACCTATAAATCTGAGGAAAATTTGCATAATAGGAAATAGATTCATATTTGTGTCTGTTATGATTCATAAAAAAAAAACCCAGAAGCAATGATAAACACTGTGCTGTGTGACTTGCTGCCAACTTCCTTTTGCTCCACTTTGTCTTTTGTGAGAACGCAGGCTCGTCTGGGACATTTTGCACCAGACGGGGACAACGGACTGTCCCAGAGCCTCAGTGTCTCATTCCCCCCCCAAAAAAACCTCTGACCGGTCCTTTAGATAGCCCTCGTTTTCCCAGTGACTCACACATTCCGGCCCTGCTCTGATAACTCCAACACCTTTTTTTTTTTTTTTTTTCCCCTTCTGTGAGATACATCTCCGTTTTCAGCCCGAGAGCCTGAAACAGCATTCTGTGTTTCTCAAATGAAGCATTTGACCTCTCTTTTAGGGGTCTTTTATTTCAGTCGCTGCTGCAGGAAGGTTAGTGTCAAGTGTGCGTCAGGGGCCACGGGGAGCTGCTCCATAGGGCTCCTCTGGGGCACAGGGCACACAGGCTGTCCATATGGACCCTCAATGCACATGTTTGCAGGCAACGTTAACACATAACAGGATCAGCTGACTGTTCTTCAAATAGGATGCACTCTAAAGGCATTTATAAAGCGGGTAGCTCAAATCAAGCAATCTGATTGGTTCATAGCCGTGGTGTAATACCCATATACCACTGTTATGACATACATTCATAAATGGTACCATTCTGTAGCTTTGCTGTTTGTGTTTGGGCATGTTTTGAAAATGTACCTCACCGTAGTCCTTCAGTGCTTAATTGACAACATTTTTGTCATAACTGGTTAACAGTTATGAGTCATTTATCAACCAAAGATGCCAAACATTCATTGGTTCCAGCTCCTCCAAATGTGAGGATTTGCTGCTTTTTTGATGTTATATATCATTATAAATGGAATATTTGGGGGTTTTAGACAGTTGGTCGCACAAAACAAGCAATTTGAAGAAGTCACCTTGGGCTCTGGGAAATTGTGATGAGCATTTTTCATTATCTTTTTGATATATTCTATACAGCTTAAACGATTAATCAAAAAGAAAAACAAACAATTGACAGACTAATCAATGTGGAAAATAATAGTTGCCTGCTCCTCTATTATTAGAGATTTAACGTCGACGGTTAACAAACTGAACACTTCACATCCTGAAACATACATACTTCTACCTCATCAGTATGCAGATTGAGTCTTTGCATCAACGTAAACAAACTGTCGGATGCTGTTTTTTTTTTCATTGTTTCTATTTAAAGTAAAGTCCTGGGCTGCTCAGCGGCCTATCAAAACATGTCAGCTCTTAAAGATGCCATCTTTAGCTTCACTGCTGTCACCAGTAACCCTTTGTTGCATAAATGTTTCATAGACAGACTGCTGTTTTCCGTGAGCTCGCATGGAAGTGACAGCACGGCTCCAGTTTTAGACTGAACGATCTGTCGTGGAGACCGTATCCGGCTGCCTTTTCCGACTGTGCTCGAGTGCAGAAGTTGGACTTTGAAAATAATGGCGCACGCCGGAGCCCGGTGATGGATGGATCCTCCAATGAAGTTATGTTATGTATTCCTGATGAGAGTAATGGATCAGCGGGCAGGATTTATGTGGCTGTGGAGGAGCGGCCCAGAAGATGCTGTCTGATTGAAGCAGCGGTCCGAGGCCATTTGTCACTGTGATTGATGAGCTTCCGGTGATTAAGCCAACATGCTGACAGACATTAATCTGCTTTATCTCGTGAATGACTTCCATGGAAGTTTTTTTCTCCGGTGTTATTGGCTCCTGTAAACAAGGAGGAAGAGTGGCAACATCTTGCATGCTTCAATCTTGTCTTGTCATAGTCTGTAAGGTCTTTAAGAGTCACTTTAACTGGTCTTACTGTCACTATAGGCCGTACTTGAGACATTTATAAGTCATAAATCCCTTTGAAATGTAACACATAAACATCTGCCTGCAAATTCAAACCACATCTGGTGGTTTTCAGGTGCAAACATGTTACATTTCCAACTTGTGACATTTTTCACTTGTGATTTGTCTCTATTTTAAGTCACAATTTCAATTCACAAGTCACCATTCGTATCTATACCTACGAAAAGTAATGCACTGTAATTCGTATCAAGCAAAATCAATTCGTATGTAATCCACGTAATCGTGAACCAGTATTAAGAGCGACAAACGCCGTGGAGGGAGGAGGTCGGGGTGGCTGTGTGGGTCTAAAAACACCAGACTTTCGCCCGGGAGACCGCTGCTCATGTCCCGTGTGAAACCAGAAGTCAACATTGATTTATTTGTCACGTAACTTCGGTACTTAAGTTATGCCACTTCAGTAGTTATTTTAACCGAAACAATAATCTTTTTCTAAACCTAACTAAGTAGTATTGTTGCCTAAACCTAACCAAGTTGTTTCCTGTGAAGACTATTATTATAAGGAATATTATTTTGAAAAGACTATGCATGTAACATGCGGAAATTGACCCGTTTTGCTGGACATTTGTAGGAAAACGCACGAAAAATGAGGATCAACTTTTCGTAAGATATCATACAAAATATTGTATGAGGATACACTGTGTGAGAACACAACACCTCACACATGAAAACCAACATGTTTTCAAAAAGCGTGTGACTTTGCACATGTGTGTGACTTTTTATTTACATATTTGTAGGACAGTTTTCTGTGATAATAGGAGACACTGCACGGGGCTTTCAGGTGCTGAGTAAGAAGGTAAATCTGGCGTCCCTGAGTTGCCGTGTGCCGCTGCCAAGTTGGGGGTCATTGCTTGTATTAATGACGCATGGGAAACTAAACTGGCTTTTATTTCCCTCACCATCTGTACCCAGTTGTGCTGTATAGATGGAGTCTGGCGAATGAGAACGGCCCCCTTTTGCAGCTAGTAGTTTGATTTATGGGACTGCGTGGTGGTGCGGGGATGATATTACTTATGCAGAGAAAAATGTGTGTTTACAATTATGTAAATATCCCTGTTTACTAAATACATCACTGGTCTTATCTCTTCATTATTAGCATTAAAATGTGTGAAAAATAATGAATAGTTTAGGTTAATTGATATTTGCTTTCACTGAAGTTTGTAGAAAATAGGGGGTAGCTGCTTGACGTGAAGGGCAATTAAGATACTTTAAAACTCTGAGCACCCAATTGCTGCAATTTGCGTCAAAATTCATACGCCTTTTAAGAGTCATAACTCAGTCAAATCTTAACAAACAGACAGGTCAGACTGTGAAACCCCCTAGTTAAAACTGACTTCACCCCCACATGCCCTGAAGGCGTTGTCTGCAGCAAGAAGACTCACACTAAGGTACGAGGTTGGCATAGACGGGCAGAGTGTAGTTTGAATTCCTACCAAAAGTCAACGTTAGTTTCTTTCAGCCATGACCTTGATCTTTCCCTAACCTTAACCAAGTACTTTTAGTTGGTGGCAGGTCAGAAAACGCTCATATGAATCGGTTTTGTAACGATTGACATGTTGGTAAATGAGGGATGTTTATAGCTCACAAAACCTTCTGGTGGGAAAAAGAGAAAAAAATGGGAAGAAAAAAGGCAAATTAGTTGTCGATTATGCACTCCAGTGCATAGTTCAGTTTAAATTAGGACTGTCAATCGATTAAAATATTTAATCACACGAGTGTCCATAGATAATCGTGATTAATTGCAAATTAATCACATTTTTTATCTGTTCAAAATGTACCTTAAAGGGAGATTTGTCAAGTATTTAATACTCTTATCAACATGGGAGTGGGCAAATATGTTTGCTTTATGCAAATGTATGTATATATTTTTTATTGGAAATCATTTAACAATGCAAAACATTGACAAATATTGTCCAGAAACCCTCACAGGTACTGCATTTAGCATAAAAAAAATATGCTCAAATCATAACATGGCAAACTGCAGCCCAACAGGCAACAACAGCTGTCAGTGTGTCAGTGTTCTTGACTTAATATATACGCTATATTTACGCTGCCACTGGATCATGGATGCTTTCATGTGTTGCCATGGAATCCCTTAGGTTAGCAGAAAGACCCAGTATAGTGGTTGTGTATGTGTGTGTGTGTGAGTGTGTTTGTAGACAGTATCTGTCTTCCAGATATCACTCTAATGGGCCTCAACACAGACCTGTGGGGACCTCAACAATACACAGCGCCAGGGAGAGATGTGTTCATTTTCCAATTACCTCCGGCTACTCCTTTTAAATGAGCAACTGTGAAACCTTTCAATACCTCAGCCATTTCTTTTTTTTTGAATGACCTACAAACCATTGAGATTGTTCCTGATAATTTCATCTCATCACTGAACCGCAGACAAGTTCAATTCCTACTCCATCTTCCAAGTAATGTAACAGAATGTACTGTATGGTTGTGAGTGCAAGCAGCAGCAGCAGCAGCAGCAGCAACCCTGGGGCTAATTTCACCACAGCAAGAGCTCAGGCTGGTAAACAACATGCACTTGCCACCTAGCTGCACGTCTGTTTGAGTTCAAAGGTCAACATCGAGTTCCGTTTACCAGACGGCCTCGAAATGTCCAGCAGAAGCGTCAGACGCACCTGCAGGGCTGTTTGCATTTTTGTCAAGCTTACTTGGCAGCGAGGAGACGCACTCCGACCTGGACCGGGTCACGAGGAATTTGTACAAATGTTATTCTCATTGCCGGAGCTATCATTTTGTGGGATTATCCCTGCCAAGTTAATTTGGAGCTGGAGTTTTATATCTGTGCAGGCAGCCGCTGCCAGTATGAACCTTTGGCGAACCGGAGGAGTTTTTTACACTTTGCAAGATGGATGTGTTGTTGTAGTTGGAGCATCTATCCCCCCCCCCTCCCTCCATTTATCAGGACGTGGCCAAGCAGGTAGAGTTGTGATTAAACTGTTTTTCTTGCTACAATCTACCTCCAGAGCATACTGAGCAGGACACGTGTATTATTGTGATTTATGCTAAACCTCACACTCAAATTACAGTGCCAAGTGATCCTTATGTGAGAGAGATGGCAACCCTTAAAAAAATAGGATGCCACGCAATTAATCCTCTGTATTAAAAAGGAGACCTCTTTATGCTCACCCTCAATTTGGAGAATTAACCTGCCTGCCTGTCCGTTAAGCCCGCCGAATTTGTCCAAGCCTTCATTATTGTGGAGTCGCATGTATAATGTAGCAGAGAGAAGATAAAGCAAAGCATCTTATAAGTTGAAAATCCACATGCCAAGTTAATATTATGGATCCGCTGGGATGCCCCCGAGTAGCCTCTCTAAAACTGTTTGCATCAGGCTCGCTCCCGAGCGGCAGAGCGGTAAGCCAGTCGACTCAGTAATAGCCTACGTTTTGTTAATTCGCACGTTTTCTTGGCAGTCATAGGCTAACGCTCAATCCGCGCACATATCCCCTATCTGGCAGGAGGCTCAGCGCTGTTAGAGATGAAATTCTTGACTGTTAACTAGGTGTGAAACGCTACTGCACAGGATTACTATACGTCTCCAGCAGAACCTTAAGAAAGCAGGGAATTAAGACAGGAAGCTGCTCTGAAAACATCACAGCCTGTGGAGCTTTCTCCTCATCGCAGTCACAGATAGAAATGTAGTCTTTAGCAACTTTGTTTTGCAGTTGCTGGGCGTCAACAGCCATCCATGTTGTATCTGCAGAGAGAAGCTGAATTTCTCTGATTGCGCCTCCTGGAATAAACAGGATTTGACAAAGATTGTGGTTTGTTTTTTGGGAGATACTCAAGCGTTAGTCACAAGTAAACACCGTTTATTTGATGTTGAGAAAAAGCAGATAAACAGCTCAACTGGAAAGAAAGTTTCTCTCAAGCTTCATTTGATTTAACAAATGAGCTCCTCTTAGTTTCCTTACTTAGCCGTCAAGCCCTCACTGATTTCATCTTATATGAGTCCAGGGTGCCATCATCATCATCTTCTGTCTGCCGGGCAATAACAACTAAATATATGTGTCTACTGAGGACAATGATAAGCAACACAAAACCTCCCAAGCGTCCCTTTCATTCTGATTAATGAAAGCAACATTAGCGAATGATAAATGAAAGACTAATAACACCTCTACAACGTTACAAATTCATCTCACAGCCATTGTATTAACTTCAACTACTACGTTAGAAGTGACACGTACTTCGGGAATTTCATATAATCACAACTCCGACTGCTAACAAGCTGTAAACTGTTTGGTAATTAGGCTTAAGTGTGATAGATTTAAAACAATTAACTTTTGATTTAAATTGAATATCCCAAGCCGGAGCCCCTGAATAATAAGTCACCATTGGGAATAATGTCAGCACTGACAGGTAAAAACCTCCCATCTCCTCTACTGATGACTTTCAGTTCGACATTTGATGGATTACGTCTTCCTCTTTGTGTTGAAAAACCTTCAGAAAACCAATCAGAAGAACTCAAAACTGCAACTAAGTTTTCATGTAGTTTTTTCTTACTGCAGAAAACCCATAGACTGCATATAAGAAGTGTATGTAGACACCTTGACGTCACCATTGGTTTGTGGACTGCCGTTTTTAAGCTTCGAGTTCGGCTTTTTGGCCGTCGCCATCTTGGTTTTTGGCTATCGCCATCTTGGTTTTTTGGATGTCACTTTGGGACAACTTTGGGACAACTTCCAGACCGGACAACGCCGTGGTAGCAACCTGTCCAATCACAAGGTAGCCACGCCTTAAAACATCCCCTGCTTTATGATCTATTTGACTCTAAATGGGACCATAATTTACTAAATGAACATCATGCTGTATTGAAGAAGACTTGAAACTAGAGATTGAGACCATAAACTCATGTTTACAATGTTTACTGAGGTAATAAATCAAGTTAGAAGTAGGCTCATTTTCTCATAGACTTCTACACAATCAGACTTCTTTTTGCAACCAAAGGAGTCGCCCCCTGCTGGCTGTTAGAAAGCATGCAAGTTTAAGGCACTTACGCATTAGCTTCACTTTTCAGAACCAAAGGTAGTCCACTGCTAAAACAGTATTTTCCAACATGGGGGTCAGGACCATTAAATGTCGTTAAATGTAAACAGACTAGAGAGGCAGAAACAAAATTAGATGAAAATTTTATGTTTTTTTTCCAGGATCAGTCACACATGTTTGATGTTTTTAGCCACTATTTTTATGTTCATGCCGACTTCCGTTGGGATCAACACACATTCTGAGCACTTGGATCTATGTTTCCAATTTCTCCACTTTATTGGCTCTCATGATAGTCCCATTGAGTTTACCAGAAAACATACTGTATTTAGATGTTGCACAGATGTGCTATAAAGGCACATTTTAGTAGCGGTTTACCAACTTGAAGCTCAGTGTGATTCCAGAGCACAGAATAGTGTTTACAGATGTGTCCTACAAATGTCCAGAGTGTCAATGGGCAACATCATGTGAATGGAAAATACCCTACAATTGCAATGTTGTTTAAATTGTAAATATAGACTTGAAAGACCTAGCCACAACATTTCTTGTTGTTTTCATACAAGTGTAACGGTTTTCGCCCTAAATTTTCTGTAAGCCGATTTGGATTGGAGCCATTGTGGGTTCAGAGGCATTCCACTGGAAACAGTAAACATTCCCATTGGATTAATTACCAACTGCTTTCACCCCCCAGCTCTGTCTGCTTCTTGTCAAAAAGGAAGATTAACAGTAGATTGAACTTTGGTCCACATGTAGAGAGGCTGCCTGTCAGGTCTCATAAAGAGAGAGAGGAGGTGAGCAGGAGCAGGTGTTGGTAGAGTGTCGAACAAATGAAGAGGTGGTTGTCTGGAGGAAGAAGTCAGATTAGGTAAAAGGCCAAATTCTAGCATCAATTGTTTCACTGTTGTCTCCAGCATTTTTGTGTTTCTCTCTTATTTTCATCAGTAAACAAGACTCAGTCAAAACCGAGTATATGTCTGGGCCGTGTATGGTCAGTCTGTGAATTTGTGGCTAAATTGTTATACTAATAGTCAGTGGTCGTATCTATAATGTTAAATCCAGCAGTACATGTCCCCAAGGTCCAGCGAGGACACCTATCGTAGGCACGGCTTGACGCCCCGGATATGTCAATAGTGAGTTTACACATTTTCTTTCTTCCCTGGGACACAGTTAGTATCGAGCCCTGAAGGTACCACGAGTACCATCAGGTTCTTATAATTTTGGCATCGACTTAGTACCTAAGTATCAGTTCTCGTGACATCCTTAAAGAAAACATACTAATTAATATTATATATTCCATTTCTGCCAGTAGATCACCCTAAATGTTGCACACTATTCTTTAATGTAATCCCAAGATTGACACTTTTTTTTAGTTGGACTTTCTGTGGGAAGCCTCGTTTTTTATATCCACCTTCTAGGAAAACAGATCTGAGGCTGAGTTTCTAAAGGGTGCTCGATATAAATGTTTCAGGACTGCAGTAACTCGCCACCCACATTATTGGCGATTTAAAACACGAGAGATGGACCTTAAGGGGATGAGAAACCGATTGGCACATATTTCACAAATCCCAAAAACATCCAATCCTCCCACGCAGCACTCAGCGTCCATGAATCGAAGTGGTATTTCACGACTTCTCCCTTCACTTTCCACACAACTTACTTAAAATAAGTTTCCTCCGTCAGTCAGCATTATTTAATTCCGTCTCGCCTATGTCTTTTATTTCAACCCACATCTCAAAATCTGTCAGCAAGACAGATTAATATTTCACAAACAAAAATTATAATCAAGAGAAGAAAAAAAAAATCACATCTGACCGCTGACACAGAAAGACAAAAGATAAAAATGGAGAAAAGTGACTGGAAGATCACTGCTAGAAAGATCTTATCATCTCCAACAGTAGCAGGGAAAAATATGGAAATACACACAAGGATGTCTCCAGAATTATTTGAATTCATCGGGGTATAAAATTTTCTAAAGTTAGATAATAAGTTACAGACACATCACATCCAAGTTCATCCTGATACATTATTCATCGGAAGCTGCTGTGCGAACACAGCACTGTTTTGCATATGCCCCTCAAACTTGAAGCTCCTATTCATTCACACAAGAAATCCTTGATTGTTTATTGTGTTAAGGATGCACCTCTTCAAATAAAATTACCATTTTTTATTCATAGTTTGATTTAAACTAGCAGATAAGACACGTAACCTTTCACCTTTTTCCTCTTATCTCTACATAATCATTTTCAGTCCCAATTTAACCTCACTGTATGTGTTCTGTGTAGAGACCAGAGCGCCCCATGCTCTCCATAACGTATCCATTTACCGCAATCAATAATTTAAATAGCAGCCATTGTTTTTTCTGCACTTTTTAATGACACCATCATAAGCACTTATCCACCTCAGAATGATCCCAAGCTGTGGGAGGCTGCCTGTGAAATTAAAATAATGAATAAAAGATAAGATGGAAGAAAAGTGCTGAACTGGGACTCCCGCCTGAGATCCCAGCTGAGCATCAGTTATGAATCCAGGGCAGAGGCCACATTTCTCGCCACCCTCCGCAGCGGTGGAAGTGTCCGAAGGCTGTGTTGATAATTTGACCCTGCGGCTCGTCTGGTCAGTTCGCGGTCAGGTCCTCTGGTCTCCTGGGGGGGGCCTGCTGACTGACTTCCTGGAGATTAGATTCTGATCTTTGGTCAACAGCGTGTGTGATCTGCGGGAATGTGATGGATGACTTCTCCCTGGGTAATATGACGAATGAATCCACTCGGAGACACACTGAATACTGATCTTCTCTTGTGGTGGTGATTTACATGATTAGATGGGGCTGCAGCACCCTGGGGGGGGGGGGCGCTGAAGACAGAAGTGGCATATTTGACAGGTCATAGGGGCTCCTGCTCGCTCTATTACAAGGGGGCTTTGTGGTACAGTGTAGCCCAACACAATCCTATTTCCAGATGTTTCTGTTGTACTCCCGAGCGATTGTAAGGAGTAATTTCATGCTTCAGTAGCTTGCTTTGGTTCTCGCTTCATTTACTCCCACCAATGATGCCTTTTCCAATTGATTTCATTTATTTAAATAGATACTCCACAGTTAAGGGTCGTAATTTTCGTTTTTATCATATTATGAGTATTTATTTTGATGATTGAAAACAAAAATATGGTTAACAATCGAACACACCAGAGTTTAACCCTTTCTTGGGCACTCTGGCTGTTTAATCAGCTGTCCGTTTGCAATTTCTCACCATTGTTCTCTTTACTTTCTATTACTTGAAGCATTTTTTGAGCTGTCCTCATGACAAGAGGACCTCATGTACTGTAAAATGCAGTGATCAATATCTTCTTGGAGCAGGAAACATAACTTTTGGGTGTTAAGGAGACAATAAAATCTGGTCAAAGTCAGCTCTGGTCAAGCCAGTGGTGAAATACTTAATTAAGATCACTGTTTGTCCACTTTCTATATCAAGTTACTTCTAATGCAAACCTAACATTTCCTACATTTACTTCCTACTTTACATTAAAAGCATTCGAATGTCGAAACACAAAGGGACTTTTTTTGTGAAGCGGCCACAGGAAACGCACTGTAACTGTCACTGTGTCTAGGACTTTTATTGCGAAAGGTAAGAACAGATGAACTGGATCTGGTCTTGATTACATTGCTTTTTCGCTGCAAAATATTAGCGTTCTGTATGAAAGTATTCATGACAAAAACAGTTAAGGAAAAATCTATATTGACGTGCGAATTAATTGCACGAAAAAAACACCGCCGGTGTGTAACAGCCTTTAGATGAAGAGTTGGCAGATGACACCTCCAACTCCTCAACAAGGTAACTTTACTGTGTCCAGATTGTTTGGTTGCACTATAAACAGATATACCAGCTGCTCTTCTGTTGCTCTTCTGCCAAAGCGGCTGCTCAAGGAGTATTAAACCACACTGGCTGTTACCACGGTAACCACAGGTATCACCAGATCATCCAGGACTGAAATCTCAAGGATCTTTATAACATATGACACCTATCTACAGTTTATGGAAAGACGTCCTGTCCCTTTAAGATCCCCCTGGCAAATTAAAATAGCCTTGACACTGGAGGAGGCAGTGTCAAAGTCATCAGCAGCTATTTATCACCGGGCCACTTTAACCAATCACAAGGCTGCTTTCGGTGTCACATGTCAGGCTCGTTCTCATGGCTGTACCACCCTTGCGGTGGCCTCATGCTGAACTTTAATTATTGTGAGTGGCCTGGTGGAAAAACATCTTTATCCAGCTGACACAGCGATGACACCCTCGTTGTTCTCCCTTCTGACTGCTCCTATGCCCGACAGTGCTTCCTGTTTTTTTGGTGGACGTCAACCAAAATCCACTTCCTGTCTCATGGAAATATTAAAAGGTCATGGTAGCGAGGATGAGCAGCAGATTGTTTTTTCAGAAGACAACGTATTAAATGCGTGTTTACAGCCCTTCAGCTAGTGTTGACTTTTACAGTCAGCTCATCAGCTATTTGTGCAGAAAAACACAGCCAGCGGTACTGATATTCTGTTTACAATCTTAAGTCATTAGCAGTTTACTCTGTTCTTCTGTTTTTTTGCTTATTTGCTTTGGAGGATCTGTAAGTGGTCCTAAAGGGGAAATGGCTTGTTCCTGAATGACAAACTGCTTCTTCAGTGTGACAGTGGATGGCTGAAATCAGTGTGTGAGAGTAGGTCGAGAGTACTCCTGGGCAGCTGCACACAAGGACTCTGTGGACAGAATGTGCTATTCTATTCTCAAGGTCTCTCAAGTCTCTTCATCGCAGGATTTTCAGTCCACTCCGTCATTCTGTGCTCGTGTTTTTTTTGTATTCCTCCACACCTTTGAATGGAGCGAAATTACAGAGCTTGCTTGCCTCCTCTCTTTTCTCTGGCTCGGTGGTTGTGAAGGCGAGCTAGCGGCAGATTGCTGTTTATGCTGTGCACATTCCACTTGTATTCATCTGTTTTGTACTACTGTCACAGACACAGAGTCAATAGGAATATGTCATGTTTCTGTCTGTATAGGGAGGAAGCAACACTGCAACACTCGAGGTGTGTGTATTACTTTACACGCCTGCACAATGAATCAGGGATAACCACGGCCTGTCACGATGACTTATTTTGTTGGACGATATATTGTCCCAGAAATAATTGCGATAAATGATATTATTGTCATTTTAAGACCATTTTGTGCCACTGATATAATAATAATATAGCTGCAAGTACACCCTTTTAAAGAGCAAAGTCTCCTCATACAACGGTTTATATGATGTCTTATGAAAAGTTATTCCTCGTTTTTCGTGCGTTTTTCCTCCGAATGTCCAGAAACACGTGACGGCTAGTGTTCTCTTGTTTATCAGTCAGTACATAACCTACTCTGCACCTCATCCTGTCTGTAGTGTTTGCATTGTATACTGTGCATTGGGAGAGTGCATTTCTTTACTCTTTGTCCAATAACATCTTGATTTCCTCCTTCATCATCCACCTATCTCTGATTTAACTTGTGATTATAAATTGTTTACCCGATGATTCATTTGTCTTTGAGGATTTAACCATTTTTCATTAACTATTCGCTGTAATGTGGTTCAGACTGGCTTGAACTTATCGACTCACTCTGTGGAAAACCTCATATAGAATCCCACTGCTTCCCAGTCCTCGACACAACCTCTAATCTGCCTGTTGCTCCGGCAGATAACTCAAGTTAAAGCCGTCATGCTATGTAAACAGCAATGAATAATAAAATAGAGTCTGACATACAAGTCTTCTGGTCCTCTGAGGACGGACACATATACTGAGGCGGAACATCTTACAGAGTGTCTTCAAGAGTGTCTTCAAGAGTTTCCTGCATCGTTTTTCAAAGAGAAAACACGCAGGAAACATCGGAGTTCCTCTGTAAATGGGTTAGTGTTATGCCCAATAGAAAAAAAAGGTCTTTTAATCTTCTCCAGTAGTCGAAGATGAAGAAAACAACACAGGGAGGTCTGTGGGGATAACTACAATTTTTTAACAATATTCTGTGATATGGAGCAGCGAGTTCTCTGTACTCTGCGAGTGAGCCGCCGCTTTGCTTTGGATCAAAACAAAAAAAGGGCATTTCAGGGGCCCCATCAGCAGGCCACGCAATTAATTCCCTCCATTTGAAATACCATAGAGCCGAGGAAGTAGGACAGTAGACTGCTTCTCCAGCCAGGTATAATGATCATTCGTCGCTGTGGTTTGACGAATGAATGTTTAAAGGGGCTGTGGAGTGTTTTTATCATTCCTATATGACCACAAGTCACGGACAGAAGAGGAAAAATAGGAAATATTCCTTCCTACCCTGCACGTGAAGTCTAGTATGTGCCACCACTTTTTGTCTCCACAATCAATGCCAAAGCAAGCAAATTGTCACGTCCACAGCACAAGAAAAGCTGCGATATAACCAGTTTGAGATTTAATTTGCTACAACAGATGGCTTAATGGCGCTTAACAACAATAGATTTCGATTGGCGCTTTTATAAAGTACAATAAAAGATAATCTGTCCATCTACACTGCATCGATAATAGTGCATTGACAGCGATAAACACAAAGAAAGGAATTGTTCGGCGGAGAAGAAAAAAGGTACACAAGAGGACGGCAATTAGCTGGCAGTGTGTGAGATTGGTTGGTTTTTTCCTGAGAGGAGATGGACAGCTCGGAGCGGCGTAGACGGCAGACTTTAAACAAATCTGCCTGATTGCCTGTTTCACTGATCCGTCTGTGAATGACAGGCCAGACAGTACGGAGAGGTCTCCCCCTGATGAGTTATTAAGGCCGTGGCAATTCCATTTGCACCACACAGGGAGGGAACTATCAGCACAGCATGCAGGCCATTACCACTGATGCCAGCGTCTTTGAAGTTAATTACAATCATTATGAATTTGAGTTATCTGTGTGGTTAATGTGTTTGAACTCTGCAGTCAGATGACATTCATACTTGGAACTTTCTGACTTGCAGACTCCCTAACTTAGTGATATTTCCTTTCTTAGCAGCAGTTTCTAATAAAGAATACTTTATGAAGGGTTTATAATTTGTACCTAATAGGGATGGGAATCACCAGAGGCCCCATGATATGATATTATCACGATACTTAAGTCACGATACGATCTTACTGCGATTTTAAACATTTAGCGATATGTTGAGTATTGCAATGAGATATATTGTGATTTATAACCTTTTTTCAACTGCACATTATGCAAAAATTATGCAAATTATGTTTGTCAACATCTGTTTTATCTATCTATCTCTCAAAGATACAGTTTTCACCCTGTTCATCTCAAAGTTTTCATTCACATATCTTGAGGTCAGAGGCCATGCCAGTTTTTCCGCGCCAAAATTTAGCCCAACTTTGGAGCGTCATTTAGCGTTCTTCCTGACAAGCTAATGTGCCAAAAAAATTAGCAAATGAATTAAGTTTTTTTTCCACAAGAATAATCCATCAGATCGGCTGGTTAACAACTTGTTAAAACATTTAAATTATAATAACAGGCCAACAATGAGCACTGACAAGTTTCTGAAATGTAAAATGTCACATTAGTTTGATAACCAAATTTAAAGGATCCTCATCAAAAATGAATAATGACCAATATATATCAGCAGATATCTCCTCAAAAATCCAGTATCGTCAGGCTCTAAAAGTAATACAGAAGCTACTGCTTATATTATAAGTGAAAAGTCAAAGCACTTTATGCTAGAACAGGATATACACCAGCCAATGGGAGTTTTCACAACCTGGCAACCAAAATGTTTGTCTTAATAATGGTTATTATTCATCTATAAAGCATTGATAAACAATGCATTATCCATCAATAAAGCAATAACTTACTTACAATAAACCCTTATTATAAATAGCTACTAATCTCTCTTACAAGCCGTGGTCAGAGGAACTTAATCATGTTGGAGGTGCAGAAATAAATACATCCATCTTCATTGAGGAAAATGTTCAAATCCTCACTTTTTCACTATTATTTGAAGGTTTGACAGCAGAAAAAGGTAAATGATGCAACCTTGTGTCCTCTTTGTCCACTGCCCTCCAGCCATATTTCTGTTCTAGTTAGTCTGTTTCATCATGTTTGATGGACAGGAGCAACGTATTTGCTTTATGAATAGTGCAGATCTGTCAAGCTGCCAGTCGCCCACTGCTACAGTTAGCTGACTGATTGATTTAGATGCGAGTTCCCTTGAGGATGACATTGTCTCGTCAATGACGCGGCCTCTTTTTCCGCTTTCTGTCCATCTTTCTTTCTTTTTTTTACCTCTCACTCTCCATCTTTAACCCTCGTGCTCTCATCTTCCTTCCCTTAATATTAAACAGCCTTGAGCACGAGCACCTCATTGACTTCAGCCTTGATGAAGGACACAGAGAGTCAATAAGTGCTAATGGCACGACGACTACAGATGAGCATATATGCTCATCGATAGCAAACAGTGGGCTTGTTACTGACGTGCAATCCTGAAAATGTCATCCTACTCATAGCGCTTTGATTACGCAGTGTGTCCATCATCTCTTTGATGGAACAGGACATCTGACCTGCAGTAATTACATTTCTGGTAAAAGCAAAGCTCTTAGTTTTTTTTCTAAGCTTTCATCACTTTGGGAAAATTTGAGCATTTGTTGAAATTACAGACTGTTTTACATAACAAGAAGCACATGAAGACTGCTTGTTATGGCGAACTTTTGTGCAAGACAAGCACTGATACACCATCTGTGGCGTGCAAACTTTAATTGAAGTAGATATTGTAATTTAAAACTAATTGCTCTCACTCGCCATATAAATATATTAGGGTTGTCAAAGTTAACACGATAATAAAGCGTTAACGCATCTTGCGTTTTTTAATTGACCTCTTAAAAATCCGACGGGCCGCCGATCTTTCGGAGGTTGTAGCGTACTCAGTTTTAAAGCTAGAGTGAAGATACTGCCATTATATGAAACTAGAAAAAACCTAAGGAATGGCCATGGCCATTTTCAAAGGGGTCCCTTGACCTCTGACCTCCAGATATGTAAATGAAAATGGGTTCTATGGATACCCACGAGTCTCCCCTTTACAGACATGCCCACTTTATGATAATCACATGCAGTTTGGGGTAAGTCATAGTCAAGTCAGCACACTGACACAGACTGCTTGTTGGGCTTGAGTTTGTTGTGTTATGATTTGAGCACATTTTTATGCTAAATGCAGTACCTGTGAGGGTATCTGGACAATATTTGTCTTTGTTTTGTGTTATTAAATAATTTCCAATAATTAATATATACATACATTTTCATAAAGCGAGCATATTTGCCCACTCCCATGTTTATAAGAGTATTAAATACTTGACAAATCTTCCTTTAACGTAAAATATGCAATTCATTTAATCATGGGATTAATTGCGATTAAATATTTTAATCAATTGACAGCCCTAAAATATATATATTTCTTTTGGAAAGTGCTAAATATAATCCTGCTAGGTTCATTTCCTGGCTCAAAGCAACTAGAGTTACCGCCTCGCGGTTGTATGCCTCTGACAACCAGTCAAGTTACAGTTTACATCCATGTCTGTCCAAGATGTCATCACTTCATCATTTTATCCTGTCAGACATTTGTGTGAAATTGTCATAATTAGCATATGAAGTATTGACTTATGGCCAAGAACTTGTTTTGTGAGGTCACAGTGACCTTTGACCACCAAAATCTAATCAGTTCTTCCATGAGTCCAAGTGGGTGATTGTGCCAAATTTGCATAAATTCGCTCCCAGTGTTCCTGAGATATCACGAGAATGGGACACACATGAGGCCAAAGTGACCGGTGCGGAGGCATAAAAAAAACAGTATTATCTGACTGTGTTCTTGCATTGAGCCCTTTTATTCTTCAGCGCTCTCTTTTTCACTGACTGAAGTTGCCATCAGACAACTTCTTGAGGGCTGGAAATCCATCTTTCCAGAGCACGGCTCGTTATTTCCCCACCTGTCTCCTGGAGAGACTGTTGCTGTGGGGGTGACACCGAGGGCCCAGCTGGAGGTAAATGACATTGCTTGAGCAGGTAGGCAGGCGCTCCTCCAGCCATCCTCTTATCAGCTCTGCCGCAAGCTCCATGAATACAGAGTTGTGCAAAGGGTGTGGGCGATGGGCGGCAGCGGCGGCGGCGGTAGGGGGGCAGACAATATCAGCAGTCGTGGTGAAGAGGAGCGATGACTCACTTCCATAGGGCCCTTATCTTATGATGTATGCGAGCCAGATGCAGGTGTAACATACGTCAACGTCAGGCCTGTATCCATGCAGTTTCAAGGCTTCGGCCGAATATCCCACTCATCCTCTGAGAAGTGTCCTAGACCCTCGGCTCTGTTGGCTCTTTGTCATTGTGCTGTGTTGTATTCACCGCCATCGTGTTGGCTCAGCTCCAGACACAAAGAAAGCCTCAAGGATAAAACACGTTGCTGCTACAGGAGCATTATCATTAAAAGATCCCCAATTCTTTCGCCCTTTAGACATTGGCCCTCCTTTTATCTGTGGGCGACTGTTGATCCATGTGACTTCACAGTGAGGAATACCATTTTCTGATAATATAATCCCTGTATGGGGTATCTCTTATATTCGTGTCTCTCCCCAGGAGAGTCTGACACGCAGCAGCCTCGTAGTTTCTAGGCTGAATGCATCCCTCGTCCTTATCACTCCCTCCACATTGTTGCACGGGGAGGGCGGGAGGATGGGCCGGGAGGTTGGGGAGGGCGTTGCTGTGCTGTCTGATTAAAACAGGAAGCGTAAGAGGAAGTTGCTGAAATTAGTTTAACCCCTGCAAAATGCGATTGTGACTCAATTATTAGTCACAGTGAATCGAAATTGTGTCAAATCTTCCATGAATCGAGTTTACAGGATGACTTCACAGTGGCATTTAAGTCGTCAATATTCAGAGCAGACACATTTCTGTCACCGTTTTTCTCTCTACTGTCAGTTATTTTTCTTTTGTTCAGCCTGAGGTGATATTGCCAAAACTTCAGAGGGTTTAAGTGAAATTCCCTTCGGCTATCTAATCGTTTGACTGCTTTCACAAAGCGGCATTATTTTGTGATTTTCTGATGATGTGCTCTCGAGGTATGAAATGTACATTTGAAACTAAAATGGAAAGAATTTCAATCAGTGCCTGGCCTTGTTTGTGACCTGGTTCCCAAATGAAGCAGATACACAAATGCAAGTCAGCATTTTGAACAGGATGTGACTATGACTTTATTCTTGTCACAGTATTACATCAATCAAACTTCTGGTGCATCTGAGGCAATTTTTTGTGAATGTGAAACAGGAAGCCTCAGCTACACAGACAAAGTGTGGGTGGAAACAAAGGGTTACATCAAATACTTCTGAGGTTTTAGAAGTTACTGCATCAGCCCAGGCATGAAACAGTGAGTCAATGTCTTTTTCCTCTTAATAGGCAGGCGTCAGAGGATGAGGTGGGCTGGTCTCCACTAACCCATCATGGATATCAACTGTCAGCCATTCCCCCGTCCCAAAACCTCCTGTCCTGTTGGCTCCCGCTCCATAACGCCGTCCTGTGTCTGAGCTGTGACACCTGGGACACCATGACGCAGATGGACTACAAATACAGCCTGCTGGGCTCCGCGGCGGACGACTACCGCAAGAGGCCGTTGCTCCTGCAGGTGGACGACACGCCCATGAACCTGTTCGCGGTCCTGGAGGTGAAGCGGGAGCTGCCGAGGCGCTGGAGCACCCTGGGCTGCTTCCGCAAGATCCGGCTCTACAGCTTCCTGTTCGGCCTCGCCGTCATGTTCCTCATCATGGCTTCGTACATCCTGACGGGAGACAAGAAGGGTCTCCTCCTCACGCCGTCCCCCTACCACTTCAGCAGCCTTGTCAGCCCGGGACCTTTTGCCTTTAACCTCTCCTCAGTCAAGGACTACGCACATATCAAACTGGTGGTGAAGTCCATCGCGTCCAAGGTGGAGTTTCGAAGCAGCCGACAGCTCCCGGAGTTCAAGGCGCTGGTTAACAGTGAGCCACATGTGAGTATATCCGTCCTAATACATTCAAAGAGATCTTAAGGACACACATTCTATAAAAAAATTGATTTTGTTATCAGATTGATTGCGGTAATGAATACCTCAGTGTTTTATGGTGTAAATGTTATCTTTCTATTCTCATCATAACACAAACATGGCCCTGCCTGATATTGATCTCTCTTTTAATTGACAATCACAGATGTGTCTTGAAGCGTAATTAAATGCTAAGTGAAAAGGTGATTCAAATCAGTATTCATGACTACATGCTGTCTACACCGCGTTCAATACAACTACACTGTTGCTATTCCCCACTGGTTGCAGTTTCTAATTTAATTTATAAAGAGATAAAACTGCTCTGAAAGCCTTGTATAACACTTCATGTCGCACCAGATAATTGCATATGTCTCCACCAATTTTTTTTTTTACAGAAGGGGATTTAAAGCTCAAAGTCATCCCACTGTCTTCCAACACATTGGCCCCGTGGCTTCCCCTCGCAGTGTCTGTCTCACCTCAAAGCCTGCTTCTATTAATTGTTAATCCTAATGATAATGGCTTGTGCTAGGGCTATTTGCAACATAACTAATTTCTTATTGAACCAGCTAATGAATAGGAGAGTGTAGCCGCGGGACAATCAATACCACGTCTGTGGATGGATCCGGCATTAATTGTCCTTAAGGTAGACGTGTCTCACAGGGAGTGAGCGGGTCATAGTAACATAGGGCCTTTGTTGTGTTTGATCACCAAAAACACTTGTGAAATGTGAACAGAAAAAGACTGTAGCGAATGTGTGTTGCTACACTTCTACAGTTGAAAAGATGGATCTGCTTTACTGAGGGCTGGCTGCATGTATACTGCTTTCAGAAAGTGTTATGACAGATGTTCTTCTTATTTTGTATTTTTTGCTTGAATCCAGCACATTGGATTTGAAATGAAACAATGAAACTATAAAGTTTAAGTGCTGAGGGTGTCCACATCCATACTGGGTAAACAGTAAAGGACTAATAGGTTTTTTTAGGGCAGTGCATCAGGGCAAAGTTTGAGTTTTTTATGGCCA
Source organism: Sebastes umbrosus (assembly GCF_015220745.1). Classification (NCBI taxonomy): domain Eukaryota; kingdom Metazoa; phylum Chordata; class Actinopteri; order Perciformes; family Sebastidae; genus Sebastes; species Sebastes umbrosus. The sequence continues at coordinate 18,365,066 of NC_051288.1, read as the reverse complement.
AACAGTGGAATGTTCTTGGTCAGTGGCCTGACCTCAATCCAACTGATCATGTGTTTCAACTGCTGAGGAACAGACTGAAGGCAAAAAGCCCCAAAAACAAGGAAAAAGTTGCAGCACAGGCCAGGCAGAGCTTTCCCAGTAAAGACAACAAGGGTGTCTGCTGTTGTCATTGAATGCAAATGATTTGACACCAATATTAAAAGAGCGGGTCCACCTTTCTAATGGAAATGCCCACATAGCCGTTATTAAAAAGCCGTGACGTATGTTACCAAAGTAAGTTAATCAATAAGGTTATGATTAACGTGAACGCTATTACTTGCTGAGTCAAAATTAGCTGTGCTAAGTTTGTAAATAGCCTAACTGAAAGGCTTAGCTCGGATTTTCTGAAGTGGGGTTGCATGTACATTAGAGCTGTAACGATTAATCAATTAGTTGTCTACTATTAAATTAATCGCAAACTATTTTGATAATTGACTAATCAGTTTGAGCAATTTTTTTAGAAAAAAAAGTTTAAATTCTCTGATTCCAGCTTCTTAAATGTGTGAATATTTTCAGGGTTTTTTACTCCTCTATGACAGTAAACTGAATATCTTTGAGGAAAAGTTTTTAAAACGTCATGGGAAAATTTTGACACTAAAACATAGACACTTCGACCAAAATGTGAATGTTTGGATTTGAATAGATAAGGAACACCACTGGAAAACCTAGAAAAATCTACATAATGGAAGCGCCCTTTAAGTTTATGTTGACTTTATGTTCACTTTCTGTCTCCTGGAGGACTGTGGATAAGAATGGCTACGACTCCCACACTGTTCATCTGATGTGGATGTGAATAATCTCACATGAAAAGTCAAAACTTTACCGTGAAGTTAAGAGCCAACACAACAAAAAATGGTCAATTTCTAAATACTGTCTGAATGAACTGTATTTGCATGTATATGTGCATTCACTTGTTTCAATACGTCTATGCATCTAAAGCCAATTCACTGCCCCTCTAGAGACTGTATCCTCCTGCACAAACTTGCAGTGTGAACCTACACAGATGGTGTTTGCCTACCTCAGCCAAAACAGTGGCCTGTACACGTAAATAAAGTTTTTAAATTGTTGGAACAAACCTCTTCCTTTAATGCGTATAAATAAATAACGGGGAGGTATTTATATGTACTGTGACTCAGAAGCTTAATGCAGCCTGCTTTCTTTGCTTTTACAGATGTTTTCTGCTATCCCCCGCAAATTCCTGCCTGGTGTGAAGAACCCTTGCTGGTATGAGGAATATACTGGGAATATCACCTCGGACCCATACAGGACAAACTTGTACGCACGCTATTCGAGGCGCTTCCGGACGGTTTTTCAGCACTTGAGGAACACTTTCCGAGAACACTTGTTTCACCGCGATGGGAAACTCTACCGCATGCGGTGCCTTCCTTATTTCTATATCATCGGCCAACCAAAGTGTGGCACGACGGACCTGTATGACAGACTGAGGCTGCACCCGGACGTCAAGTTCACCACTTTCAAAGAGCCACACTGGTGGACCCGCAAGAGGTTTGGTGAGTAAAGAAAACTATAATTTGTTGTGGGTAGAGGCCTTCATGCTGCTACACAATAATGACAGCCCGAGAGCATTTAAAGTGTGAAACGTGACTCTCTACAGTATTTTATTTTGGTAAAGCGAGGCTTCAGGGGGCATCAGAAAAGCACTTAGTGACAGATGTTTGAAGAGGGGTCTCAGCCTCTGTTTCATAAGCATGATTACATTTATCTCCTATATACTTACTGTCATCGTGTTGTGAAGATGTGTGGATTGTAGTAACTAAATTCCATCCATTTAATGCCAGAATCGATATATTTGCTTCATTTGAGTCTATGCGGAGGTAGAAGGAAGTTGCTGAGTAATGTGACGTCATATCTGTTCCATATCCGTCACCAAAACAGACCGCAGCCGGCCGCAGCGAGCCAAAACGAGAAAGTAGAAAACGGCGGAGGGTCCACGTGGATACGAACTGCACCCTCACATGTTAAATCCAAAGTGGTAAACATGACACATACAGTAAAGTATGGAAACACTTTGGGTTTCACACATTGCCAGGAAAAGAAGAGTTAGACATTATGGCTGAAGTTACATGCTAAATCTGTCATGGAGAGGAAATTTTATCCTATTGCGGTAACGTGCAGTCAAGCCAGCCGTCACTCTCATCTCCGTGGTCAAATCGGCTGACGCTACAACTGTAGAGCACCCAGATACTGACATTTATGTTAAATGCATTCAAGTTGACCATGGATGTATAAAGACAACGGAGCTGACGGGAGAGGTAGCGACGGACTTGGTGAAGTTAGCGGAAGTATACACGTGTGACTACGTCCAGTTTTCAAAATAAGGTGTTAACAAAGGGGACTGTATGTACAAAATACATATATGGAAATCAGTCATTTGGATGCTGAACAACAACTTCACACTAATGTCAAGCTGAACATTTTTCTACATCAAATATACCAAAAGCTGCAGCGTTATTATTATTTCTAATAGTGTGAAACCTAGCTGGATGTGAGCCCTGAATGTGACATGAATTAAGTATCTCTGATGCACGCAGTTCAATCTCCCAATGCAATTAACCGAGAAATGAATATTCAAGCACCATTTTGTGCTGTGCATAAGAATAAACTGTTTATTTTCTACCTGAGAGTTGTTGGCCCCCAGATTTAGGCCTCTAATGGTGTATTTAAGTTCTTTATTGCCTCCTACATTCAATATTTTTAACTCTAATCGTCTTTTTTTCTGCTTCCCTCCCCCCCTCCTGTGTGCTTTGACACCCTTATCATCATCATCATACCACATCTTACCGGTGCAACTTCCCCATCCTGATATACATACGTAAATGGTTGAGCTCATGCGGTGGGCTGTGCTCATTAACGGCTCAACTAGGACGATATGCAGAAAAGATCTAGACTAACTGTTCTTCACCACCATCTGTGACATAGATTTGTCTCTGTGGTAGAAAAAAGACTTGAAAAGAACACGTGAAAAAAACGGCGACTGAAGCCTCCTTGTACACTTTGAACCCACGTGTGTGTGGGTGCACCGTTTCCTGCACTCAAACACTCGTTCCTTGCCACCATGAACTTTGCTTCCTTTGGCTTCTAATTCTTGCTTTATTTTACACCTTCCTGGCTGCTCCCTCTTTGCACATTTTGGATTTTATACTCTCATTTAAAAGAGTAACAGAGCAATCATACATTTAAATAATTACACAGCAAATCATTTCATTTTACGAGGGAGCTGTTGCATATTTCACAAACTCTTAGAGGCATAATTCAGGATGTTATTTCTCTCTAGTTTTAGGGACTATTTGCCAATTGAGCCTGTGGAGACTTATGAATTATCACATAATCACTGGCTCGTTTCAGTTCTGACTTTTTAGACACACACACACACACACACACACACACACACACACAACCTACTGTACTACTACCACAATCCTGGCTTACGCTGTTGGTTTTCATGGAGTTTGAACAGGTGGTAATTTTCTCAAACAAAGAGATAAACTGCGCGGAGAGGTAAGCGCCGCTTCGCAGTAGACATCTGGTCGTATGGCGGTTCTGTCATCTGAATGTGTGGATGCCATCGTGTGTGTTTGCTTCGCCATGTGTGCATCTGTGATGTTAAAAGAACCGCCACACCACCACAGATGGGATTAAAAGCCATGCGAGATCTGGGAGTGAGACTGTATTTTGGTGAACTGAAAACAAATCCAACCCCCCACTTAACTTGAAGATGCTTTGTTTTACTGCTCCTTTGGTTTGATTTGGTGACTTTTTTCCTAATTACACTAAAAAAAGCATCTTAGATGGGAAAGTCTTTTAGCTTTCAATCGATTCAAATGTTTAATCGCGGTTAATCGCATGATTGTCCATAGTTAATCGTGATGAATCACAAATTAAATTCAAATTTTTTATCTGTTCAAAATATACACACACATACACACCCCTGCGCTGACAGAAAAAAGTCAAACTGAACGTACCACACACGTTTTACAGGTAGTAACGTTACTACCAGGCAGCGCCTGCGAAGGTTAATACAAGGGAAATATATATTTTTTAAGACGGGACGAATAATCGCATAAACTATTCAATTTTTTATAATTTAACGACTATTCGAAAAATCAAAAAACATGAACCATCCCTACTATGACTTGCCCCAAACTGCATGTGATTATCATAAAGTGGGCATGTCTGTAAAGGGGAGACTCGTGGGTAACCATAGAACCCATTTTCATTCACATATCTTGAGGTCAGAGGTCAAGGCGCCCCTTTGAAAATGGCCATGCCAGTTTTCCCTCACCAAAAAGTATGGAGCATTATTTAGCTTCCTTCGTGACAAGCTAGTATGAAATGGTACCTATGGATTCCTTAGGTTTTCTAGGTTCATATGATACCAGTATCTTCACTTTAGCTTTAAAACTGAGCTCCCTACAACCTCTGAAATATTGATTGGGTTAATACGTTAAAGAAATTAATAGTTGCATTAAAAGAAATTTGTGTTAGCACATTAACTTTGACAGCCCTAATGTTTTTCTAAATCAATGTAGTTGATAATTAGTGCCCAGGCTAGCAGCAACATTTTAAAGAAACTGAGATTCTCAATCAGTCTTGTATTTTTGCTCCCAAAAGAAGACAAACCATTATTCTCAATACCTACTATGCCTTTTGTTTTCTTTTATAACTGAAACAGCCATTAAGACTCATGAATAATGGAGAGTCTTCAGCAGCTCAAGAGGCTGGCATCAGGAGTGTGAGTCAGTGTGTGTGTGTGTGTCGCTAATGTGCATTTGCTAAGAAATACTAGAAGAAGAAGAGAAAAAAAAAGTGAAGAGCAGCAGTTAAACTGTAGGGCACCGATCTGTTCAAAGTCAGCTCTGATTATGAAATCGGAAGCAGATTAGATAATGACTTTATAGCGAGTTGAAAGACGCATAGTGTGTAGATTATCTCCCAATTCTCCTTTAAGAACAGCAGCTGCATTATCACATCAGTGCAGCGTGATTTTTTTTAATGGTAATTTCTTACAGCGGAGAACTTATTCTTGACTGATACATACATTTTGTTTTCGCCCGGAGCTATCTGTCTAAAAATTACTTAATGATTTTAATCATTTCACCCAGCGGGGGTTGGCGTAATACTTGTTGAGGGAGCAGCAAACAGTATTGGCCACATTTATTTTTAAAATTTCGTCCAAATTCTCACTGCAAAAAAATCAAAGGAGGCTTAACCGTCGCAGCCAAAACGATCCTTTTGAAGTTCATCCAGTGGCTGACTATGCCACTAATCCCTCTCGAGTCTCGCGAAACCAAACCGGTGGATTGATCAGTCTGCGTGCAATACGTGTTTTAATGAGTCGTGTTCAGTTTGAGTTGATAATTATTGGAAGCTCATAAAGCTGCGGGATGTGAATGAATTGTTCGCCTTGTGTTTTCTGCAGCCTGTGATGTTGCGTAGCAGCAAATGCAGCTGTATCCCAAGGACATAGGTCCCTCTCAGTTATTGCCCCCCCCTCCTTCCTCATTCATCCTTTCATCTCTGCTGCCACTTTCCTTCTTTCTCTCTCTCTCTTTCCCTTCTAGTGTTGCTCTTACAGCTATGTGCTGGTAATCAGCACTTTTCTCTTAAGACATCCTTTGAGAACACTCTGAATTCAAATGCTCTTGTTTTGTATTTATTTATTTCATTCCTCCCTCAAGGCTCCACTCATGCGATGCAGTGAAAAGGTGATTTGATGCGTCACATAACTTTCTGAGAGGAGCAGTTTGAATCTTAAGCAGATGTGTGCCCGCCGTATACAGTGCCCATCAAGAAACACAGAAAATTGTGACACTTCATATCAAAAAGCAACGGGATGAAAACAAAGCCCCGAAGCGAGACACGCGCGAGCGCCATCACACCTCATGTAACCGTCCTGGATTAGTAATGATGCAGGCTGGGTGTTTGGAGAGTTTACTAGAGTTTTCTAATCATGTTTTCCTTCGAACTAGAGAGCGGTGTTTTACTGTGACACCATCAAAGCATCACAGATGCCTGAGCTACCTCATTATCCGTATGCTGCATGGATACTCCTATAAGCCCTACCCTGAATCTCCACAATTGCAGAGTAAATTGTAATTATACTGCAGACCACAACAGCTCAGATTGAAAACACATTTGCAAAGTCCTGCATTTAAAGCATTAACTTGACATTGGCCCTTAATTGGAAACAGGGAAAATTGAGCGGAGACGGTGTTCCCAGCTGATTTTGGATTGATCTGAATCATAGACTGTATATAAGACGTGGACGTAGTCACCGTGACGTTACCCAATAGTTTGTGGACTGCTGTTTTGAGGAATACACAAGATATCGCCTTTCTTACAGTATCGCAATATATCGCGACATAACGAATCGTAACGCCTGTATCATGATACGTATCGTATTGCCAGATTCTTGCCAATACACAGCCCTAAAGCATACCCTACTTTATTGTCTATTTGACTGTAAATGGGACCATAATTTGGCTGGCTGTTAGAAAGAATGAAAGTTTAAGACACTTCCACATTGGCTTCACTTTTCAGACCCGGAGGTTGCCCACTGGTGTGATCAATGAAACACACGGATACACACGGATCTCAGTGCTACAGATTCCTACCCAAACCATGTCTGATCTGAAGTAAAACATGCACTATAAAGATGTAACTGTACCCCACAAAGTTTATCTATAATCCCTGTCTTCTTCCTCCCCCAGGCATCATCCGTCTGAGCGAGGGCTTTCATGATCGATACCCAGTGGAGGACTACCTGGACTTGTTCGATCAGGCTGCTTACCAAATCCAGGGCAACCTCACAGCAAATGCCAGCGGAAGCCCCAGCCAACCTAACATCATCATAGGTAAGCAAAGTCAATTCACATTGGTGGTACTAATAACCTGTGTGGTATCATTTGCAATTAATTGCATTCAGTTTAAATTGCGCCTCACAAATGAATTCCCTTGTGAGCATGTCAGCATCACAGGTATGCACCTGTCTTCCCATATGGTAACCAGCGGTCAGTGCAGAGGTTAAGCTTAAAATAAATGTTAAAAGCAACCTAAAACATGGCGTGCGAGGGTCAAAGCCACAGCATCTGCAATGTAGAAAATATTTTGTTGATTCTTTCTTTGGATTGACCGTTAATGATAATGAGCTGCAGTAACTGCTGCATCTGGCGAAAGGAAGGGTTGAGTCACTATTTGTGGTGTCTTTATAGACTCTGGTCTATATTCCCCCTTTTAAAAACGCAATCCACTTTTATACTTTCCATTTCTTTTGTATCAAGGGCGCTGGTTTACATAGTTTAAATCTAACTGTTAAAGTCTGCGACTCCAGGGGTTTATTATAATAGGTACTCCAATGTCCCGGGCCGACCCTAAGGATCTGAATCAGGGCATATTTTGATGGGTTGGTATTGACTGAAATAAAGCCAATCAAATTCCTGTTCTTTCTTTCTCCAAAGAGTGATACGTCTTCTCTCTAGCTGATCACATCACTCATTTCAATGCGTCAGATAAATATAATCTAGGGCTGTCCTCGACCAAAGAAACTCTTAGTTGACTAACACTTACACGATTTTGTCGACTAATCGATTAGTTGATTTAATCGACAGACTTGTAAAACTGAGTTTCTCCACAAAGAATCACACAAAAGCACCACTTTGAATCTTGTGTTTACCAGAGATGTGCTCATAAATTTCTTGGAAATAAGTCATTCAGCAAAAAAAAAAGAAAGAAATCTTAGTCGACTAAAACTGAACACCGAAACAATCAACCACTGCCAGACACTGACCCTTGTCCAATCCCAATCTAAACCTGAGCCTAATTTAATTATATTTATAATATTAACAATAGCCTTTTAACTGTAACCCAGAAACTTAACCTCAAACACTAAGCAAACAAAGCAAAGCATCATGTGAAACTCAGCAAGCCTTTTTGGTGGCACACTATGACAGGAAGTTGCACAAATCTGTTCCAACGAAGCTCCTTTGATCTATTTCAGCATGATTATCTGAAGAGTTACATTAGTGGGAAGCTAAGAGAACAAGATACAGTTGATAGCGTGTAAAACACAGTCAACCGCTCTCTAATCAGATCTCCAGTCAGCTTTAATTGCACAAACATTTCCTGTTCAGAGTTATCTCTGCCTTCCTGTTTTGCTCGAGTGTCACATCATGTCAGATGTGACATGACCCTCCGCCGTATCATATTAGTTACTCAGGTCATGTATCAGGCGCTGGGATCTGTGTGTGTAGACTGACAGTACTCTGTGCCCTCGTCAGGCTGCAGCCAATAGCGTTTGGCTCGGGGGAGAGACCTGTCACGGTGTCGCTTGCCTGGAACTTCACTTGTAATCTCTCCTGCAATATTACAAAGCTGCTATTAAAGCAGCGGGTAGTGAGGCTGAAGCACGGAGCTGCTCCGTAGCAGCCGCTCTCACTCCAGCGAGTGACGGTGATTTTAAAGAGAGCCCTAAAGAGAGGGCTCTAACAGCTTTGTAATACTGGACTTCCTTCTGCTTCACTTAGCCACTTCACTGAAGTGCCTTGTAAAAGGAATCATTGTTTTTTTTTTTGTGTCAGGACAGCAATAATATCCGCAGCGGGGTGGAGAAGTCTTACAAGCCTCCGTCCTCTATCTGCATATCCTGCTTCCATTCGTCTCTGTCTTTTCCCGTCATCCAAACACAATCTCAAAGAGCTGCTCAGCCTGAAGAAAAAAATGATTTTCAACAATGGCCTTTTCAGACTGGACTGAGTTGGTGCATTGAGCGCAGCTTAGCATGCCGCCCTGTTTTGTTTCCCCCTTTAAATAAGTAATTCTTGTAAAGGAGGGGGGAGTGTGCCAAAGCCCTGCTCAGTATTCACACCATGCCCTGGGTGAGCCCAGCAAGGTGCAGGCCTGTGGCCAGGATCTCGGGCTTCTGACTCTCTTCAACCGCCGGCCAACACCGGAGGCACGCCGGTCTGGCGATTTGTTTGCCCTATTACGGCCTCTCCCTGCGGAGCAAAATAAGCCCTTTTAATGGACACCGAGACCTTTAAATAGACTTGATCACAGTGTGTATTATTTCAAACATAACAGCATTAGCAGCGATCCTGTTTCACTCTCACCGTACGTTGTCATCGCGGAAAATAGGCCCTGGCTATCATCCCTTTCTGTGAGGAAGGGAGGCAGATAAGGCCTGTGTTGTGTTCCCTCCAAATACATCACAGCTTCACTTCACAGATAAGAGGATAATGAAGGCACAGACAGCCTAATGAATCCTGGATATCATTTCTCAGCACAGCCTGACAAAAGTTTCTGCTCTCAAAATTGTTTGGGAAAACGACATCCTCTGACTGGTTATGAGCACCGGTACTGTCACTGCAGTCTTTCTGCAATTTTGCTCACAGCTGGAGATGTCATTGCTCTTGCTTTTTTTTGTTTTTTTTGCACTTTGCTTAAGAAGCTTTTGTTTTTATTGACTTGTCGCATGTGTGTTGGGAACACGCTGTGTCTGTTAGTTACAGCCTCGATTCAAAGGCAATTATAGGAAGAAGTCAAAACAAACTTCCATACATTTAAGGCTTATTACTGTATGTTTTTCTGAAGAATCTAGTTGGGGAATTGATCCATTTATACTTACAAAAATGATTGAAAATCAGATAAAACAATAACACAAAACTCGATAGCAGTTATATTTCATTTGTGTTTTCTCCTCACATTATTCTTCATTTTCTGTACTGTCAATGTCACATGAGGGTCTTGTTTACTGTAAACTGAAACTGCAAATGTCTTTTTGAAGCAGGAAACATAATTTGTCAATGCATGAGGACATGAAATGGATTTGGAAATTGGTTTAAACTAGAGCTGCAACTAACAACTTCATCTTCATTATCAAAATCTGACTTTGATTGTTTTCTTGATTGATCTAATAATCGAGTCTAGAAAATGTCAAAACATAGTAAAAAATGTCCATCATAATTTCGCAGTGCCCAAGATGATGTCTTCAGATTAGAGCTGCAACAGTTAATCGATTAGTTGTCATCTATTACGCCAACTATTTTGATAATCGATTAATCGGTTTGAAATTTTTTTTAAGACAACATTTTTTTTTTTTAATTCTCTGATTCCAGATTCTTAAATGTGAATATTTTCTGGTTTCTTTACTCCTCTATGACAGCAAACTGAATAGCTTTGAGTTGTGGACAAAACAAGACATTTGAGGACGTCATCTTGGGCTTTGGGAAACGTTGATCGACATTTTTCCCCGTTTTCTGACATTTTATAGACCAAACAACTAATCAATCAATCAAGAAAATCGACAATTAAAATAACCGCTAGATGCAGCCGTACTTCAGATTGTTGGACCAACAGTCCAAAACCCAAAGATATTTCTCAATATTATAAAAAAATATATATATGATAAACAGAGAAAAGCTGAAAATCCTCACATTCAAGAAGCTTGAACTAGGTCTGTCCTCGACCAAAGGAATTCTTAGTTGACTAACACTCATACGACTTTGTCGACTAATCTATTAGTTGATTTAATCATCAGATTTGTAAAACTTTTTTCCACAATGAATCACACAAAAGCACCACTTTGAATCTTGTGTTTACCAGAGATGTGCTCATTAGTTTCTTGAAAATAAGTCATTCAGCGTGAAAAATGACTAATCGACTAAAGATATCTTAGTGTACTAAGACCAAAATGACTATGACTATGACTAAGAGGGGGGCAGCTCTAGCTAGAAAAATTAAATATTTGGTATTATTGATTGAAAAATGACTTAAACTATAAGGCTAATTATCAAAACAGTTGCTGATTAAGTATTCGATCGATTAGTTAATTAATTATGGTTTAAACCAATCTGCTACGTTGAAAAAATCTGGTGAAAATCTATAAAACAAAACGGAAACAATGAGCCTTGCGTATGTTCAATTACACACATCAAATGCAACAACAAAGAGGGAAAGTTTTGTTTTGTTTCTACATAATTGTATGTGGGCATGTTTCTGTTTGAACCACTGTGGGTGTGTTTCGCAGGAGAAGCCAGCGCGTCCACCATGTGGGATAACAACGCCTGGGTGTATTTCTACGACAACACCACAGAGGGGGAGCCTCCCTTCCTCATCCAGGATTTCGTCCACGCCCTGCAGCCTGATGCCCGCTTCATCATCATGCTCAGGGACCCAGTGGAGAGGTGACACTAATCTCTTGTTTTACTGCCTCCTCCCGCTACACATATACACTGAAAATGCACTCCAGCAACGATGCAGACGCAGCTCTGACACGCACACCGCCACCTTTGTACCTCCATCACAGCAGTTTACACTGCAGATACAGACAGATACTTTCCATGTTTACAGGAAACAACAGAGCTACTGTCACAAAGGATGCGTAGCCTTTTACTCAGCCGGGCTGTCACATGCGTTTCATTATGATGCCTTTATCAGAGAACTTACTGCTGAATGCCTGCGAGGCTTTCTCTTTAAACTGGGGTTACTTTATGTGGTTAACATTGATTTTTTTTACATCAGAGAATGTCTGAACATGACGCTCTCTATAAATGTTTTGTCCTAATATTGAAATGTATTATTTGACATTACTCCATCCGTATTCACATTGCTATTAAACTGTTAAATAGCATTCACAATGATTATGCATGTTGCCATAAAAATGATTCTCAGGATCAATATCTTTCTCCATATCATGCCATTTCTTTGCTCATAAGTTCTCAGTCCCAGGATTTCATATTCTCTTTTAGTTGCCCATCATTGACATCTCCAGCTGGAGATAAAGCACTCTGTCATAAGCTGGTTTTAATGACCACTTATTTGGATATTGTTAATTCAGTTCTATGAAAACTGTCATCCGATAGAGAATACTCAATACTGCATCATTTCAATGACAATCTTATTAGTGCAATAGCCATCAAGTCCAGTCCAAGGATGACTACTCAGTTAGTTATATTCATCCAATTTGTACCACTGGAAACATCTTCTGAGCTGTAAACTATATGTGATTAATCACAAATTGTATCTTAAAGGGAGATTTGTCAGGTATTTAATACACTTATCAACATGGGAGTGGGCAAATGTGCTTGCTTTATGCAAATGTATGTATATATTTATAACTATACTACTTTGACTGCCCTAGTAAAAACATGAAAAACAATGGGTTCAAACGTGTTCACGGAACATCTCTGTTGTCTTGCAGGCTCTACTCTGACTACCTTTACTTTGGTATTGCCAACAAGTCTGCAGAGGATTTCCACGAGAAGGTGTCTGAGTCGCTGCAGCTATTCGAGGGGTGCCTTACGGAGTACACAATGCGCTCCTGTGTGTACAACACTACTGTCAACAACGCCATGCCAGTGAGTGTACCCTCCTTCCCTCACCTCACTCCTTCACGCTTTTGTCTTACAGCCCTGCAGAAAACCGCAATTTAGCGACCAGCGTATCAGCTGGTGGGAAGAAAGAAATAGAAAAAAAGGAGTGAAAAAGACAGATGGAGTGAAATCCACACTTCATTAGCACATGCTAAAGCTTGCAGGGTGGACTTTATGAAAGGGATTGGCAACACTGTTGAGCCATCGAGCGGGGCAGTGTCTAGAGACGCTCTTTGTACCAGAAAACCAAGTGGTGTGAACTTCCCTCTTACTCAAAGAAAAGACCAAGTCTTAGTGTCAGGCAGTGCAGGGCCCCAGTGTTGGGCCCCTGGCCAGCTTTTCCCATAGTGCCTTGAGGCAGGCTGGCTGAGAGGGGGGAGTAAGGGGCCGTCCTCTTTTGGCTCCCCCTCCAGGCTTCCTTATACTCAGAGGTCCTCCTCTCCAACTGACAAGCTTTATGGCCCTCTGGGAGCATGCTCACTCTGCCGCTGGCCTAATTGTCCATCCACTAATATCTCCTCAGAGTTATTAGACCATGCGAAAAGCATTACAGCTGTCCTTACAGCGCTCTCTCATGCCTGTGGCTCCTCGATAAAAGTTTTAGAGCCCAGATTAGAGTCCGCGGAGAAAAGACGAATAAACACCAGCATGAGGACACGATTGGCCTTCGCTGTTGCACCAAATTGATTTAACAAAAAGGAAGAGTTGCTGGCCTGGCCCGCGATCATTTATTCTGAACGGCCCTTCAGTTTTGCTAAAGAGGCAAGAGGACACAAAGACAATTCCTCTCCCAGTAACAAGGTATTTTGTTTACGCCTATACTGTTCTGCAATGAACTGTCACAGGGGAATCTAAAAAATCCATTTCAACAACAATTAGGCTACCTGCAAACGCTCCGGTGAAATCTCACAACAAGATCAGCAGCCAATTTATTTTTTTGGGGGGGAATTAATTTTGTGAAACACCCATCACAAGTTCCCAAGGTGACATCTTCAAATTGCTTGTTTTGTCCAACCAGCAATCCAAAAATCCAAAGATAATCAACTTGTGATATAAAACAGAGAAAAGCAACACATCCTCACATTTGAGAGTCTAGAACGAGCGAATGTTTGTCACATTTTTGAAAATGTAAGATTAATGGATCACAGTAATGAGATGAAACAAACTACAACTACATCATGTAGGGGTATAAAGTGATTATCTGGTCCAGTGGTAGGTTGTGATGCAGGTTTCTGATCCCATCTTTCTCAAATCCGTCAACCACTCGCACCACATGATACCAGCCAATTTGATATCATGCCAAAGCGTTTAATAGACCCGCCTGTCCACCAAAGGAGAGCGTGTCAGTGTCACGTTTTGCTTCACAGAGACGTGAATATTACATGCCTGTATTAATGTACAATACCAGCAGGGGGCAACATAGCTACTCACTTACATTCAGGCAAGAAAACCACTTAGTTAGGTTAAGGGAAAAAGTCATGTTTGGGCTTAAAATAAGTACGTAAACTAAGTAAAACATGTACGGGAAACACAAGTACAAAAACACATAACAACCAACACGTTACAAACAAAATACCAATCTGGAACATGGGTTTTCCGCTTGTGTTTCGGCAGTCTTGTGTTTGTTGGACCCATCCAACTCCCCACCCGCCTACCATAAGTGGTCTTTCTCACTAATATACTACATAACTAGCTCTGAAGTTAGACTTTTGTCTACACAACACGTGACAACCGTCAGTACAAAACACTGCACCAGGCGTGTAATTTTTCACCTCTTGGCAACTGAAAACGTGACACTGACACACATTCTTCCGGTAGACAGGCGGGTCTATTACACACTTTGCCGTGAGACTGGGCTGTACCAGCACACATGCCCACATAGTGTCTAGCATCACCAAGCCGTACGCAAGGGGAAGATGAAAGAGAAAGCTCCTTCCGTCTTCCCCTCCCTCCCCTGCACATCTCCTTAAAGACATTTAACCATGCACACACCCCCGTGTCCCTCCGCTAAGGCGGAAGTTTCTTAAATAGAGCTCAGTTATCTCACATTGATTCTCCTGTTTTGTGTCCTCAGGTCAGGTTGCAAGTGGGCCTGTACATTGTGTACTTAATGGACTGGCTGACCGTCTTCAGCAGGGAACAGATTCTGGTCCTGAGGCTGGAAGACCACGCCTCTAACAGGAAATACACCATGCACAAAGTCTTTGACTTCCTTAGCCTGGGTGAGTAAGAAACACATCCCACCATATGATCCTGGTCTGTAATCATTCCCTCTGGTGGCTCTGATCAATACAATTAACAGATCACCAAAGATGTGGGGATATGTTAGCGTTTCAGCCACGTCTGCATGTAGTTAAGTATTCATAGGAGGAAATTAGGGTTTTTCTACTGTCTACAATGTTAACAAAGAGCAGAGCATGTACTGCATTAGGACATTCTGTTGATTTTTAAGTCGTGTATAGCCTGCTAGCTTAGAAATTTCCCTCAGATGCTGTTCTGACTTTCGTACATCTTCTGTACTTTCTAGGGGTGCAAATCACAAGTTTCATCACAATACGATATCGGGTGCGATGTTTGCTGATGAATCTTGCCATGATACAATTTCGATTTGATTCAATTCAGGGGTATGTGATCAATATGGGACGATATCATATTCCCATTTAACACAATCAGTTATATTTATATCAACTAAAAAAGAAACAATTAAAATACAATTTGACAATTTGATTACTGGGCTTTTCTGGACATTTAAATTAAAAACAATCTATTCTTTTTAATAAAAAGAATAAAAATATACCTCATCATCATGTTTCAGTGCAAATGTTTTTTTTTATCAGTTAAGAATTTCAAAATAAAGGCACATCTTAAAGATGATAATATGTATCGATGTTTTGCATTGATATATTGGATCATTGATCATTAAATCGATATATCGACCCAGATAGATGGATCGTAACACCCCTAGGATCAAAGATGCCAACCTTTTCTTGGCACATACAGTAGATTGCTGTTAGTAACAGGCCAGTGTATATGTGCGACAGTCAAATACAGTTTTTCCCTGTAGTCTGGAAGCCCCCTTGTCTCACTGGTTCATCCCACAGTTTAAGTGCCCCAAAGCTCAGACTTAGCTCTTCAAAGAGCAGCCAACACACCAGCCAAGATGCGATTACCTCCCAGAGCGTCAAATCTTCTGCTCAGAGAGCACTGCTGGTACACAGTGACATTTCAGAGTCCTTTACTGTATTTTTTGTTCCATTTGTTTAGTGCTGCGGCAAAATCTGAAGTGGCCCAGGAAGGAGGTGATGTGAAAGAAGTGTTTGTGTGTGTTTTCGCAGGGCCGCTGACAAAAGAAATAGAGTCAGAGATCACGAGAAGTCCGGCGTCGAACACCAGGAGGCCGGCCGACAAGAACCTGGGACCCATGCTGCCCATCACTAAAGAGATCCTGCGGGATTTCTACACGCCGTTCAACGAGAAGTTGGCCAAAGTGCTGCGGAATGACTCCTTCCTTTGGGAGAACAACTCGAAACTCTGAACAACTCTGAACAACCTACCCACCTCCCCTTTACTTCAGTAAAAATAAACCACTGACGTGTCAGCCAGCCCCTTCGTTTGAGCTCCATCTCTCTCAAGTGCCCATAAAAATCAATGTTCTTTTTCTATTTAAATTATTTTCTAAGTTATAAAAGCAGACATGAATCAAAGATAGAAAATAGCACAAGAGAGTGTGGTGATTTTGTGAAAGTGTGTGTGAATGAGAGCAAGCGAGTGAATACATGGGAGAGAAAGAGATGTTGGCAGGTCTTGATTGTTTGTTTTTTTTGTGACCAGATGTACAAAATTAAATAGTGAATTCAAAGATATTAAAGCAGAGTCATGTGTTGTTTTTTTTAAGTGTGGTTTGATTACACAGTTGCCAGTTTGGACTTGTTTTCATGAAAAGACGCTTACAAATATTGGTAGTAGCGGGTTGCGTTTTTTTTTGGGCATGTTTCTAAAGTGTAGTTGCTCATTTGGGCTTGCTCCTGTCTAGTTTGTCCTGTTGCAGGATCCGTACACAACCGCCACCACTCAGAGTGTTGTTGTGAGACAAATCTTTGCAGGGTTGATGGAGTTTAGCTAACAATGCCAGCTAGTAAGTGGGCAAAATATGGCAAAAAGTACAACAAAGACTGGGAAAAAGAGAGTGTACTTAAAGATTGGATTCGCCCTCAACTGAGGGACGATTCAAAGGCAGTTTGCCGTTTTTATGTGATATATGAGCACATCATGCCGATCTGGTTCAACGTGCTATCACTGAAAAACATAAAAGAAACGCAGCACTGGTCTCTTCAGATGAGGCTTATACCAACATTGGATTCACGGTCTTTGCAAAAATTATACTAAAAGTTCAACTTCTTTAAGTTTAGTTGACAAGAGAAATGTTAAGTTACAGGCTAAAAATGAATGCAAAAATGCAATAAAATGCATGCAATCCAAAATAAATGTATACATACAGTATAAGTGATTAAGTGGATGCTACTCTCTTTCATATTGTGGCAGGTAGGTAAGGTCGCTCTTTTGGGCTTGTTTCTATAGACCTGGTTGCTCGTTTCTCTCGCAAGATCTGGCAACAGATGGTTGATTAATTAAAAGATATTTTTTGTCCTTTTTAGATTGTACAATGTACCTTGATCATAATTCAGAGTCTCCTTATATATAGTGAGAACAAGCTGAATGAAGATCAGAGCAAGAGTTTAGTGACACAACACCGCCCTCTATTGGACACCACATGTCATTGCAATCTTAAAATAGTCCCCATCCAACACTATTGGCTAAAAATAAAAGACATCAAATGGAATAAATGTTTTTCAAATGCAAACTTCAGATAGTAATATACTGTATTTGGATATTAAATGAGTCCAAAAAGAAATCTAAATGACGATTTGTTATTTTCTGACTGAAGTTGAGTGAGTCAGGTAGCTGAAAGACAGCCATGTAATTACTCGGATCAAGCCTTCATAATAATTTTCCTCTCCTTCCATCTGTTGAATGGGTGTCACTAACGCTGAATAATTACCAATTAGTAACAAGCTTGAATTAAAATAGTGTTTGTGATTGGATTTGAGCCTTTTTGCTCGAGCAAATTAAGTTGGCAAATTGAACCAAAAGACTTTTGAGACAGCTACCCACGGGTAAAAGGTAACTGGGAACAAATCAACAGCAATTTCATGTGTATAAAAACACTGTCAAGCTCTGCTGAACAATTTAAATTAAGGAAATATAAAACTTTGACATACTGAAATACTGAAGATGGAGCATATACACGTTCTCTCCACCAGAGGGCAGACACTTACCAATATACAATTTCAACTTGGACTTTGGGCATTTAGTAAGTTATGGCAACAGTAAAATAAGATTGTCTTGCATCAACAACATCCAGATGATTTAAAGTGCTTTAAACACAAAAAGGAGCCTCAATTTTAAACAAAAAAAGGAGAGAGAGAGAAATCAAGCTGTCTGTAGTCATCATGTCTCTCTTTTCTGGCCTCCCAAACTTTTTCTCCAAGACAAACTGACCTAAATACTACTGGGAAAGCCTTCTTTTTTTTTAATTCAGAGGAAACATGCAATCACACAGATTTATTGAACAACATGAGATCCCATTTTTCTTGTTACAGCTCTTTCACTGTACAATCTCAACATGCCAGCAGCTTTGGCTACTTCCTGCTCACTGAAATCAAGACAATCTGACTGGGGGAGAAAAAAAAAATGACTGCAAATCATTTGCATATTTTGGCCGTCTGAAGAGGTTCCGCTTCAACGTGAGCCTCCGACCAACTTCAATTTCCTTGGAATTCACAAACATTAACAGAGCTCCTTTCATCCTCGTCTATGCTGTATCAGAGTGTACAGTGACTGACAGGAAACTGGACAACTACGTAGTGCTGCTGCTGAGAAAAAATTCCAGAGAGACACGTGTTTAGCCTAGATCCAACTATTTCACATTCCTTTGCATTGCCTCTATGCTGAATTTTGGCCTTAGTTTCCCAAAAAGTACAAGCTGATTTTAGTGTTTTTTCAGGCAGTATTCTAGCTGTCTGTCGGACAGATTTATAATAGTTATGCAAAGTTGATATTTGGCATCTCGGCTCTGATCTGACTGCATCTCGGCCATGATCCCGTCACATCACACAGGGATGTAAGCTCAGCCCAGCAGACGCTGGAGAGTGATGATAATAAACTACAACTCAGAGCATACAGGTGGATGCTGGGACGGAGGTGGAGCTTATTGAAATGCTATATGAGCAGCAGAAGCTGCAGCAGTATATAGCAGTAACTGTGTGCAGATGTACAGGAGAGCCGACGGGAGCAGCATAGCAGCGCAAAGGGCACCTCAGACTACAAAAATCCCTCACCAAAACCACTCACAACTTCTGCCTCAACATCGACAACTCCACTCTGTCTCCCTCCCCTCACATCCGCAACCTCGGAGTCACTTCCGACAGCCACCTCTTCTTTGAACACCACATCAATCACATCACCAGGACTGCCTGATTCCAGCTTAAAAACATTGCTTGTCTCCGTGCATCTCTCTCTTTCTCTGTTGCCGAAACTCTGATCCATGCCTTCATCACATCCAGAATTGACTACTACAACAGCCTTCTTTACGGCTCATCATCCAAAGTCCTCCAGAACCTCCACTGGCTCCCTGTCCCACAACAGAGCCAGTTCAAAGTCCTTCTCCTCACTCACAAAGCCCTTCATAACCAGGATCCCTCCTACCTCACCAACCTGCTCCACCATCAAACTCCATCCCGCACCGTCCACTCCTCTGACGCCAACCTCCTGACCCCACCTCTCAGAACCAAGCACCAGACCTGGGGCGACAGCGCCATAGCTGCCCCCTCCCTCTGAAACTGACTGCCCAAACATATCAGAGACTGCACCAACCTGTCCACATTCAAATCACTAATCAAAACACACCTTTTTAGAACTGCTTTTTACTGTTTGATTACTGTTGTGTTTTGTATATTATGATGTCCTTGTTTATGATCATTTTAGCCGGGTAAAGTTTCTTTGAGTTTCTTGAAAAGTTCTATTTTTATATTAATATTTATATTATTATTTTGCATATAGAAGTCATTTGATTTGTTAACCAAAATGTGACAATGCTCTAATTACAAAAAACATCTACAAAAATTAGAAAATAAAAAGTGAGATATAATAATTAGTGGTAGAGTATGACGATATAAATAAATATGCAGGGAGAGAAAAGTGCATAGTGACCAGACATGTTGAATACATGATCAACATCTCTACCATCATTACACAATTGTCATCGTCAGCAGCATAGTCAACATAATCTTCATCAACATCATCATCAACAACACAAACCACATCATCATATCATCAACTAAGTGAGTAGCCTTGGGACTCACTGTACCTTTTTCACTGTGCTGTAAACTATTTAGTGAATTGAAATGGATAAATCTAAACCCAGCAATCCACCTCACATGCAGCATCATGCTGAAACAAGTCACCTCTGCAGCAGATATTACCAACTTATTCTTATCAAAATCAGATGACCTACAGTATGGAAATTATTATCTTAAGGTTGGCATTGAATGCTGTTGAATGTAGCAGCAGTGTGAACCATAAAACAGCAGCTCAACAGATTAAATATAATCTAGGGAAGTAAAATTGTCACCTCAACCCTGAGTTTTGAGTAGAAATATATCTAATAGCTATGAGCTAGGCAGAGTATGAAGTGGGTGGAGAATATGTGACCCCTGTGTGTTGAAAAACCATGTTGAGTTTCCCAAGAAGTCCATATTAAACTGAAATAATTACATAAATGGACTGTGTGCAAGACAGCAGCCACGTTTATATTATAGCTTTATAGCTAATAAACAACATTAACAACCACAATACACAAACATCCATCATCATAAATCAACAGCATGGAAAAAATCACCAAAAAAAACAAGTTAAGCCTGAAAACTTCATAATTAATAGCCTTCTAGTGAAAATATTTCACATGTCAGAAGCAGGAATTAGTAGATAGGAGACAAGCAAGCAAGCAAGCAAGAAGATGAGGAGCTAATGTGGCTAACCAAACACAGAAACACCAGCTGAACACAGTCAAGACATCCAGGAATATATATTAATGTTAACATTAGCAGCACAAATCTTACCCTGAAGAAGTGAAGAGGTGATTCATAATGTTGTTTCTCAACGACAATAAATCCTTTGGGAACAGAGTTGCCATGGTTACAGACGTTTGGTGAAGAGAGCGGTTAATTAATTAGCGGTAAGCATCAACACCTGATGAGGTAACTTCTCCCTGAATAGTGGCAGCAAACTGTTATTATTTCCTCCTCAAATACTTCTTTTGTTTATTAAAAAGTTATGTGATAGTCGCTAGTTTTTCCTTTTTAAAGCAAAGTTAGTACCTCACTGAAGTTAACAGCTTCCCAAAAGTGATGCTAAAACATCGCGAGCGCCTCCTGGTGGCAAAACCGGAAATGAGTTTAGTATTTTAGCACTTCCGGTTCCCTCGTCTGGAATTCAATGTTTTTTTTTTAATTGTTTTTTATTTAGATGGCTGAAATAATGTCTGTGGTTAACACAAGCTTTAGAGATTTTAACATTTTGTTTTACGACATAAAATACGTCAGTTACGATGGAGTATTAGGGCCACATTGAGGGGAAAAAAATCGGAGATTTTGAGAATAAAGTCAGAAATTTACGAGAAAAAAGTCTTAAATTTACGAGAATAAAGTCAGAAATTTACGAGAAAAAGAAGTTGTAATATTACGAAAATAAAGTTGTGATTTTACGAGAAAAAAAGTTGTAATATTCCGAAGAAAATTAGAAGAAAACAGTGAAGTTGTCAAAAAATATGAAAAAAATAAAGTTTAACTTAAAAACAAATACATAATACAGATTTGTATTAAAAGTTCCTAAAAAAACTCATCTTTTATGCAATATTCACAGGAAATAATCTGTTCAAAATGCATCCAAATTGCTTCTTTTACACAAACTTCCTGCAGTTATTGCGTTCACTATTTGTTTTAATTGTACAGTGTATCAGTTGTTCTGTACTGTTATTGTTATGCATTGAATATAATATGAAATATCCATAAAATGTGTAACCAAGTCAGGGGTCGTCACTTTACTCAATGATAGAAAAGGGGTCCCTTAAAGAAAAAGGTTGGGAAACACGGCTTTAAGGGACAGAAAAGCTAATAATGAGGGAGTCATTTCAGTATTCAGCATTTCAGTAGAATTTCAATATGGGTAGAGATACAATTTAATTTTCACTTCAACAAAAAAAACCCCATTATGAACAGGAGTTATTGATCTAATGCCATCAGTGATATGAACATTAGAAAACTGAGAGTCGGCTCTGTCGTCCTCGTTGCTGTATGGAAGCTCTTTCCTTGAAAGAAGACGTCTGGATGCCGACAGCATGACGATGAGTCCCTGAACTTGTAATATAGGGCGCCACATTTATGGGATTCACAACAGGATGTTGGATGTGACTGGGAAAAAAAGAAACAGGTTCATTCCTCTACTGTCAGTTTGGATAAGCTTTGAAGCAGGGCTTTAGCAGAGAGGAATCTCTCTCTCTTTTCTTTTCATTCCTCATCAAGTATCTCTTAACCCCTCAGCTCTTCCTCCTCATCGTACTTTAGACCCACCAACTATTTCACGATCACTACAACTCCTGCTCGTAACTCTCCCGTGATCCTCTAAAACGAGCCGAGTGAAAATAAAAAAAAATCATCTTTTGAATCACAGCTCTGTGTCTCACTGTTGTCAATGATTAATGGAAAACGTCTTGAGATAACAAGAAAGAAAGATCTGGAGAAACAAGTTTATGCAACAAACATTTGCTAATCCATCACGCTGATCAAGTGCTCAGATCGCCTGCCAGTTATATTTGAAGAGGCCCAGTCATGCCCGCTGATGATGGAGCAAGCGAGGAATGCAGGAAACAAACAGATCTTCGTATAAAAACGGGGTGAGATTTGTTAGAAAAAATGGCGGTTATTCTCTTTTATATTACACACAGTAATCCAAAAGTAAGCTGAGGATATTAAACTGAAGAGTCCTGCAAGTCCTTTCCTAACATTTGTGGGATATTAAGGCTTCAGCCCAAAACATCTGTTTGTGATATACAGTGCTATGCAGTTTTATCTCTTTTGGACGCATGTTACAGAAATAGAAATAGTCTCTGGCGTAGCTTACTGATTGCCTTTTTCTTCACACAGTCTACGAAGCTACGCTATTGCAGTTATTTGTATGTTTTAAGGCAGTGGGCATTTTGCTTGTAAAGATTGTTGCCCAGGCTCTTTTAAAACTCCAAAGTCAAGGGCAGCCAAAAAAAACAACAAGAAGTCTTTTTGCTGCATGTTTGCATCTTATTTATTTGTCCTAATGGTTCTCTTTAGTGTTGGCAAGACTTCCATATCGATTCAGCTATTTTTTTATCAGTTCAAACCCTTAACAATGTGCTAAACCAGATGTTTCTTCTTTGTTTTGTCTCTGTCGTCCCAGGCCTCTTGTGGCCTTGCAGTTTTGTCATTGTTCAACAAGGTTTAATGGATCCGGGGTCACTGCTCTGCATTAACTCCAACCTCAAAGTCCAGCCAAGCATTTCACAACAAGGACAGTGCAGAATTCTAATGTGGTTACTTACATCTGTGCCTGCAGAGCGGACTGTCTCCTCCTCGCTAAACTACCAGATGTCCTTCAGGGTGACCCGTAGGAGGTGCACCACTGCTTTGAAATCCTGAAAACAGCTGTATCATCAAATCATTAAAGAAACCCTTACCAAAAAGAAGTTTATTCAAGTGTGCTATTTGTGTACTTCTTTTACACTTAAAATAGGAGAGTTTACTTTCAGTTTACTTTTTATATACTTATCAGAGATATACTTAACAAAAGTATACTTAAGTGTACTTGGCTCATACTGACAAGTATATAGAAAAGTCAAAGTATACTTGGCTTATACTGATAAGTATACAGACAATTCTAAGTATACTTGGCTTATACTAAGTATACAGAAAATTGTAAGTATACTGTACATTTATAAACTAAAAAGTGGGCCAATTTAGTCCCAAGAAGTACTGAAGTAGTACAAGTATACTACTAGTACATTGATATTAGTATACATGCTACATAAAGTATACTTGGGGGAAATATATTTTAACTTTACTTAAGTATACTTCATAAATAAACTTGAAGAGTACCACTTCCTTGGCGTCTTAGAGATTCATCTCTACGTTTTGTCATCAGTGTCTCAACAAGATATTATGTGATGATTTCTACTTTCTTTCTTCCATTTGATTGTCCTCATATGCAAATTCATGCTTCCGTCAGGATTACCTTGCCATTCAAATTAAAGCTGTCACTGTTATTAGAAATGTGAACATCTGGCCCTTTTTCGGTCCCATCCAGCTGGATCCTGTCCCAGCCGCCGGTGAATGTGGACAAAGAATTAGAAACCCAGGTGTTCAGGAAGGGAGCGTTTTCAGGGAGGACACTGAGGGCGGCTCTGCTGAAAACGCATCGGGATCCAGGCCACCGACTGAGAAGTCAAACTGACATTGTTATCGAGCAGCTTGTGGTCTAAATGTAATGAATAGATGAAGAGCTTTTTCATCACCCAAAGGTCCTCAGACGGGAGACATTCCTACAACCTCCCGAAAACCGCAATCAACAATAAATTGTCCAAAATTGTAGGACAATGACAAATGTAATAGTTTCTGCAGGGATCATAAAATATTGCTATGACTGAACAGAGCCAATACAGAAAGTAGAAAACCATAAAGTAGCCAGACAGATGTCCTAAGTAGTTTTTGTCTCAATTGGCCTGAATGAGCAGCTTACTGTGCATGTTGACAAGTTATTATTCACATAGCAGAGAGAACATTTGCTTTTGAAATTTAGTGAAAGTAACTTTTACAGATGATTGGCTTTAAGTCAGTAGTCTTTAAACAAGCTGCAACTCTGTCATACTCTATTATTATCACCCTGGTTAAGTTGACATGACAAACTGTTGCTTATTTACACATCCAGCATACGTTAGCAAAATTAGCATTTATTTGCAGTCATGTTTCTGACCACCCGGAGAATGAAACTACAATATTCACTCTGCTTCAACCAACTTGGTTCGTCACTACAAATCAGTCATTTGATCTATTGTTAATGGAAATGTATTGATTATAGCAGCTTCAAAGGGACTGTGTAGGATTTATGGCATCTAGTGGTGTGGTTGCAGATTGCAAACAAACTGAGTACCCCTCCGCTCACTCCTCCCTTTCCAAAACTGCGGTAACGTGAGCCGCCGAGTGCAAAACCGTGGTAACGCCGTTCACCTCGCTCAGAGGCCATCCGTACCATAATAACACCACTTTAGGAGCAACGGAAGTCAGACGGCGGCTGGCGGTACCACGATTTTGCACTCTGCGGCTCACGTTAGACATAGTTTCACAAGCGTGTCGGAGAACTACGGTGGCCTTCAGGTAACGTAAAATGTGAAAGGCTCTCTCTAGAGCCAGTGTTTGGTTTGTTCGCTCTGGGCTACTGTAGAAACATGGTGGAGCAACATGGCGGACTCTGTGAAGAGGAACCGCTCCCTATATGTAGACATGAAGGGCTCATTCTAAGCTAACGAAAACACAACTATTCTTAGTTTCAGGTGATTATACATTATTGAAAACATAGTTATGAATATTATATTCCTTTTCTGCTAATAGATCCCCTAAAATGTTACACACTGTTCCTTTAATATGTAGGTTATTTGGGAATAAGAGTAAAGTTTGAGTCCTGTAAGGGCAACCGGCTTTCATATTCATCATTTTGCACAAGCCATAACATAAAAATACTGTAGTAGCCACAGGCTGGAAGGGCTTTCTGAATATTCATACATTCATTCTTCTCTGTCAATATCATACAGTCATTCATCACTGGTTGTACTTTTGAGGTTTTTCTCTCTTTATTAGAAATGGTTCTCTAACTATAATTTCCACAAAATATCAGGTCTGACTGTGCTTTGATTCAATGTGGTCATTACTAAACCAGAAGAAAGAAAAACATCTCACTCTGCTGTTCTAATCAGGGTCAGGTTTAAAATGTCTACAAAAACAGCGTGCAATGGAACAGGATCAACTCAACCTGCTTCAAAACATCTGCTTGAGCACTACACACCGTGAAAGCAATATTACCACCTGACTGCTGCAGTGGTGTAATCCTGCTACTCTGAGTTACAACATATGTACTGTAATCAAACCAATAAAAAATGGCTTATATCTTTGACTTGGCTGGCAAAGCAGGTTGGGATTTTCTGTGTTCCTCCAAGAAGGATACCAGGAGAGCATAAGCTGATACAGGCTTCAAGACTCAAAGCATACTGCTCTGTGTGTTGGCCGGTCTAGCAAATTGACCATCGCCACGTTTCACACAGTTTCCATGGACACAGGAGAAGTATTGCTAAGATCCTACGCCAGCTTTTTAACTTCTTTTGTGATCAGAAATGTTCACAGATACAATTGAGCCAAGTTTGCAACCAGAATTATGAAGAAAATTGATTTCAATGTGTTTAAATAATGCAAATAATGTGATGTGACCTTCAAATATAAGTCTTTGGAAGAACAGTGACCTTACTTATTACTTGTCGTTAAAATGTACATAACGTGAAATCCAAACACTGTCATCATTGTGGGGAAAATTCAGCATACTTGTCTTTCAGTTTAAGATGAACTAAGATCTGAGCCTCTCTGCCGGTCTGCATTTCAATAACGCCAAGAGATGCTGAGATTCATCCATAATGCAATGCACATGATTTAAAGTAGTAAATCCAAGGTTGTAATATGACGCTTTTTTTTGGATCCATAAAACATCTTGGTAGACATGTAAATTAATTAATTAATTAATTAATAAGACGAGGCGGGTTTGTCCCTGTCAACCAGGGGTGTACCTGTCCGTCCTCAATGAACTCTTAACATCAGAATCTATTAGAAATATTGGCCACAACACAAGCCGGTTTGACACACTCAAGGTTGTGTTTGATGGATGATCACAAAATGTGTTTGCATGCGTACAGTTTTGTCTGTGTGTGTGCAGAACGTGTGATATTAATCAGAGTCTCCCCTCATGCAAAAAAACAAAATGGGTCTACACTGACTTGTTCAGCCAGTGTGTGATATTGCTTTTGCTTTTTAGTCACTAACTACATGTTGTTTGTCTGGTGAAACCCGGCCTTGCCATGTCCTACTTAACAGTACAATACCATTATACATTATTCTCTCCATCCTCAGATTCTCTATCTCAAACCAGTCCCCCCACTTTTTCATCAATTACAAGGTGCCAAAGCAGCAGCGGGGAGGTATTTGCCACTGAGCCTCCAACCTGTCACTCTGGGCACTGACGTCCAATTAATGAGAATTCAGCCGGGGATTTTCTCCCCATAAGAGATTATAGGGAGAGGCAGGAGCCATCACTCTCCCCGTTGGGTGTTCCTCACTGAGAAAGACAGCTATTGTCACAACATCCCCGCCTCAAGCTGCTCTGCTCTGCAGCCTGATAAGCAGCTATTTGATCTGCTTACTTCAGACTATATAGCAGGTATTTTAATGCAGACGTTCTGGCTGTTTCAGACAGGAAGTTTAGGTAGATTTCATGCTTTAATACATGTTGACCATGTCTAAGTCACTTCTAAACTACAGTACATATATTCTGTAAAAGTCATGTGTGTGTAATGACAGAAATCACTCTAGCAGTGTGGTTTTATTTGATTTTGAATATTGCACCTTAACAACAACAATATTAATGGAGCATTTATCAAAACAAAAATTTCAAGGAACATAATACAAAATAAAAGCATAAGAAGGAAAATACAGGTCCAGGTAAAGGCAAGTCTGTATAAACGATCTTAAAAAAATAATCAAATAAAAAAATATGCAAAGTTCTTGCCCTCTATAATCGTCATGGCCAGTTATGGTTAGGGTATGTTCGTGCTGGGCAACTAAAACACTTAGTTAAGGTTAAGGAGAGATCGTGATTATAGTTCATCAAAAGGCAAATGTTAATTGCAGGCCTTTAACAGGATGCAAACTCTAAAGTCAGTGCATCAAAATTAAATGAACCACATCCACCCTAATCTCCACATTGCAGGAAGTAGTCTGCCTTGCTATACATAAAGGGCACATTACTTTGATACTGCATTGATACAGAAAGGTATTTACATACAATGCAAAATCATCCAAGATTGACTTGATCACTACAGATACTAGGCTGATTTTCCCCTAACCTTAACTAAGTGGTTTTAGTTGCCTAAATTTAAACACAAACCTTAAACATAGATAGGTAGCAGATCAGAAAACGCTCATATGAATCGTCTTTTGAATGGTCCAGCCCGTCCTCATTCCCAAGTCAACAAGTACTGATGCTTTGTCACAGCCGTCAGTGTTTGATACCGCCACCCAAGGCACCCTTTATTGCCTGTCTGAAACGCACCGTGCTTTTCATTAACTCCAAAGTAAACCCATCCGCAGCAATATATAAAACACTCAGAGAAAGTGCAGCGGGTGTATGGTGACGTAGTGATAATGGGTTATTCTGGAAACCACTGAAAAACAACCAAAAGGACTTGCTGGAACTGCCAGAAGGGCTCTGCCTGAGGATATGAAAAAAAAGTTTTAAAAATGCACTCTCAGATGCTCTGGTAAGCAGTGTGAAGATGCTAATTGGGTTCTGGTTGCTGCAGCATTTTTAAACTGAAGGCAGGGAAGAAATGGCTAAGGGCAGAATAGGCCAAGACACAGTAGTCTAAACAGGAAGTAATTAAAGAAAGTAATGACTGTAAATTGGCCAACAGAACTTATTTGAGAAGGAGAGTTAAAACTCTTGTCAAATAGCACCTAGAAATGAACTGAATCACAGAAAACACATTCAGTCCTTGGTGGTCGGTGTTTGTTGGCCTTACACCACAACAAACAGCCAAATCTGTCAAATCACCATCTTCAATGATGGTGAACAGACAGACAGACAGACAGAAATCCTTTACCATGCCATAAAGTAATCTCTCCTGTAAATGTACTGTAGAGCTGCCTAGAAAGGCTTCACAGCTACAGTGGCATCATGCATTCGGAGAAAACCTGACACTTGCTTTAAGGTGTGCAGAGAAGGAGGAGATTTCTTGTCTCCTTGCCTTTGAGGTAAAATGCTACAGCTCTCTTATTCTTCCACCCAGACGGTTTAGGATGGGTGTAGTCTCGATGAGGAGTGGGCGAGCAGCAAATGCCTGGCTGGCAAAATGTTTTGCCAGTCGAGCATGTCTTCCAGTCTTCCAGCCTCGAGCTGTCCACCCACTCCAGATCCTGTTCTTCTGTGATTAGCCTGCAGCCTCAGCCTTCTTCAGCCCCCATTCAGAAGCCATCAGTCTCAGGTGTAAAAGTCTGATTTCTTCCATACAGCCCATTCAGACTTCTCTGTATGCAATGTCTGTCCACATCAGTTAATGAACCAGTGTAGCGTCCAGGCGGGGCATCGTGCTTGTTAAGGGATTTATTAGTTTGTCTTGCCTGAGGTTGATGAAATGTCAGAAGCTGTACTTATTAGTTGTGCAAATGCTCAGTGGATTCCCACTTCTCCTTATGTATAAATTCAAGCCCAAGGCTAGACATCATAGAGTCAAACGCTTCTTAAATGCCAGATATAAAACATTATGATGAAACCTAAATCTAACTCAAAGATGGATCTTTTTCAGCTGGAAAAATGTGGTTTCAATCAGGAGTGTGTTGGCTTTAGGCTGTGTTATTATCTTCTTGTGAAAATGAGGCTGCTGTAGTCATGTGTGTGTGAGAGGAAGGAGAGAAAGAGCTTCATGTGCTGAGGTGTGACACACAGGGGCATCGCTCTGTCCCTGCATTGAAACGTGCCCGAACGCTCCACGGAGAGTTTGTCCTGTTCAATTTCAGCCGCTTGTTAACGTGTAAATGACTGCAGAGCCCAAACAGGTCTCGGCTGAAACGAGAAACAGCCTCAGCAGCAAATGAGGCGTTTTGAAGAGGAGCAACAAGTTAATTAGCGTTCCCCAGTAAAGGGATATCATGCGGTGCTAGAAGACATTCAAGTGCACTTCTACTAAACTCTAACAGCTGTGTGATTTACTGTTCAGGACTACTGTTTGTTTGGGAATGAATATTTTGTGCCAGTTTGGACTTCAAACACACACACCCTGCGTGGATCGGGGAGCTCTGCTTCTCCTTTTTGGACGCACAGAATTGCAAAACCGGTTAAGAGCAGTTTAAGTTGAGAGAAAGAAGAAGAAAGTTTCCTCTGGTTAAAGCCTGCCCCAGACAGAGTGGGAGGAGATGGAGATGAAAGCAGATCCTCAATGTGTCAATGTATGTTTCCCCAGAGAGAGATTTCTATCTCTTTTTCACTTCAACCCACACCAGTGACTCCTCTGCAATGTGTCAGAACAGAGTTGTTTGAATCTATAAGCGAGAAAGTCACCTGCCAGCATCTAAAAGAGAGAACTGTACTGTCTGTCTTCTCTCTCCTCACACCCTCATCTGTGTTTCTCCCTCCCTCACTGCATTTTTCCCAGACTGAGGCGTCCATGGACCCTCTGGCTCCGCTGCTTTCGTCAAAGGCTTGGAGCGCTCTGAGAACTTTGTGAACTCCCCGTGTTGGAGTGGGGAAGGGAGAGGAAGGGGTAGCAGTTGATGGGACGCAGCCCGGCAGCAGCAGCAGCAGGCTTCTCAGTCTGGAGACGGCATCGGGACTCACAGCTGGAGATAATTCCCCCCCCGGGTCATGACAAGACAGCAGCGCCTCAGCCTCCTCACCCCCCTGGCTCTGCTGGGACTCCTCGCGGGGCTCGCAGACCTCAGCCGAGGCTCTGCCGGCGAGGATGAGGATTACTACATGCAGGAGCTGCTGACGAGAGAGCAGTACAACCAGGTCCAAGTGCTGGAGAAGCCTGTGGCCTCGATACCTGACAGGCATGAAAACCCTGCCAAGAAAGTGGCAAAGGGAAAGGCAGGCAGCAGCAGGCAGACGGATGATGCAAAATCAGGTAAAAGCAGTGCCATCTCTTAAAGGGTCAACTTTAGAAAGTCAGTCTTAAGCTCTCTTGTGCAGAGTTCTTATCAGTACCATCAGCAATAATGATCATTTCCAGGTTGGTGTGGCTGCAACATCTAAGCTAGAAAGTTCTGCAGAAACTTTTGAAGTATGTGTCAGTGTTGCCACTAGATGACAGTGTATGGCTAATCATTTGAGCTTTTTTACTGCAAGTTTTCATACATTTTTCAGTAAAATAAACACAAAAGTCATTAAAAATAGCACTTGTTTCTGTGGCTTTTTGCATCAGCTGATGCTTTTAACATGAAATTCGTAGTACAACGATGTTTAGTGCCCCACAGTTCAGAGGAGCAGCTGGATTCAATTCACACGGTGATGGATGTGCAGAGAAAAAACAATAACAATGACCTCCACATCAGGTAGTCTTCCTCCTCGCCCCCCCATACGCATAGATCAGAGCCGTGTTTCTGCACAGCAGCAGGATTAACAGCCTCACCCACAGCAGAGGTCAGGACTGCATTACATGAACACATGTGAGATCCACATTTTTCCCAATAAGCAGCAGTGCTGTCCTGTTACAGCTCTTTGGCAGCACATGCAGTAGCAGGTTTGTAGGTATGTTTGAGATCCTGTCGGGTGATTGGAGGACAGTTACAGGCGTGAGGGCTTTCGGTTGGTTGGTGGTGGATAATTTAGAGCAGCTGTGTCGACAGTGACCTCATGTTTCAGGCATGTGGCGTCACGTGTCTCAGCAGAGATACCTGCTGCAGGTGGAACTGGAGCAGGGAAATGATAACAGTGAAATATGAAGAAGAGTTTTTATCTCCATCACACTGCATCATATTAACAAGATTATTTTTAGAGGCTCATGAATACTGACTGCAAGTGAAATAATTGACAGCGTATTGATGGCAAAACAAAAACAAATAAGAATTGTTGTGTTTTCGTTTCCTTAGAATGAGCCATTTATATCTACATACGGAGCCGGTCTTCTTCATGGAGCCAGCCGCCATGTTTCTACAGTAGCCCAGAATGGACAAACTAAACACTGGCTCTACATAGGACCATTTGCGTTTTCATGTTTTTTTGTGTTGCCAACCGTAGTTCCTCCTACACGCTTGCTAATATCAAAAGGCTGTTGTTGGAGGTTGAAGAACTTTCCTCAACCTGTAGAGTAGCATGGAAGCTGCTCTGAAAGCATAAAAAAGTGGGTTTCATGGTCCAAAACTTGGAGAAACAGGGTACATACAGTATGAAAAACCTTGTAGTGAACCTTGTTTTTATTGCTTCAGTCCAAAACCTTTATTTTATGGTGAAACTTCAGGTTCAAAACCTTGTGTCTCAAATTTGATTGGCACAAGTTAAAGCATCCATAATTTAAAAACATGAAACGTTCGATAATTGAGTGCATTTCACTGCTTATAGTTGTTTTATTTAAAGGTGCAGTGTGTAGGATTTGGCGACATCTAGTGGTGCCAAGCGTGTAGAAAACACTACGGTGGCCGACGCGAAAACAAGAATGTCCCTATATAGAGCGGCAGTGTTTTGTTTGTCCGCTCTGGGCTACTGTAGAAACATGGTGGCTGGCTCCATGAAGAAGACCCGCTCCCTATGTAGATATAAACGACTCATTCTAAGCTAATGAAAAAGCAACGATTCTTATTTTCAGGTGATTATACACAAGAAGAAAACATACATATTAATATTATATTCCATTTCTGCCAATAAATTCCCCTAAATGTTACACACTAGTCCTTTAAATGGAATTTTTAATACAGGACATTTACTTTCTGTACCTCACCAATGTCTAAATGATCATATCTCAGAGCCTTCTATATATATATACAGTATATATATCCTTCAATATCCGTTACGCGGAACCACATATGCAGCTCGGAGCACTGGTGAGGATTTAACCTGTCCCCACAATGAGATGAGAATAAAGACTTTCAGATGTGAGAAGGATTGTTATCACGTGGGGCCTATCCTGACCTGATATCAGTCAAATCACTTCCATGACTGCCTGCTCACATCCTGCTTTTTTGTAAAGGGGGCTTCCATGACTGATTTAAACCTTGAGGCGGTCATCTTATACATGGTATCATGTATTAAAGATCTTAAATGAGCACTGGGTTAGCCACTGTGAGTGGGAGATATAAGGAGCACAAGAGTTAAATGTTTTTGAGTTCTGTGCCCAGAGATTGTCTCTTGGTTCAGACCCCAATCCTGAATCTATCCATATGTGCAGGACTGAATCCAGCCAAGGTTTTTCTCTTTCTGTGTCTACACTCCATCTCTATGTAAACAACAATGAATCAGCAGTTTTAAAGGTGATTGGGCCTGTCAAAGGCCCTTTCAAAATGGGGAAAAAGTTTTATTTCTGTTCCTGCATTAATGTCATTTCCTTCCTTTTAGTGAAAACAGCCAACAAAAAGGCTGAGAAGAACAAGAAGGGCGCCCCAAAGAAAAACCCAAACAGCATCTCAGAAGGAGAAGGACAATACAGCTCGATAAAAGAGGGTGAGTGAACAAACGGTGACACTCTTCACTTGTTATGGGAAATTCATGACCTCATAAAAATTCAGCTTCCCCTCCGACGTGCATGGATCATTTCTCCGCTTTCACAGGAGCCGTTAGGATGGGAGAAAAGAAACAAACTCTCTCAGAGATGACAAATATTTTGGAGAGGGGGAGCGTTTTTTCAGAGCGTAATTTTCCCTGAGAGGAAAAGTCTGGCAATACAAGTTGATGCTCTCAGAAGTGGAGTCAAGCCACAGAGGCACGGACGTCGTCTTTGCCTATGAAGCATTGTGTTTGGTTTCCATGGATCACGATCTATTTGCTAAACTGCAGCCAGGATGCCCCTGTAGCCTTCCTGTCATGTCAGATGACAGATTAAACTGACTGAGAGCGTGATTCAGGGCATGTGCTTTGACCTCAGACTTTCCACAGCTCTGAACGCGGTGATATTGCCCCTATTAGACTTATTTACACAGTGTCAGACATCTCTAGCATAACGGGAAGCTGTATTTAATAATTCGGAGGAGGTTAAGAGAGGCCAACTGTGAATTTATGTGTTTGTGTTGAAACCGTTGTAAGGAACCTGCCGAGACAGACAGAGAGGCTGCCATTTTTAATTTGGCACTCGGGAATCGGAGCAGAAAGTTGGATATTCTCGCATGTTGGAAAATGGGAACTCCGTGCCGACAACGCCTGGCACAAAGAAGCCAGTCGAGAACTGGAAAGCTCAGTCTCCCAAAATCATGTTTTCACGGCTGAAACTCTGTGACTCAACACCAACCTGGTTTCCAAATTTGTCTCAGCGTCTCCTGGTAGCAGCAGATTTATGTAAAATATAAAACTTTATATATATCAAGAGCTCCGTTACACAGCTAATTATTTAATTATTCGGCCATTGTTGGAGTTGTAGCAGAACTTCACTGACTGCCACATCTGCACATACCTAAACAAGACGGAATTCATTAAACAAGGGGGTTGAAGACCAGTGAGAAGTTTGATTCAGCGGATGTGTCAGCGGCTCATACGCTATTCCCATCGGACGTAACAGAAATTTGTTGAAACAAGATGTTTCCGCTCAAATATCACAGTTTTTCACATGTGCACAGTCAAGCTGCAGAGTTTAGGCTGTTGAAAAGTAAAAACTCTATCATGGGTTGATGTGCAATGATGGTTCAGGATGTCTGTCACGAGTTGTTGGAGGATTTTCTTTTAAAGCAAGACTATGTGACTTTTTGAAAGAAGAATTAACACAATCTTCTTCAAATGAAAAA
Source organism: Sebastes umbrosus (assembly GCF_015220745.1). NCBI lineage: Eukaryota > Metazoa > Chordata > Actinopteri > Perciformes > Sebastidae > Sebastes > Sebastes umbrosus. The sequence continues at coordinate 18,330,763 of NC_051288.1, read as the reverse complement.
CTGAAGTCATAATCAATAAAATACACTGAGAAGATTTGCTTTTATTTGGTCTGGTTTGACCAGTAGCTTATGGGGCAATATTTTGAAACTTTTGATAGATAACACCTTATAATTGACAGTAATTGATAGTGCTGCTATCTTGCAATTACCATTTGTGGCCACAGGGGTCGCTGTTTAGCAAAAGTTACCTGGTCTCGCTCTAATATTTAAGTTTACAGGACACCACTTCTGTTGGTACCGTAGACTCTATATAAGAAGTGGACGTAGTTACCGTGGTTTGTGGACTGCAGTTTTGAAGCCTCGAGTTCGGCATTTTGGCCTTCTCCATCTTGTTTTTTTGCAACCAGAAGTGACACGAGAGGGTGGAGCTAAGTACAACCCAACGTTGAATTTTTAGGTGTCCAAAATGTTACAGTGAACTTTCATCAACTGAAAACATGCTGTGAAAGGGTTAAAGTTAAACACGGACAACTCTCAGTCCGGACAACTCCGTGGTAGCGACCTGTCAATCACAAGGTAGCCCCGCCCTAAAGCATACCCTGCTTTATGGTCTATTTGACTCTAAATGGGACCATAATTTACTAAATGAACATCATGCTGCATTGTAGAAGACTTGAAACTAGCGATTGAGACCATAAACTCATGTTTACAATGTTTACTGAGGTAATAAATCAAGTGAGAAGTAGGCTCATTTTCTCATAGACTTCTATACAATCAGACTTCTTTTTGCAACCAGAGGAGTCGCCCCCTGCTGGCTATTAGAGAGAATGCAAGTTTAAGGCACTTCAGCATTGGTCTCACTTTTCAGACCCCGGAGTTAGCCACCTGGGTAAAAAAGTGCTTTGTTTGAAAGCTGTTTAAAGCTTACAGTCATAAACTTTATAATAAATCATACACATAAATTATTTTAATAGCCTAACTAAGCTTTAATCCCAGAATTGGTTTTGGGCCGCAGCAGTTAACGTGGCAAGTGTCCTAGATAGCATCACATGAGGCTGTGACTGTGTTTTGTCTTTTCTATTACTCATTATTGTTAAGGCCAGATGTTGTGTTCCTGTGTGGGTCCTCTTGCAAAGGATTGCATTCAGATGGTGATAATGATTTAGGGCTTTGCAACATGGCAGGAACACATCTATTGTTTTGTCCTGCTGACCTCGATCCTTTGGGCCAGGTTGTCCCTAATATGTTTGCTCCATTCAGAAAGCTTGTGGCCTTATGTCTTATTCCAGGAGGATTTTAAGAATACAGGGTCACAAGTAGATCAACACGTGTGTTTTATTGCTGTATAGAGTTACTGTGAATACTACACTACCACGTCTTACCAGTGGCTTGTTATTAATCAACTTTTACGCTTCAGTTACAGCAGCAATTAATTCCTTCTCAAGTTATATTTGCTTTATGCACCAAACATAAATTGTCTCATGCATGTGTGGATTTTGGATGCTGATCTTCTTTGTATCTGGCTTCTCTACAAACTCTTGTTCATAGTGATTGACGGTCTTCAGTGTCTCAGACATATCAGGCTGCTAAAACAGTTACACAATGCACAGCCGGCTTATATGTCCAAAATCACATGCATACATCCTGTAAAAGCAAAAAGCCCAGATCCCAAAAGTATTTTTTAAAGAAAATGTCTTTGTCTTCTTTGTGCCTGTTTCACTTCTGGGTGTTCATTTGCGAAGGCAGTGCTGGCTGTATGACAGCAACATGTGCAGCATATGCTGCATGTGAAAACAGACCGGTGCCCAAATCGGAAATTCTTGCTCTGAAATTCTATCGCAGTGATCCGGGGTCGACGTCTGCAGACAGCATGATCTGACCCTGGGCAGCGGGGATTTCACACATCAACCTTGATTCGCCAATTTGGCACTCGCTGGTTGAAATCCATTGTAGTGTGAAAGGATGAGCCAATCTCACACAAAGAGCTCTATTTAGTGAACACCAACTCGGTTTCTGCAATCACTTAAAGACAGGCATTTGTTCCAATGAGCTGCAGACTCCCTCCAGCAGCAAATGAAAACATTCTTAAGTGATGTGCAGCTTTCTCTTTTAAAGACGGTGTTTTTCTGAAGTAAAGGCTGAGTGCCTTGAAGACGGCTGCACGCCTGCCAAACCAGTGCTGTGGCATCAGTGGGTGTTAGTGGAACACCGCCAAACCCAAGGAGTTAATTACAAAATGATTAGTCATATTGATGGCTGCTAATTGCCATCGTCCGCACTGCCAGTAAAGATATGATCTATTGCATGGTTGATTACTCATGTCCTTTGGTTTGGACCGGGCCAATACCTGCACAGTAAAGTATAGTATCATCATCTACATGTGACTGTGAAGTGGAAACAAGTCTGAGAGTTAAGTCTGAGAAAATAATATCGAAAAAAAGGATCCCTGCATTACAAACCGAAAGCATGGTGTTTATCAGGCAGGGAGGATGAAACAAAAATGCCATTATTAGGTTGCTTTATGGGAAATGTGGGATCCAGATTTTTGGAGCTTGACACTACGAACATAAAGGATCTAATTGCAAAATACCGAGCATTTCTATTGCCTCCACGCTGCTCTCAACATGGTGACATGGCGCTTCCGCAATGGTTATCAGCTGTAACCGCCGTATGAAAGCAGTGCAGAGCGACGGACGTGAGCTAGTCAGTGGGGCACGCTCACATGCATGCGGCCCGGCTATGTCAACAAAGCATGGAGAAACTCGGATTACAACACACACAGAGGGAGAGCGACTTCGTTCTCTGCTCAGGTAGACATTACTCCTCTATATCTTTACATAGCAAATAGTTGTTTGCTGCTATATTAATGCTCTCGATATCGCATAGAGCACATTTAAAGTCAGAATATCTCAGCCTCTGCTGCTTTAATTTCCTTTTTTATCTATTTGTCCCACAACTTTTTGGAGGAGCAATTTAAAATTGCTGGAGCGCTCCAAGGGAACTATGTTGTGCAAAAGGTCTAGAAGGATCAACACAACTTTTTATGTTTTTAACCCGTTAGTCAGCTTATCTGCTGATAGGACTGGCACCAAAAAACCCTCTCAGTCTGTAACATTGTGTTTCAGCATACAATGTGTACTGTAGGTGATAAACAATATGAGACCTTGTAGTAATCCAAATCCTTTCTGACATTGAAATATCTTCCTTTGATCAAATTATATATCTTTGTAAGAATACCTTTAAACACGCCTGACAGGTTTGCAGCTTTTCTCCCTTTCATGATATTGCTTTAGTCGTTTCAACAATTTAATCGTGTATTCAGGCCGCAGTTAGATGGCTGTGATAGGCGCGCATTGCAAAATTACAAAAAGGAAACGCTCATAGTGTGCAGTCATTAATCATCCATGAAGACTGACACATTTTGAGATTCATAGCAGGTTAGACATCAAAGCCTCCGTCACGCTGTTAAACTCCATTTCCTTCTCGTGGGTTCACCTTGTGTAGTTTGATTTTCCAGGTTTTGTGAAATTGTGTTGTTTACAGACAGAAGTGTATCATTATTTCTTTATTATTCAATCTTTATTTGTCTCCTACAGGTGATTTAATTAGCTGCAGGGGAGACTTGCTTGACAGCAATAACTCCAGATGTAAATTTGAGTTATTATTGTTGTTTGGTTCGGAGGCAGAACGAAGAAACACCAGCACTGATAATGGCCGCCACCATAACAATCACATTCTGCTTTAATTTGGCCATTTCACATCATCAAAATGAAACTGTTCATTGTTCACTATGTGTTGACTGCATTGTGTTTGTCTGTATAATTGGAGCACCTATTATTTTCAGTAACAAACACAGAGAGCAGCTGCTGTCTTGTTTGCTTCGCTGTGAAAAGTCTAAATTGCTCATTACTGTCGAGTCAAAGGAGTCTGAAAGCAATGATCCCGGAGCAACGCAACACGTGATACATAACATTACCATCACAGGCCAATTTGTCATTCTCGTTACCCAGAATGCCCTCCCATGGGACTGGAGACGTTGAAGATTGATGACTTCCAGCTTCACGCTTCAACAACGAAACGCTACGGCCTCGGAGCACACAGAGGTCGTCTTAACATTCAGGTAAGACGGGAATGTGAAGTGTTGGTAGCTTGGGCAAGCTTAGCAGAAATGTTGGGGCTTGCATTATACCCTGGGCAATATCACCTTGTCTTGGAAGCGTCATTTTTTTTTTCCCCCACAAAGCATCAATACAAATGAAATATGATCCAGAGATAGCATCTTTTAATTTCAGGATCACTTAAAGTTCATAGTCAAGCTCCGTGGAAAGATGGCGGCTGCGATATAGCTGGCTTTTGCTCAGTTAAATGTGGATTTTTAATACTCAACTCGACAGAGAAAGTAACAGTGCTGCCATTTAACCGGGGGCACGTCCCCAAACCCAACAGAAAGGATTGGCATTTGGGAGAAGAGGTATTTCCTGTTAGTGCGAGCGGTGCTTTGAAGGTATTAGCATGTGTACAGTCTGCAGCGTGCCTCATCTTCTGCACAACATTAATGAAACACGCACACATGCCCTTAATCCACACAAGACATTCTGTTTCAGGAAATCAACAAAACAAAGGATTTGTTGTTCGGTGTGCCCGTCAGGGATCATAGAGGGGCACAGATAGTGTCCAGAACAATCTGTAAAATCAGAAGAAACAACATAGAAAGCAGATGTTGCCTGTTGAATCGGGCTTGTGGCCAGTGAGCTTGGTTTGTTTCCACTTTTGTACATTTTGTTTGGATTCCAGACACCAACAGGTCTGTGATGAATTTAACTTTTTTAAAAGGAGATGCAAACTGACAGTGAAAAATGAACAATTGAAATTCTAGACAGCACTGAAATAGCACATCCTCTATTTGTAATCATTGTAATAGAAATGTTACAAACTGTATCCTCATCCTGCAGCAAAATACACATAATGACGGACAATTATGGGATTCATGTGCCAAGTTTATGTTTTCATCCAAGTAAGTAGTTCATGAAAGGTCCTGGCTCTGCACCTGGATCTGGATCTGGATTGGCATCAAAAGTAATCACTTGTTCCATGACATGCATTGAAATCCATTTACATTTTTTTTTTATATATTCTGCTAACTGACAGACCAACAGAACATAAAACAGATCCTCGTTGGCAGAAGTATTTATTTGCAAATCTCACCAATCATTCAACAGTAAACTCAGTCATGCATTAAAGCTTTAGGAATTTGGTTCAAGGCAGCTGAACAGTTACTTCTTAAGGCTGGAAAATGTTCTCCCAGCGGCATGTATTGTTTACATCGTTTTCAGTGAAGTCACTGTGGAGAGAAAGTGAAAATCCCATTCATATTCTGAAATGGGATCTAGATCATCAGCCATAATGTCGTAACCACCCAAGGTAACTTACCCAACACAGTCGGGAAATAGTCACAACATTTAATCCATTTGATTTGTGTACATAGACACAAATTTCCATTTTTTTTCTTGACGCTCAGCACGACTTTCAACAACGTATTTTGTGTGCGTTTTCCTACGAATGTCCAGCAACACGTGACGCATGTGTCAATTTCCGCTCCAGTCTTTTCAAAATAAAACTACTTAGTTAGGTTAAGGAGAAGCTCGACTTGGTTAGGCTTAGGAACAGATCACTGTTTGGGTTTAAATAACAACAGAAGTGCGAAACTTAAGTATGGAAGTTACGTGATAAAAACTACTTTGTTATCTTTAGGAATAGATCGTGGTTTGGGTTAAAATTAAATAATAACATGAATCAGATTTTCTTTGAGGAAACGTCCCATGTACAGGACTAATTCATTAACTTTGTTCATGTAAAAGACTTTGATAAATAATTTGAATGTAACGTATAATTAATTAAAGCTGAGGATAGATCACAAAAACCTTTTATAGCTTCACAAATTTTTCAGATCATCGCTTTTTTTCCATAATGTATGTACAGTTATTGTACATGATGTACTTTTAACTTATCTTTGAGTTGAGAATATATAAATGTTATTAATTAATTATGTCCCATACCTCTGTGTTCAGATCTTTAAATTATTAGCTGCTCCATGTGAAATATGAGTGGTGTACGCCAAAGAGACTTGATAGTCAAGATAAAGAGGAAGTGATAGTACAGTGTGCACTCAGCATGTACAGAGCAGCGTGTCATCATAATGTTAACATTTGGATGAAGTGGATGAACAATGTGACCTGTCAGCACGCACACAGCATGCGTGTGACTGTTCACACGTCTCGCTCTGAGCCAACTGTGTCAACCGGTGCAGTACAGGCTTCATGGAGAGAGAGAGAAAGTAGCATTTCATTCTTTATAATTAGTTTTCATTTTGTTGTCATTTCCAGCCGTTGAACTGAGCAAATGTCAAGAAAATGTGTCTGGATGGCATATTTCAGATTCAGAGAATTAATCCAAACATCTCAGCCTCATTGACTTTTGCATGCTTCACCCTGTCCACTGTCAACACTATTATTAATAAATATGTAAGAAAAACAAGCAATGCACCAGTCGGTGTGTTGCACCAAACATGGACTGTGTGTTTATGTTCCCACATGGACATCTGGAATAAAATGATGCTCCCCATGGCTGTTTTCTGGCCTGCAGGCTGGCCTTTATGAAGATGACCTCTATGACGGGGCCTGGTGCGCCGGCAGAGATGACCCGCTGCAGTGGTTCGAGGTGGACGCTAAGAGGCGGACAAAGTTCACGGGGGTCATCACACAAGGCAGAAGCTCCCTCTGGTCGTGAGTAGGAATCACGCAGACGTGCATGGAGAGTTGCAGATGGTTGAGGATGAGGATTTTCTCATCCAAGCTACTGTAACTTTAAAGGATAATTGTGGGGGATGGATTTTGTGCCAGTTCTCTAAATTGCCTTAAATCCTGGTGATGTCTAATTGAAGGTTGTTTTAAACCATTAGACAGCCAGTTAGACTGTTATCAGGCCATTAAATAGGTGTTATCGGTGGTTAATAGCACTTAACACAAAGACCAATGGGACGTAAATGTCTGCACAAAATTTCATGGCAATCCATCCAATATTTGTTGTGGGATTTCACTCAAAACCACAAAATTCAACCTCATAGTGGTGGTAGAGGAAACATCAGGGGATCACCAAAGTCAGTAGTGATCATCCTCTAGGGACCATGAATGTCTGTACCAAATTTCATGGAAATCCATCTTATAGTTGTTGAGATAAAGTGGGTCTAAGCCAAAGTGGTGCACCCATGGAGCCATGTCGCTAGCATGGCTAATAACAGTCACTGTAAACAGCCAACTATCTAATTACACATGGCATGACTTTCAAAATAAACTACGGGAAATGAAAACTGGAAGTAGACAGATGGCAATAATTGTTCCAGAACTCTAAATGACTCTTGGATTTTCCTGTAAACCCAACTGGAAATTTTGACTTCACAAATATAAACAAAACAAGCTTTCAATCTCGCCCACATGGCGCTGAACCTTCACTGGTGTTTGCCCCTTTCACGAGTCTTTTTCTGATCCCCTCACTGTGGGATTAAGGATTTATGAGTTTGATGGATTGGAGTACAGCCTCATTCTTTCATCTCTCTTAAAAGGTCACTACATCGTAAAAATAACACGGGAGAAAAAAGATCTTACTGCACTGTAAGCTTGTTCATCACACTCAGATAATGGGAAAAACAAGGGCTATAACAAGTAGGGATTATATTTAAACTTCACACTTTAATTATATTTACAGTAAGTGTTTACAACATGGGATGAGTCTGCTGTGCTCTGCTAAAGATGTCTGTGAAGCTTGTTGAGATATGAATTATAGTACCATCAGGTCTCCATGGCAACTTATATAAAGGGATGGGTATAATCTCACCTCCCACTGCCTCAGCTCATCAGCACATAAGTCTGCCGGGTCTTTTTGTGTGTGTATGCAGTCATTTTTTAAAATATTTACTCCAAATTTGAAACCCAGCAACACATCCCCCTCGCTTCAATTAATGTGCCAGAGTGTATGTTATTTTGGTACTGTTTTTAAGTTAATGTACAGTCATGTATAATTGTAGAGTAGCACCTTTTCTGACATACTTTACACTAAAAACAAATAAAAGTTTAAGTAGAGCTAGAATTAATCATAAAAGTTTGCAACTGTTGACCTTATGACCCTGCCCATTTGTCTCTTTTAAATTAATAACACTAATTCTAACAACCCATTTCAGTGATGATATAATGTTTTTCTACCAATTGGACACTGGGTAGAGTCAACTCAGTATTGCATTGATGCTATATTTAAATTATTGACATTTCTAGTGTGTGACTCTTATGCTGGCATGCTCACATACTGTACAGTACATACTTGATACCATGAGCTCTTGTGAAATCCTCTCTGAGCTCACACAGGATTATGTGTGTGTTTCGTTAAGGTAAGGTACATATAGTCATAGCAATTCACATTGAACTATTCAGCTCACACTTTTCGACAAGACTGGATTCTACATTATGCTAGACCTGCCTTTAAGCTCTTCATGTGTAGGGGAACAACACAGAAAACTCATCCTCACTGTATAGTACAGGCTTGTGGCCTAAATTGTTAATTGCTGTGGGGTAGCAACAAATCAAATCAGATCAAATTTATTTCTAAAGCATATTTAAAACAACATGAGCTGACTAAAGTGCTTTACACACATAGGCAGAATAAAGCAGGTCAACAAAGTACACAATAAAAGCATGCATATACACAAAGATCAAGATCAGATTGATGAGTGATGCAAAAACTAATTAACAGACATTTTTTTCAAATAAGAAACTTATAAAGTTTGCCTTAAAGTGGTCTTGGTTGTATTTGCATTTTTAACCAGAGTCCTATATTCACCAAGAAAACCAACAGCTGCTTCTGTTCACATTTCTGCCATCCACCTACTGTACTGCTCTGTAATAATATTTGACAACTTTCGGCCTTTGTGCTTCTTAATTGGAGAGGGTGGGCACCGACTTGTGGAAACTGCTGTGTAGTCAGAGAGCATGGGGAGATACTGTATCGGGCTGTGTTTGTAATTTTCCTTCAAGGCCAGCCTGAGACAGAATCTCTCCCGCAATTAGCTCTGTAGGGCATGTAGCTGTCTGCGGTGCCAGCTCAGGAGCTTCTGTCTGTAACAGCGCTTTAATTAGCAGAACTGGGAATTCTTACCAGGCTGGACCAGTTCACCGCTGATGTCTTTATCCAGAAGCACCAGAGTCCCTGTCAGCCTACATACTGCTCACAGCTGGAAGAGCTCTGTCTGGCAGGATGGGACATTAAATCACCAGAAAATAAATAGTCTTTCTGCTTAGAGACATAAAAAACATGGTATTATTTTGATGTTTCACCTGTCTGTGCTCTACCTAAGATACTTTTAAAGGAGAATATTGCAAGTTTTAGCTCCTCAACTACAACTCCTATATACTTTTAAAGTTTTTTTTCTTTTCCCGCCATTTCTTTCCATTTATCTCCACTCACTTTTTAAGCTTGCTGGATTTTTGTAATCCATTACAGTGATCTTTAAGTCTGCATTTATTTTTGTCACAGCTACATTATTGTTTCCAGGACCATAGCTTGGTAGTGGCCGAGACATTGCATAGCAGCTCGCCGCAGGCCGCACTTCGCCGCTGCTCTGGTGTGAAATCAGGTGCTGATAGGTGTGTTTTTTAAATTTGGACAAAGCCAGTCTAGCTGTTTCGCCCTGCTTCCAGTGTTTGTGCTAAGCTAAGCTACCGTACAGACCTAAGAGTGGTATCAATCTTCTAACCCTTAATGGCAAGAGAGCAAGTAAGTACATGTCAAACGCTTCCTTTGACATTTACTATCGTTTTTAAATGTAGGAATACATTAATGCTACTTTGAATTCACAATAGCATCACTCACATAAATAATACAGTGCATAGCCTGGTTCTAGACCCCTGAATCACCGCCAGCATTTCTAAATTGTGGCTGAAGTGAAACAAAATGGAAATTCAGTCTGACTATTGGGCCAAACCTTTCTGGAATTCAGAACCTAAACTCGACCCAGTTAAAATGAAAACCATCTGTATGAGTCAGACAAACTTCACTTTTTGCTCATATCCCAAAACTTTAAGCAATAACAGGCTCAAGTGACACTTCTAATATAAATTCTTTGACCTCCTCCTCTTCCATTGTCCTATTTTTAAACAGACTTCCACCCGGTGAGAATTAAGCGTGTCTGGATGGGTTGCTGACTGACTTCCTCACAATCGCCTCATTTGCATTGAATTCAGCCTGATGGGATATTTCTTCTCTTCCTAACGCTAACAGGAGCGACTGGGTGACCTCGTACAAGGTCATGGTGAGCAATGACAGTCACACCTGGATCACACTGAAGAACGGCTCAAAGGACATGGTGAGTAACAATCATGGCATTTAAAACTAGTGTTTCCTCAGCCGATTTGACTGTTGTCAGGCTATTAAATAGGAGTTATCGGTCGCTATAAGCCCCATAGATGTGGGTCAACAGGGGCCTACTACACCCACTAGTAGGTTTTATCAGCTAGTCACATAGTAGATCGCCGAAAGAAGATATAAAAGACGACGACAGCGACCTATAGGGACCTCAGCAAGTCAGGCGCTGTAGCATAAACAGCATGAAATTCCATAAGGAGTGGAGGTTAGGGACGATGGATGAGACAAAATCCTAGACCAGAGTTTGCATCACCAACACACAATGTTTTTCCCTAAACTTAAAACTGTTTTTTTGTTGCCTAAACCTAAAGAAGATGTAGTTTTATTGCCTAAACCTAAAGAAGTTGTAGTTTTGTTGCATAAACCTAAAGAAGTTGTAGTTTTATTGCCTAAACCTAAAGAAGTTGTAGTTTTATTGCCTAAACCTAACAGTTTTTTTTGCCTAAACCTAAAGAAGATGTAGTTTTATTGCTTAAACCTAAAGAAGTTGTAGTTTTGTTGCATAAACCTAAAGAAGTTGTAGTTTTATTGCCTAAACCTAACAGTTTTTTTTTGCCTAAACCTAACTGTTTTTTTTTTTGCCTAAACCTAAAAAAGTTGTTCTATTGCCTAAACCTAACGATTTTGTAGTTTTGTTGCCTAAACCTAAAGAAACCTTTTTCTTTGTGTTCAAAATGTGACGTTTCATTCAGTTTTACAACATGTTAGAACGTGTTACTTTTTAGTTTCACTTTCAGTTTTACAACGTAGTAGGCGTAGTAGGCCCCTACTGACCCACATCTATGGTGCTTATAGCGACTGATAATGCCTATTTAATGTCCTGATAACGGTCAAATCGGGTGGACAACACTGTATATCTACAAAGGCAGTTACTATCACACTGTTTTGAGCTCGAGCATTGTCGCGTAAACTAGCTGCATAAGGAGTCTTGTTTTGTGTGTCCCCTGTTGACTGGAACATGATAGAAAATATGAATTCTTGCCTGAGAGCAATTACAGAGGAAGATTTAGATCTCTGCTCATTTCCAAGCTTAATGAGCTGGGAGGCAGTCTAGTAAATACTGATGAACCCTGAAGCAGATGGGAACCTCATCGTCACAGTTACGTCTCGTCGCTTGATTTAATTAAATAGACAGAAACCAAATACTGGAATTTTTCGTCAAAAAACTAAAGCAACAACTGGTGCATTCGGCCTATAAAATAATAACAATATTAATAATCCTATTATGAATGAATATGCAGATCAGATTATATTTTAGAGGGAAATTATATCCTCGCTTCTCCCTACTGCGGTTCACGTCCCAGCTAATGAGATTTTGGTGTAACTGTACACTCCCTTGGCTGGTGATATGGGAGATAATGCCCCTGCAGTAATTTAAACTACAAGCTCCGCGCTCACCCACTCGCACACCTTTTGTGCCAAATGCCAAACTGCACTGTTTGTCTTGCAAAATGCCAAAAGGTGCAGAGAAGAACTAAAACAGTGGGTGTTAAAATTTACAATGAACTCCCATTGGGATCAAGGTTTAATCATGTCCTACAGGTGCATGAATGTGTGTTTGCTTTAGGGTTATGTGGACCAAAGCATTAGTCTTTTTAGGGTGCATTTTAACCGGGACAATGGTGCTACATTCTAGGCTACATTAGGCTCATTTACAGCTGTTAATCAAAAGGCATTGTCAATGAAAAATACTAATAAATGAACTGAAATAGCTCAAATAAAAACATTCTGTTCTTTATTCACCGTGTGCATGAAATGTGTTTGCCTAAGTAGATCTTCACTGGCAACAGGGAAAAGGAGATCCCGGTTCGAAACCTCTTCCCGGCGCCAGTGGTCGGCCGATACATCCGAGTCAACCCTCGCTCTTGGTTTCACAGCGGCAACGTCTGTATGAGAGTGGAGATCCTTGGCTGTCCTATGCCAGGTGACGGGTTTGTATGGACAAAGCAGACACATGAATACTTCCTGCCACTGGAGGGTAGAAATATCAGGATGATACAGGATTTTAAACTACAAAATACAGCATATCAGAACGAAACATATAAGCTTTTCCTGATCTGATGTCACTATCAACATGGACAGCATCACTGTTTCAAAAAATAAAAGTGTTCAGGCTGTTCTCGTACACCGTTCGTAGCTATACCTACGAAAAGTAAATGCACTGTAATTCATATACGTTATTGTAAACCAGGAAGTATGAAGAGCAACAAACGCTGTGTAGGGAGTAGGATTTTCGCCCAGAAGATTGCTGTTCGGACCTCGTGTAAAACCAGAAGTTAACGTTGATTTATTTGTCACATAACTTCCGTACTTAAGTTACGACACTTCCGGAGTTAGTTTAATCCAAACCATGATTTTTTTCCTAAAACTAACTAAAGTTTTGTTGCTTAAACCTAACAAAGTTGTTTCCTGTGAACACGGAAGTTTATTTTGAAAAGACTGTATGCATATAACAAGCAGAAATTGACACATGTTGCTGGACAAAAAATAAGGAATAACCTTTTGTAAGATATCATATGAACTGTTGTATCAGGAAATGTTTTTTGGTTAAGCACAAACACCCCTTGGTTAGGATTAGAGAAAGGTCGTGGTTTTGGTTAAAATGACTTCTTCCACTGTTCGTGTCACCTGTGTGAAGTTTCATTTTCACTTTACAAATGTAGTCGTTTTAAGCCAAACCATGATGTTTTTTCCTAAACCTAACTAAGTGATTTGTTGCCTAATTCACAACATCAACCACGTGTTTACTTCGGCCGTAAAGTGACGCCAAGGGGTCCCAACAACAGCTGGGACGAGAACGTGTTGGCCCCACTTACCTCTACTGGTATCTTGTCATGCAGACACAGTACTTTTGGTTTTATGTGCTGAGGTTTTGACACGATTTTCACAGGAACATTTTCTATAAATAATTGTCCCAATGAAAGCTTCGCACAGCGAGGTCTGCTGAGATTATCCACGCAGTAACTGGGACATTGTTTCTTGAAAGACAGGTTGCTGTTGAGTTATTAATGTGTAACTGTCGAGTGCCGTGAGCACAACAAATTAAATTTAACTTCCTTTGTGCTGGGGTGATGGCAGATATCTCAAAGCCCTGGCACAAAATACCAAAACTTTGTTCCTGGCTGTGAGGTAAAATATGTTTAATTTGGCTGAAGTGAAGCTAAACTGGAGGGAAGAGGGCAGGTGCTCAGCGTTTATAGTCTCGACACACCTGACACGATCATTAATTTCCTTCATTGCAAATAAAAATAACTCTTTCTGACTCCCCACAGATCCAAATAATTATTACCACAGACGCAATGAAGTCATAACAACAGACGACTTGGACTTCAGACACCACAGCTACAAAGAAATGAGGCAGGTGAGTCACAGTGAAAGAGAAAAACAACAGATATCATCTGCCCCGCTTATTCAAAGACACCAGAGCAATAAAACATCTTGTGTAACTGCATGAGAGCCAACGCCGGACATGTTGTGTCCTCTGCAAAGAACAAAGTGTGCGGCAACACTAACAAATGAAGTGAGCCGGAGCTGCCAGGCACATAAAAATGCATTAAGCATCTCCTGGGCTGTGTCATTACTTATTCATATAGTTGTCATGAACAGTAGTCTGTTTGTACTGAGAAGGAGGACAGCTGTATTTGTCACAGCTTACACTGTGAGTGCTTGTGAAGGTACAAGTGCTGGGAATCGCAATCGTCTGTAATGTAGCAGCTCGTCTACAGGTGTCCCAAACTGCTGTTATGACCCACAATGAGACTTTTAATGCTCTGAACGTATGGCTCATTATTAGGCTGTTTTTTTTCTTCTGGTGTGACAGCCTGAGAGTGAATTAAATGGACTGGTTTTCTTTTTTGTACCTTCGAGGCTAATGTGTGTCACACAGGGGTGTCCAACCTCAATAGACCTTCACAAAGAAAAGGACTATTTTTAAAACTCGCCTCCTAAAGCCTTTTCACTCCTGACATTTCTTTTCTCCGTGCAGGTACTTGATCGTACCGTATCTCTCCACAGCAGTTTAAATAGTTCTGTGCCACAACCTCAAAACGGAAATTGCCCATTGTGGCTTCTCAAATAAAGTACATGCCCCATGAGAGGAGGGAGAAGATATCTCTCTTACTGCTTAAGGACTGTCCTTTTCTTAGATCACGACTGATTGAAGTGTAGTAGCCGCGGGGATACGGATATTGTCAGAGCGTGGACAGTTGAAAGACGTTATAAAATAGGTGGAAAGAAAGAATATTTTCCACATTCTTCAAAGAGGAAGATGGTGTATTACCTAGTCATTACCCTGGCACATCAAGGGAATACTGCGCTTTATTAAACCGGGAGCGAAGAATATCTCCGACTTGTAACCCTTTGCTTTACAGAACCAGATGTTTGTTTAATGATTTACTTGGTTAGAAAAGTCAAGGATCAACTCCGGACTTAATTAAAAAGCCCATCACTCCTGAACTGGTTAATGACTTCTGCATCAGCTGGAAGAGCGAGTAAACACAGATTTCTTAACAGCTTGTTAGTCTTTATCCTGCTGCACTTCCTCTTTGTGTCTCCACTCATCATGCCCACATGGGTAAATGATAGTTGTTGCTATTTTAATCAGCTCCTCCACAAGCCTGTCTTCATAATTAGCTTGACTGATTTTCCACACAGCAGCCCCTCCTTCCACCGGCTAGAGTGTTATTAAATATGGTCTGTGACACAGCACTGCTGATATTGGTTTTGAAATCTCCAGTTACATTGAGATTAATTTGTATTATTTTGAGGCTACAAGTACCCAGCATTTTTAGTAACAATACCACAATGTAAAAATACCTCCGAGTCTGAAAAGTGAAGCCAATGCTGAAGTGCCTTTAACTTGCATTATTTCTAATAGCCAGCAGGGGGCGACTCCTCTGGTTGCAAAAAGAAGTCTGATTATATAGAAGTCTATGAGAAAATAAGCCTACTTCTCTCTTGATTTATTACCTCAGTAAACATTGTAAACATGAGTTTATGGTCTCAATTGCTAGTTTCAAGTCTTCTTCAGTACAGCATGATGTTCATTTAGTAAATTATGGTCCCATATAGAGTCAAATAGACCATAAAGCAGGGGATGCTTTAGGGCGTGACTACCTTGTGATTGACAGGTCGCTACCACGGAGTTGTCCGGTCTGGGTGTTGTCCGTGTTTTCCTCTTACAACTTTAACCGTTTCACAGTGTGTTTTCAGTTCATGAAAGTTAATTGTAACATTTTGGTCGCATAAAAATGTCTTATTCAGCGTTCGGTTGTACTTTGCTCCACCCTCTCGTGTCACTTATGGTTGCCAAAAACCAACATGTTGACAGCGAAAATGCTAAACTCAAGCCTCCAAATTAGTCTTCAACAAACCAATGTGTGACGTCATGGTGACTATGCCCACTTCTTATATACAGTTGTATTTTTCTATAAAATCTAATATTCATGACTAATAAGCAACAGTCAAAATAAAAAAAACAACATTTTTATGTATTATTTAATCAGAATTTGATTGACTGTAACCAAGCAACCCGCCAACTGTCATCAGATTCTGATTCAAATGTTGCTAAATTCTGATTGGTCCATTGAAGTATGTGACATCATCTTTTCCTAAATGAGTCCCGCCCCCTTAATTTATTTTTTCAATTAAATCTAATCTATAACATTTCATTTTACAAATAGACAATTCTGATAATGTAATCATCACTTATAACATATCTAATAGAGAAACGTAACAGTAAGTAAACTATATAATACAAATAATACAAATAAAAAAACATAATAAAATTACAGGGGACTTTTGAAAAAGCTTGCCCCCTTAAAACTAGTGAGGAGAGCAAATAGAAAAAAAAGAAATGCAGATATCTCTCATGAAAAATAACCCAAACTGTTCAAACTTTGGCATATAATTGTGTGTTCATGTAAGACTCCATTATTCATACTGAGAGGCTCATTGAGAAAATAAGTTTTCAGGGCCTTTAAATAAAAGTGTTTGAAAGTATTTGCAACAAAATGTTCTTAAAGCCCCCGAAAACATTGTGTTTCTCTATAACATTAAATATTCCTTACTACAAATGTCCAGCAGTTAAATACAAAAACTTGTATCTAATTTATCAAGAGCTGATGCTTCATTATTTGCCTTCCACAGCTTATGAAGGTGGTGAATGAAATGTGTCCCAACATCACCCGGATCTATAACATAGGAAAGAGCCAGAGCGGCCTCAAGCTGTACGCCATAGAGATTTCTGACAAACCAGGAGAGCATGAAGTTGGTGAGTATATTTAAGGCAACAGAATGTGATTTAATGTCCAATAATAATGACATGAGAGATGTCACACTGTGTTCCCCAGAGTGTTTTCCTCTGTGTCATGTAGTTGCAGTGATTGTATATTTAATCTCCCATCTCTCCCTTTGTATAAACCTGTTGACCAGGTGAACCAGAGTTTCGTTACACAGCGGGTTCCCATGGTAACGAGGTGCTGGGACGAGAGCTGCTCCTCCTGCTGATGCAGTTCATGTGTCTGGAGTATCTGTCCGGCAACGAGCGGATACGTCACTTGGTGGAGGAGACCAGGATCCACCTGTTGCCATCTGTCAACCCCGATGGGTACGAGAAAGCCTTTGAAGTGGTAGGTCTGCAAGACGGCCATTAGTGACCTCACACATCACACGCTGGCCTCTGGTTGAAAACAACACCACCGTATCTGGTGGCAAGACTTCTCCTGATAAGAGCACATGTGGTGCGTGCTGGAAAATTGGTTTGAATGACCTGGTGGAATATATGAACAATGCATGTGTTGTATGTGAGTGAACATGGACCGCCTGTTCTGCCTCTAAAACACATCTTGTTGGCTGTGGTTTTAAATCAGCTGCACGCTTGCAGGATTATATGCCCAATAGTTATGAAACACAAATAGATAAAGACAAATCTGACAGTGCTTTGCTTCATTAACGTCAATGACATCAGGTAATTCGGTGACCTGATGTGTAAATGCACTGTATTTACTGTAACGCTTTGTTTTACAAAAGTTAATGGTGCCGTGTTAGCTTGTACTGAAATTTGCATGTACATGAGATGAGACTATTCGACACTATGTGGAATATATATAAAAGGAAAGTCAACAGGCCTGTTTTTTTGTTTTTCAGCTAAAATAATCACATTTCTTATTTTCAATATTTTTTCCCCATTTTCAACAGTCATAAAATTATACAATACAAAGACCTACAATTAAGATTAATAATTAAAATTAATACATACCACTACAAAATAAAACTACAAAACAAGAACAAATACAGACACAACAAAAAAAATACAATAAATATTAATAATAATAAAATACAATTCTATAATAATAATAATAATAATAATAATAATAATGCTGATGCAATGATTAAAGTTTCACTAGAGGTGCTAAATGTGAGATTGGGGGCATTTCTATTGCCTCCGCATGGCTCTCAACATAGCAACATGGCCGTGAGATAGCCAGTGGGGCACACTCGCATGCATGAACATGCACTAAAAGCATGAGTGGCCGGCCCGGCGATATAAACAAAGCAAAGAGAAGCTCAGATTACAACACACACGGAGGGAAAGCGACTTCATTCTCTGCTCAGGTAGCTCTGAATATCATCTAGAGAACCTTTAAGCTTTATTTTGAAAATGTACACTGAATTAAATGACTCTGTCTACTGTAAAAGGGTCACTAGTTGTGCTGCACCCACTCAGAATAAACACCCGACTCTACTCAGTTTAGCAGCTTTTTTTAGATGAGCCGCGTTGACAGGGAGGCAAAGTGCGATGATAACTAACTCCACACTTCCCATCAAGCCATCTGAACCGTGTTACAGGGCTCCATCTGCAATCACAGAACTGTTGTCACCACGAATAACTAATATCATTTTCTCTGACTTTCCCCATCACATTTAGTTTCTTGTTCTTGTTCTTTTGCTGCAGGGTTCAGAGCTCAGTGGCTGGTCTCTGGGTCGATGGAGCACCGACGGAATAGACATCCACCACAACTTCCCCGACCTCAACTCCATCCTGTGGGAGGCCGAGGCCAAGAAGTGGATCCCTCGCAAAATGTTCAACCACCATGTGCCCATCCCGGAGTGGTACCTGTCCAAAAACGCCTCAGTGAGTCTGATTGACTGTTGTATGGTATTTTAAACTTATTCAATGTGTATATTTCCCCATCCCTTCAGGTAAATGTATGTCATTTCAACACGTTCTCATCCCAACTCATCACATACGCCCCTTGGTGTCACTTTGGGATTAGGCAACAAAAACACCATAGTAAGGTCTAGGAAAGAAATACATGATTGGGCTTAAAGCTACTACGTTTGTGCAGTGAAAATTAAACTGAACGTTGTGAACACAGGACATGAACAAACAGCTGATTGTAACTTGACACACGGGACACGAACAGCAGTGTCCTGGATGAAAGCCTTGTGTTTGTTGGGCCCATCCACCTCCAATCCTGCCCGCCCGGTGTGTCTCTTTCGCTCTTTAAACTACGTCACCACCTGGCGCACTTTCTCAGAGTGTTTACTGTTGCCGTGGTTAACATTATAGTTAATGGAACGCCCAGTGTGTTTCAAACTGGCGCTAAAGGGTGCCTTGTGTGGCGATACCGAACGCTGACGGACGCATTTAATGCCCTGGGAATGAGAAGGGGCTGGTAATTTTCAGATTACGGTTTATAGAAAAGACACATTTGTGCCCAAAATCTACAGGCTGCAACTTCATCTTTAATAATGTGATTGCCATTCAGTTTCCAGTGATTTCACCTACAGGCAGGGCTGTCCTCGACCAAAGAAATTCTTAGTCGACAAACATTCAAACGATTTTACGATTTACGACTGATCGACTAGCTGATTTAATCGACAGATCTGTAAACCTGAGCTTCCCCACAAAGAATCACCACTTTAAATCTTGTGTTTACCAGAAATGTGCTCATAAGTTTCATGGAAATAAGTCATTCAGCATGAAAGAAACATAAAAAAACAACTAATCGACTAAAGAAATCTCCGTCGACCTAGACAAATTATGACTCCATGTCCTTATCCTGCACCTCCTCCAGTTTAACAAATAAATCGTCTGCTTCTTGAAAAGGGTACAGCAGCCTCGTGGGCATACCAATGCTGTCTATTTTGGGAGAAGCGGATTCGTTTGTGACGAAGAGGCTGTGAGCTAAAATAGACCCATTGAGCTATTAAAAGCTCATCCTCACTAGTGTTCTGACGTTACTGAGAGCCACGAGTGAGTCACACCAAAACCTCCAGAGTAGCTGCTGCAGAGCTGGGATCCCCATCTGTGCACAGGAAGCTGTGAAAACTAACCTCGCTTGCCTCAATGACCGGCCCCCACCAGAGATAAGGAGGGCTGGGTTTAATAAGAGTTCAAACAGCAGCTGCTTTTTTTCTATCAATAAATGTGTTTCAGAATCAATAAAATTTGTTTAGTGTGTGAACAGCTTTATCACTCCCTCTTGAGAGCACGCCGGAAGTGAAATTGTTTCCAGGGAGGGAGTTAATTTAGCAATCAGAGTACTGAGATGATTGGAGGAATTACATTATCCTCCCCTTCTCCTGTGTCCACCACTACAGGTTGCCGTGGAGACGCGGGCTCTGGTAGCATGGATGGAGAAGATGCCCTTTGTGCTGGGCGGTAATATCCAGGGAGGGGAGCTGGTGGTGACCTTCCCTTACGACAAAACTCGAGGCCAAGGGGTTGGCAGGGAGCCGACCCCCACCCCGGATGACCACGTCTTCCGCTGGCTGGCCTTCTCCTACGCGTCCACCCACCGCCTGATGACCGCCGCCAACCGAAGGGTCTGCCACACTGAAGACTTCGCCAAGGAGGACGGCACCATCAACGGAGCGTCCTGGCACACTGCAGCTGGCAGTCAGTATCCGTGTTATGCAGGATTTCTCTGCTTCAGCTCTGATCCTTTGAGCCGTAGCTTTGTTTAGCCCACATCTGCATATTCAGTGCTGAACCCCCTTTGGCGGTTTCAAAGCCCCCAGGTTTTTAGTTTGAAGCGTCGTGTAAGGATTCAAAGGCAAACAAACAAAGAAAAGGCAAAAGTGAAATCCATTTCACTCTTAATTAACACCACAACGTTTTTATATTCTCTTTTATTTACTCTTTTGTCAACGTGCCTTAAACACACAGAGCGTATGCACTCTGTATAAGTAGGTGCTGGGAATCTGGTTTGTGAATTTATTTTATTAATTTATTTATTTTTTTATTTTAGATTTTATTTTAAATTTATTATATTTTTTTATATTTTTTATATTTCTTATTTATTTATTTTTTACTATCTATTTAATACTATAATAATCGCGATTAATCGCAAATCAATCACATTTTTTTCTGTTAAAAATGTACCTTAAAAGGAATATTTGTCAAGTGGTCGGCAAATATGCTTGCTTTATGCAAATGTATGTATATATTTATTATTGGAAATCAATTAACAACACAAAACAATGACAAATAATGTACAGAAACCCTTTAGCGTAAATAAATATGCTCAAAATCATAACATGGCAAACTGAAGCCCAACAGGCAACAACAGCTGTCAGTGTGTCAGTGTGCTGACTTGACTATGACTTGCCCCAAACTGCATGTGATTATCATAAAGTGGGCATGTCTGTAAAGGGGAGACTCGTGGGTACCCATAGAACCCATTTTCATTCACATATCTAGAGGTCAGAGGTCAAGGGACCCCTTTGAAAATGGCCATGACAGTTTTTCCTCGCCAAAATTTAGTGTAAGTTTGGAGCATTATTTAGCCTCTTTCGTGACAAGCTAGTATGACATGGTTGGTACAGATAGATTCCTTTGTTTTGTAGTTTAATATGATACCAGTATCTTCTCTCTAGCTTTACCGCTACAACCTAAAAATGTACGTTAATGCGTTGAAGAAATTAGTGTGTTATCGTGTTAACTTTGACAGGCCTAAAAAAAATAATAATACCACCACAACTTCTAAACCAATAACTGTGTAAAATGCTGCCCTAAGTTGATGCTGGCCTACAGATACAGTGTGTTTCTCTTTCTCGGCAGGTATGAACGATTTCAGTTACTTGCACACCAACTGCTTTGAGTTGTCGATGTACGTGGGCTGTGACAAATTCCCTCATGAGAGCGAACTGCCTGAGGAGTGGGAGAACAATCGCGAGTCTCTGCTTGTCTTCATGGAGCAGGTATTGTACAAAGTAGCTCCTGCAAATCACACAAGAAAACCTGCGCGCACGCAAGCGAGCCACATAAACACATGCTTTTTATTGTCTTGGAGTTATTTTAGGAATACGGTAGCCCTATCTATTTGTTCCTGTTATTCTTTTTACTAAAGCATTTACTAAAAAATGCTGTATCAATACCGTACGATCACATAGTCTACACATTTTAACTGTCATCTATTTAGATAGATGGATGTTGTGGTAAGATTTAAACCCTTTCTGAAATTTGCGGTGAAAGCCAAGCGTACTGAGGGTTACAAAGTCAAAATAAGTCTGCATTCTAAGCCGAACTTTGAGAAGACTCGTTGTCCTGTTATGTTATATTCTCTCTAGTGATGTGGACCCATGTTGGGACACATCTTTTATTTAAATATTGAAGCTGGATGAGGAGAAAATATATTAAAACATGCTGCAAACTGAAGATCATACATTATGCATGATGTCATCTCATCATGTAATATACATCGTATTGAATTATGAAGTAGATTTTGATGGCAGGATTCACACATGGCTGCATGCTTTTCATGTGCAGGTGCATCGTGGAATCAAAGGTGTGGTGAGGGACCTGCAAGGTCGCGGAATAGCCAACGCTATCATCTCTGTGGAAGGCATCAGCCTCGATATTCGCACAGGTACATTTCACATGATTCTTATGTAGGATTTAAGCTATTAATGGTTCATTTGATGTGGATATTTTCCCCCTTTCATCTCTGAAATTGTTGCTTTTGCAATCAAAGCAGCAGAGAGAAGCTACCTCAGGGGCGCTCTGACTCGACTGTCTCTTCACATTATTCCTCAGGAATGACTCAGTCTTACAGTAAGTTAGTATTCCAGTGTTACATGGAATAAACAGCATAAACAAAAGCAGCTGAAGCAGGTTGGAGTCTGACTCAATTCACAGTCATAGCCGGCGTCGTCCAAGCCTCCTGCTCTGAATTTGACTATTGATTGTGCGTCCTCGAGGCAATCTCTGCTGATGCCTGAAAAATGCAGCAGTCAAAGCCAAAGTAGTTTTGTACTTGGAGCATGAAATCGAATGTCCAAAAGGACATTAACCATTATTATTCCTGGAACTAAGTGTGAGCCACTGTTTAACCTCTCAGTTGCAAAAGATTTTAGGGCTATTTATTTTTAAAATTGTACCTTTTCAGCTGCTTTGAATTTGCTTTGGAGCTGTATGAACCCTCAAAAACAGACATTTGCTAAGCAGTTGTTCTCCCATCTGGATGAATCAACTGTAAAAGCAGGACAGACAGCCTGTATGCTACTCATGCACATCCATATCTGAAAGATGTTTTGCCAGACTGAGTATTCATTAGCTCATAAGCATTTTATATTGAAGCATTCCAGGAAACAATTAGATTTCCTTCTGCCGTCTGAATGTGAGCGCAGATGTAACTGTTTGGATCGACTGCAGATCAGCAGCAGAGACAGACCTGCTGTCATATTTCATTTGTCTCGGTGGTCGTTCAGACGTGTCAGGTGGGTGTACTGTCGTTTTTTGTGCGAGTGTCAAAGGCTGAGAATACACCACGAGCACACTCGTGTTCCCAGGTCACATAAAGGCAGCGCTCAGCGGAGAGAAACCAAGAAAATCCAACATGACAAAGCGGAGCTATTTTTAAATACCTAAATAGGAATATAGAACGCCTCCCGTCTCAAAAGTAGAACACAAAGATCTCTCCAACTTTTATTTCAGGATTTAGATGAATGCTTGCTTTTTGCCACTGCTTAGCAGGCTCTTTAAATTCAGCTTTCTAGGACAAGATTTGCATATTGCTGCTGTTGCACAAATAATGTGCATCTGTTACTGTTATGCTTGTTGGGATTTAATATAAATACAATGTTTACATGGTATTGCTAATGGTTGGGCCAACAACATAACTGCCCATTTGAATAATCATAATCCATCAATTATTCATAATTTCTATCTTTTTGTTATATTATTTACATTCAACAGATATAGATTTAAAGGGGACATCATGAAAAACTTGTGCAAATACTTTTGGGTATCTGGAGTGTTTACCAACTCATAAAACTGGGAAATAAGACGACCCAGTCAGTTATTTTGTGGGCTGCCTAGATCGGAAAACATGTGATTCAACAAGCGAGTCAGATTTGGGCTTTTTCGGGTCGCTAAAACGGAGCGTTTCAGACAGAGGGTTTTTGCAACCAGAAGTGACAGGAGAGGGTGGAGCTAAGTACAACCGAACGCTGAGTAAGACATTTTTAGGCGACCAAAATGTTACAATTAACTTTCATGAACTGTGAAAAGGTTAAAGTTGTAAGACGAAAACACGGACAACTCCCAGACCGGACAACGCCGTGGTAGCAACCTGTCAATCACAAGGTAGCCACGCCCCAAAGGGGACCATAATTTACTAAATGAACATCATGCTGTATTGAAGAAGACTTGAAACTAGCGATTGAGACCATAAACTCATGTTTACAATGTTTACTGAGGTAATAAATCATGTGAGAAGTAGGCTCATTTTTTCATAAACTTCTATACAAACTGAATTATTTTTTGCAACCAGAGGAGTCGCCCCCTGCTGGCTGTTAGAAAGAATGCAAGTTTAAGGCACTTCAGCATTGGCTTCACTTTTCTGAACCGGAAGCCGCCTGGTTTGAGCATGCAATACCCCGACACAACAATCACCACGTGCATGCAAAAAGTGCCGAAATTATTGTTTTCTATGTTTTCAGCTGCTGATGGCGATTACTGGCGCTTGCTGAACCCCGGAGAGTACAGAGTAACAGCCAGGGCCGAGGGCTACAGCCTCACCAGCAAGAAGTGCGAGGTGGGCTACGAGATGGGCGCCACCAGCTGCGACTTCATCATCGGCCGCACCAACCTGTCACGAATCAAAGAAATAATGGAAAAATTCAACAAGCAGCCAATCAGATTGCCCGTCAGGCCGCTCCAAGCTCGCAGGTCCAGAGAGAGACGCCTGGGAACATAATGACTGTACGAGGAAGAATTAATAACAAACATCTGCCCTGATCAGACCGGGGTCAACTCCAAGCCCGGGTTTGGACCTCTGTCAAATTCCTCCCGAGCGCTGTCAGCGGAATCAGTGTTTGAAGATTAAAAATGTGG
This sequence comes from Sebastes umbrosus, assembly GCF_015220745.1. Taxonomy (NCBI): domain Eukaryota; kingdom Metazoa; phylum Chordata; class Actinopteri; order Perciformes; family Sebastidae; genus Sebastes; species Sebastes umbrosus. The sequence continues at coordinate 18,306,012 of NC_051288.1, read as the reverse complement.
ATTAATTTAAAACGGGATGCTTTGTTTGTATTTTGTTTTGTTTGGTTTCGTCCCCAGGCATAAGCTCTCTCTGTGTTCACTGTTCTCAACTTTTCTTCATATCCACTGTATTCTGTCAAGTTTATGTTTATGATCCCTCTTTTTCAGTTCATATTATATTATTAAGACATCTACCGTCATTCCCCCTGTGATATCAACCATACCGACAGAATGTATTAAGAACTTATTTTTTTAAATAAAAGAAAATTGAAATATGAGTTACAGATGGGGAATTTGACGAAGCATCTAATTTTAACCATTATGAGGAATGGCCATGACTGTCATTATGTACATACTTATGAACTTATGTAACACAGTTATGTAAACCATTACAAAAGCTTCATTACCTGCACTTGTACAATTTTTGTTCCTTTAAAAAAAACTTGTGGACTCAGTGACCTTTTGGTGTGTCATTTAGTTTTTTATACACTTATTAAATAAAGATTATGTTTGCACAAATTGGAATTGTTTAATTGCTCATGTGCACACATCAATCAATCAATCAGTCAAGCTTAATTTGTATAGCGCCTTTCATACAGTTCAATGCAGTTCGTAACGCTTTATTTTGAAATTACACACACATAAAAGAAAGTAGTATCAGTATTTTAGCGGCCAAACTAATACCACAGATGGACAGTAGTACATATAAAAAGTAAACTGAAATGAATGCATAAAAAATATACAAATAATATATAAAATATTATATTTAAATTAAAAGTGAACAAAAATTATAAAAGTAAAATGAAATAAATTAAATACAAAATTAGATGTTTTAACCAACATGTAAACAAGGTTGGTGTTTTTAATGTATTTTTTAACATAATATAGCTGTTTTCCCATGGTTTAATGAACATTTATCAACAATAATATACTGTAATTTAATTAATTTTGACTGTAAAACATGCTCTGTATTTATAGAGTTTATTGCATGTCATTTTATTTATTTACTATAATTTGATGGCTGCCTGTACTTTTATCATTTATTTTATATATATATATATCACAGTTTTTCAACAGTGTAGTATACCGGAACATCTATAGTAGGTCTGGAGACAAAAATATAATTAATACATCTTTATGTTCTCTCCTTTACACAATATTTCACATCGAAATTACCAGGAATGTTATAAATTGATGAATAAATTCAAACCATTTCCAGTTGCGAATGATTTAATGTCGTATGATTAATATTGAAATGAACTCTGACATTACATTCGCTGCAGTTTGATTGAACATCCCAAATGGAAAATAAACTCTCATTTCACTCTGTAATCACAGTGGTTAATTCTAAGCATCCTCTCATTTGATTTCTGCAGCGAGGAAATCGTATCTTGGGAGTGTCGAGGTGGAAAGGCTCTAATTATCAGAGCTCTGCTGGGGCTTTTACGGATCACTGGCTTATTCTGACAACAACACCATGCAGCCTTCCTTCTCTCTGGCCGGCATGCAATTATAGGAAGACCTCAACCTCTTATCTCCGCCTCCAAAGGTTATTGAACGGAGGATCACACACCTGTCATCATCTCAGAGCACTGGAGAGAATAGGACACATCAGAGCGTGTTAATATTACCATGCTTTTATACCATAATCAGTGACGAGTGTGTGCCTCACACTCAAAGTTTCATCAAATTGATTTTGTGGAATATTATGTAGCTACGAACGGTGTATGAGAACAGCCTGCTCATCAATAGGCAGCTAAATCTATACTCAAATTTAAAAACTTTTTTATAAAAGCTGTTGTATCGACTGTAGAACATGAATAGAGAGGGTACTGGAATACATTCCCTCTTGTAAACTGTGTATTTTGAGAAAAAAAAAATTAAACCATCAAATGAAATCATTAGAATAAAAATAAAGAAGGCGTTCACAATGGGGAATCCAAGTTTCTGTGTGGCTGCAGAGAGTCTGAAGTCTCTCTCAACTTTCAAATGCTGCACTGATGTTGACCAGACTTCCAGGGGGACACAGAGGCCATTTTAATATAACTGGTGACATCTATCATTTCCCTGTCGTGCAGAGAAGACATGTGGTCAGCAGTTATGCTTGAAGGACCAGATGTGAGAGCTTTGACAATTTAAAAAGTGTCTGACACACAGTGAGATGTAAAAACCCAACGTTTACCTTTAATCACTGTCCTTTGATGTTACCCTTCTGTTTTGGGGTTAAACAAGCCATTCGTTTACTGGAAAAGGCAGGTTTGACCATTAATCAGAGGTGATGTTCATTAATAATAAGACAAATTGAGGACCAAACTTCTCCCATATGGACAGCAGACAATCCCAATGAGTTACGGTGGGCGTGGGATCGTGGTGGGATGGGGGGATGGGGGTTGCACAGTGTAGCCGCTGTGGCCTGCAGCTGTGATACCGTGCAGATGTGTGGGAAGACACAGGCACCAGCTGACCTTGCCAGCAGTCAAAAGGCCAGCGCTTCTTCAGAAGTCCGTCCAGCCTTTGAAGTGTTAAGAGTGGCGGCCTGCGATATCACAGGAGTGAGTCGCCATGCGGCGTTGGTAAACCAGCTCTTAACCTCTCTCCCATCCGCTGCTCCGAAGCCTCTGAGACAGATTAGACTCTCTGCTTGGCTCGATGGACATCAAAGACGACAACCAGATCAGCAACGAGATGGAGGGTCATTGAAAAGTGTTGTTATTTCTGGAGTAATTTATCAAGTTTAGACTCATAATATTGTGTTTGATTTTGCATTTTTTGCACAAGCACAACCACTTCACCGCAGTCTAATGTCGACCCAATGGTGGCGCTAGAGGCAAAGTCAGAGGATCATCAAAGTCGCTAGTCTTTATCCTCCAGGGATCATGAAAGTCTGTACCAAATTTCATGATAATCCATCCAATAGTCGTAGAGATATTTGAGTCGGGATCAAAGGTGGCGGACCATCCGTCCCGGCCGGGTCGACAGAGTTCACCATCCCAAGAGTCATGCTGCTAGTGTTGCTCAAAATAAGACCCAGGCTGTGATAAACCAGAATAATCCTTTAATATGTGTGAACTGGGTTAAGGAGATGGTTATTCAAATAGTTGGCAAAATATTTGTTTTTTAATCCATTTGTACCCAAAGACTATATTTAGTATTATAAGGAAAAATGTCACAACATTTATTCTGATTGGTCAAAAGTCTTGAAATTTGGTACGGACATACTTTGGGAAAGTATCTAAGAGTAAAACTTTGACATCTTTTTAGATTTTATTTGTAGTCAAAGTCATGATTTTTGAAAAATGAGGAAAAATGCATTGTATTTATTAAATATTTTCCATATGAAATATCTTTTTACACTGCATATGTGTGCATATCTTTGATATTCAACTTGTTATGAGTTCATACTTGATTGTGCTGAGGTTTAGCCATTTTCTTCTCACACTATATCTAGTATTTGGGTACATGGGACGACTGTTTTTTCCTACAATATAATGGAGTCTGTTTGCAAAAACAGAAGTCCCATCATGTGCCCAAATACTATATATAGTAGGTGAAGGAAAACTCACTTATCAGCCAAATGGTTTGACCAATTGTGAAAATTTCTTCACATTGTGCTCAGGCAAAGGAAATTACAAATTTCAGTTGCGGGCACAAATGGGTTAAACTTGATTACATTGTTAACATCTCCAAATAAAAGTCTGTCAAGACACAAACGCTAAAGCTCAATATTTGCTCTATGAATCTGTCAAGTATTTGATTAAATTCAACAACAAATTCTCATTAATGATGATAAAAGCATGATTATTTTGCTGGCAGTTTAAATGGTGCACAGATCAGCAGTGTGTGCTACACAGTGTGAGTGAGTCCTTTTAAAGTGCAGCAGCTCCAGCACAGATGTTACAGGTTTAGGTAACGAGCAAACCAACTCCACCCACCAGCAGTAGCAGACTCATCACACACGGCTGGAGCAGCTCTGGATTTAGTGCCGAGAGTTTTTTTAGGTGGAGAAAAAAAATACTACTAGAGCAAAATATTTAATCACAAATTAAAAAGTTTTGTGAAATACCATCAAATTGTTTAGGATCCCTCACAGCTGATATATGCACCTGTCATTTATGTTTTGTGACAGGTGGAAACCAAATACAGAAAACCATAAAGGATGTCAAATACATTAATTTCCATGCTCAACCAGATATGTGAAAGGCCTTGTAGACACCCAGGTGTTTGTGCTTTGCATTGATTAGCCCTCTGCTCCAAACACAGGTGTTTAAATAGACTCTGCTCACAGGGGCATAGAGCAGTTTTGGTATTTTTTGAGACATTATCAAACTCCTATGGACTCTTTTTTACAACATGGCTTATCAAAAAACAAACAAAATTTATTGATTATCAATAAATAAATGGCCCTGTTCCATTTAGGTGTTTCAGTACGCCATATCACTGAGCCAGTATGCACAATAAAAGAGGCAAAGTCCCACCCCTTCCGGTGTCCCCCATCGGACCTTATTTAGGACAAAATATGTACAGCAAGAGACAAATACTTTCTTGATACCATTTGAATTATGGTATGAATCACACACATGCTGTTTGATAATTTTGAAAGTCAAGAAGGTCACAGTTTGTCGTAGTATCGTTTAGTTTTGTGTGAAACAGCTCAGCGAACTACATCTCTCGTCTCCAATCCAATCCAAATTTATTTATAAAGCACATATAAAAACAACAAAAGTTGACCAAAGTGCTGTACAATTAAACTTAATAAAAAAACATAAAAACAACACTAAGACCAATTTAAAACCAACAGGACATTAAAATAATAAAAGCATTAAGACCAATAGGAAAGGAAAAAAGGATTAAAAAAGGCAACTCTCATGCCGAGCCAAAAGCCAAGGAACTTTCTTGACTTGCAAAATTATCTTTTAAACTGACAAACATCATATGTGTGATTCATGGCGCAATTGAAACGAGATCATCATATTTTTTCCAAAAAAAGCTCCCATGATGTTCCACCGGAAGGGGCGGGACTCTCTATATCCGGACTCTGGAACTGGAACAACTTACTGAAATGCTGCCTTCGTTAAGGTTTCTAATTACAGGTGTGTCTCTCCTGCTATGACATGTCAACATGTCTGCCGTGAAAAATGTCCACCGTTTTATTTGAGTGAATTCTTTGGAGTAAATTCATCCACCATTACAATGCCCTAAAAAACTACTGGGCCCTAATCTGCACCAAAAACTAACCAATTCAACTTCCCCCCTAAGGTTTCATTAAATTATGTTGTTTATTTAGATGTCCTAGCAGCAGCCACACATATGCCATAACTACACGGTGTACACACAGTCAAACAGAAAGCATGTGGTGGCATATGGGAGAGAAACAAGAGCACAAGTGGGATAATGAGCACCACATGCTTTTTGTTTGTTGATATATGATGCTGGATCCTCCATCACAATTCTCACAAATTCACCTACGTGTCATTCAAATGTGGTGGTTTGTTGGGGTTTTTTTTAGAGTTCGGATGACACAAAGCAGCATTCATAGTCCTCATTCGAGTCTTTTATTTTTGTATTTTTGTGGTTTTGCAACAGAAAAAAAATCCAAAAAACAGAACATTCATTCTTTGGCCTTTTCATACTTTCTATTTTTTTGTGGTTTTCCAAGTACCTGTCAAAATAGATGTTATTCTACGCTTTTTTTTTGACGAATGACTGGATAAATGTGTCATTTTACGTTCACACATTTAGGAGGAAAATTGATCTTCATTACACCACTGTACTAAATCACTTGAAAGCATGATTTATACAGATTTCACACACAAAAGAAATTCATAGGCTAGGGATTCAGACTTTCGGAGCTGTGAGGTTAACTCCTTTTGGTTTCTGGACCCAAGTCAAAGGGTTATGAAGAGAAAACAAAAAACATTCCTCTGTTTTACAGAGCGAGGTGTCCACTTTTCACTCCGAGTTGTGGTTTATTTCGCACTCAGAGGGGGTCGGTTGACCAAGTGGGTTGAGACCAACCATGATTAAGATGTGTCTTACGGTCAGTGCCGCCCACCTGAAGATAATCACCGGCTCCTGGGGTGTGAATCAGTGTACAGAATCTCAGACGTGGCCAACTCAGCCAGCCACTGATGTCGTTTCATTACCACCTGCACTGTGGTGTGAACAGAAAAATCGCTTCCCTCCGACTCAGAGTGATTGCAGGTGGAAACAGTCGGAATTGCTGCGGATGCAAAAGCTGAAAGTCTGTCGAACCCTCCCGTTGTTCCTTAAAGACGTGATTATGGCACTGATTTATCACTCCGTGCGATGCAGGCGAGAAATTTCCACTCATCACCAACATTTTCTGAGTGGTTAAGCTATCTTTTGCAGTGTTATTTTGAATTTTTTTCTCTCATCACTGAATCTCCTGAACAGACCAAAACTAACAATGGATTTATCCCACTAACAAGTGTTGATATAGCTTATTCTTCTGTGCCATGGAGCTCCACGGTTGTCTAAAAGCTATTAAAAACACATAAAACAAAAAGCCACACCATTATATTTGGGTGACACATCACTTCATTACAGTGAACATAACCAGGGCAGTTTATTTTGTGAAAAACACTGATTTGCAAGTTTGAGGAACGTAGAGAAAAAAGAAAACTGGCTGTGTTCAATGTAAGATTTCATCGTAAAGTTTGGGTGCTTAATTATTTTTATATAATTAAACTATTATTTTGTATACATTCCATGTTTTTTTTAGCCAATGGCAAACTGTCAAATCCTCATGGGAGTAGTTGCTGAACACTAACAACTCTGTTGGTCGTTACTCTTCTATATCTTTACATAGTTGTTTGCTGCTATATTAATACTCAGAATTTTGAATTTAGCACCTATAAAATGACAAGGTGTTTTAAGTTATCCATTTGAAAGATCTACCACAACCCAATGTGCAGAACTTGGACTACAGTAAGCTGTCTAAATTATTTATTTTTTTATTTCCATCACCACTATCGAAACCAAATATCTTCATCGTTATTATTAACAGATAACAGTCCTCATCACCATTATCATCACATCGCCACCGTCATCAACTGTTTGTCATCTTAGCCATCTGTAGCAGCAGCAGCAGCAGCATTGAGCCAGTGGTTTAATAAATTAGGAAGTACATAACAAAACACTTCAGGCAGTCACCATAACAAAATGAGGTATATTACACTCAATTCATCGTCACCTATAACAGTTCAAACTTAATTTGCATGTGAAGCAGCACATTCTGTAACACTCAAACAAATACAGTGTTGTCATAAATTACACATATCAAAAAGACTCAAAAATACTTTTCACGTTGTCATTTATCTAAATCTGTCAACATATTATATTGTGTTTAGCTTGTTTTTCACCAAATAACCATCATGTATGACAAAAATAACGACTCTACATCAGTGCAAAACATCAGCGAGGAGTTCAGCCCAGTCGCCAGGAGAAAATGTTGGCATTGTACATTTCTGCAAAACACGGGTATGTTGAATGTGGACGTTTTTGCATTGGGTCAGAGCAAGTGACGTAGTATATCGAGTGACCGTTATTGAAAGTTACGTTGTGTAATAAGGAGCATAACAAGCGAGAAAGTCCACTATGGGTAGGTGGGACTGGTTGTGGATGGGTCAAACAAACACAGGACTTTCACCCAGGAGATTGCTGTTCGTGTATCATGTGAAACCAAAAGTAAATGTTGACTTTACACTTGTTACGTAACGTTACGTAAGAATGTCTGCTACAGCCATGGATGTATTAAGAGAACTGGATACAGTGTTCGGAGGCGGGGCAGCGTTCATTTCTATGAAATTTGGTCAGTGGTGCATGAAGCCAAAAAAGTTTGACTTCCAAAGATAAAATTACCCGGATCTTCCGTCGATCTTCCGAATTAATTAGGTCCATAGAGCAGGCGCAGTAGCGTTTCTTTTAACTCCGCCCTCCCGGTCCGCGGTCCAGCCTTGGTCTGGGTCTCATTCATATGAACGGAGGAAGGGAAATAACTCTGGATTCGGCTATTAGTGCATTTTAAATCGTTTAGCACCTAATGATTTAAATAAGGGCTATTCAAGTGTTCATACTAGGAAGTTGATTCTCCTAAAAAAAAATTATCCGCTGAGTTACAGACGTCTCTTTCCCAATGTAAGTCTATGGGAAAAAGTATTTTTGGGCCCAACAGCATCACGTGACGGACACGGAAGTTTGGCCACTATAAAAACTTTCTTCAAATCTTGGCACATTTTCTGGGGGCTTGGCTAAGGGCGGTTGTTATTTATTTGTTGCGTTACGTTGTTGCATTACGTTGTTGCGTTACGTTGTTGCGTTACGTTGTTGCGTTACGTTGTTGCGTTACGTTGTTGCGTTACGTTGTTGCATTACGTTGTTGAGTTATGTTATGTTGTTCTGGTTATGTTACGTTGTAACGTTATTATTTTAACACAAATCATGATGTTTTTTCTAACCGTAACCGAGTAGTTTAGTTGCCTAAACCTAACCAATCGTTTCACAACATTAACAACGTGGCATTGTGTGTTTCTGCAAGCATGACTAGAGGCTGATATATTTATGAAATGCATTTTTGGGTCAGAAACGTCAACATTCAGCGTATCCCGTGGTTTGCAGTAACGTACCAACATTTGTTCTGGCGACTGGGTTGAGAAATTATCATCAAAAGCAGAGTTAGGGTACAGAAATACAAATTCTAGATCATTATGTGTTAATGAACGGAAGTGAATAAGGCAATGATTGACCCTATCTATATTGTTCAAGATGTGCAATTGTGAATGGAAAAACTCTAAACCGTCATATATCACAGAATTTAAGGCATCAGTTGTCTTGGAGTGTCATACAGTACTTCACAATGCATCATATATCCAAGACAGCCATTTCTCCTCTGTATTATCACAAATAAAATAAACATGTATCAATTAGTAATAACATAAATATTCTATATCCATCTTCTCTTCTATTTCCAGAAACATGAAGTGCAGCTACTAATATTTGGCTCACTGGGCATCATCGATCATTTTGGCACTGTGTGATACATCCAGTATCTCACTGTTGGCCCCGTTCATGTACCATCTAAACACACTGTATATCCAAATCCATCAAAAACGTTTGCAATATTCTCTGTTTTCTGAACTCAGGTGCTATCTACAGTTTGTCAACTCTATAACAAGTGGAGCCCAGTCACAAGCCCTCTGATACAGAGCTGCCTGTCTTCTGATACAGAACACAAATGGATATAATAGGTACAACATATAGTGAGTCAGATAACACTTCAGTCAAGAGGGCTCTTGGGCTTATAGGTCTTCAAGAAAGGCCTGGAAACTACTAAACTGCACAAGCAATGGGACTAAATAAATATACAGTAAAAAGGTGATATTGCCATCCTTCTATAGATATCAATCTCATTAAAAAACATATATACGCTGGTTGCCATGTATATTTCTTAAAAACACGAAACAGAGAGCAGAGATTATTTCTTTAGCTTTTCATGGACGGCCGTCATTGCTATTAAATACATCATATACATTTTTCTTTCCTGTCCGTCTTGCCCAAAATGTGTGATAAAGTATGAAGCGGTCTCTACGGTTTCACTCCTCTCTGTGAGCACAAACCCGGCCAAGTACAGTCCATCACGCTCCACTTGACTAAACAACCTGAGGGGCACATGTCAGTCATCTTGACAGCAAAGGCAGCCGGTTTTTGAAGGCCTATTTTTCCCGTTAAATCTCTGCTTGGCCGGGTCAGTAAGTAAGTCCTTCAAAACGATGGCAATTTGTTTACACACACGAAACACAGAAAAACACACACAGTCTTGCTTTCTTCCTTCGTTGGCCCTTACACTACAGGACAATGTACTAGAAAAATAAAAAGTACCTTAAATTTGTTAAATTGGGAGTGTGTTTAACCCCATCAAGTCTGAAATAACCTGAGCCGAACTGTCTGCTGTATGTTTTCATCTGTAATACAATTTGGGGACTGGTTTTGGTTAGGCTAGTTTTCAGTGCTACATACAGTGTGAACGTATCACTTGCAAACACTTTGCACAGACTAAAACAGACATACAGCCATTCCCTATCCTTTTTTCTTTAAACATAATATGAATACACAAATCCGGGGAAATACCGGAACTAAACAAATAGCCATTACTGCGGTGGCAGTACGCTCGTGGTTGCTCGTAGTGACGGCAGCTGCTGAAAACACGAACAGAACATGTAGGCGTCCTCGTAAAAGCCTTAAATTACACTTTAATCAATTTTAAATACATACCCATCTGTATTTATTATCTACGCCAACCATTTACGTAAGTTATTACGAGCAACCACAGACGCATTCCGCTGAAAGTCACCAGTTATCACGGTTAGCTGACACTGATGGTACGTGTCCACAGGGTCATTTTCCCAGCATTGCACGCTTGATGGCCCACTAGGCACCTGATTGGACGAATGCTTTCACTCGTGGGCTTCTGCTGCTGCCAGCTTTCAAAGAAGAACGAACATGGCGGCTCGTTTGGGTACTTTTTTCTTGTATATTATGAAAATAGTTCATCGAAATGTGTTTCTGAAAATATTTGAGGCGTGAAATAAGCCATGCAGTTGCCGAATCTTTCTTCATTTTAGATCAACAACGGCAAATGAGGAGCGGCCAACGTGACGGCCCGTCTCTCAAAACACAACGCTGCGCTACCAGAATGCATTACACGGCTGCTTACGTAGACAACAAATGGGAAGTGTGGAAATGACGGATCCTGTGGACATGAGTCACTAGGACTTGCCACCGCAGTAATGGCGTCGCTGGATGGTGGAACACACAAAGCGGTCGCCGGATTCGTCTATACTACAGTAATGTAAAACAAAATCAATGTATCGTATATGAGACTGAAAGCTATACCCTAGTTAGAATAATGAGGCTATGAATTGGCTGTTCTTCTTGGGCGAGCACATCTGTCTCTCCAGGTGGATGTGAAACCTGCCGTTGCTCATCGTCCTCACAAGTTCACTGCACTGATCGGCTGTTCTTGGAACTCAGTATGCAAGCACAGTGGTATTCCCTGTGCAGGGATTTGCCCTTGTCTGTAGTCACTGTTTTTTTGGCATATCAGACCAAATTCAAGCAGACGCGGATAGGAACAACCAATATTTGTTCTCTTCTTCATCGAAGATAAATCAGCCTCATATTTCCCTGACAGTCGCCGGGTCATCCCTCAGCCCGTATCACTGTCACTCTGCCGTCGGTATGCTGCGCACTTGGTTCTCGTGCCCGCGCCCGGACGCGTTCAGGGAGCTTCGCTTCAGCAGCCTGTTGATGATGTCAGTGCACGTCTTCTTGTACTGGTGTCGGAGCAGGGAGTACACAAAGGGGTCGCAGGCTGCCTTGCTGTAAGCTAAGCACTTGGAGACAATTCCCCAGTGGGGGTTGATAGGCACCGCTGGAAATAACTCCACGATCCTGCAGGCAAGCATAAAGAAAGGGTGGTGAGGGAGGGAGAGCAGGGCAAAGGCAGGGGCTGGAAAAGACGTGCATGCCCTAAGCTTATTATGCAGAAATAGAAATACATTTGCAAGACATTGTTGCCCATATGGGGCTTCTTCACTACTGCAGTTATGTAGAGAACATAAGAGTTTTTTTCTATATGGAGTCATTTATGTAAGTACTTATTCTCTCTAAAGATATTGTTAAAGATAAAATGTAGACAGCAGTTAAGTGAAACTACATTTAGAGTTCCTCTCTCTTTCTCTCATGCGTGTGGATATACAGCTCGTTCTTATTCCCAGGGCGCCAAATACCGAGTCTTAAGTCACGTGACTCGTCGGTATCGCCAGTCCCGTGAGTCGCTAGTCAGTGAAGTTACAGTCAACCACGACCGTTTCCTAACCCTAGCTAAGTGGTTGTGTTGCCTAAACATAACTTCTTGTGAAAACAGAAGTTTATTTTGAAGGGACACTATGCATGTAACGAGCGTATATTGACACACCGCAAGAGGCGTACCCCGTGCATCGGTTTCCAATGCCGAGGGGCACTGACCAAGCGGTGATATTTAACGAGTTGGGAGCGAGAATGTGTTGATAGGGGAGGTGGATCATCAAACACAAGTCTTTCATCCAGGAGAACGCTCTGTTTGTGTCCTGTGCATCACGTTACAATCAGCTGTTCGTTCGTGTACCGCGTTCACAACGTTCAGTGTCATTTTCACTGTACAAACACAGTAGTTTTAAGCCCATCATGTAGTTCTTTCCTAAACCTATCTATAGTGGTTTTCATGCCAAAAATAAAGTGACACCGAGGGGCGTGACAAAGCGGCGATATGTGACAAGTTAGGATGAGAACGTGTTGGGATTTACAGCGTGACGCTACTTGTCATCTCATTTGCAGCAAGCAGCGTAAATGTCAGAAAAGAGAAAAGCAGCAGAGCTACCGGAAGACTAAAACAGACCCGTCTGAGCAGTAATGAGTGTCTGGAAACTAGCCAATTACCTCTGATTGTTATTTAATTGAGTATTAGACTGAGGGCTGAGCAGAAAACCACAAAGGACAGAGGACAGTGAGTTCTTCCAGCAGTCTGGGGAAAGAAATACTCTTCTGTACTTCAGATACTGTATATCTGATTTAAAGAGGCACATAATGAGCTTTGTTGTCTGCATCTCAACGTGATTCCACTCATGCTCATAAAAACATAAAATTGGTGCGTTCACACTCATTTTTGCCACGTATAAAACCATTTTACCGTACGTGATGTCATAAAAGGTATAAAACAAAATTGCTGATCCTCTTCGCCTGCACTCTGTATGATTACTCTGTCCACAATCAGGCTCTGTCAGCACATTAACACTGGCCTGATATGGGCCAGTGGCCATCACTGGCATTTGCCCACACACTCCACGGCACCGAACAGGAGGTTAAGTCATCTGCCCCGGCGCACAGCGGGGCTTTTACTATACACACGATGACCCCGACAGCAAATGAGCTTTTAGCGTAATATATTCAGATTTTAATTAGTAAACTGCCATTTGCAGAATGAGAGCATGCACAGCGCTGCTATGCTCATTCATTACTGACAGTTTACTGATAAAACTGTGAGTGCTTGTTGTCCGAGTGGATCAAAAACTCAACGTTTAACTTTTTTTTTTTGACGACCTAGTTTCATTTCAAAAAGGTCTTCCAATTTAAGATTTTAATTAAAGATGTTAATGGGTGATTTATGAAAGATAAAACTCACTTTCATATCCTACCAGATAGTCATCTAATCTCCATCTTCATCTCCCCGACATCTTATGAGGTGAGGTACATTTAAATAAGATATATGGGTACTAATTTATGGAACCTTTTTCTCATTTAGGTCAAATTATGTCATAAAGGGATCTTGCAAAGTTGTAGTTTGATGGATGTCTGAAGTTGCACGTATTGGGTCATTTGTAGAGCTGCAGCGATTAATCGATTAGTTGTAAACTATTTAATTAAACACCAACTATTTTGATAATCGATTAATCGGTTTGAGTAATTTTCTAAGAAAAAAAGTAAAAATTCTCTGATTCAAGGTTCTTAAATGTGAATATTTTCTGGTTTCTTTACTCCTCTATGACAGTAAACTGAATATCTTTGAGTTGTGGACAAAACAAGACATTTGAGGACGTCATCTTGGGCTTTGGGAAACACTGATCATCATTTTTACACCATTTTCTGACATTTTATAGACCAAACAACTAATCGATTAATCGAGAAAATAATCAACAGATTAATAAACAATGAAAATAATCATTAGTTGTTACCTAGATTACCTGGGTGCTCTGGTGCTCGAGCATCCACCAGAAAGGTTGAGCACCCACTGGGAAGACTGATCAAAAAAATAAATGATTACATAAATAAATAAATAAATAAATGAAACTGCATCTTAAAAAAATGCATCTAGTTATACAACTATTACTGTATTACGAATCGCCATCCAATTAAAATTGTTACAGGTCTGAGCGACATAGTTTTATGTTGTGGCCAATGTGTATGTAAATAGCCCAGTGTTTCCCATTAATTGCTATTTCTTCATCGGATAACTGTTTAAAACACTTGCAGAACATGTTAACTTCTGTATTTGTTTACTTCTAATTATAAGTATTAGTAATAAGGATTTCTAGCTGCTCCCTAAGTTAAAGCTAAACATGGGGAAGCTGCCTTTTAACGTCTATGATGTTCAAATGTGGAACAAATTGCCAGAAGAGTTTGAGAAGACTTGAGCTCACCACAGACCAACCTGTTTACCATTGCTTTTAATATTTTTTTTCAAAAATCAAATGTATTTGTTAGTTTGTTTTATGGTTCTTATTCTATGTGCGTTTGCCTGTTTTTATTGTTTTTATCATTTGTCTTTGGGTTGCATTTGGGTATGAAATATGTTATAAAGTACTCTGCATGTATCTTTTGATATTTTGAATATTGTTTATAGTGGAGGTAACAAACTAGTCATAGGTTTCTTTCCTCTCCCTGCACACTGTATTTTTTTATTTTCTCTATGTTCTTTGTATGATTTACATACACTTTCCTCTCACATGTCCACTCATACATCATGCCTCATGCGACATCCTCTCTGTGTCCATTGATTGATGTGGATTTCAGCTAACTAACTGATGCACCCGACGAACTTGAGGAGAAAAGTGCTAATGCAGCAGCAACAGCAGAGCAGAGGCATATTACTTATCACAAGGTCAGCCAATCTCATCTTCCAACTCTGGCCGGTGAGGAGAGTAAGCAGAGAGGAGGCAGAGAGGAAGAGGAGAAGGAGGAGGATGAGGAGGAGGAGGGGGGGTTGACAGCAGAGGAGGGAGGTTTGGGGTATACCAGCAGAACAAAAGGGGCTGCCGCAGTGTGTGTGCCAGCGTGGTGGTTTCCCTCCCTCTCACCTTGTGATCACATAGGGAGCGAAGCAGAGCATAAAGGTGCCGATGAAGGTGCTGATCTTCCTCGTCGCTCTCTGTCGTCTTCTCTTCTGTTCCTCCAGGCAACGCTGGCGAACACTGGAAACACAGAAGGGAGACACAATGAGGGAAGACCAAAAAGTGTCTCCAGCAATATCACAAAAAAGACAGTATAGGAGTGGGTGTTTCATTCCTGTCGTGCAGGGGGTTAAATATAGGTGGCTGAGCTGAGGTAAAAATAATTGAGTTATCCTAAAGACACAAAGTGAGGATCTCCCCACTTGAAGAATTACAATTTCAACACCCTGTGTGTGAGCCTGAGTGCACCAAGGCTGTGATGTCATGATGACAAACTGCTTCAAGTAATAGGCTATGAAACAGAGGTCATCAATGTGAGGAATGGCAGGAGTTAGAACACTATAGCATGCACCTTATAGACAGTAGCTGTGATCTATACAGTATATAACCAAACTTACAAGGATGGATCTCTTACAAACACACACACACACACACACACACACACACACATTATATATTGTTTTTTCTAGAGGCAGAGTAAAGCAATCTCCGGATAGCATTTCAATAGAATCAGATTTTGCACTCCCTCTGAATACTGAGCACACATTTCAGATGTCAGCATCATTATCTGCACATTTCAGGCCTTATAAAATCAATATGAAAAGGAAGGATGACTCCAACTCCACTTCCTGAGTTTCCCCTCTTTTTCATCAGAGGGTTGATTTGTACAGTTTGTTCTTTTTTTTTCTCTAAATGCTCTCTTCTAACTAAACAATCTTTAAAATGTCCTTATTTGCTTTTCAAATGTTAGTCCACAGTGCAGACTGGTATAAGGTAGTAAGAGGTGCCCTGACTAACCATACACTGGTATAAGGTATAGTAAGAGGTGCCCTGATGCAGGTGCAACACAAGCAGAAATATACAAAGTTAAAGGTCCCATATTATAAAAAAGTGAGATTTTCATGTTTTTTTATTATAAAGCAGGCTTAAGTCCTATATAAATACTGTGAAAGTATTGAAACACTCAATCCACAGGGAAATACACACAGCCCGTATTCAGGAACTCTGCATTTGAAACAAGCTGTTCGGGTTTCTGTCCATTTGTGATGTCACGAATATACAATATTTAGACCCTTGACACAGTTTTAAACGTAAACATCCTAAATGTGTCACAATTTATTCCTGGTTGCAGTGTGTATGTGAATGTCATCAGCTGACAGGAAGTACACATGGACCCAAGCTGTTGCCTAGCAACGCGATTCCATTGCAATTCCGTCAAAATGCGCTAAAACAGAGCGTTTCAGACAGAGGGTAAATACAGGCATATTCAGGCCGACAGCATGAGGAAAATAAAGTTGTTTTTTTTAACATTACAGCATGTAGACATGTTCTAGTAGAAACACAGAATACAAATATGAACCTGAAAATCAGCATGATATGGGACCTTTAAAGGCGCCTCACTCACCTGGGGTGTATATCCACCAGCAGCACCAAAGTTTGCATGGTAATAACATCGATCCTCTTACAGTGAAACCTTGCCACTTTGAGCACTTTGAGGTATGTGACATACAGCACATTTCAGGCTTTAAAACTCAATATGAAAAGGAAGGATGGCTCCAACTACACTTCCTGAGTTCCCCCTCTTTTTCATCAGTGTTGATTTGTACAGTTTGTTCTTTTTTTTTTTTCTCTAAATGCTCTCTTCTAACTAAACAATCTTGAAAAATGTCCTTTTTTTGCTTTCCAAATGTGAGTCCAGACTGGTATAAGGTAGTAAGAGGTGTGTAATGGAAAATTACATTGTATGTAATGATGTCTCTTTATGCAATAGTGGAAAGTTACTGTCTGGAATATACAAAGTGAAAAGGAGCCTCACTCACCTGGGGTGTATATCCACCAGCAGCACCAAAGTTTGCATGGTAATAACATCGATCCTCTTGCAGTGAAACCTTGCCACTTTGAGCACTTTGAGGTATGTGACACACAGCACTATAAAAGACAGCAGGAAGGTGAAGGAGTGGAAGAACACGGTGAAGATGACGAACTGGGTCCTGGTGCTCGCCCTCGGGTTGGACAGGGTGCAGGACGCGTAGAGCCGGTGGTATCCCACCCAGGAGAAGCAGGTGGCCACCGTGGAGAAGGACGCACAGTGCGCCCACGTGTACCCGAGCACCAGAGCCGCGTCCCGGTGGCGCATCTTGGAGTGGTACCTCAGTGGGAACACCACGGCGATCCACCTGTCGATGCTCAGCGCAGCCATGCTCAGCATGGAGTTGGTGGACAGGAAGGTCTCCAGGAAGCCCACGATCTGGCAGAAACCGTCTCCACCGGGCTGAGCTTTACCCACAAGTCCAGCCAGAGTGAGAGGCATGTTGGAGACGGTGAGCAACAGGTTGCAGAAGGTGAGGTTGAGATTGAACAAGCCGGGCACCTGCTTGCGGATCTCCGGGTTGTAGAGGAAGCAGATCAGCACCAGGACGTTGGACAGCAACGACACCACGATGATCACAACCACCAACACAGAGAGAAGCACCTCCGCAGTGTCCATCCTGCATGTGGGCTCACTTATCCCCACTTTTTTGTGCGCATATCCAGTCTTCAGAATGGCATTAATCATCCATAACCGTGTCCAAGCATCCCTCAGATATCTCCACTGGTAGGGTTTCTCTTTTTTTTTCTCCCCATGCAAAAATGATGATCAGGGGGATTCCTGCATGATAAGAAGTATTTCCCCTTGTTTTTTATTCCTGCAGGAAAAAAACAGCTCTGGTGCCAAAGCTCTGCTCTCTTCTGGCACTGCGTCTTGCAGTAGTGGGGTTTTGTGTCGTCCTGCATGTGATGCGCTCTCGAGGCATCACCCAGTGCATGCACACTGCACAGTGTGTGGGCAATACTTGATCTCTCCCCAGACTCCTTCTGAGGAAACACAAAGAACATTAATAAGTGGGGATTCCTGCTAGAGGAAAAAAAAAAGAAAAGGAAATTGTAGTGATTCCCCCAGAGAGTTTCCTTCCTGTCACACCATACCAAACTTGCAAGAAAAAAAAACGTCAGATTTAAACAGTAAATGACAAATCTGATGCTTTTGTTTGTTCTCTTTTTACTTGGAACACTAGTTTATTATTATTATTATTATTTTACATAATACATTATGAATTATTCAATGATGCCACCATTGTCTGATGCATTCAAGGTGTATTGTTTTTCTTCTTTAAGGTCTCCTTTAGATTGCTTTTCAAGGAAGACCTGGATGCAGCAGTGACATGACTATAGATGCAACACAGGCAACATATCCTCCTGAGACCCAGCCCATTGACATGTGTCCTCTGTAGTGGACATTTTGTCCACTTGCATATCCTCTTACTCTTTTGACTTACTCTATCAATCCCTGGTGTATTGTAAAGAGGACATCATGGGCTTTCCAGTGATATGGCATGTGTTTTTTTTTAATCAAGTTGAATGTATTCTTGGTTTAATATCACTCTACGGCCATAATCTGTATCTGACATGCTGTAAAATAAAAAATAAAGTTCAAAAAGCCTAAATTGTAATTTTCTTTTAACCCTAAATAGGAAGGAAATCACACAAAAACAGTAATTGTAGTTCCCAGGAGGATATCCGGTAAAGGAAATTGTCACACAATATCCTGCTAAGAACACATATTTGAATTCAAATATTTAAATCGTCCATACACAAAAAAGGGTTGATGCAAAAGCAATTGTCCAGTGATTTTCTTTTCTTTTTTCCCACTCTCTTATTTTGAAACTGATTGTTAAAAGACAAATGAATTCATGTTTCATTGATTTTAAACCATCATTGCATTCCAGCAGCATCTCTATATTCTCCTCATGCTTTGCTCAAATATCTTCAAGTCTACTCCATCAGTTTGATAAGGAGCAACATCCTCCGTTTTCCTCCTGAAAGCCGGATGGATGACGCCCCCACACTTCTGCTGCCCCTCTGGACTTGAATGTGGGGGAATCTTTCCTCTGGAGCGTGGTGCTCATCCGAGTGTGCTGCGGCACGTGAAGCCGCTGGAGCAGCAGGGTGAGGTGGTGGTGGTGATGTGGTGGTGGTGATGTGGTGGTGGAGGTTGTGGGCTGCAATAAGGGGAAAGTGGGGGTGGGGTGTCAGAGTGAGAGTGTGTGGGCGGAAAGAGTTATTGTTACTGCATGCACATTGTGTTTGAGATGTGATACTAAGCAGGTCACCTCTTCATTCTCTCTCCTGGGTGGCAAAAAGGTGAACATGAGAGGAAAAAAGGGGAGTTTTCCTTGAAAAGGAGGCTCATTAAAATGCCATCCTGTAATGGTGTCTGTGGAGTAGCCTATATGTGCTGATGTTTGCTCCTGATGCAAGGAGAAGGAGGCTGCAGGGGGAAGGACAGACAGCCCTGCCAGCTGCTGGGTGTTATTAAGCTGAAATGTGTCTCCATCTTGTTCCCAGAGTAAAGCTGTGATGGATGCATTTCCAGCATTATACTTGCACGTGTGATGGTGCCATCAGCATTTAGAGAAAGGAGCACTCCGAGCAGCGCTGTCATGCAGCTCCTTGTGCAGCTCTCTGCTGTCAGTTCAGAGGCCTTATCGGCACAGAGCCACCAGTTGATCTCAGGCGCAAGAGCAGCTTCTCCTAGGTGTCACTTTAATTATTCTTTTTATAATTAAATGTCAGCTCCGCAGACAATAAAGGCATCCTAAAAATATAGCTTTGAGTGATATGGATGGAGGTTTAATGTGCATGGCTGAGAGGGTGGATTTTTGTTGTTCTAGCTGGCAAATTTTCTTTAAAAAAAAGTGAGTTTTTTTGCCAAAGATGCATCAGTCAGAACAAAGCCACACAGACATCCCCATTAAGCACCGTGCCACATTAGACGGACGTGCACGGAAATAGCTTTTGATAAGGATGAATGGTGTTTTCAAAGATACATAATGTCCTCTTTTATTCCACCTGAAAGAGGCTTAATTTGAGGAGAGCATTATGTCCAGGCAGGTCCCTGTAAATGAGGTCTGGACACATGGGCTTTGACGCCTCCTGGCCTCAGGTAATATCACCTTTGTCTGATGTTGGTCGAGTACGTCTCACGGATTAATCAGAGACACGATAAACACACAAAATGTTAACGGCTCTTTGCCTATTTTTAGGAGGTAAATGTTAATAAAGTCAATCCAGGTAAAAGCCATTACGTCGTACTGATTTCATCATCCATCCATCACGAAACATTGATAAGAGGGATTTTTAAGCTTTGAGACTAGATCGTGCAAATGAATGCAAAGTTTGTGCCTGTAACAGTGGTAGCAGGTTTCAGTTTATTTACATTATCTATGTCTATTCTTTTTTCTTTTTTGATTAATCGATTCATTCTTTAGTCTACAAAATGTCTAAAGATGATGAAAAAAATGATTTTTCACAATTTTGTTTGTTTTGTTCAACCAACAGTTCAAACCCAAGGATATTCAATTATGAAAGATATAAAAACAGAAACAATGCAGCAAATTCTCGCGTTTTAGAAGCTGGAACCAGTAAGTTTTTCGCATTTTTGCTTGTTAAAGGACAATTCATCAATTATTAAATTTATAGACCAGTTGACTAAATGTTTAAGCGCTTTAGTTGACTTGTTTTTACCAATTTGGTTAACGATCGCTCGCCTCTGGCTACATTTTAATCCAAGTGAAAAACTCTTACCATCGTCTGTATCGATTTTCTTCTTAAAGGTGCTAAAATCGAAAATCAGAGCATTTCTATTGCCTCCACACGGTTCTCAACATGGCGACAGCTGAGCTGACAGCTCATAGCTAACAGCCCTAACAGTTAAAACAACAGCAACAGTGCTGACTGAGCTAACAGTGTTTACCTGAGGGTGACCGGAGGGTGGGTCGGCGTTATCAGCTGTAACCTCCGTATGAGAGCATGCAGAGCGGCCGGCCCGTCTATGTCAATAAAGCACAGAGAAGCTCTTATTACAACACACACAGAAGGAGAGCGACTTCATTCTCTGCTCAGATAGACAGTGCTCCTCTATATCTTTACATATAAAATAGTTGTATGCGGGTGTATATTAATGCACTGAATACCATATAAAGAACCTTTAACTGTGAAATCATGTAAAAGATGGATTTTTGTATCACCTAAAATCTGAATTTTGTGGGGAATCCTTTGTGTTCTCTGTGTTTGAGATGAGTCAAGATATCTCAAGTCTGCAGATCTGCTCTTTGAGGATAATAGTTCTTGTCAGGGGATTTAACAAGTGCAGGACTCGACTGTGAGAGACGGTAGGATGAGAGAAAGCCTGCAGCTCTCCTCCTTTTTGCTGTGACAGTGTGGATTTGAATGCGCTGCCAGTTCCAATTCCACACTCGACTTCCCTCAGATTGGCAGGCTGGCGTAAATTTTAAACCTAGATGTGTGCTTTACGTTTTCCCGACTCACCTTAGAGTATAGACTTGTCACTTATATTTTGGACATATCTCAACTGGGGACGCAGGACTTCTATGTTGAGTTGAGAGGAACTTACTTTAGAAAAAAGTTTGGGGAATTTGGTGTAAATAAATTGGAAAACTTACATGTTATGTAACTCAGGAGAGTGCATACATACTGTATGAGCTGACCGGTAGCACGGTGGTCTTGTGGTTCATAAAGGTCTCATAGGTGAAGACAGGAGGGAGACTCACTCAGACAAACAGTGAAATGCCAACCTGCAAGTGAAGGCGAAGGGAAGGTGTTGACACTGCTAACGATAATGCAGCTTCCTGTTACCCCTGGCTCAGTCATCACCACTGCAGCCCGTTTGATACTCAACATAGTTTGGTATGACAGCGTGCGTGTTTGTTAAAGAGGACCTATTATGCGTTTGGGCTTTTTCCCTTTCCTTTAGTGTGTTATATAGTTTTTTGTGCATGTAAAAGGTCTGCAAAGTTACAAAGCCCAAAGTCCAAGCCAAAGGGAGTTACACTCCCCCGCAGAAAAACTGCTCCTGGACTGCATGAAACACCTCACTTAAAGTCCCGCCTTTTTCTTCCGTAACATGGTGATGTCACCAAGTAACACATTTGCATAATACCTGCCTAGTGGCTAGTTTGGCACACCCTCAAACAAAGCAAGTTAAATCGAAGCAGGAGTGGAGAACGAAGAGTTTGGTTCGGTTGACCAATCACAACAGAGTCGGCCAACTGATCAATCAGAGCAGACTGGGCTTTTTGTTTTTCGTGGTGATGGGGGGGTTCGAGGAGAATCCCAAAATACAACTACAGTATGCACATAAAAATAAGCATAACAATTCCTCTTTAAAAAAGCATAAAGGGCAAAAGAAGTTAATTGTCCAACCGGCTAACTTAGCTTAGCACAAAAGTACCAATCATTTCTAACAATCCTAAATGGACCAGTACTTTTAATGCTTCAGTACATTCTGCTAATACTTCCGTACTTATCTGCTTATTTATTGTTCCCATGGTATTGTTCAAACATGGGCCCAGTGGTGGAAAGTAACCTTTACTCAACTACTTGTCCAGTTTTTAGGCAGTATTTCCATTCTGAGTCACTTTAAAGTTGCAGTGTGTAGGATTTGGCGTCATCTAGCGGTGAGGTTGCAGGTTGCAACCAACTGAAACTTCACCCGTGTGCCAAGCGTGTAGGAGAAATACAGTGGCTGACGCAAAAATGTGAAAACGCAAATGGCCTTATCCAGAGCCAGAGTTTGATTTGTTCGTTCTGGGCTACTAACTAACTCCGTGAAGAGGACCCGCTCCATATGTAGATATAAACGACTCATTCTAAGCTAACGAAAACACAACGATTATACACAAATAAAATCATAGTTATTAATATTATATTCCCTTTCTACCAATAGATCCCCCCAAATGCTACACACTGTTCCTTTAAGTGGAAATGTTATTCCACTACAGCCATAGTTAATAGTCACAATGCAGATCAAGACTTTGCATACAAGACATTTCGTCTGGTATATTAGCTCCATTTCGACCAGCTGCATTAACATGCTGTAGTAACAATAATCCAATAATGTAACACTGGTAACACTCTGAGTGTTGTATATGATTGTTAGAAAAGCCTCCCTGATAAGAGGCTGCTGTCCGTGTCCTCCATCTGTATGCCTGGCTGGGCAGTGCACCACCAAAACCCTTCTGAACAATGTGAGGCTCCCGTCATTTCACATTAGCCGTGAGGATGTCGAGGAAACCCAGCACCGAGGCCGAGCTCGCCATCAGCAATTTATAATCAGAACACTGTTAATACAGGCACCGAGCTATGGAGTACAAGCTTATTTTCATTATGGATCCCGGAGGGTTTTGGCAGTGTGACAACATGCTCAAGGCTGTAAATAGGCAACTGTCTCGAGTAGAAAACCAAAGGATTTTAGTCTGACATGGTGTCAGTGTGGTGTTGACAAATTGCTTTTAGTATAATATTTGGACGATAAAACATCCAGCTGTAATTATGATCTGTAGCTGGACGGACTTCTGTGAATATTTTCTGCTCAGCGTCTGTAGCATGGAGTCAGATTTATAGTATCATTATGTAAAACTGTTGAACCTTACAGGAAAGAGCTGTATTTTTTGAGCCAATGTTGACAGAAGAAAAAGAAGGGTCACTGAGTTTGATAGCAGAGGGATTTGCACCGCATTACAAAATAAAAGATGTTTTTGCACATTCACCCTTGAAGGCGTCAATCCAGGTCGTATATAGTGTCTCATGCACAAGGCCCTCTGTCTTTCATTGGTTTATTTCACAGATGAGTTCACAGTGTCGTTATCAACTGTTCTTTGACACCTGCGCTACATCAAACCGCTGAAAGCAAACACAATCTGCAATGTATTGATCTGCTTATTAGCAGTTCTCCGGCAAAGTAGTCAGACTTGACACAGACTAAACGTGCAGCGCAGGATTATATTGTGTCTTGTGTTTACATCGTACGAGCTTTCAATGTATTGAAATGCACAAACTGTATTTTTTCTAAAGCCGTTGACTTGATTAGATTTCTCCTCCGCACCGGAGTGGGAATTAAAATGTTTCTTCCTGACACCAGTTAAATCACATATCATATTGTAGTCATTTGAAGGTGAAAGCAATCCTGTTTTCTAATAAACAGAATAGTTGTGTATACTGTCTGAGATTGAGTTATTAATCTAAGTCAGCACAATCCAAAACTAATGAAAGAGCAGATCTGACAAATAATCAGTCTGGTCTTGAAGCCTAGAGCAACTGACTAAAAGTCTTTGAACTTTGACCTTTATTTGACCCTATAAAAATGAACCCACATGAGATAATATCCATTATTTTTGACTATGATGACTAAAAGTGTAGATTAGAAAATGCATTTAATAGCTAGAATTCCACCCTTCAAGGGAAATTTTTTTTTGCAACGCAGGAAAAATAATCAGTATTTGTCAATATTAACTGTTTTACCCCCTAAAGCCAGAAACCAATGAACTATAAATGTTTCATAGACAGTAAACGCAGTCATCCCCAAAAAAATCCATAAAATTTTGTATTGCTCAAGATTACAGCTATTGTTCCCTTAGGTAGAGCACCTCAGAGAGAGACCACGCAAGTTATTAAATAAACAAATTTATAATACAATACAAAAACAATTATTTAAACAGGGAACCACAATGGTAATGTTTTGCTTCCTACTTTTAGATAGATAACTTCACAATAATATGTTGACTGAATAGAAAAATATGCAATAAACTCACCAAAACACAGCAACAATAGTGTTCACACCACACCACAAACAGTAATAAAACTGCAGCATAATTACTAAGATATTTCCATAAAAAATAACCAGTGAAAATAAATTAAAATTAAATTCATAACACAATGTGAATTTTCCCCAATTATTAAAGGGTAGTGATAAATAAAATGTATGTTAACGATGAATAGTATTCTTTTGTTTGTTACCAAACCTATGGTGGTGGTTGTGCTGGTATGTAACAGTTGGGCTTAAAGTTACTATAAGGAACTTTTAACTGGTTAAGAAACTGTCTCTTATGATGCCTCTACATGACCTTGATAAGTAAACGAGACCATCAGCGAGAAGATTGGTTGTTTTTATATAGTTATTCTCAATGCCTGTCATTGGGTCTGTTTCTAAAGTATTTACTGCATGCAGGTTCACCAGAAACTTCTTCAGCTCAGACTCCTACGGGGCCTCCGGCAGTGACTGTCCCGCCACGGACAGACCCAGATCCGGCTTCGCTGCAGCCTTCGACCTGCAGTTGGAGCTCCTGCGGGAGCCGGCTGCTCCTCTAGTCCCCGCAGATCCGAATCTGGCCAAAGACATGGTAGTGGTCGGGAAGGTCTTTCACGTGGTCCAGGACGACCTGTACATTGACGTCGGCGTGAAGTTCCACTGCGTGTGCCGGCTGAAGTGGGGCAGCAGGGTCTATCTGCGACTGCAGGACCTGGAGCTCATTGCCCACTTCCTGGGAGCCAACACTGACACCACGCTGCTGGAGACCCAGGCCGTATTGGTGGGAGGGAAGGGAGGCACAGGAGAACCAGAACCAGGACTGAGCGGGGCAGACTGTCAGACCGTGCTGCAGTAAAATGAGAGGTTTTCTAAAGTGAGTCTGGCAGCTGCAGATCTTTACGGAACGAGGCTCATGGAAATATTATCGCTTTTGTCCACAGGGGCCGCCAAAATCAACACAAGATGAAAGTTCCTTGTAGTAACTTTAAAATATTTCGGTACCCCTAACTTTGCCCCCCCCCATTTGAAATGATCTAGAACAGTGGTCTCAAACTCAATTTACCTGGGGGCCGCTGGAGGCAGAGTCTGGGTGAGGCTATTTATACATTTATCTGAAAAATGACGGACAAAAAAATATCTGAAAAATGTCCGAAAAAAAAAAGTCTGAAAAAAAGTCTGAAAAAAAATAAGATCTAAAAAAATGTCCGGAAAATCATATCTGAAAAATGTCTGAAAAAAAGTCTGAAAAAAAATATCTGAAAAATGTCGGACAAAAAAAGTCTGAAAAAAGATATCTGAAAAAAAAGTCTGAAAAAAAAGTCTGAAAAAAAATATCTGAAAAAAAAGTCTGAAAAAAAATAAGATCTAAAAAAATGTCCGGAAAATCATATCTGAAAAATGTCTGAATAAAAGTCTGAAAAAAAATATCTGAAAAAAAAGTCTGAAAAAAAGTAAGATCTAAAAAAATGTCCGGAAAATCATATCTGAAAAATGTCTGAAAAAAAGTCTGAAAAAAAAAGTCTGAAAAAAAATAAGATCTAAAAAAATGTCCGGAAAATCATATCTGAAAAAAAGTCTGAAAAAAAATATCTGAAAAATATCTGAAAAAAAGTCTGAAAAAAGATATCTGAAAAAAAAGTCTGAAAAAAAGTCTGAAAAAAAAGTCTGAAAAAAAGTAAGATCTAAAAAAATGTCCGGAAAATCATATCTGAAAAATGTCTGAAAAAAAGTCTGAAAAAAAATATCTGAAAAATGTCGGACAAAAAAAGTCTGAAAAACAATATCTGAAAAATGTCGGACAAAAAAATATCTGAAAAGTGTCCGAAAAAAAAAAGTCTGAAAAAAAGTCTGAAAAAAAATAAGATCTAAAAAAATGTCCGGAAAATCATATCTGAAAAAAAAGTCTGAAAAAAAATATCTGAAAAATGTCTTAAAAAAAAATATCTGAAAAAAAAGTCTAAAAAAAAATAAGATCTAAAAAAATGTCCGGAAAATCATATCTGAAAAATGTCTGAAAAAAAATATCTGAAAAATGTCGGACAAAAAAAATCTGAAAAAAGATATCTGAAAAAAAAGTCTGAAAAAAAGTCTGAAAAATAATATCTGAAAAATGTCTTAAAAAAAATATCTGAAAAATGTCTGAAAAAAAGTCTGAAAAGAAATATCTGAAAAATGTCGGACAAAAAAAGTCTGAAAAAAGATATCTGAAAAAAAAGTCTGAAAAAAAAGTCTGAAAAAAAGTCTTAAAAAAATATCTGAAAAATGTCTTAAAAAAAATATCTGAAAAATGTCTGAAAAAAAGTCTGAAAAAAAATATCTGAAAAAAAAAAAAAAAAAAAAAAAATTTGCGGGCCGCACTAACATTAAACTTTCATATCAAGGTGGGGGCCACAAAATATCGTCTTGCGGGCCGCAATTGGCCCGCGGGCCGCGAGTTTGAGACCCCTGATCTAGAACCACCACTGACTGCAATACCGCACGGGAGCCTTTCTTGCTCCAGAGCGTCTTTTGTATGAGATGCAAACTTTTCTTCTAATTACTCAAATCCACTACAGCTGTGGTTTGCTACGCCAGCAGATCCAGGAAGAGAAAGCATGGAGAGAGAGAGAGAGAGAGAAGATCAGATCAGTGTAAACACAGGAGTTAAAAATAAATCCCCACATTGCTCTACTAAAAATCAACTTGAACCCTATCACCGTCACTACTGGAGACAATGGTGATTGTTAACTTATGCCGACTTAAAGGAGTAGTTTAATATTTTCTAATTTTAACGGCGTCACTTCTGGACTAACCTCCGCTCCACTAGCTGCTGTAACACAACGCTATCTCTAATTCAACATTAAACAATAAGCACTTAGATTATTTACATAATAAGCAGTACCATAATGTAAAAAGAATACTATGTCACAAGTAAAAGTCCTGCTTTCAACACTTACTGAAGTAAAAGTACAGAAGTATTGTCATGAAAATTGAATCAAGTGTCAAAAGTAAAAAAAATACTTACTGTGCAGAATGGCTCCTATCAGTGTTCTGCGAGGTAAAATTACTGTTTTTGTCAAAGGAGTCTGGTGGCTTTGAAGAGAGCATAGATAACAGCTTCAGTTCCCCGTTGGAAAGGGCTGTCTGACGGCAAGGTAAATCAGTGAAAATATTCTAAATATAGCGTACACTTAAACTGATATTGTTTTTTTTAGGTGGGCCTTTCTTTTAGGTAAAATACGTTTTGCTGCCGGCCCCGTCCACAGCAGTACATTACTTTACTCCCTTGCAGTAACTCCTGTCTGCTTCTGTGCTGTAGGTAATACACTGACTATAGATAAGTACCTCATACAACCCCACTTCAAATCACCCGAACTATCCCTATAAGGCGTCAAAAATTGACGCGCTAATGCATTGAAAATGTACACTTTAACATGTCAATTCACTTTAATCACCTCTTGGCTCTAGCTCTGTACTTACATGAGTGGTATCGATCCTCTCGTCTAACTCTCTGGAAGAGAGCAAGTATGTGTATTTCATGTACATATTAAGCCATAAAAAGTGCATCTTTATCATCATCAATCTCATGTAGTTACAGTTTTATCTTAAAAGGAAAGTACAGTGTATACTGGCACGCTTTGAAGCACTCAAGAAAATGTAATTTTTCTGGGATTTGCGCATCACTGCAAAAGCTAGACTGCTTATCTGAGTGTATTGTGGGAATGCCCGGAATATACAGTGGTGGGAGGCATCAGCATCGCGGCACAGTGTGTCACTGAGAGGATAAATCAGTGTGCAGCAGCATCAAGAACAAAAGCCATGTGCACTGAGGAGGAGCCAAAGGGCACTTGCCTTGCTTCTCTGAGATAAGAAATATGATAATAATATGATTCTTGCTCCTGTGATTTTTTCTGGATGCCCTCCCTACCCACATGTAAATGTAAATGTAGCCCAGGTGGACATCTGTAGCTGTTTCCATCCATCCTTGATAATCACCTGAGCTCAACAACCTGCTATGTCTGTGTGTTTTAAACCTTCTTATCCCCCGCTTTGTGTTGAAAAGTCAATTTTCTCATTCACCGATCTAATTCACTGCGAGGATTAATTTGCTCCCCTAATTTGATTTCACAGTAATTTAATAAATCCCAGAAAAAAATTTCATTAGTGTTCCATTCACCTTTGAGAGAAACCTTAATTAGAAACGCTAATGCGTAATTATTCTTTTATTTCCGGCTTATCGTAGCCAGCATGAATAGGGTGCAACAAGGGGATGACAGCAGATTTGGGCTTCAGAGAATTAATTTCATATGATTACATGAATATGAGAGTGTAATTTGTTTTTTGTTTTTTTTGCCCCTGTTTGCATGAAGCCACTCTATATAGCTTGCAGGAGACTGCAATTAACCTCCAGTGTCCCCTCAGTGATGTAACCATTAATGCATCATTAAGGTAACTGTTTCTTTAAGTGATGGAAACATGATCAGATCCTTTAAGAATAAGCTCAATTAAGTCTCTGAAGGAATGTATTGGAGCTTGTTAACAATACACAAACATGCTGGAGACTTACCAAACAATGTCTCATAATCACCTTGTTTATTAGTCATATTATATTTAGAAACCTGCTTCACAGTTTAGCAATTGTCCAGATTGAAAAGCAAAAACTGTGGTTTACTTATTTGTTGAGGTGGCTGGATTATAAAAGAGATTATTTTACAAATTTACTGGCGTGATGACACAAACTCAGCCATTAAATCATGCACTCGTGCCATCTAGTGAAACACTGCAGTATTACAAGTCTCTGTTGAATGAATGAGTGATGAACTACGACTGCAGCAAAGTTAAATCGGCGGTTCCTCCTTGTGGCAAAGCAAGGTCAGTGCTGTTTTTATCAACTTCATCATTTTCCTGCTATTTATATTCCACGTCTTGTTGTGAGTGGCATTTCTAAATTGCATGTCCAGCTTGTCATGGATGTAAGAATTATTCGACATCTTTGAGTGTAAGCAAGCGGTGACCTACAGATTGGGATGTCAGCCAAGAGGCTGTTTGACAAGATGAAAGATTTGTAGGGGGAGACCGGTGGCAATTATAACATTCTTGGGTTTTGATGACTCAAAAACCTCTTGAGCTATTTGAATACATTTTCTATGCAGGTAACTTGTATTTGTGTTCTACTTGTTAACAGTCATCAAATGTTTTTACAAGCAATGTTAGAGACACAATATCACTTGAAACACTATAAGTCAAATGTTACAATCTGCCCCCACGTGCAGGGGCGATTGTAACAGCATATGGGGGCAATTGTAACAATACAAGTAATACCTTCATATAAACCACAATAAACTACCAAGAATATACATATAGTTAAAACAATTTAATATCCATTGGCAGGCATCATCACAGACCTTGTGCATAATGAGATTCATGGTTCTGTCTTGTTTCTAATTGGAGATATCTGAGATGTTACAATTGCCCCCGGTCTCTACCAAGATTTTTTTATTATTCTACAAGACATACTCAGTTTCTATCCAAATATTTGCACTTGCACAAAGACACTGGATCCTTTAAGTGCTGCTAATTCTGAAAGGTAGTTTAAAAGAGAACAATATTCCTGATTTTATGGACAAAGTAACGGCAAGTAAAGGTGAGCCCGACCTATTTAAATGTCAAAGGTCAGCGTGAAGGGCCCAAGACAAAACTCTATTTAATCTCTGCAGTGTTTTGGGAGCCGTTGTCCTGATGCTGCAGCTGGGATGAAGCCACTTCACTGCTTGTTGAAGAGTACCGGCAGGCTCACACAGGGGCCATTAATGTTGCCCCACCTCTTCCCCAGTGCTACCCCGGGAGCCACAAGCTCCATAATGGCTCCCACTCTCTGAATTAATGGCGCTCACCGCCGGCCGTATGAAAAAAAAAATTGTGATTTTAATTATAGGCCTCGGTGGTACCAGAGAGGGAAGCTGAAAGAGGGCGGCAGGGGAAACCTTTTGTGCCTCCAGAGGCAGCAGCCGAGCTAATTCATTGGATCCCACTCTTGAGAATTAAGGGTTTTACCACGGGTGAATTAAAATAGGAATTTATCAAACGCAATTAATGTTGGAAAATATGAGTTGTCCCTCTAAAGTCTTACTTTGTTTTTGTTTTTTTGACCAAAAATAAGATACAGATTGTCATCAAGTTGTCAAAAAAATTGAAATCTGTTTTTTTATGTTTTATATTTGGGAGTTTTTATGGGTTTTTATTTGATTGTGTTAATGTTTTTTTTTTTTTTTATTACTGTGTGATTGCGTGTATACGTTGTTTATGCTAATATTTTCTTATGCTGATGTCTATATTTTTATATTGTGTCATTAAATGCAAAGTATTTTGAGTTTACATGTAATGAAATGTGCTATATAAATGAAATTGCCATTTCCATCATCATGCCATGTCACGTTGTCACTCTTTATGTTATAAAGTCGTCGGTTAATGTTTCCTGCTGGTTGTGAAGCAGTGATGAGCAATTTATTGATTCAAGATTTGTTCCTTTGTCATCTTAGGATCTGGACTTTATGGTTTCATTTAAACTTTGAAACACAAACTTGAAATTAAACTTCTATAAGAATTTGTTTTTGTCGTCTCTTATGATAAACATGGGGTGCACAATTAAAAAACAATCAAGACTTCTGTATTATTTTTGGCTTTACTTTTTTAACACTTCCATTGCCCTGCAGTCATTTATCAGACTATGCTAACAGAGGAGGTCAGGCTCAGGATGTCCGTCTGCCAGCTCAGTAACAGTATCCAAGCGGAGATGGATGGGCAGAGTCAGCACCTACAGTAAATGTCCATAATCCACTGTCAGCAGCCAGCATGAGGATTTCTTAAACTTCTAAGCGGTGGCCAAAACATCCCAGCATACCAATAAACAGACCATCAGTCAATGCAAAGATTAAGTTTTTATAACTGATTGGTTTTGTGCCGAGTTAACCTGAGGGGCAACAAGAAGACACATATTATATATGTATTATATTTGTCCAGATTTGTAGTGATTAATTACTGTTGTTTGTCTTTCTCTGAGTTATTTAATGATGAGACGAACCAGCTTGTATTACTCATCTGTTTACTGGAATATTCCCAGACAGACACATATTAAACAAGATTTAAAGGGGTTCTTCTTCAGCATAAACCATCAGCAAGATTTTGACATTAACGGCATCTCTTCCTTTTCCAAGACTGCGGTAACGTGAGTCGGCGAGTACAAAACCGTGGTGACGCCGTTCCCTTCGCTCAGAGGCCTTACCATAATAACATTACTTTAAGAGCAACGTAAGTCAGACGGTGGCTGGCGGTACCTCGGTTTGGCACTCTGCAGCTCACGTTACCGCAGTTTTACGTGCCGGAGAACTACATTGGTCTTCAGGTATCATAAAAACTAGGCGTTAACACAAATTAATTTTAACGCCACTAATTTCATTAATGCAATCGATCTTTTGAAGGTTGTAGCGGGCTCAGTTTTAAAGCTAGAGTGAAGATACTGGCATCATATGAAACTAGAAAACCTAAGGAATCCATTGGTAACAACATGTCATACTAGCTTGTCGTAAAGGACGTTAAATAACGCTCCAAACTTGCTCTCAATTTTAGCGGGGAGAAACTGTCATGGCACTGTCAAAGGGGTCCCTTTACCTCTGACCTCAAAATATGTGAATGAAAATGGGTTCTCGGTGTACCCACGAGTCTCCCCTTTATGAATATTATATTCCATTTCTGCTAAAGGATGCCCCGAAATGCTACACACTGGCCCTTTAAAACAGCCGTATTAAAGGTACATGCCCCGCAGAGAGTAAAGGGAGACAGCCAGTCCATTGAACATCCCTTTCACCTGAAACCCAAGAAGCACCTCTTAAAGAGAGTCACTTGCAATCAGAAAGCCTCCATTTAATTACAACACACAGGAAATTACCGAGTGAATGGGTCAGGCGCTGATAAGAGGCTGAGCCCCGGGGATGACAGCTAGTGAAACCCGAGGAGGCCCAATCTCAAAGCAGACTTATCACAAAAGGCCAAGTCTGGAAGCCTGACAATCTGATTGTACTGTCATCCAGATTCATAATTAATATATTTATCAAATTAATCGCTGAAAAGAGCCCTGGCCTCCTGAACAGTAGGCAGATTCATTTGCCGCTGGCTCGGCTTACTGCTAATAACAGTGTTGTCAGGGAAATAGGCCCAGAGTGGGTCAATGCCCCGGACCTCATGACAGACAAATTGCTCATCTGTGTAGAGATGATATGGGGAATTTAGAGAGTGAAAGAAAGAAAAAATGTCATTGTTTGGTGACAACCACAATTGCACCCTTGTTTCAGATTGTGAGCACCAAGTTGGAGGAACATGAAAGAGGCATTTTCTGTTTGGGGAGAGAATGAACATACCTGTTGTTATACGTCTGGTTTTACAAATCACTCATCAAAGGGTCCGTCGCTGCCATATGTTGTTCAAGTGAAGAAGAATCTTTCATCACCTGAATGAAAATAAAACAGTATTATATAACCCTGAGCTGTTATTTAACCAGAAAACACAGCACCAAGGCTGCATAATCTACTTTTTAAAGTTTTTTTATGTGTTGATCTGAGACATCGAGAGACAGATTTACACAAGATTTCATTCACACAAGTGCAGGAGTTCATGAGAATATGGTGATAAAGTTCAAAAGTGACCCTAACAGAGTTTAGAAATTAAGTAATCTGCTGTTCGTCGTGCAATTGCCTAAACATCCAATATACTTAAAGTGCTTAAAGGATAGATTCATATTTCTTGATTGAAAATGTTTTTGGCTGTTCTAATTGTTCTTCCTGTCTATACCGGCTATGAAGGAATCTCATGTGCCTCCAATGTAAGTGATCAAGGACAAAACCCACAGTGTTTGTTCTGTGTAAAAATGCTTTCCTGAGTTTAGCCAAATGCCAATGTGAGAATATCCAGCAGTCCGAGTTGACGAATCAAGTATGTTTCAAAGTTAAAGTCTTTTTAGTACAAAATTTCCTCAGCAAGAAAAGACAGAAAAGGGAATTTCAAGCTAAAAATCAACTAATCATCTAATTTTATTCTATTTAAATTATCTTTTTAGCTGAAAATGTGTCTTACCTATAAGTCCATAATGCAATGATATTAAATTAACCATGATATAAAAAAGCAAAAAGCAAGAAAACCACAAATTTGAGAAGTTGGAGAGAGCAAATATTATGCATTTTTGCTTGATACATTACTTAAATGGGTACTGCGAAGATTTAGTATTGCATCTCCGTAAATGTAGGGGAATCACAAGAGACAGATTTGAAAAGAATGATTGAAATCAAAGCAGCAGACGCCATGATTTTTAAACTCCAAAACACTGGATCCTATAGTGTTCCTTTTGATCAATTATCAAAAACATTTCATTCATCTACTGATGAAATAATTGACTGTTTCAACACCAAAACACACAAATGACTCCTACACATGTTGACAACTTAGAGATACGATATGTTTTTCATCTCACCGCAGTAAATTGTGTTCTAATGTATTCGTTAACATTATGTAAAGCACTTTGAATTGCACTGCAGAGCTACCCACAAATCTCCTCACCTGCAGCTGAGCTATTCTAGCTGTGCCAAAATAAGGGACGCATTAACCTATAGGAATGTGCAACAAGTCACCTGAGCCACAGGACCACATTAGCGTCATCTCCACGAGGGTCTAGAGTAACCACAGACTGACACAAACATCTGACCTTTAACCATCTCAACAGGAACGTCAGTCAGCCAGGAAGATGTGTAAGCTTGTAGTGGTTTTTGAAATAGAGTCTTGAAGCATTTTCCTGTAAATTTGTGCAAGTTTCTACGTTTTTTTTTACTTTTATTCCCCCTCCTCTACCAGTTGAAATGAAATTGAGGAATACAATTATGTATGAGCAGTGTAAATCTGTCCAAAAGCCAAAATAATTTCACTTCCTGTGTTGTTATTGTTGTTGTTGAGAGACAGAGAGGCCTTTAATAGAGCAGACCCTTTTCTCTATTAAATACATGGTGTCACCCCTCGTTGTGTCGGAGGCTCTAATTACAAATTGGACACATATGGTTCAATTTAGCGCGCTAATGAGAATGTTGAAAAGCTGCCGGGTGAGAGTGAAGGGGCTCCTTTTGTCTCCGGGATTCCCATCTGGGCCCTTGAAAAGCCTGAAATGGACCATAATCACAGGTCATCAGTAACTGATTGTGGAGCTGTAATTACATGATAAATGTATTAAATGTATGACACATACATCCAAAACAGAGACACATGCTTATTTCTTATTGACAAACTGCCTGTGGGTTACATGTAACATATCTAGCAAATGCAATTCAGCGTCCCACAGAATATCTCTTTAACAGTATTATTCTTTATTTATCATTTATGTTGCTTTTTTACACTTGGCTTATGTACTGTACAGTATATTATTTTATACAGTTATACACAAACTTGTCTTTAAAATTGTCTTGATGTTAGATGCCTTTTATTATCTCGTTTAATAGCAGCCTGTAGATGGCAACACTACGCTTCTTCATTCTTTAAACTAAGTGTTTTTGTGCTTGTACTCTATTTTGAGCTGTGATGCTTTTATTGTTTTTTTTATTATCTTTCAATGTTTGTGTTGTACTCATATTGTGTTCTTTTAATGTGTTATCCTTTTTTAGGCACTTTGTAACCTAGATTTTGAAAGGTGCCATATAAATAAAATTTTAGTTACTTAGCTTAGGCTATTTGTAATTGTTATAGAACATTTACATCACTGTGGAAATATTTCAAATAAAAAATATATTTATAATATTCATTTATTTATATTAGTATTTTTTTCAAAGAGCAATACTTGAAATTAAATAGTAATGCTGTTTTTCAGAGTAACAATGCAAATAAAGTTTATGATTATTGATAATTGATATGATTGTTGGCCTTCATTGAGAGGTCATAAAGGGGAAAAAAATGTAATGTAATGTAACTTAATCCCAGATTTTGACCTCAATAAAAGCTGCATTCGGAAGACGTCAACACATGAAACAACAGACAAACTTGATTTGTCTGTTTCTTTATTACACTTGGCTCATGTACTGTACATTATATCATGATATTGATTTATTTTATACTGCTATACACAAACTTCTTGAGCTCTGAGGCTTTGTAATTGTCACGAAGTTAGACGCCTTTTATTGTCTTATTTAATAGCAGCCTGTAGATGGCAACACTAGGCTTCTTCATTCTTTATAGTTGTAGTACAATAATTGTTATAGAGCAGACAAATAAAAACTATATATAATATTTGTTTGACACTGACAGCATTTAAAAAAAAAAAAAGGTATTAAATTCAATTAAATTCAATTAAATTAAATTAGATAGTAATGCAAACAGTGTTTATCTGTTGTTGGCCTTCATTTAGAAGTCACTATACAGGAAAACAATTTAACAACTGAGTCAGATTATAATCCCAGATTTGGGCCTCAATAAAAGATGCATTCAGAGGACGTAAACACATGAAACTTCCCAGGATGAAATGCAAAGTTGAGGACTGAGCAGTAGAAATCTTATTTGAAACTGTATCCAAGACATTCCTGTTTACACCTCTGTGTACATATATCATCTTGCATATGCACACTACATCCTGTTTACATTCAGTTTTTCCATCTGAAATACTGCCATCAACTTAATTACGAATTTACATTACTATTTTATATTTACTTATTATTATATATATATATATATATATTATTATATTATTTAACTGCACTATTGTATGCCTTCAATTATCATTTTGCTTTTACATTTACTATCAGGTGTTATTTCCCCTTTTATATATACATGTTTTATGAGCATTGCTGAAGGAACCTGAGACCAATGATTTTCATTGCCAATGATTTATATGACAAATAAAGAACCTTGACATCATGAAAATGCTCATTGTTCTTGTGAACTAGTTCCTTTATGTGTTTAAAGCCTGAAGAAACAAGCTTCTTTTCCTACAATACTCAACTAATCTCTTGTTTTGTACAGTAATAATGTTGTTTTAACATGTTGTCCTCCTCAGTACTTGTACAGTTGGTGTTTACGCTGTCTAGCAGCAGCTAGTTGAGCCCGGCTGGTTCAGCTCTGCAGACTGAACGGAGCAACTCTTCAGTGCCAACGACTGCACCCGGCAGGTAGCCGAGGCTTTTCAGCCTGCACCAATCGACTTAGTTAGAGGGCTCTCTCTGTAATTGCCAACTATTACAATATGTGGCACGAGGGGTTCAACACTGTTTTCAGACACGATGAAATGGCATCAAGGCCTCCTCTCACATCCAGTGATAATTGAACAATTAAACTTTAGCATACAAATTACCTCTTCATATGGCATAGCTAATTACCGAGGCGGACCAGTCACAAAGAAGGTCGATACCAAAACAGTTTTTCACACTTTCGCATTTCATTTTTGAGCCCAGGTTGATCTGGCTTTATTATATCAGTGGGATTATTAGTTATCCTGTTTTGTTAGTAATTCTGCATTCAGAAATTTAGCTAAAAAACAACCCCAAAACTGGTTATTTTACCTCATTTAGAGTCTTTTTTTTTGCAAAACCTCTTTTCAGCACCCATGCTATTTCAGGTGAAATGGTCCTAATTATACAGGTGATTGAGACCCGGGAACATTTACTTCAGGTCATGCAGCTGCAACCCCTATTAAACATCTTGATTAGACAGGATTTAAATCACCCGCATTGATTGGGGCAGTTAAGCTCTTTATACTCTTCACTGTAAAAATGCTAATTCCCTCCGAAAAGGAACGGACAAGAATCCTCTGAGAGCATATGGAGAATCTCTCATATTAATAATTCAGAGGAAATGAGCAAAAATTAGTGAGTGGAGCGTCGGGCGATGTCGTGCAGCCATTACTTCTGCAAATGAGATATTTGAAAGATTGAAAATGGAAATATCGTCAGCGTGAAATATCATTATCTATTTAGAAGAAACTGAATATCATCTGCTTGTACATGACGGTCTGATTCTGACATGAAATCCATACCACTATCATGCTCCAGATTATGCTCGTTTCTTTCTACTAAGGTTACTAAACCCTGCTATACAATAGCAGCCAAGCCCCCCAAGTATGAACTCTGAGGCCTAATTACACTTTAGAGGGGGACCTGAAACCCCTCAGCAACTCCTCAAACACACAGTGCAGCTCTTCAGGTGCATTAGGTGAAAATGACATTAACGCTGGCGATGGTAGATGCAAGGCTTCAGGAACCACTTGAAGCATGCATTGGATCTGAAAGAGGGCCTGTATTTCAGCCCGTGACAAAAGGCTGAAGACAACAACATGGGTCTTGCAGCAGCAGTGTGTGCAATGACGCCAAAATAAGCAGCTGCTAATTCATCCCAGTGAGCCTAATGTCTAAAAGAACAAGCACATGCAGCCACTGGGTAAAGTTTGTGCAAAACATGACAATGTTTGACACCGTAAACTCGTCCTCGGTGGACAGTCAGAGATGAGAGAGATTATGAATTTGATATTAAAAGGCCAAACTAGGAGCACGAGGCACATTTAATATCTAAACGTGCACTGTTCGCATTTGCAAGTTCCAACACAAGATGATTATATGTGTTGATACGTGAAGCCAAGAGATGGAAGTGATTGGAAATGTATCACGAGGCGGTGATTGTAGACAATATTAAACTGCACAAAAGACGCTTTTGTTCTCGAATTCCTGCAGCAGTTCAGCCAGTATTGCCTCTGCTTTAATTTAATATCTATTTATTTTACTCCATTGTATGGGTTTTATTGAGGTTGCGCCTGCTTTATCGCCCCGATCTCGACCAGAAGTGAAGGTCAGGGGAGGCAGAGTACCTCTGTTTATTGGCTTCCATTGAGCCCATATGAGCTGATTTGGCTATCTGCTCTTGATATTAAGCTCTTTCATGGTATTTTGTGCTATCCGGATATTGTTTATCACCGCATTGAGATATTCTGTGTGTATTTACTGCTGAATTAAATATTCTTCATCACTTTTGTAATATCCTCTCTGTAGGCTCATGCAGGATGTGAGGATCCTGCGGGATGTGAGTCCTTACGTAGACTATCTGTGAGCTCAGGGGGAAAAAAACACACAATATACAGTGTATTTCATCAGTGTCCTCTCGTATGCTATGAAATGTAAAATCTTATTATTTTCAACCAACTCAAGGATAAACTTCTCTACATGATAAGTCTGCTCTTTTTACTCTCAAGGGTCAACTGTGAATTATGCTTTTATTCCTTAATTTCACCTTCATCTTGCACAGCTATACATACAAATAATCCTATATTTTAGAATGAATGGGATTATTGTATTATATATAATATAACCTCAATGTTGAAACAAATATGTAGCTCTCTGAATTATAATTTTTTATAATATTTGCTTTTGATCACAGTGAATCCCATTTTCACTTGGTTATTACCACAGGTGGGAATTAACTAGCCTATCTACTCCAGTATAAGTACAATTTAAGGTACTGGTATAAACATATGTTGACATTTTGAGAGATTTTTCCTCATAATGTAGATTTACTCGATTACTCTGACAGCTGTGGTTACTAAATTACTTTGCAGACTATGCATGGGCTTAACATGTAACATGCCAGTAACTTTAATAAATTACTATTTCTGTTATTGGTTTCAAAAAGACTTGTTTCTCTAACTGTGTACTTTTAATTCACTCTGAAAAATATACATTTTAGGTGTTTTTAAAAAACCTTTTCGAGACTTATTTGAATCTGTAAATGATTCACAGTGAAAATTACCAAAACTATTGACACAAACTGAGGTTCAAAGTTCATTCTTGACCATGAAAACAGCAGTTGAGAAACAATCTCACCACAGTCCATTCAGTAGCTGTTTTGGTACTTTATATATTCATATCATATGATCTTCATCAGAAATCAAGATAAGATAAGATGAACCTTTATTTATCCCCGGGGGGAAATTCAGGTGTCAAAGCAGCAAGCGCAGATACAGAGGTGTACAAAAAGATTATAAAACAATAAATAGTAATACAGAATATACATAGTGAATGAACATAGTGAATGGACATAGCGTTTACCGTCCGTCAATAAAAAAATGTAGTGTACAATAAATAGATGTAATATGTACAGTCTATAAAACGGTATATGGGATGTAGTGTAAAGTAAGTTTAAAGTTTAAAGTGCACAAGTGGTTAGATATTGTAGATGTTCAAATTTCCATTTTTCCAACTGGGCATCTGCTGATGATGTGATATGATTAAAAGCTGCAAAAACATGTACTCTTTTAGACCTTGTAGATGTAGTGGGATTGTTTTCTCAGCTGGAGATACATGTTTTCATCAGACAGCAACACTACTTCATCACAGTGAGTACTTTTGATACTTGAGTACATACTACTGCAAACACTTGTTTACATTTACACAATTTAAACACCACATGTTGTGGGTATTTAAAGTGGTGCTGTGTATTTCTTCCAGCACAGCTTCTCAGTCCAAAACATCACATGGAAATAGCAGGAATCGTTCCCTAACTGCGTCACACAGTAAACACCACTGCAGGACTGAGTGACGTCCTCTGACGTCATGTCCCTTGTGGGCGAAACCTGATGCTGCAGGTGGTGCACGTGGTATGTTGTTTACGTCTTCCAGGAACATTGGAGAGGAGGAGGAGGAGGAGGAGAAGGAGGAGGGGAGGTTGTGCAACAGCTTTCCTGGATAGAGTTACATTGCTCAGCATTTGGAAAGAGACTATAGACCACCGACATTAAGAACCAGGAAAATGTCGAGCTGAATCCCCTCATTTCTTTTTGCTCTTGAACGCCTCTTCATCAGTATGTATTGTTTATGTTGCCATGCCAGCAGTCTTGTCCTCTTGCTCTTTGTTCTCTCTCTACAGGCTCATCAAGTTCATGTTCAAGCTTATAGTGTTGTCAACAAAGCTGTAAAGTCTGTATAGCAGTTAGCATGCTTTCAGGATGCTTTTAAAGCATAAGAGCAATGAAGATGGTGTTTTTAACATTGGATTTGTTAGGTTTAACATGTTGGATGTGGCTAGAACAACATGTTTATTATAGTCTAAACACCATGTTGACATCATTTATGTAACTGAGGGAAGCCAAACATCTGAAGCTATGTATGTATCTATGTATTTCCTTCAGTAACATTGTTGTCTCTAATACTGCTTCATAAATTAAAGGTTAATCTGTTATTTTTTTTGTTTTCAGACAAAGACTATAGGATGCCTCAGCTAGGAAGCCTGTTTACCCAGTTTCATCTCAGCTCCAAAGCTACAGAAAGTGCCCCAGGCCAGAGCCCACAACACACACCAACACTACCTGACTTTACACAACATGTCAGGTGAGTATTGTGTATATTTAAAGGGACTGTTTGTAAGAATCAGAAATGCTTGTTAACAGCGACACCTGTCGGGCTCGCGCTTGTGCTCGCTCTACATAGACATTAACGAGCATCGCTCAACACAGTGAGGCGACACACGTCAGCTAAAACCACAATATCACTCTATATTTCAGCTGCTTGGCAGTAATGTTAGCTGACCAGACGAAGGTCTCTCCATGAATCACTGCTGATCCTAGTGTTGGCTTTTCCTGCTTCAGCCTCCCGACCGCGGTCGGAGGGAGACACCAGAGTTTTGGTCGGAGACGATAACGTTTCTCGCTGCGGAGCCCCGTCACTTCACAAGACACGGAAAACCTCTGATAGTCTGGAGGAGCTGCAGCATTTATTTCTGCACAAACGTCCACTGTATTCACTAGATATTTTCAGAGCTACGAAGTCTTCTGCAGTGTGTAGTGTGCACGCATGCACGTCAGGGTGGAGCGAGCTGAGTGAAGGCAAGCAGGCAGGCAGAGGAGCAGAGTACAGCAGAGACTCCGGCCCTGGAGACCAAAGCTACGGTCTCCCCCTCGTCCTGCGACCGCGGCCAACACTGTTTTGCAAGACGGGCTGCACTAGATAGAACTTTGCGGTTTTGGTACTTCCATATAGTTTGTGTTGGAGTCTTGTCTGAACAGCGTAGCCACACGCGAGCGAGCATAGAACACCGACCCGGGTGATTTATTAAGTATATATTTTAATATATACTATTATTTAAATATAGTATTTATTTAAGAAGTTACAAACAGTCCCTTTAAAGCTACATTAATACATATATTTATATCAACAATGTGTAATGCGAAAGGTTTGAACCCACAGATAATTATTTTGTTCCCCTTTACTCTTTGCTAGTGTTATAGCATCTTTCAGCTCATTGTTTTGGTTTTACAGCCATCACTTTACTGTTTTGCTCTCATTATCCTTGCTGTTTTCCCTGAAAAAGCTCTGATGTATCCTGCTCAGCACCAAACAGCAGACAGACAAAGTTAGCGACTAGCTGGAGAACATAGTGGAGTATTTAGCAGCTAAACAGCCAGACTAAAACAAAGCAAAAAGGAGAGTGAATACTGGATTTATATTGATGGAATGAACAGAAACTCCAACTGAATGCCAATGTTGCTTTGTGTCTGCTTGACATGCCAACTGGTTTGCTGTTGCAACTTTATAATACGATAATATGGCAATGTGTTTGCAGCTTGTTCCACTGCCCCCGAAGTGGCCAACATAACATCAATTAATGCAGCTTCACAAGTGTTCTTTTGCACAAAATATCTAATAGTTTGTACTTTCGCTGTAGGAAACTCACCCGGATGAGAAAGGAAGATGTTTACTGCAATCTGCGTATCCCCGACCAGTTCCAGACCGCCAAAGATGACATCAACATTGTCGTCCTCACAGGTTGGTATCTAGAATAAAATGGCATTTCATGATAAATCTGTGCAATAAATCAATATGATATTGATTTTGTGGTACTGGAGTCAGTATCTGAACGTTAGATTGAGATATATCTTACATTTTTGTTTGTTCCCAGGTCTTTAACGCTGAGTTACATTGAAGTGAGCAGTGAATTGTTCCAATAGGCCTTTTTCACAGCAGGCATTTAGTCTCGTCACTGTAGGAGAAGCACAGGTGTTACTCATTACATTAACGATGGCTCTGTTGTATTCAGGTGTCCCAGTGAGCCAGCATGCACAATATCAGCATGCTCGCATTAAAGTGGCCTATTATGACATGTAAAACTGTCTTCATAACCACAGTACACATTTGTTTGAAAGATATACACAAGCACTAAAAGTGAGGTATTTGTTGTAAAATGTCACTCTATTTGAGTCAGTTAATACTTTCTAATGCTAATTCCCATTTTATAGCTATAAATAGTTTCTCAAATTAATTTACAGAAAATGTTTTACAGTATATCAAAATACATAATAAAATTACATAAAGCCTACTGTGATGGAAGATTTTATCCTTTTATACCTTTTTATTTTTTAAGTAGGACTATTCATATCTAATAGAGGTAGTAGTATCTTCATAAGCCATTTTTTTTTTATTTATAGCCTCTTCAGAGGCCAGTTGCATAAATAGCCCCAGCCTTTGTCTTAAATATAACTTTAAGTCAGACTTGCTAAAGTAATGGGTAAACAGTAGAATAGTTAGCTAAAGGATATCTAAAAGCAATGGGTAAACAGTGGAATAGTGAGCTAAAAGCAATGGAAAACAGGTCAAATAGTTAGTCAGAACAACAAAGCTCTCACCTCAAGCTCAGCCAGGAGGAAAGGTGGCTAACTTTCCTACCTCAGTCTTAATATTTAGTCTAACTAACCCGACAATCTAAGGCCAAGACCAGTCTTGAACTAAATTTTGCAACTGACCTCTGCACAATGTTCAAACTTACTGTCTTTTATACACATGTATACAAAACAATTACATAAATAAGTAAAGATTTTATCCATTTTGCCTCAAGGAAAGAATTAGCTACAGTATCAGTGGTATTACACTATTGTTCTGAGTCTGTGAATCTCCACTAATGTTTTCCTCTTTGTCTTATAAGGTCAGGGGATCTTCTGCATAGACGTAAAACCGTGGAGAGGCACCGTGTCCGCTCACAACCAGAACTGGCATGTGCAAGTGAAAGAAGAGGACCAAAACTTTACCAATACCTGCATAGAGCAGGTTGAAGATCCCCTCAAAGCTATCACGGTAAAAAAAAAAAAAAAAAAAGGCCACATTTAGCTGAAATGTTGAAATACCATCATGAAAACCTAAATGTCAAACTGTCTGGCACACTCGTGTCCAAGGTCCAATCAATTGTCCGGGACATTGTTTTCATCCGAACTCCAGCCGGGTTAAGAGATTCTGAGTCACCATAACAATTTATATGGAAATTTCAAACACTACAGCGGGGCTTCCTAAACTTCCCAAGTGGTCGCTCTTCATTTGAAAGGCCATAATTATGTTGAGAAGGGGGTGGGTGGTGAAAGCAGGCAGGTGCCTAAACACAGCTGTCACCTTATGTGCCTGGGTCTGTTCGGAGTCACTCATTTCCATCTCTATAGACGCTCGATGTGGACTTGGAGCTTGACAGAAGAGTCTGATGGCAAACACACACACCGCATTATTTCAATAGTTCTGCTTGAATTGGACGTATTAACTTCATTAATCAACACAAAGCAGATAAAAGCTCCACCGTCAGTGACAATTTAAAGTTCTTAAAGTGGGTCCTTTTTAGAATTTGAAAAGTGGACATCTGCATTTGTGTGTCTTTAAGGTCATTATGTAACAGTTTAATACCGAGGCGTCCTGTGTGAATGTTAGAACATGCTGACAAATATCTCTTTTCTGGATTAATAAACTCTCAATGGTGATCAGTCTATTAATTGATTAGTCTATCAGCAGAAACTTAATGAACAACAATTCTGATAATTCCCTAAACTCTTCTCCTCTAGACCAAGACCGCTAACTTTTGTGGCCATTTGAGGAGGAGCGGAGTGTCTGTGCCCCAAAGCCTCTTCTTCCCCAGGGTCATCTTCCTCTCTCCAGACTGCGAGCTGGATGAGGAACTGAGGAAGAGGAGGGAGCTGGTCTCCCACAGCCAGATAGACGACTTCCTCAGGTCTTTCAGAGAGGGCTACGTGGCCTGGATGTCAGACGCACTGACTCCATCCTGGCTCACTGGTGAGCGGCTCCTTTAAAAGATAAACATGAATAAGTTTGAGGGATTCAATAGATGTTCTGATACTGAAGAAATCTGCTAGTGCAAAAATAGACTGAATGAAACAGACTGCTGCACTAGTACAAAGAAAAGTGACACTTGATTCTTGTTAATTCAACATGTTTTCAAACAGGGCTGCTCCCTTTTAGTCGACTAGTCGGTCGTTTTGGTCTAAGTAAACTAAGATTTCTGTTGTCGATTAGTTGTTTTTTCATGCTGAATGACTTATTTCCAAGAAACATATG
Organism: Sebastes umbrosus; assembly: GCF_015220745.1. Lineage (NCBI taxonomy): Eukaryota > Metazoa > Chordata > Actinopteri > Perciformes > Sebastidae > Sebastes > Sebastes umbrosus. The sequence continues at coordinate 18,261,025 of NC_051288.1, read as the reverse complement.
AGCACATTTCTGGTAAACACAAGATTTAAAGTGGTTCTTTTGAAAATAATCGTTAATTGCAGCCCTACTTGTTTCATAATAAGAATTTTGAAACAGCCAATAAGTCATCCCATCTCTCTCTCTCACCTCATTTCCTGTCATCTCTCTCCTGTTGACTCTAAAAAAGACATAATATGCCCCAAAAATACTCAAATAATATTAAAAATCTTACTGACCTTTCACACATTTTAACTTGTTTTAAGATGATAAGACTTTTAGGACTCAACAACTTGACATGTTTGATATATATTTTTTACATTGTAATGAATTCCAACACATAATATGATTAAGCAAACTTAACAGGAATGCCACCAGGTCAACTTCTTCTATGTGTTCTTTTGTCCTGCAGGTCATCTGTCGTACAGACAGATGGAGTCAGTGCGGGAGGTCCTGAGGCGGGTGGGCACGTGGGATCTGGTGCGGCTGCACTGCGGCGAGCAGCTGAAAGGAGACTTCCAGGGCTGCCAGTACATCGCTCTCAACCGACAGGAGACGGACACGCTCGAGTTCTCCAGAGTCAAGACCCTGTCGGCTGATTCGCTGTGGGCCCTGCTGGGACACGCTCCTCAGGTCAGTCCACATGAACCAGAAGAACCAGCAGGTGGCAGTAGTACTTTATGACTGTCTCACTCCACTCTTGTTCTGGGAACTGGAAAAACACAGGGTTGATTAAGAAGATTAAAGAACATCACAGCAATTTTGCAGTTATTTGAAAACAATTATTATTACTTGTATTATTATTAGGGCCATTCTTAATTAAAAAATGTCAAAATATTACTGTATACACATCACATTAAGTGATTACAATAAAATTTTGGTCAAGAGACATTCAATCAGACTAGCTGTCACAATATCAGATTTTCACTACACGATTATTGTGGCCAAAAGAATTCATAATAACTATATTATCGCATTATCTATTGAAAATTTGAAAAAAAAATAATAATGCTATTAGTCAAATTCATCCTTAACTTTGTTTATTGTGGGTTTTGTCTCATTTTGGCAAATTAATAACACTCAAAATATGAGTGTAAGGAGGTGGAGAGAGAGTCTATAACCATAACTGTACATATACAATGATTTAAGAGGCGCTGGATTATTTACACAATATTATCATATGTGTGTTATTAACATGGTATCAATTTTACATTTTAGAATATCATGGTTATCGTCAATACCGGTATATCGAGACACCCCTAATTCATACATTTACTGCACCACAAAGAGGTGATTTCTAATTATCAAGCCAACTAACTACTTACCAACTGAAGGTTTTATTTATTTAGAAGTGAAGTAAAAAAAATATTCATTTCACAATCTAGAAAAAGCTGAATGAGGCTTTAAAAAAAAAAACAGTTTTAAAAACCTGTTTCGCTCTAGTGCTCTCTCTCAGATCGTTTCCAATTAACACTCCCGAGTGTTAATTACTGCCTTCAGTTTTGTATTGAGGTAAGTCACTCTGACTGCCTGCAAGGTGCTCATTAGCTCTCTTGATTGAATCGAGGCAATTGAATGCAGATTAAGCATCATTCTCACGTCGGTTGATAATTATTGTTTATGTTATTGCACGGTAATGATTTGGCTAATTAGTGACATGTTGTCTCTGCAGGTGGCATGAAAGGAAATCTTAACTGTCAATGAGGTTGTAGTGGTTGAATCCATGATTATGTATTTTTTTTACCTGAAATCATTCACAAACATTGATTTTTTTGTGCTTGTTTGTTAGAGAAATTAGTTGAAAGAAGTAATTGTTCGACAGACAAAGGTCAGAGCTCTTAAGGGTCCAGTGGGTGCGACCCCTGGTCAGCATCCATTACAGCTTTCACACCCACCCAAACACTCTTTCCTTACCGACTCCACTAAGGCTTTCGTTCACCCCCCCACCCCACCGCACCCACCCCAAACATCCAGACTGTATGTACTCTCCCCTCTCTCTCGCCTCCAGCTGCTGTGTATTTGATACATGACCCAACAATCATTAGACAGTCTCCAGCGGGCCCTTTTCTAGCCCGGGGGGACACACACGGTGACAACAAAATATATTATTTTCAAAGAAATATTTGGCGAACCCCCTCCCATATTTCACAAAGAAATGAGACTTGGAGAATACATGGTAAAATAGTCTGTTACCTTACCTTTACCCTACTTAGCATGGTCAAATACAATAGACAGGGGTGGTTATTCAGCTGCAAAACCCACAAGGAAAAATAGATTTTGCTGTTGGATTTGTACTATAAACTTATTTGCAACTGTGTCACCCACTGTGTCTTTAGAAGAAGAAAAAAAAAAGGATCTTTGCTCGTGTGCAGCAGCTGCCAGGGGAAGCTCGGGGGGTGGCGAAGAAACTTGATATCTCCCCCAGGCGTATTTTCAGAGCCCAGAAATAATGCATGCTTTTGATTTGTTACTTGTAAACACACGCAGGATAGAAGATCTGCGATATGTTTCACTCAGGCATCTGTTTGGCTGTAAGAGGTGGCACCAGATGCATCCACAAAAGCCACCGTGCGCCGAGGCACTACAGTAGGTGTGTTTTCTGTGGGGCTCAAGTCGATTACTCTGCGGAGAATGGGACGTCTACATGTCCCCAAAGTGGAGAATGATTGAGTAGAGTGGCTGTAATTTATTAATTATGGTCTATATTCTTAGACCGCGGTTCTGGCTTCATTCAATTTGTATGGATTGAGGGGTAATTACATTGTGTGTGTGTGTGTGTGTGTGTGTGTGTTAGGGAGAGAGAAAAGAGCTAAAGATCTATTAATGTCATAATTTAAAGTGCAGGTTATGTTGTACATCTTCATGTCGTCTCCTATTCTGACTGTTTCATGAGGTCTTTGTGCTAGTTTATATAACCAGTTTACTCAGAGAGGAGTAGAAATGAAAAGTCTCCTTACTCTCGGTCAGCATATAGAGTGTCTACTAATTGCATAGCTGAGAAACAATTGAGTTCCTACGAGTGTAACTTGACTACTCCTCCCCGTCAGCTGATTAATAGAAGAAAAGCCACCAGGCGAAAGGCTGCAAATTCACCACCAACATCTCGGCTAACAAAATAATCAGACCTCCGGTTACCGTAGATACATCTCTACGTCTTTCTGACAGATTCCACACAGCTTGTTAATTTAACTCCACGCCTGACATTCCTCTCCGTTTGGCCATCTCCCAGGCTGCTGCACGCGTCACCGGCCCGTAATGGACAGTCTGGTGCGCCCCGGTGCTTAGCGCAGAAAAAGGCACAAGAGGGGAGACATCAACTGCTTTGTGGTGATAATGAATGGAGGCACACAAAAGGCCAGGAGCCGGCCATTTACAAAAGCCCGCACATTCTGCTGTCTAAATAGATGATATTGGCAGCCACACGGCAGCTTTTTGGTCTCTCTTTATGTAGAGAAACACAGTATGTAGCCATTAAAAGACAATATATGCAGCACCCATTACTACTGATTTTAAAGCATTTGTAATAGTCATTCACATGAGGGCTGGGCGATATGGAGAAAATCAAATACCACAATATTTTTGACCAAATACCTAGATATCGATATTGCGACGATATTGTATGGTTGACTATTGGTGCTTTTATAGAATATTTACACAATGAGATTTTTTTTTTAAGTTAACGATAATAACGGCACTAATTTCTTTAACGCATTAATGCATCTTGCGAATTTTTAGGTTGTAGCAGGCTCATTTTAAAGCCAGAGTGAAGATACTGGCATCATATGAAACCATTGGTACCAACCATGTCATACTAACTTGTCGTAAAGGAGGTTAAATAACGCTAAAACTAAAACTTAAAGCTAAAGTTTGGTGAGGAAAAACTAGCATGACCATTTTCAAAGGGGTGCCTTGACCTCTGACCTCAAGATATGTGAATGAAAATGGGTTCTATAGGTACCCACAAGTCTCTGATTTGAGGGTATTTTTTATGCTAAATGCAGTACCTGTGAGGGTTTCTGGATAATATTCATCATTGTTTTGAGTTGTTAATTGATTTCAAATTATAAATATATTCATACGTTTGCATAAAGCAACCTATTTGCCCACTCCCATGTTGATAAGAGTATTAAATACATGACAAATCTCCCTTTAAGGCACATTTTGAACAGAAAAAAATGTGCAAATATTTGCGATTAATCGTGATTAACTATGGACAATCATGCGATTAAATATTTTAATCGATTGACAGCCCTAATAAATAATCATCAGTAATGTGGATATAATGATTACTAGAACAGTCTGGTAGGTTCAGAAAATTACATAATTTTACTGTAAAACCAGGAAAAGAAAACACTTATGCCATATTACGATATCCAAAATCGAAGACAATATCCAGTCTCATATCATGATATCGATATATCCCCCAGCCCTAATTCACATATATGGCACAAACCTATGTGTGCTGTGTAAAATGTAACCACAGAAACAACACAGGTGTGTTTTCAGTTACCAGAGAAACTAAGAAAAACGTACTTAAAAGTGCAATTTATCAGATTGTCGGTCCGTAGAGTTCATCGGGTTTATCTAAACTAAACTTGGTGGAAGGATGATTTCTGTACTAAAGAAAAGAATTCTGAAGAAAGATCTCTTACTTTCATTTTTCAACAAAAATGAAAATTGTGGGTGAATTACCAGGATGTTCAGATTTCTGTAATTGCAGCGTCGCTCTCGAAAGGAAACTGGAATTGGAAATAATTTGCACCGGAGTGTGTGTAGGAAGCTACAGAGGAAAGCTAACCATGCAATTACACATGAGAAGGGTGCTGCAGAATCACAAGTGTCTGTAATGAACTAGCGAAGACACCAGCACTTACACAGTGGAAGGCAATGATGAAAGCTGCCTTGTAATAGCGTGTGATTAAACTTGGTAAAAAAAAAAATCTATTTTTTCACTCGAGCACTAAGCCGCTGTGAAGAGTCCCGTGGAGAGATTCTGCATCTGTCAATTTGAAGATGACTCGATGTGTTTCCTCCAAATTCATCACCCGGCGTGTAATACCAGTCATTTTTAAGGGCTCTTCAGGAGCTCTTTTGTTAATTTAGTTAAACATCAACCAGTGGAGTTCATGTTTTACACATTCCTACTTAACACAGGTGGAGATTGAGTTTCAGTAAATTTGAATACATGTTTTAAAATAAAGCTCCAAGCCATTAATATTCATTACAAAATAATTTCTTTGAATGTGGGATGAGCTGTGGGTTGTGCAAGACACACGGTCGTATATATCTGTGATACCCATAGATGTTTATATTGTATAAAGCATGCATTATACCCTATTATGCAAAAAAATCACAAAAGAAAGAATATGTTTTTTAAATCAATATACTGTATATATAAGATATACATATTTTTTTTAAATATCTCATCCTTTTTTTATGCAAAAATGCCAAATATTCTGTGGTAGCAGCTTGTCAAACATGAGGATTAGATGCCTTTCTTTGTCATATATGATAATAAACTGAATATCTTCATGTTTTTGACTATTAGTCGGATAAAACAAACAATTTGACGACATCACAGGTGGGTTCTGGGAAACTACGATCATCATTTTTCACTATTTTCTAGAAAATAATATGCAGATTAACCGGTAACTAGGGCTGGGCGATACTTCAATATGATAATATATCATCTTTAAATGGAATTGTATTGTGATTAAATCATATGTCAAGATATCGTGATGAGTTTGGAACGTTATTTAGCATCCTACAAGGTTATATATGATATTATCGCGTTAACTTTGACAGCCCTAATATTTAATTAATGCCCAGACCTTTGCAATGGTATATTTAATAACACCATAATAGGCTTTTTTATAGGAGATTTTTCCTGTTAATGATTCTCTGACATCATCCAATTTAGCATCAAATGCTGGATTTCGTATCTAATGGAGACTTTTCTTTGGTCGCTGGCCAAGATGTTAATTTGAACTGGGGAAGCTTAGCTATTTGTTGTGGGGTTTCAGGATATTACAGTGATCTCCACAGAATAGGTTGCAAGATATGATCAATAGGGATTCATGAATAATGAAGAGGCCGAGTGGAGCAGAGACACTTAATTACAGTTTCAAAAGCCATTCTCGTTAATTGAGGAGAATAAAGGTGGTGAAGTGGACTGAACGGCAACGTTAGGATTTTTTATCTGTGACTTTTTTTTTATTATCATTATACAGAAAGACCCTCAGTGAGAGCTAAAAAAAAAAAAAAAAGGCAGCTGGCTAGTTCTCAGTGTTTTCTCAAATTGGTGCATTTCTACATGTTGGACGTTTAATATCGCGGTTTATTTTGTGCGCTCGGTTTCGTTTCCTCTGGACCACCTGTGAGCATCGTTCTGTTAATGTGAAGCTGCTGCATATCCAGACAGTGTGTGGCCGCTGTGTGTGCAGCAGATACAGTATGTAATTGACAGCCCTGCCATCTGTTACAGTTATGTGAAATTATGGATAAACTAGTTAACAGACACTTTGGCCCATTGTCTGTTGTTTTGATAATCACCCTTAATAACGGACGGCATCAATATGGTCTTTAAACCTGATTTGGGGGTTAATGGAGTCAGATGGGGGCAGTCAGTATATGCTCTGGGGGTAATGCTGTTAGAGATGTTCGTAAAGACCAAATTAAATCAGTCATAGATTGTGCCCTCTCAAGTCAGCCAGACAACCAGACCCATTGAGGAGAAAAAAAGGAGGGGGATTCATATTTTAACCTCTCGCAGAAAATGCACTTATGCGGATGGAAATAAAGTCAGAGCCGGGTGAATGGATGTAAATGGTTATTGCCGAGAGTCTAATGGCTTCCTGTTAGCCGAGGCAGGTTGGTTGGAGAGCAGAGACGAAGCTATTCAGAACTTAACCAGACATCTTTTTTTTTTTTTGCGTTCATGACTTTAGAGAAATGTAGTTATTGACGTAGACGGGTAATGTCAACAAACCAAAGTTTAGGCATCTTAATGGACGATTCACATCTGGAGTTCAGTTATGATGTTTGAGTATTTCATGCCGGAAGTACTGCGGCGATTCTTCAAACAAGCGGCTATCGGACTGATACATTTATTCTCCTCTAGCGCTGAAAGAAATGCTTCGTCGATAAACAGAAAATTATTCGACAACAATATTGATTTACCGATTAATCTGGAGCCGAAATGATTAATTGATTAGTTGTCAACTATTAAATTAATCGCCAACTATTTTGATAATCGGTTTGAGAAAGTTTTGAAGAAAATAAGTCAAAATTCTCTGATTTCAGCTTCTTAAATGTGAATATTTTCTGGTTTCTTTACTCCTCTATGACAGTAAACTGAATATCTTTGAGTTGTGGACAAAACAAGACATTTGAGGACGTCATCTTCGGGTTTGAGAAACATTGATCAACATTTCCTGACATTTTATAGACCAAACAACTAATTGATTAATCAAGAAAATAATCAACAGATTAATCGCCAATGAAAATAATCATTAGTTGCAGCCCTAGACTGATACCATTCTGGGGATAAATTTACTCTCCTCTAGCGTTGGACTGCTTTGGTGATAAATAAAATAGTTGGTCAACAGAAAATTATTCATTCACTGGTTCCAGATTCTCAAATGTGAAGATTTCCTGCTTTTTACTCTCTTACATGAGTGTAAAATGAATAGCTGCTGCCTTTGAACTCTTGGTCAAAACAATTATTATTCACTAAACAATTAATCAGTTAGTTAAACAAATAATCTACAGATTAATTGATAAGAAACAGCCTCTCCTTGTTTCAGCAGGAAGGGGTGCAAAAATTCATTCTTTGCATTTATGCATCGGTTATAAGGTATAAATCAGTCATAAATCATATTGAATTAAAAAAGAAAAACAATCTGCCAATTTAAAGCATCTAACTTCATTGAATTTCTGATAATCCAGCGATTCACACCCCTCTCAACTCTCTGCAGGTTGTTAATTTATTCACCCAGTGAGCCAAACCACACAGTGTTTACCTAATTGCCTTGTTAAATCCACCCGCAGTGACAGCAAGCGAACCACTCTTTTGGTCCGACTCCATCGCGATTGGCGCGTCGACAAAGATGTTTGCCGCGCCAGAGGTGTTGTTACCTCCCCATCTGTGTCTGGTGAGACACGGCGTGGAACAAAGAGCCCGTCGTCTGAAGCCGGTGTGGCGTTACGCTCACTCAGAGTTCACCTGAAACACGGCACCCATGGCTCCAGGTAACAGCCCCCGCTGACTGATACCCCGCTGGGATTCTTTGACTTTATCAGGAGGGAGAATCTGAACTTTGCGAATGGCAATACATGCAGGTGGTGACACGTCCCTACCCAATTACACAGCTCCTCACATTATTGTCAGAGCTGTCAGACCGTTAATCACACTTATGCCTAAACAAGTAGCTGATGTACAGTGTGCAGTCACACCACAAAGCCCACAATGCAAGTTTATTAGTTGTATTTTCTAATTAAAAGAAGTAATTTGGCTGAGAATCTGTGCCATGAACATGCCTACAGGTAGAATATAATGAAACCAGTGATAGGCTATCAGCTGAGGAGATGTTAGACCGAGCTGTCATTTTGAGTTTAAAAGGTGAACAGTGAACCAGAGGCAGGATTTATGACTTATTAGCAGACGGTAAATAAGAAGACGGGAGTTTGTCTAGTTGAAACGAGAGGAGTGATGTCATTCACACCACTCCTTCCCCCCCCCAACACCGAAAGTGAGAGGCGGATCAGGGGTAGACACCGTTAGGTGAGCTCTTAGCCCTTTGTGTGACACCCAACCTTAGCCCCAAGGGTCCCGTCCTCACCATTACACACACACATTCAGGCCTGTCTGTGCTTGATTCTCGTACATTTGTGGACAATTCAGTCAAAAGGGAGACATTAATTTGAGTAACTAATTGATCTATTGGCTGGTCGAAGGGTCGAAGTGCAGGTTGCACTTTGAATAACATAGTTTTTTAATGTCAGCAGCTCCTTCACACTTTGTTCTTGCACAGTAGTTTAGATACAGTATCGTCTTCACCCTCAGACACTTGCCTCAAGTGGCTGAGAGGGTAACATGCAGTGACAGTTCCTGAACCTGACACACCATCTCTGCTGTACAACACCTGGCAGGCAGGTTGTCTAGTCTAGACCACACAGAGCTCTCCGCTTTGAGTCGATGCCAAAGACGGCTGTAGACTTCCTTCCTGTGTGTGTGGCGGCAAAACGCGGTCAATGCAGCAGTTAATCAAACCTGTTTGATTTCAAATCATTCTGTATTTCTCTGTAGCTTTTCTGCTCGGTAAATCTATTCAAACTTTATTATCCCACCAGGGGAAATTTGGATGCAGCCTGATATATAAACACATTCATCATAAAATCACATAATGCAACAATAGATACAAACAGTGGGACAAAAGCGAGATCACTTAAAATGAAGACAAGTGCAATAAAACAGCTGGATGCATCTATAAACAAAAGAAGGAACTCCATTTAGGACAAATAAAAGCTAAAAGTTAAAATGCTGAGACGTGCAACACCCCTAAATGTGGACCGTTTTATTTTTACCTCCATCAAGAAGGTTATGTTTTCAACCCTCTTCGTCTGTGAAGCATGACGCATTTCATGCTTTGATTTCATAGAAGTAAGTTTAGTTTTTATTGTGTGATTTAGGGTGAATCTGTTGGTATAGGATTTGTCCATTTTAGACTAAATTAGTTGAAACTTCATTGGTGCATTTCCAATAATATTTTTTTTGGTAAAGCCTCCAAAAACTTTTTTTTCTTTTACATTCCATACCATTTACCCATAACTGGTTTCCAGATTGTTGTTGGCAGTTATGACAAGAAGTAGGACTGGGCAATATGAGGATATATATCCATTTCTGCAACAAATAAATCTAAATAAATCTCAAATTTGTCGTCAAAACAATATAAAAATGTCTATATTTTCCTATATCGTTTCTATCGCAATACAAGTTAGACTTCTATTTATTTATTTTTTCTCCATAATTTCCCTTAAAACTGTTATGTTCATTTTGCACTGAAGTTCTTAAAATAATAAAATACTCAGTATTTTTCATTTGTCAAGTATTTAAATCACTCAGGAGTATATAAAAATAGGCTTTACCATATGGTTATTTCATAGACTATTTATTGAATTATCATAAAACATGCTATATCGTGATATTTATCGTTATTGAGATATGAAATGATCCATATCGTGGTAGAAGGTTTTGGCCATATCGCCCAGCCCTAACAAGAAGTTTTGATTTGTGCAAACTGTAACCCATAAACATGCAATTGCAACCAAATTAGATGTCGAAGTAAACCTGCAATGTGATTTCATTGTGCATTTTGGATGAAGCTACAGAAAAAGGATACATTTAAATGGCTATAAATTAAATTTTGCACAACTCATCCTCGTACAAAAATATAATTTTCTCAGAAAGGATTTAGGTATTCTCCAAAGATACCGTAGTCTGCCATCAGCCAATGATTAAGCAGATCTCGATCTAGATGCAGATTTCTTTAATTAAAATAACATTTAGAGGATTGTGCAGCCTTAATGGAGGTAAATGCTCTTTGTCAGTATGTGTTTTTCAGAGCCTCTCATTCTGCTTTTGCTATATGAAGAAGTGAGTAGTTTTTCTAATTGTGTCCGGGTTTGAATATAATGCAGAAACACTATTTTGTCTGTGCCACAAAGATAGAAGTACTCAACTTTAAATGAGTTAATTGCTGATTACCAACTATTACGTTTGGCTCTAATTTGTTAGAATAATTCCTCTCTGATGTCTTTGTGTTGGTTTGTGCGCCTCTCTGCCACCAGCTGTCATGAAGCTATTTTTTCATGCATCCTAAATTAATAGACACTCATTCTGAAGTGTCTGACGCTATTGTTAATACAAGCCATGTGGCGCTCGGCCAAGGCTGCAATATAAGACACAATTGTTCCGGGGTTTTTTTCTCCCTGTTTTAATGCACAGTAATAAGTAAGTAAATGGTGGAAAGATGTGTGTCTGAAATCGCGGCGGCCTTTGTTGCAGATAATTAGGTTAGCGGCAAGAGTGTGCAGGTGTTGAGGGTGTGCTGTGTGCTCGCGTTGTGTTATCGACTCGCTCATATTCGTAGGCTGTCAGGGGTGTCGCACTTCCCATCAGCCCCAAAGCTCACCAACCTCTTCACTATTAAAATGATCACTTTCAATAGCAGACAAAGGAAAGAGGGAACATATCTAGTGCAGGGTATTCTCCCCACCTCTAATGCTTATCTGCCTTTTGATGTCGGCGTAATAAAAGGCCTATTGGGCTCCCACAATGACCTGCAAAATGGACAAGGGCCGATATACTGGGCTCTGACTGGCGCTACCATTAACTAAAAGGCCCAGACATTATGGAGAGCCGGGGATGAAAGAACACGGGAAAAAAAATAATAATTGAAAAATTGCCTAATGCTAAAGTGAAAGAAAATGGAGCTGTGAAAAGGCACTGTAATATTCTGTTATCCCCGGTAAATGCAGCCAAACAAGAGATGCAGCGAGGCATTCTGTTTGAAATGGATGTGGTTCAATTACCTGCATGTCTAAATCTAGTTAAGGCCTCCATTGTCAGGCTCAAACATAACAGGCGGTTTTGATGTAATGTTAAAGCGTATTATGCCCTACAACCTACATAAAATCAAGAGAGGTATGACTCCATTCAAGATGTGGAGGGGAATTAAAACAGCTCACAGTGAGAACGAGGTTAATTTAATATTTATTCGGTTTCAGACCGCCGTTTGGAACGACGCTTCAAAAGAGGTGCACAGTGTTTTAGCGAGGGTTGTGGAAAATATTAGTTTTTTATTTTATTTTTTTGAAGCCCGGTTCAGCAGATGACTAATTTAATCTTCCAATAAAAGGAGAAGTGATTTGTTTTACCAGGTAATACATTTGGCCAAGTACAAAACTACCAGTTCAAACTGGAATGGAACTGCAAATAAGCATGGTATATCTGAAAAAGATGAATTGATTAAATTAGTCAATCAACAGAAAATTAATCAGCAACTGTTGGGGGGTTACATAATGCAGTAAATGCAAAGGCATAATGACAGAGGAAAAATATGAGGCTGGGAATATCGACATTTTCCTCAGACCTATTATAAAATTATGAAGAAAAACAATATACGACTAAAATAACGATATCTTAACTTATTATGCGCCGAAAAATTAACTTCCATGGCCTCCGCCATTTCTGACAACTCTTAAACTCGGAGCTTTCAGAAACTTTCCACTAACGAGGTCGGGTAAGAGGGGAGCGTTCATATGGACTCTTCTCGTGAACACGGTAAACACGACCCCATTCGAAGGCCCCATAAGCACCAGCTTGAACATGTAGAGGTCAAATGTGAAAGTCATGAGCGTCTGCTTAGCTCCAGGCAGCAGAGGTCAGGAGGTTTCAGTCAGGGTCACACAACCCCAGAAAAAGCCCATAATATCCAAGAACAGCAGCCACTTCTGTATAAACTCTCACTTTATAACTTGTTTCCTTCTCTCTGTCCCACTCTGCAGGTAACAGTTAAAATGTACAAGCGTGGATCTCAAAGCTGGCTGGGTAAATCCCTGAACGCCACCGCCACCATCCCCTCCAACACCTGTGTGATCTTCAGGATCAGCGGGGAGGAAGCGGACGCCAAAATCCCAGCAAACACCATTCACAGCATCACGCTCAGCAACTGACAGCAGAGGAAGCATTCTTAACTACAAGTATGCAGATGCAAACAAAACAAAAACTCACCTAATCCCGTTTTTACTGAGTGCCTTTCACTATGCAGTGGTTGTACTTTGTTATATTGTACTAAAAAACACAAGTTCTGAATGTCTTTAAAGCCTCTGAACACCCACACAGGTGTTTCCAGTTATTCTGGCTGATTAGACCTCAGGTTGAAGGTGGGCAGAGAGAAGATGTCACTCATTAGTTTATACACGCCCACACAGTCCTGAGAAGAGGTCTAATTAGTCAGATTAACTGAAAACACCTCTGTGGATGTTCAGAGGCTGCATTTATTGTAAAAAAAGGAAAAGAAAAAGGCCAATATCCTTGATTCTGCGAACCTCAGTGGCAATATTATGTTAATGAAGTTGGTTTCAGACAATTAGCCTGATTAACTTTCTCTTGTTTTGAATTTCTAGGGCTGGCCCACACTTTACACTTGCCATTAATTAATCATTACACCAGCTGATTGTGTCACATCAGTTCAGGGCTTGAAGTGTTTAATGTGTTAATTGTGGCGGTTAAAAGCCGGTGGCCTCCAGTATAGACGCGACGACGGGCCAAGCATGCTGCTGCCTCTGCGGGGTTTAATGGGCAGCAGTGATTTACGGTCTGTTTAGACGGTGTAACTGTAAGGTGCTTTATTAATATGCTCCACCGCACCAAGGAGACGATAACATATTCAAGAGCGCACAGGCGCAGCCACCCCGCACCATTCATAACTGTGTCTGAGTCACTTTCCATCAGTTACCGAGCTCGCACAGCTGCGCTAACAGCTAGCAATTGTATTTACTGTGCCTGGCAGCGGCTGAAATGAAGTTATTTCCATCAAGATATCAGTGCCTTTAGCTAATGCAATAGAAGGAGCTCTCTGTGTGTCGATGGTATCTCTTTGCATGGCATCTCTCTACCTGAAACATCATTACACTGTACTCAAGCTCCTCACAAATGTCTGTTTTACTGTTTTACCTGAGGGACAGATTGTACAAACAGCAGCCGTGTTGTTTGCATTTGTACGTGCACATTTTTTAGACTCAGATCTTGGTGAAAACATGAATTTATAAGTGTTCGGATGAATTTATTGTCTTTGCATAGTTAAACTCAGAGTCAGTGTCCTCAGGAACTGTTTTCTTCACAGCACTTGACAAACAATATAGAGAGGCGATGTCCCGGCCCTTCCTGTGGACGCCACGGGGCCTTATTTTGGAAAAAATATGAACTTTTTTTTTATACCATTGACCTGCGCCATGACTCACACATATGATGTTTGTCAATTAAAAAAAAAATTGCTAGTGATGGCGAGATGAAGCTTCATGAAGCACTGAAGCTCTCCAGCAAATTGGTTCGCAAAAGGGTTTCATCTCATGAGGCTTCATCTGGGCTTCATGTGCATACGAAACCACCTATCGGTCAAAGAGTGTGAAACAGGCAGATATATTCTAGATATGTGGCTGTGGTTTAACCAGGCAGAGGGCAGTGAATGTGCTTGTGTAACTATAGGAAAATGATAGATGGGAGACATTCGGGCGTCTTTAATGACGTCATTGTTCTTAGACGATACAAACCTTGATATGCGCTTCACAGAAAACTTCCTGGATTACTCGCCATACGCTCCGTAGCCTCGGCCCAACACGTAACATCACTACAAGTCAAGAAAGTCTTTATCATATTATAATTTAGTTTAGTGTGAAACCGTTCAATGAACTACATATTACACAATATACGCACAACATACGTCACCAACACTAGCTGGCTAACTAACTTAGCTATGTTCCACGCACAGATGTAACATTATCTGACCTGATGTGTTTCATCCAGCGACTCCTGGTCTTTTTATCAGCCGGAAAGAGAAAGAACGAGCAAGATCTGTTGCTGGTCCGAGCACAACCCAGTACGAAACACATAATAATCGTAGCTTCAGCGAGAGAGACGTCACTTACGCAACTTTTGGATGTGTAGTCTTTCTAATTACGTGTTTTCACAGTCTTATACGTCAATAGTTTTACAACAATTAATTGACAAACATCATATTGTGTTTTCCGAATTAAGGTCCTATGGGGGTCTACTGGAAGGGGCGGGACTTCAATATTAGATGGGACAATATTAGATGATGGGATGCAAAGGATTTAGACATGTAATTCTGAGTGGTGGGTGCATGCAGGTTAATATGAATGATTTTCTCTTTTTTTTAAAAAACAAACTTCAAGCACTTTCAGTAGCAATCCAACTTGATTGTAAGCTCTTAAGTTGACAGTTGTTTTATTCATTGGTGTGTGTTTTTTCAAGTCATGGTATCCTCGAGTGTTTTTACGTTTACATGTATTTGTACTATCTGGTGTCATAATAAAAAAAAAAGATTTGATGCTTCTTATTCAAAGTCACTTCTGGGCCACAAGGGTTTCTTCATTTGCGAGATGGAGGTCGTCCATCAACGGCTCACTCTGCTCTTTTGAAAGCATGCAGCACGTCTCCGGCGCGGTAAAAAGACTGGATATTAGGGACGGATGACTGGCCACGGGGACACAAAGCGAGCTCTGTTGGGCATCGTGGTGGCGAGAGGGAGGGGAAGCTGAGCGGAAATGGACATGGAGATCAGACCAGAACATAGTGTGACAAGGTAACAAGGTAAACTGATCCCAGACTGCAATTCCTCTGGAAACTGAATCAATGAGGGTTCTGTTTAAAATGGAAATCCTCCCGGATATCGAGTTTAGGTGAATCTATAGCACAATAGAATCAGCTGTAAATATGTTTTGCTTTGCGGTAAACATGTCATGTAACCTACAGATAGCTCTTCTGACTAAGTTACATGTTTAAGACTTGTTGAGCCGGTACATCCAGGAAGTGACCCTGCAGTCAGACCAGGTGTCCAACTTTGACCTCTGGCCGTTGGGCTCGGTCCCCAGGGTTGTCAGGTCAGGTGACTGGTTTGACCTTTCCTTTGTACAGGACATGGAGCTGTAGAGCAGCCTCAGATCCCTCTCGAATGACACATGCGAAGGATCGAGCCACTGTCTCAGCCGCAGCCATCTAGCTGGGAAATCCTGCACCACAGTGCTGCATTCATACGGGTCAGTACTGGAGGACATAACTGTTTTCTCCTCTCCAAAATGTTTGAAACACTTCCTTTCACCTGCTTGAACGCAGACGCAGCCAAATTTCACCCACCAAAACCCCTATCTTGTGCGATTTTGCTGTTTCAGCTTGACTCGCTCAAAGGTTCTGATCAGGCGGAGGTCAATACGCTCTTTTTAACTGTAATATTTTCTGAGAAGCAAGCCTTTTTTTTTATCTGTAAAGGGCTCTAGAGATGAGATTGTGTTGTACTGAGAGTCTAACCCCACGGCAAGGGAAAAGCTGTGTTTACTGTAAGTGGGGGGAAACAGTTATAGGAATGACTCTCGGCTCTGATTGTGCCCCTTATACATAAACACAATGTGAACAGCAAAAATGCATCAATGTTCAGCAGTTAACAATCACTTTGCATCTCTTATCTACCTGTTTTTCACGGCAGCTATTTCCGCTTCAAATCCTCCAGTTTTACAAAAGTATTTCTCCTTAATAGAAGTATGACATCATACATACATTACACCATTATTGCAGCTTAAAGGGTCAAGTTCACCCAAATAAAATAAAAAAGCAAATCTCTCACTGAACCCTGGTATCTAGTCACGCAGATAGCTTTGATTTTAACATGCTGATGCTAAGCAGGTATAATGTCTACCGATCTCACCATCAGGCTCTTCTCATTTCTCTATTTTGTGATCCGTCTTCCTGCCTGTGACCCGGAAATCGATCGCAGCTCGTCATCTTGAAGGATGTCTCACTTAAATACATCTCAAGGAGAGAGGAGGCTTGCTGGAGGAGCTATGCGTAAGGATGCACGGGTGTATCCTTTGCGGAAGTCTTTTCGGCACCCGTGACAATGTATAAAAGAGGCGTTACACATGTAATTTAATTAACGTTGCTTTAAAATGACGGTTCCAAAGCACGGATGTCTCATTTTCTTAAATACCTGTTGCCTCGATTCCTCTCTCGTCGCATTTCTTCCTTTCTTCCTCCGCTCGCATCTCAAGTGGGAAAGACGCGAGGAGAAAAGGAGTGTGTTTAGTACATTAGTATGCTAACATTTGCTAATTAGCACCACCACAAAGTGCATCTGAGGCTGATGGGAATGTCATTAGGAGGTCAGTTGCAGGTATTTGGTCATAAACCAAACAGACAAATTAAAATGTTACAAGTCATCCTGAATCCTGAAGGAGGCATGAATGTCTCTAAGAATGTAGAATGGTAATCCATCCAATAGTTGTCAGCACATCTCACTAAAAAACACAAATATGGTGATGCTGAAGGAAAGGTTAGGGGGTCACCAGAAGCATTAGGATACATCATCTGTGCACCATGAATGTCTGTACAACCTCTCCAGATGAATGTCACAGGTTACTCTTGGTAATCCAAAGACCCTGCTGTCAACAGTTTTCACTACTTTATACTAAAGAAATAGTCCCAATAAGAACTGTTGACATTCTGCTAAACCTTTAGACCATACACCAACCTGGGGGTCAATTTATTTTTTAGACTTTTTCCATTTTTCCCCATTTTTTCCAAAATACTTTACAGTTTAAACCAGATCAGGCTTTTAAAAGTGTTTCAGATGAGAAGGGAAAGTAACCATTTGATGCTCACAACACATAGGTATGCAACCTGTGATAAGAGGTCGACATATATTTATATTAAGGGGTCAAAACCAAAATAGGTTGGGAACCATTGGTGTGTTACAGCTATATAAACTGCTGTGAACATGTAAATACATACATAAATACAGGATCTGTGAAAAAATACAAGTGAAAAAGCAGAAAGCAGATATTTCCCCAGGACCTTTCTACGAACCAGTATTCATATAAAGCTGATGTATCAGAAGGTTAAGAGTGCTTATGAGAAAAAAAATCTTTTAATGCATTTTACGACAGGATAAAGTGTAATTGTGGTGAAAACATAACTACCAGCTACAGGCTTTTATTCAACTACTACAATGTGATGATGAAAGGAGACGGGCTGTCCCTCTAATGCCCACCAGCCTCTATTCTGTGACCGCTACTTTACCGAACGGCAACAAAGCTTTCAGACTGTGAAAGCAGTAATGATTCACAAGAGATTAAATGTTTGTCTCTTGCAGATGTTCAAAATTAAGAAGGGTACTCAAAAGTATCATCAAGACTCTATTAAATGTTGAGTTATTAATACACTTCAGTGTCCCAAAAAAAAAAAAGAATCTTTCAATTGTGTGTTGACAAAAGGAAAAATAAATGGGCACATGGGTAGCAACAGGCAGGGGGCTGCAGAAATTAGCCAGTCTTTAAACAACCCCTCAAAAAGCACCACACTTGTAAAAAGCTACAGGACAACAAAAGACACACAGGAGTGAATGAAATGAAGCTTCCTTGCCAATTACTGTGGCGAACGTGGTCGTGGTGGGGCTTTTTGTGCTTCACGCAGGCAGTCTTTTCTCCCCTTGTCCCCGGCTATTGAGAGGGATACATTAGCCAGGCGGGGATGGATGGTTGGATGGATGGATGGATGGATGGATGGAGTGGAGAGGAGCAGAGCGTTCGCAGTCATACAGCTCACTTCACGCCTGGTGTTACAGACCTCTCTTATGACTTCACTCACAGTGCTCGCACAGAATGTGATTTTTTTTTTTTTCATTTTCTATCTGCTTTCTAAGACAAAAATCCAGACATGGAAAATATCTGCTCACTTTTATCTTGTTTGGATAAATTGCAGTGATGACATTCGTGTGTGGTTTAATTTCTCATTGTGCTGACATGAAATCTATTTTGTCGACTATTTACTAGAGCTAAAAATCTGTAGTCAGATATTTTGAAACTTATTTCAAAAGGAGCCGGTTCTTTCTTCAAGCCGCCTTGCTGCTCTTTTCATTACACAAACAATCTATTTCCCCCCTTTCCCAGACTCATTTTCAGTGCTTGTGCACATACATTTGGGTATCTGGAGTGCCTTCCAACCCACAAACTGTGAAATGCAGTTATTTGTGGGCAACCTATAAGAAAACCATAGATTGTATATGAGAAGTGATTGTAGTCACCGTGATGTCACCCATTAGTTTGTGGCAGTTTTGAAGCCTCGAGTTCGGCATTTTGGCCATTGCCATCTTGTTTTTTTGCAACCAGAAGTGACACAAGAGGGTGGAGCTAAGTGCAACCGAACTCTGAATAAGACAATTTCAGGTGACCAAAAATGTCATAATTAACTTTAATGAACTGAAAACTGTGAAGAGACGAAAACATGGACAACGCTGTGGTACCAACCTGTCAATCAAAAGGTAGCCACTCCCTAAAGCATACCCTGCTTTATGGTCTATTTGACTCTAAATGGGACCATAATTTACTAAATGAACATCATGCTGTATTGAAGAAGACTTGAAACTAACGATTGGGACCATAAACTCATGTTTACAATGTTTACTGAGGTAATAAATCAAGTGAGAAGTAGGGTCATTTTCTCATAGACTTCTATACAATCAGACTTCTTGTTGCAACCAGAGGTGTCGCCCCCTGCTGGCTATTAGAAAGAATGCAAGTTTAAGGCACTTCCTCATTGGCTTCACTTTTCGGACCCGGAGGTAGCTCACTGCAGAAAAGCTATTCAGATCTGGCTCCCCTTCCTATGTCACATGCAGATTCAGTAGAATATATCGCCCACGGCTTGAGTACTACCTTTGTAAAGGTGCACCATATTTTTCCCCCAAGCCAATCAGAGCAGTCTTTTTCGGTAGTGGGTCTTAAAGAGACAGGTGCTAAAACGGAGCATTTCAGATGGACGATGAATACAAGTATATTTAGACAGACAGCATGAGAAAAATAATGTGTTTTTTGAACATTAAAGCATGTAAACATGTTTTAGTAGAAACCCAAAATAAAAGTATGAACCTGAAACTGAGTAAGATATGTCTCCTTTAATATTTCTCCAGAAGCACCCTCCCAGTAAGCATGGTTTTGGTGATTTGAATCTGCTGAAATTTGCTTGAAAAGTGACTATATTTAATATTGTCTTTAAGACCTACTTCACATTTAAACATGGTAATTAAAATGCTGTGTAGCCCCGTTTTAGACGTCTTTTGATATGCAAATGATGGCTGCAACACTGATGTTATGTTTAATTGCAAAATGTTTTTTTCACGTACATGCCTCCGGACCACCTCAATGAATGCTCAGCTCTTTATTTCTATGGCAATCCCAGCAGGCTCTGCAGGGTCACACAGCTACGTGTGCATGCGTGAACGTGCTGCCTGTGACAACTATCAGCAAGGTTAATGCTTCGGATAACAACATCCATCATTCAGTTTCATTAGCGCTGTCCTCTGACCTGTTCCACATAATGTTGTCAAATGTGTCAGGCGCCAGATTATTGGGAGGTATGATGATCAATAGATAAATAAGAGAGAGAGCTGCTGGCACAGCCGCAGAATAAAACCTCCATACAGCATTCTGCCGCCTGTCACGAATCTGAAAAACAAATGGACTTGCCCGGGGCAAGAGCCATCAATAATAATATAATGTGTGGACGATGATGAATTAGAGCCAGACTTCTCAACGCAACACCGTTCTACGCACAGAAACATCACCAGATGAATGCATTGATCTCTGCGTTCACATTAGTTTGCTTAATCTGCATTTGAGTCGATGGGACAACACACTGTTTCACTTCACTGAATTCAGGAAAGTTAATAATGTCCAATAATCAAAAGCTGTTTATGAAAGCACCTCTTTTTGTGCGTCATTGATTGGACTCTGTAATGCACTGATCACTCAGACAGAAGGCACTTAGGAAATGACAAATGTATTTTATATTCAATAACATAGATTTTTCCCTGCTTAACCACAGGTTGGAGTTTAAATACACATTTCCACATCCATAATAAGTACAGGCATTAACTAATAATAACATTGAACATTCCCTTTCAATGCCCTCACTGAAAAGTCCAGTTCAGGGGAGTTGAGGGAGTATTTCACCCTGACTTGACTTCTAAATGTCATTTTACTGCACTCATACTTTAATTTATTCAATATTTATCATGTTTTATTTGATCAACATTTTGTTTCGCTCAGTACGATGTATTTTCTTGGAAAGCAATTTCTAACTTTTATTTAAGAAATGTTTTATAAATAAAATTATTAAAGCTGTGGTGGGGAGTTTTATTTTTGGCGTCAAAAAATCCCATAATAACCTTTCAGCGTATTGTAATTCAAGTGTTCTGAGAGAAGAACTAGACTTCTGCACCTCCTCTTGGCTCTGTTTTCAGGCTTTAGAAAATCTAGCCAGTGATGGGAAACATTTTACGTTGCACGGCAACTGGATTCTCGCGATGTCACAAGATCACACGAGAATCGCAGAATCACATATCACACGAAAATCCCTCTTGTCAGGCTTCAAGTAATGCGTCTGAGTCCAGCAAGCCAGATCACGGACCGATTAGCACCTTGTGAGGAGCTACGGGCGAGGTTTAGGTGTGTGTGAAGCGACAGAGAGAGGCGACTGTTCGTTCTAAACAACAATGGCGGCTCCTGTAAGAGGTTAGCGTAGATGCTGAAACAACATCAGTTATATCAGAACTGGAGAGTATATCTTCATTGAAAGAAGAGCAAAGTACGGCACTGAAGGCTTTTCTCAATGGAAAAGATGTTTTCGCTCCTCTCCTGACTGGCTTCGGCAAGTGTTTGATTGACAGATGGTTCATCCAATTAACTGCCAAGTATTTTTGAAAGTTTATAAACAGTTTCCAATGACGGCTTCTCAGATGGTTCTGTGTAACAAACCATCTGGCCGGTCAGGTTAGGAGACTTTGGCCAATCACAGGTCAGGTGTTGTTTTAACTCACCTTTATCCATGCAGCACAGTTTGTTTGTACTCTTATGTCTGTTGTCATCTTACTCCCATCATTTAAAAAAAAGATGCATTCACATTACAGCCTACATATTTGCTTTAGTCCTCGAACAATACTTCTGTCAACCTACATAAACTTCCACAGATTCACACATATACTTTGTAATATTACACAACAACAGAGAAAGCCAATAGCAGAAAACTGCTCCGAGCTGCTTCGGTTTTAACAGCGGTGTCACTTAAGACCCATGAGATCCCCACGGCCCACAACTGCTACCACAATAGAGCCGGTGTAAATGTGTCCTGCGTACTGAAAACTGCCATGAGATCACAGTGTCTTGACCTAAATGTCACAGGGGCAAACCAGACAAGAAAATACAGACTGCATTTTTTTTTATTATGATGGAGAAATGAAAAATACAAGAAACAAATCAATAATGGAACAGAAGTATGATCTGTGATATGAAAATGAGGGGCCACGACTGGGAGATGTGAGTGATAGTTCAGACTCTTGTGTTAATATTCATGTAAATATATAACCTGGAGCTGTATTATATGGTATGCACAAGTTTATACATCTCCTCTGCTAAAACAATGTGACACCGACACTTAATTGGCTGATAATAGTTGGCTTTAAAATGGTATTCTTCAGGGGATTTGCCAATAACATCTAATAAAGCAGGTTGAAATGGATCCAAGGAGTCAGTTAAACCTCGCCCGCAGTCTCTCAGAGGCGCACAGGGAACTTGAGCCTCAAAGATGTGGTGCATTAGTTCTGCTAAGCTAACCGTGAATGCTAATTGCAGGAAGGACAAACTGTAACCCTTGCCCCGTGGCCATGAACCCATTAAACAGCACAGAGGGTTTCATAGACATGGAGAGCGTACAAAGAGGCTGGCCCTGAAAAGGCCTGCAATCTGATTTCGGTTTAAATGGGGATAACAAGTTTTGCAAAGTCCCCCCTGGGATCTGCCCTCACCGTATTATTTTTGACAGTATAAAGAAAAGCGTCACTCCAAAGCTGACCGCAAATCGTCGATACAATGCAACAGGTTCTATGTTTTCAAGTGGAATATGTTGCCATGAGTTCTCACAGAGCCTGACAGGTGGCTCTCTATGGAGATGTGGATCAGTTAAGTTTAAGTACTTGTGGTTTCACCCCTGGAGGACATTAACAAACCAGTCCTGGTTCAATAGGACACCCTATACATGGGAAAGGTGTCCTATCCTCAGTAGCAGCCGTCAAGCATTGTCTCTGTTTTGTAGGCAACACCTTAAACACTTAATCAGGACAAAACGTGAATAAATCAATCCCTAAGATATTTAGCTTTTTGGGCTGAGACGTTTCCTTTTTCTGGGCGAGCGAAAGTCACGAACACGAGTTCACTTTTCGGAGTATTTTCACCTTTAATCTCTGCAGCTCTGGAGCCCCCTGGCCATACATTTTCAAACATGACCCCGATGCACCGACTGCCCCCGCCGTCTTTATACAGACATTCATCAGTTTGACAGATGGCATGAAAGCTGAAAACTTTTGAAGTGAATGTTTACTGGGATGTCTGTCTTTCAGGAAAGGCAAGTATGGATCAACACTTTAAAGGAACAGTGTGTAGCATTTAGGGGGATCTATTGGCAGAAATGGAATATTAATAAGTATGTTTTCTTTAGTGTTTATTACACAGCTTTGTTGAATACTCAAATCTGATTGGTCAATCACAGCATTCTACGGTCTGTTATTTCTTTATAACAGACTGTTGCTATGTATAACAGACCGTTGCTATGGGCGCACTACTGATGTCGGACTCTGGAGGACCATTTTTGTGTCAAATTATTGATTTTTTTTATGTAAGTAGCTGTGTAATAAGCGGGATAATGTACAGCTAGCGGGTCATTATTGTGAAATAAACCCTTACATAATCAACTGAAAATAAGAATCATTGTGTTTTTATTACCTTAGAATGAGCCGTTTATATCTACATACGGAGGAGGTCCTCTTCACGGAGCTGGCCACCATGTTTCTACAGTAGCCCAGAATGGACAAACCAAACACTGGCTATAGGGCTAATCGCGTTTTCATGTCGGCCACCGAAGTTCTACTTGCTTGGCACATGGGAAAAGTTTCTGTTGGTTGCAATCTGCAACCTCACTGCTAGATGCCGCCAAATCCTACACACTGCACCTTTAATGATATAAGTGTACCTTTAAGTTGAACGTACCGAAATAATAAGAGTCAGCCATGCTACTGTTGCAGCTCTCTGAGGCTGTTGGGATATTTTATGGTGAAAATCTGTAATCTAAATTCAGCATACTACCATACAATCTCTCATTCATACTCTCAAATAACCGTGGTAATTTCAATCTGGTTTCACAGTCTTACAGGTCTGATTCTAAGCCACACCTTTCTTCACCATATGATTAATCTGCCGCACAAAGCCTAGGAGCCAAAAAGGAACCTCGAGCCCCCAAAATCTGTGACCCTCCTGTCACACCCAGAGATTTTTGATTTACTATATAGCCCAGCTCCCAGGTGAGCGTCCCCTCCACCAGTCGGCCCCATGCTGCCTGCCTGCCCGGCCTGCAAAGAGATGGATGGCTGCGAGTGTGAAACCTAGCGGTGGTTTACATGGCCTTGAGCTTTAGCGTCTAATTAGGCTCTAATGTAACTACAATGCTCTCGAGGAGATGTTGTCTTGCCCACCAAAGCTCTTTAAAAGCCTCCTCGGGGCAGGGGGAGCTCTGAGTGAGGTGCTGGGGCCGGCCACAGCCACGTCCAAGAGAAAAGCTCAGGTTTCATTCCCCAGCTGGGATGTACTGGAAACAGGACGCCAACCATACAGAGGACAAGACCAGTGTCTTTGTTTTGGCCCATGTTTGGTGGTTGTGTACAAAACTGCTATTTTAAATTATAAGGCCATTGTTTGACTTGAAATATGTTACACTCCTATAGCCGATTATGAGCCCTGTTTTACAGTTTCCACCCTCATGCTGAGCTAACCAGCTGCCAACTGTAGCTTCATATTTAACAGACAGACATGAGAGTGGTATTAATCTTCTTATCTAACTCTCAGCAAGAAAGGGAATAAAAGAAATAAGTCATAAATACTGAACTGAACTGTCCACAGAAGGGGACTTAATGTTGAATTTAAGAGCTAGCTAAAAGACAAAGCAAGATATGCTGGAGGAGGATGTTCACTGCTATAAACTGCAACCTGGCAACCCAAAATATGTCTTTATTAATGGTTTATTACTGACCGACATAGCATTTATTGTGTAAAGCAATTAGTTACAAGAAAGTAAAGTAAAGAATTTTATTAGAAACTAGCTCCCAAATTTTAAAGACGACCTATTATACTGTTGTGCTCCTGAACTGCCTGAAACGCCTTGCTTAAAGTCCCGCCTTTCCTTCCGTAACGTTGTGATGTCACAGAGTAACACATTTGCATACTACTTGCCTAGCGGCTAGTTTGGCACGCCCTCAAACAAACAAAGCAAGTTAGAGCGGAGCTGGAGCGGAGTCAAATGAGTTTGGTTCGGTTGACCAATCACAACAGAGTGGGCCAGCTGACCAATCAGAGCAGACTGGGCTTTTCCTGCATAAAAAGGTCCTCTTTAAACCCTTCATGCATGTTCCTGAGGTTGACACCCTCCATAAGACAAACTTTCTAAACAAAATATTATTTAAAAACACTTTGTTACTGAGCAGCTGAACTGCTTCCATCAATGGATATCAGTTTCAACACCATCTTCATGGAAGCATGTCCCAGCGTGGTCAGAAAGCCTTTCAATGAAACAGTTCATTTTTTGGCGTGTAAATACAGGGAGTGTTATAAAATGAAATAATGCTGCTGTATGGTTATTAAAAACACTGAATAGCTTTATCTTTATTACTAAGGAAGAAGAAACTGCATTGTTGCATTGTGTCAATGTGTCTCGAAACAGAAGACAAACCGTGACACAAAATGCTGTCAACATTTTCCCGATGCATCATGTGATTTCCCCATTTCTTACACAGCTCATGAAGGGCGGTATCATTAGCTCGATATAATATTAGAAACCGGTCCTTGCTGAGAGATAAGGTGTCTGCTTGAAGGTCATCTGTGCCCTCTTGAGTGAACATAAGAGCCTTTTGTGGTCGGGTTAAATGCACATGACAGGCTGTTGGAGCACAATCACCCATTTTAATTGTCATGTAACGGTTTCATGTAGAGCCAAACTGTCTGCAACACTTCAGCGGTTGGAAACCAGAGCCTGGCCACACAACCACAGATATGGTTAACTGGGCCTTCGCTGAAGGAACAAAAAAAGAGAGAGATCTATGGAGACAGGCTTGGGGGAAGATGCTGATAGATAATGCCAGATTTATCTGCTGCAATTTGTTAAGTTACGGGCCTTAATAAATCCTTTAAAGTACTGCAAAAACTACAAATAGCTTCAATGCACCAGACAAATTGGCTGCAAAATTACCTTTTTCCTATAAAACAGCTAAACAATACAGACAAGAAGACCTTAACAGTTTTAATGCACACTCAAAGAACTCAATTTTCCAATTTAGCGGAAGCCAAAGATGACAGGAAACAAGGTAATTCGCTGTGGCCTCCCAACAACAAATCCCCGGCCATTCTCCGCCTGCTTCATGGGCAGTAATTACGTCCCAAAATGAATGCCATTTCATATTAAGCTGCAGTCATAATCCAACGTCAAAGATGGACTCATTATCGGCAATCACGGGAATTAGTTACATCATTTAACCAATCCGAACTAATCATTTCCAGGATACCGCAGAAGCAGATAGAGCCATTAGAAAAAATTGGAGCTCTTAAATGGAATAATTGACATCTATATCTTCTCTGCTGCTTTGGCTGAAGGCTTCAGAAATTGCATTAGTTGCAATTGAAAATGTGAACTGAGGGGAAAAAGACACCACTTAGGACTTTTGCAGGGCACTGCTCTGTGTTCACCGCTCCCATTCATGTAATACTGCTTTAAAAAAAGGGTCTGCGTCGCATCCGACTCTGTCACCAGTGTAACAACTTGCAAAACAACAGCAGATAAATTCATCGATAATGATGAAAAAGGTATTAGCCCAGTGAAACGTCTCCGCTATCACCCTTTATCTTCTATAGTAATACAATTTGTAGAATGTTTTATGCATTAAACCTTATTTTCGAGTTAAAAACAATCCAATCGTGCAGTGAAGCCATAAAGATTGATAGCACTCAGGCCTGATAAACCTTGAATTTACCACCCAGGGTACTCGATGCACCATTAAAAATAAGAGAAATCTATAAATGAGCCTCATAATCATTTGATTTTAGTGTGAACCTTTCAGTCTGCTAGATGCAGCCCGGGTCATCAAGTTTAGTGGTTTTCTCCCAATTTCCCCCCCAATAATAAAGCAGGATCTGGTTTAGGCCGTAGACCTCTGATGTCTATCAACACAGGTCAGTGTCAGGGGGCAAGTGGAGCCCTCGGCAAGACGAGTGGATCATCGCTTTCCCTCAACACATCATCAAGAGGACAGCCTCAACACATTCCTGGCATTTCTTAGGTTCTCTTTTGCAGGTAGTACATGTGACAAAACTTGAGATAAAAAGGTTTTATTATACAGTCAAAAGTGTCCAACTCATATCAACGTTACAAGACTGATCCGCTTCGGTGTGATGTTAAATGTAACTTCCATCATTAGAGTCAGCAAAGTTTGATGTCTCCAAAATGACCGAGCAAAAGAATTTCGATATAAAATCAGTTATTATTTCAAGAAAAACAATAGTTGGTTTGTCAGAACATACAAGAAACAATGAAATATTTAACAAGAGAGAAGAAAAGGTTTTTCACAAACATACAAAAGAGAAAATCTGTTTTTTGGAATGGAAAGAAATGATGGCAAACAATATGGTAATGGTACACTGGATGCCAGCAGATAACCCAAATGTGATAAAAGGCTTCATACGCAGAGGGAACCACTCCAAGGCTGATTTAGGTTGACCTGTGAACCAAAAAACAGGAAAGAACGGATTCAATCAACTGAATCACTGAACCAGTGATATCCCATTCATTGAATACAGTTCCATAGTAATTCTGGGCACCAAAAAAAAAGGTCTGCTAAAACAGATGTTTTAGAAGTTTATTACACTTGGATCAACAATGAGAAGAGGCCATATACTCCAAAGTTGCTATAGTGTGACATAAGTGGGAACATTTTGTACTGACATTACAACAAAAGCAGGGCTTGTCAAAGTTAACGCGATAACACGTTAACGCAAATTTGTTTTAGCGCCACCAATTTCTTTAACACATTAACACAGCTTGCAATTTTTTAAAAGCTAAAGTGATGCTGCTGGCATCATATGAAACTACAAACACCTAAGGAATCTATTGGTACCAACCATGTCATACTAGCTTGTTGCAAATAAGTTTAAATAACGCAGGAAAAACTGTTATGGCCATTTTCAAAGGGTTTCCTTGACCTCTGACCTCAAGATATGTGAATGAAAATGGGTTCTATGGGTACCCACGAGTCTCCCCTTTACAGACATGCCCACTTTATGATAATCACATGCAGTATTGGGTCAAGTCATAGTCAAAACAGCTGTTGCCTGTTGGACTTGAGTTTGCCATGTTATGATTTGAGCATATTTGTTATGCTAATTGCAGTACCTGTGAGGGTTTCTGGACAATATCGTCATTGTTTTGTGTTGTTGATTGATTTCCAATAATAATATATACATACATTTGCATAAAGCAAGCATATTTGTCCACTCCCATGTTGATAAGAGTATTAAATACTTGACAAATCTACCTTTAAAAAGGTACATTTTGAACAGATAAAAAAAATATTTAATCACGATTAAATATTTGAATCGATTGACAGCCCTAAACAAAATTAATCCTTGGTCTTCACAAAACTCATCATTCAACACCCACAATGCCCTCTGAGGGAAAACTGTTTAACCAACGATGCGTTACTGCTGGAGTCTAATATTTCTTACCTAATACTGCATACAAACATTCATACATTTTTAAAAAGGTGTTTTTATAGTTCCTGGTCAAACACTGATTTAGTTTCACAAATGTAGTATGTATTACAGGGCCATTGTAGTGGATTGCATTACATTGTGCAGCACTGAGTGTATATTCACGACAGCATGGACACACAAACCGGTGGGAGGATTTTCAAGCTCTCATCTGTCTATCTTTCAACTGTCGGATATTGAAAAGTGGACGGGCAGAGATACAGATCAGCATTATGCTGCAGCTGGACGTGCTCCTTGTACACGCAGCTGCGTACATGATTCGCAGTGAGCAAAACAAACCGTCGTACCGAGGACACAAGAAGTGAGGAAGACTCACTTGGGTTTCGTCTCGGCATCTGTGACTTGGCGGATGAAGATGGCGTCCTCTGGGTGGTTGATGTCTCCCTTCTCGTGCATGTAGGAGGCGGCGATGGCGAGCATGGTGCCGTCGTTGTTGAAGGCCAGCGAGGCGATGCTGGTCGGGTACCTGTGGAACTGACACAGGCGCTTCTTGTTGAACGGGTCCCAGATGTTCACGAAGCCGTCTGAGCCACCTGGAAGAAGGAGAGACTCAAGGTCAACCTCAAAAAGATTTAGACCGTGTTGCTGCTGAGATATGGATCTATAATAACTCTGTGTTCCTCATGCAACCTTGGCAGCGCAATGCCAAAGGTCATTGGGAAATCTATGAGCTTTATAAAAACAAATTGCCCTGTTACAGAGACAGACTAAATGTAGGTGGAAACAAATTGTCTT
Source organism: Sebastes umbrosus (assembly GCF_015220745.1). Taxonomy (NCBI): domain Eukaryota; kingdom Metazoa; phylum Chordata; class Actinopteri; order Perciformes; family Sebastidae; genus Sebastes; species Sebastes umbrosus. The sequence goes on along the minus strand of NC_051288.1, from coordinate 18,231,607 downwards.
TTATCAAGTACCAACTAGCCGGTCGTACCTGTGGCAAAGGTGTTATGAATACTGTGAAACGAGATGGCATTGACGGGGTAAACATGCTCAATTCCCTCCTCCTTCAGCCTGTGGCATTTGAAGGCATACTTCTTCTTCTGAAACTCCTGGCTCGGGTCCAGGTACTCCACAGCTACACGTCCCTCGATTGAACTCAAGACGTAGCCCTGAAGCCAAGACACAAAATATGAAGTTACCATCCAACTTCTATTCATTAACACAGGAATCTGTGTCTGTTAGGAGCAAATTATCTGACAACTTTTAACTGTTGAACTGTGCACACTTAATTGATAAAAAGTTGATTTGAATTCAAAGTGTACCTGTTTGTTGGGGAAGGCTCTAATGCTGCGAGTTTGATACTTGAGACTGGACTCTCGTCTTTGCTGTACGTAGCCCATGTTCCTCAAATCCCACACCAGCACTCGTCTTCCAGCCGTGCCGACGATCAGCCTATCTCCAGCCACCGAGAGGGTGTACACCTTTCACAAAAACGACAGAGACGAGATGAGACACAACACTAGAAATGCTGAAAGTCTTACTTGACACGTACAAAAAACACATGTAACAATGATTATAAACTCCACAACCAGAGACATTTATTAAGAGGTGCAAACCTATCGAACAAATAGGCTTTAGGTTGTTTAGATGTTCGTGCAATACAGTGACTCATAAAATCTTGCATACATTGTTATACTATATACAGTATATTATACTATACTATACTATACTGTGTGTCTACCTTTTCAGGCTGAGTGAAGGTGCCAGCATTGCAGGGCGTCCTTGGGTCCCACAGCCGAACCGATCTGTCCCAGCTACCCGTTACCATGACGTTAACCTCTGGACAGTACTCCACACAGCGAATGGGGGCATCATGTGTTCCAACTATTGTATCTGTTTAAGGATAATAAAATGATAGAGCAGCATAAATGAAAACAGCTAATACATGGCATTGCTATGAAGATCTGTGACAGGTTTAGGTGATACTTCCTGAAACCTTTTATTAGTACTTAGCAGGTTTAATGTGACATACCTTGGTCTGTGTTCAAATCATGAGTTTTTAGCTGTGCATCTAAACCTCCACTCCAAGAATGTGTTGGGTCCTGCAAGTAAAATAGGAACGTTATCTGTGTGAACCAGACACTGGCAATAAGGAACCTAAACAAATATGAAAGAAATAGACCTACGTAAAAAGCACAGTCAAGAACTGGAGCTGTGTGCTGGTACTTCATCCGCATGGTGTTGCCTCCGACATCGAAGAGACGGACAGTGCCGTCCCAGGAGGAAACCAGCAGGAACTGGGCTGCACTGGGGCTGAACTTGACAGCAGAGATGCTGTCCTCTGGTCCCTGGTTTAGCTTGTACTCGTTTGAGCCCGTCATCTGCAAAGAGGAAACATATAAGGTCTGAGACTGAAACTAAGTCATGTTCCATGGTGACTTTAATGACACCTACTTGAAGCATAAATGACACGTTTAAATATAACAATACTTCATTACATGCCAATATACAGGGGTGGACACACCATAAACACCTTAGCTCAACAACTCCTCAAGCTTAAAAAATATCCACAGAGTTTAATCAACACCTCTCTGTGGCTGAAATACAAAGTTATTTACATACCTTATGCTTCAGGAAAGTAATCATTGTTACAGATACACTACATTGAATTCCTACAGGTAGTGTTATTGTGTTCATCCCCGTATATTATTGGTATACTGACAATAACCTGATATTTTCAGGTGGAATTTCATTCATTCATTCATTCTCACTGTGCAATATCATTTCCCACTTGTGCAATTTTGTTAACAGTCTGTTTATTGTCAATACTGCATATACTGCTCCTATTTTTTATACTCCCTTCTATTTAAATGGTTCATATTTTGTTACACTTTGTTTAGCTCTTTTTTACTGTTAGCTGATGCATCTTGTTTTTTGCACTATCCCCTTTGCTGCTGTACACTCCCCACTTGCACAAGTGGAAAATGATATTGCACAGTGAGAATGAATGAATGAATGAATGAAAATATCAGGTTATTGTCAGTTTTTTGGTGTGTAAGTGGTCTACTGGGAGCAGTGCTGGTTGTGGAGTCTGACAAGTTATAACACATGCCTCAGTTATCTAAAACATCTCTCAAAATGAATGAAGATCTGAGATATTCCACCAGAGAGGAAACAACTAGGTGGATCAATGGCTTTGCAGCTTGTTGTTAGCCTAGCCTAGCTCAGTTGCAGCGGTTGTGTTCTGCTAACATACAAGATAAATAGCATAGCTTCCTGTTGAGAGAGCTGGTGGAACAATACTTTACTTTGTGTGTTTTAGAGCACATGTGTTCTTGTTTTACACTGAAAACACGTTGCATCCAGCATGTACACTGAAGCCTACTGCTACTAGCCACCACCACCAGTGTGCTAATGCTAACGTTAGCTCGTTACAGTAAAGATAACATCACTACAACTACTGCTGTTAGCCGTTTCACTCTACTTACCGCTTCGGTTTGGTGCTTTGATGCTTTTCTTTAGCGATCCTGGTTATTAAGCTTTGATTTACAGTTAAATATAAGGTATATATTATAGCGTGGAGATGCCACAAAGCAATGTGGATGCGTGAAGCTAACCGAAGCTAACTCCTTTAGCCGGAGCTCCAGCTGGACGCTGATTGGTTGGGACGAACTTCCCGCCTGCGATGTGATTGGTTGATTTAAGAGCTAACCGGAAGTTTCTGTTGTCTCAGCCCAGGTCACATGACATAGGACTGTTCTCTCTCCATCTCTCTCTCCCTCTCGCTCTCTCTCTCTCTCTCTCTCTCTCTCTCTCTCTCTCTCTGTCTCTTTCTCTCACCCCTCTCTCTCTCTCTCTCTGTGTCTCATCTCTCTCTCTCTCTCCATCTCTCTCTCTCCATCTCTCTCTCTTTCTCTCTCTCTTCTATCTCTCTCTCTCTCTGTCTCTCTCTTTCTCTCTCTCTCCATCTCTCTCTCTCTCTCTTTCTCTCACCCCTCTCTCTCTCTCTCTGTCTCTCTTTCTCTCTCTCTCCATCTCTCTTTCTTTCTCTCACCCCTCTCTCTCTCTCTCTGTGTCTCATCTCTCTCTCTCTCTCTGTGTCTCTTTCTCTCACCCCTCTCTCTCTCTCTCTGTCTCTCTTTCTCTCTCTCTCCATCTCTCTTTCTTTCTCTCACCCCTCTCTCTCTCTCTCTGTGTCTCATCTCTCTCTCTCTCTCTCTCTGTGTCTCTTTCTCTCACCCCTCTCTCTCTCTCTCTGTGTCTCATCTCTCTCTCTATCTCTCTCTCACTCTCTCTCTCTGTGTGTGTCTCTCTGTGTCTCTCTCTCTCTCTGGAGACAAACATAAGAGGTGTTTTCTGAGGATTTGTGTCCTTTCATTTATGATAGACACAATGCAAATATAATAATATAAAAACACTAAAGTCCTAATGCATCATAATACAAATAAAAAAATGCCTACATTGGGATTATCATAGCCTACTGCTACAAGCTATAGGAAAACCTTACAATAGGAATATAAAAAATGATTTTTCATCAGGGCGACAGGCTGAATTAGTATCAGCAAAGGTACATCCATAATGGTTTGGCTATTAAATGACATAGACTGCTGTATCTGTATCTATATATGATTTTTTTGTGTGTTTTGAGGAAAACTTTGTCCAAATAGATCTAGTAACAGTCTATAGACAAATAAATAGCTGAGCCTTCTAAACATAACATTCAATATCGTTAATATTTGTGAAAATATAAAGACTGATTTATAGTTAATCTCTTGGATTTTTTGCCTTTTAACTGTGAGCATCTAATCTAGCGTTTGCGAATTGTTATCAGCACAATTATTGCTTATTTGAGAAAACTATGTAGCAAAATGAATACCCCTATATGAGATCAAAGTGTTAGTGTGTAGTCAAAATAGTCTATAGGCTTAAAAACGTCCAGAATAATGGTTCCAAAAATGTTCAATGTTTAAAATGAGGCTGCCATTGTGCAACATTTTTCAAATCATCATATTAAAAATGATAGCCATCATTAATTATCTGTTAAATTATCCAATTTTAGTATTTTATTTTGGAGAGCACGATTATCTCTGCAGACCCTCATGTGCCTTAATGCCTCCTTAAAAACAAAAAAAAAAAAGATGCATCCTCACAAATGTTTGAAAACTAAAATCTTTAGGACATAACTTATTGAATGAATTTCTTTCCCATGTAAATCACAATTGTATTAAAGATAGATACATTTCTTTTTTGGAACGAAATCTTTACTGAGACCATATAATATACAGAATTTCAATAACAATATCAGAGAGAAAAAAAACACACAAAAACAGAGGCTATTTTTGGCTCTTTGCATGGCTTTTGAATTACCTGCAAAACATTGCGTCATAAAAACAAATGCTTTTCACCTGCAGTTTCTCGGGGATTTTTTTTAAGGATCACATGATTGTCTTCACTATTACAAAGAGAAAAAGGGATTTTTTTTTTCTGTAAGGCTGGTAAGCCTATAATGTGAAGCCAACATTATTGCACAATATTGGAAAATATCAAAATATTAAATCCCACATGTTTTGCTACAAACACTGACACAAATCTCCGTAAAATACATATGGACAGTCAATCAAAACAAGTTATTTTTTTCAATTTGAATACATTAAATTATATTCACCCACCTTTGAGCATGTAGCAATTTCACCAATAATAATAATAATGATAATGATAATAATAATAATAATAATAATGATAATAATAATAATTGCATAACAAATTTTGTTGTTTGTTTTGTTTTTTCTTCTTCCTGTTTGTTTGTTTGTTTTTGACATTTGTGATTATATTCTTTTACTCTAATGGTGATCTATCAATTTGCAACCCCATCGTATATAATTATGCTTAAATACCAGTAAGAAATTGATCACAAAAAAATAAAATAAAATAAAATAAAATAAAATAATAATAATAATAATAATAATAATAATAATAATAATAATAAAAGGCTAATCATATTCGATTGTCCCTCCAATAGCACTAATTGTAGGCGTAAAATGGACTTGCTCAAGAACGGATTAAAATTAGGATAAAAATGATTACATAGGCGATGATAATAATAATAATAATAATAATAATAATAATAATAATATAATAATAATAATAATAATAATAATACTAAAAGGCTAATCATTTTCGATTGTCCCTCCAAAAACACCAATTATAGGCGTAAAATGTACTTGCTCAAGAACGCTTCAGCAGGATAAAAGATGATTACATAGGCTATAATAATAATAATTAAAAAAAATAATTATAATAATAATAATAATAACATGACCTAACATTGTGTCCGTTGAATCTACAAAATATACAAAATGTATTTTATTGTTTTTTTTCTTAAGGGTCACTCTCATTTAAAAACATCTGTACAGCTGCCACCACAGATCCAGTGTTAAACCGGCCTCAGCAGTGGCACCGGGTGGGAGTAGTACATGTGGTGAGGGAAAGCCGCCAGCAGTGACTGATTCCCGGGTGAGTTCCCAGCTGGACCCCCGCTGGTCTCCGGAGCTCCGTTTTCGTGGTAAAGTATCGGAACCCTCACAATCCTCTGCGCCGCCGCGTGGCTCAGGTTGGCCGCCTCTAGCTCCGCGGCCAGCTGCCTCTTCCACTTATTCCTGCGGTTCTGAAACCAGATCTTCACCTGCGTCTCCGTCAGGTGCAGCGACGCCGCGAGGCCCGCGCGCTCCGAGCTGCTCAGGTAGCGCTTGATGTCGAAGGTGGACTCGAGCTGGAACACCTGGCTCCTGGAGAACACCGTGCGAGTTTTCTTCTTCCTGCAGCCGGGCTTCCTCTCGGAGGAGTCATGCTCGTTGTCCGTTTTCCTCCTCCAGTGGTCGTCCTCTTGGTCCAGTTCTTTCTTTGGCTCCTCGGAGTCACTCTCATCCAGGGTGATGTTGTCATCGTCGGCGCTTTCCTCTTTGGCATCTTGGTCTGAACTCTTCTGGAGATCCGGAGAGCGTCTGTTGTCCGGTGCTGGTGATGCTTCTCTTAGGCTGGCCTTCTCAGAACCTGCAGGGGAGAGAAAATGCATTCAAATTTGATCTTCTAAGACATAAAACGTGTTAAAACCTTTTTTAATTCATAGTTTATTGGTGTAATATGCCTTTTGTTGAAAAATTGATTTAGGGACATAATTCCTTATAATTCAGGCTATATTTTAAACCCCCATATGATGGTATTAACAGTCTCTTCTGCACTTTTTTAATAGTCGTGTATCACAGTTTGATCTTCTAAGCCATACAACGTGTTAAAACCTATTTTAATTCATAGTTTATTGGTGTAATGTGCGTTTGACCTTTTGTTGAAGAAATTGATATTTAGGGACATAATTCCTTATAATTCAGGCTATATTTTAAACCCCATATACGATAAGATAAGATAAGATAAGATGAACCTTTATTCAGGTGTCAAAGCAGCAACAGCCGCAAACAGAGTGAAACACAGGAGAGGTAAAGGTATACAAAAAATATAAAATCAATAATACAGATATAAAAGATACAGAGTGAATAGGTGAACATAGTGTGTACAGTCCGTCAATAAATACATGTAATATGTGCATATGTGCAGTCTATAAAGTGGTATATAGGATGTAAAGTCAAAGGCAAAACCTATTTTAATTCATAGTTTATTGGTGTAATATTCGTTTGACCTTTTATTGAAAAATTTAATTTAGGGACACAATTCCTTATAATTCAGGCTATATTTTAAACCCCATATGATGGTATTAACAGTCTCTCCTGCACTTTTTTTAATAGTCGTGTATCACAGCTGTTACCCTGCACTATATTCAGTTTTAACAGTTTTCTTCATCTCCTTGTATTTTTATAGGCTATATTTTAAACCCCATATGATGGTATCCCTTCATGATAGGCCCCTTTGCTATAAATAAAATCTAAATTCAGATGTATCCAGACCAAAACACTACATGTTAGTTACCTGACTGTACAGTTGAGGTCACATATTTCTCACCTGGTTGCAGACTGCCATGAAGATTATGGAGGTCAAAAACCACCCTATACCCTCCAAATGCTTTATGAGCAGTCTGTCATCAGACAGGCACAGAAAATTGTGTCAGACCCAACTCACATCTTACACCAGGAGTACCAACTTTTACCTTTCAGGCAGGAGATATAGAGTCCCCCACGGTGCAGATTGAACCGTTACAAAACAATCATTCTTGCAGATGTCTATTAAACTCCTCAACAACTCGTAACATAAAGCTATCATATGGACAGTGCAATATGTTAAATTAGGACAGTGCAATATGTTAAATAGGGACAGTGCAATATGTTGCATCTGTGTAATATTGGGCTATTGTCTGTGCAATATGGACAAGACAGTAGACGGTGCAGTGCACTACCTGGGTGCAATACCTGCCATGGTGTGTGTGATAGTATGTGCCATTATGTATGTGGACTGTGTATGTGTTGAAACATCTGTTTCTGTGAAACTGTTTCCCTGTCTGATGTGGAATCGTGTATTATCATAGTATTGTTCTTCTAAGGTTTATTCAACTTCTTCAACTATTTCTTCCGTACGTTTTTTGCAGTTTAACTACTCCTGCATACTTTCAGCTACAGAAACCGTTCGACTATCAAAATATTCAACTCTTTAAGGACATTAGTGCTATGACTTTTCTTTTCTCAACTATTTATACCTTTTAAAATTTTAAGCTTTTTCCACATTTTTTTTACAATGTAACTCAATGGCGAAAATCTTCAAATCGTCTTAAATCTACTCCACTTTGAAATGCTACTGCTTTGTATTTCAGCTCTTAGCTTCTTTAGGTAATGCAGTTCAGATTCCAACTCTGCCAGTTGTACATTGCATCTCCTAGGGTTTTCAGCAGTGCAGTGCAATGCATTTGAGCTTTAACATTTTTAGGCAAGTCATTTCACATTTCTGCATTTTCAGCAATGTTTTGCAATAAATTTCAGCTGTCAGCATTCCCACGCATTTTCAGCAGGAAATGCATTTTCTAGTTGTTGTTGATGCTGTTTTAATTTAGTGTTTGTAACTGCAGTTGGACGGAGTCCAGAAAGAATTTCCCCACGGGGACAATAAAAGTATATCTTATATCTTATCTTAATATTTGTTTAAAGGTAGATAGTGCATGTTTAAAGGTAGATAGTGCATGTTAAAAGGTAGGTTTAAAGGTAGATAGTTAGATAGTGCATGTTTAAAGGTAGATAGTTAGATAGTGCATGTTAAAAGGTAGGTAGTGCATGTTTAAAGGCAGATAGTGCATGTTTAAAGGTAGATAGTATTGATGGTATCCCTTCATGATAGGCCCTTTTGCTATAAATAACATCTAAATTCAGATGCATCCAGACCAAAACACTAACATGTTAGTTAATAATATTGTACCTGCAGTCCTCAGATGAGTCCCTAGTGTGTATGGGTACCACCAGGCTGTAGTCGCTCTCTCCAAATACTGCGCAGATAGTCCGATTCTCTGTGCGGGCTGCAGCTCAAACCTTGGGAAAGAAGACAAGTCCCCGAGTCGAGAGAAGAAGCTGCCTTCAAACACTCCTTTGGACGAGCCCAGGAAGCTCTTGGGCTGCTTTATTGTTGTGGGTTTGTCTTCAATGTTCAGCAGGTTCTTGATGGAGAAAGGCGAGTCTTTTGCAGGTTGGCGAGTCTCTTGCGCATCAGAGTCTGCCATCACCGGTTTACTTTTCCGAAGTGGATCACCATCAAAACATCAAATCTAAGGAGAAAAAAAAAACACCTGGAAAAGATGATCTTGAGAGAGAGAGAGAGAGAGAGAGAGAGAGAGCTCAGAGATCACTGCGTCAAACTTGCGCCAGGATTGTAATGATGGAATATAAAAAATGCCACCCGAGTTAAAACGCGCTCCTCGGTCTCTGCTATTGGTGCAGGTACAATAGCAAATGGGATTGGAGATGGAACCGTGACGAGAATAGACTCCAAAAGGAACACAAGCGTTTTGGCTCCAGTCTCCAACAGTACGCACCCACTTATCATCCAATTAGATTAAAGAGGAGAATGGCTCGTGGGGGTTTTTAGGGGGGTGTGCACGAGCTGCAATCACCTGTCAGTAAATTGAATAAACGGTCCGGGGATTATTACACCTCAACGTGGCCTTGGCACAACTATTACTCACATTTTACGCACTAATGTAAGACACTGAAAACATATAAAACAATAATAAACAATTTTTTTTTAAAACAATATATTTATTGAGTTTTTTCCCCCCCACAAACGAGAGCACACAATCAATACAGACAGCAATACACATTGACCCCCGTAAGATAATGCATGAATAAAATTAGCATATACGATAACAAAATAACAGTAGTCACAGTTGTAATAAATACAAGTGAAGAAAGAAAAAAATAAAAATAAAAGGGAGAAAGTAAAGAAATAAGAAATAATAGAAAAGGAAGAAAGAACATATATGTTCATATATATATATATATATATATATATATATATATATATATATATATATATACACACACACACATATATATATATATTCATATATACATACACACACACACATATAAATAAGTAAAAACAAATAGAGAATGGAATTACAGAAGTAATAGTAGTACAAGAGATAGACAAGCTATATACATGTAGTATATTCTCTTAAAGGGTCTGACCATGGACAACACCATTAAGAGAAGTACCAGTATGTAAAAAGGTTACAAAGTCACCCCAACATTTATCAGAGAGCCATGGTTTCTTTTTGAGATTAAACATAATGTTCTCTGAAGGTAAATATGATGAGAGCTCTTAAAGCCAAAAAGATACACTAGGGGGCTCCTCATTTTTCCAGTGAATGGCTATACATTTACTAGCCGATACAGATTATTATAGAAGATGATAGAACATGTATTTATTTTGCCTTTGCACGTGTGTGTTGAACTCTGTGACCAGCTGAGCATCAACCTCATCATCCATCTGTTATTTCCTCTGTTCCACCTGCAGGAAAGCAATATGTATACCTGCATTTCTCCTGCACCAGAGCTCATTGACTTCACTGTAATGTTATTAGTCAGGAAGTGCTACAGGCAGACATCACATTGAATGCTTAGTTACCACTGTGATAAAGGCTTTTCAAATCAGCTGTGTACAAAAAGGGGCTGTAAACCCACAGGGGCAACAGCAGGTGATGTAACGCATGAGGATGACACAACAAGTCTTGTTTCTGTCACTTGTTACAACAATGATGCTGCTTGGATGCAGCTAATTATATTTGTATGTGCAATGAGACATTCATATGATCAAGTGAGGTCAGATTAAAGGATAATTACATAGATAAAGACATAAAAATGAGCAGGAGGGAGATTGCGTTTACATTTGTAAGCCACCAAACTGCCTTTCTCTTAAGATTGAGGGAACTATGTATGTGTGAGAGGGAGAGGTATGATAAATTCTGAATTTTTTTTAATCAAACTAGCCTCTGGAGTGTGCTTTTAATGCATATGTTGCTTAGAAAATCCTAAAGGAAACACACACAAAAACAGCCTTTGAATATAGATGTTTTTGTTTATCTATGAGGTAACATTTGGCTCAGACTTATCAGCATATACGGCCAAAAATGAATAAAATAAGAACAAAAAACACACCATTTAAGATTCATCATTTACACCAGACTTGGAAGCAGATGCAGAGGAACTAATCAAACCAATTGGATTTGCTCAACCTCCTAAACACGCAGCCTGTCCTTTTAGCTCGCGGAGCGCTCTCCAGCTCTAAAGGACAACACTGTGTTTTGTGAAAAGCTACTTGAATCCCTGCATAATTAGAGGTCTCATAGCCGTGTTAAAGACGGGGGCGGAGAAGGAGGCCAGTTGAGCTGCGTTTGCCAATGCAAAGTGAGAAGCAGATAGCTGTGTTTTCATCAGATTATGCTCATTAAACAGGGGGATTTATACAATAGATGGAACAAGTCAGAGTGGATCAGAGGGGGGAAACAAAGTACACTCAATCAGTGATGCAAAACACAGGCAGTTTTGTCATGATAGTGATTTTGAATGTCTGGGCAAAATATCTTGTAAGTAACATTTTGTTCTCTGTCTGTCTTCAGTTTGAACCCGTCATGTTTATATCTAATTACATCCCACATAAGAGACTCATGTCACATTATTGGTTCTGTCTCGCCTAAGTGATGCTTTATATTTTGTCTTAAAATATCAAAAAACTGTTGTATGCTCTAGTGTCAACAGGTGATACTAAATACTTATCATATATTAATCAGTAAATAAAATCTTATGATCACAATACTAAACAGTATTAGGTTAGACAACACTTAGTTTTGTTGTAAGTGGAATGATTTAAAAAAAAAAAAAGTAAGATGGGACATCTTTGACAACAGAAAGTATCTTTACATATTTGTCTGTTTTTCTTTTATAGACTAGTTTACTTTCTCTCTGCTCTCTTCTCTGTGTATAGTGTTAAGATACAGTGTTTTTGGGGCACCAAAGAGAAAGAGAGGTTTGTTATTTCCCTGTTAAAATAAACTTGAATCAATGCAATGTAAAATGGTACATGGTTAGAGAGTATGACAGCGCTGTTATCCATTTACTTCATGGGAATCTGAACGTCTCCATATTTGGCATCACTAGTGTCAATGTATACCATCGCAGCAGGTATGAATCTGACGGTTTCATCCCTGTTAATGACTATTATTAAGTATTGTCAGTAATTAATGTTTTTTTGTTAAACAGCTGCTAGGGCTTGGTGATATTTGAAAAATGTTTACACTGAGATTTTGATAAATAATTATCAGTAATGTGGACATAATGACTAAAGGCAAATACAAGAACAGCTAGAACAGTCTGGTAAATTCACAAAAATACATCACTTAACTGTAATGTAGCCTTTAAAACCAGGAACATTTATGCCATATTACCATATTATTATCTTGTGTCATATCACGATATCGATATAATATCGATATGTTGCCCAGCCCTAACAGATACCTCGCAAGATTCATTTTTTACAAGGGATCATCTTGGCTATTACGGGTCTGTATACTTGGACACAGCTCGTCTGTGTTGTGTAAAACAATAGACCTCATTTTACACATGTAGGCCGTGGAAATCCGATCAATCTCACCTGAAAAATGACCAGTGAGTCGATTACGCACGACAGACTCTTTCCATCTGAAGCAGCAGCATAATTAAACGGATATAAAATATCATTAGAGGTGACGGGCTGTTAAATGACTGTTCTCTCACAGTGAGAAGCTGCTGCTGCTGCTGACACACACTGTGGAGAACGCTGCCATCTAGTGACACAACGTGGTGTTAATCTGCCTCAAAGAGAGATTGTTGATACAGCATACTTTACATTTATTGTATTAAGTTATTGCTCTATACAGAATATCTTTATATGAAGTGAAATCACTTCAATTTTCCCCACACAAGGAACTGCACAGTATTTAAATGAGTGTCACCTATTTGAAAGTATCCTGCGAAGAAGAAGATAGCCGAACCACTGAAGGCACTGAAACATTCAAAGAAAAAAATCCCGATCATATATGGAACAGTTATGTTATTCCGACACGATTCATCACCAGATCTCAATAAGTGCAATAATAAGTATGGACAAGAGGGAAGTGGTACAGCTCTACATACACTGTCTTATTCGCAGACTTTCGGAAAGGTCTGATAGGATAAAAAAATCATTGTACGAGAGCAACTTTAAACTAAAGCTGGAGAATCGTAACATCAGTAAAATCAGTAGTGAGAACTACTTAACAAGAGTGGTGATATTGAGAAGAAACATCTAGAACTGCAACAAAACTCTAAAAAACATGAAAGCAGATCTACAGCAAAGCATCCCCCAAAGTCACTAGAGGAGAAGAACATGGAGTGTAACACATCAATCCTTCAGGCTCCGGTCAGATCAGTGATCATACTCCTTATCAATGAACTTGGCCATAGTGGATAGCTGGATATTTGTTGTGCCCTCATAAATGGTACCTGCACACGGAGACAAAACAAAGCATAACAAGGTCAATTTTGTCGAATTCCCCCGCAACAGCACATGAACCTGCAGCGTTCGCTATCAGGAGACAAGGGGGCTCATTATGCAGCCGGTGCTCCAGCTGGAGGACTGGGGGGAGCCAAAATGGCGGTGATGACAGGAAAAGTGACATTTTGCCCTGGCAGCTTCCTTGGCTGTGTGTTGGTATAATGGCACTCTGACGGGGGAATTCCTGCGGAGTCCGATTACAGCCGCTGCTGCTATCAGCCCCTTTTCGCCTCCCAGCTCTGGTCCAATCACACACAGCTACACCTGACCTTCCTGCTGCTCATGAGTGTGTCCTTTTCCACACTGTTGCTTTAGCCACAGTTATTTAAACCGGCTCTAATGTCTGCAGCAATCTAACAAACAGTGTGCAAACCACAGTTATAATAGTCTTGAACTTTCAATTACTTTTTATTTTATCTTAGTTTTGACTATTCAATTTCTTTTGAGTTAGTTTTCAGAGTCTGTTTTGCTAGTTTTAGTTTAGTTTTGGTTTTTGTTAGGGCCAAGAATAATGTCTCAGAAGTATGTAGCTATATACATACAAAATGCACGGTTGGAGAATCGTGTAGAAAGGACCAAAACGTTTAATCTTCGCGCTTCTTTTTTTAAGCAATTGCGGCATAGCGTCATCTCCTGGAAGTCCGTTCAATTTCTGTGGTTCAATGTCACAAAAGTTGATGGAAATTCATGCTCTCTCCTTTTTCTGGGTGTGATATATTATAGCTAAAAAACTAAAACTGAAATGAATTTATATTCATTTTTTTTTAATTTAATTTAATTTAATTTAATTTAATTTAATGTAATTTTTTAACTTTATTCTTTTTTTTACCCAGGCAATATCGTTTCAGTTTAGTTTTTCTTAAAGGATACTGTTTTTATCTAGTTTCTTTTTTACAAAAATATTTTTCACTTCTTATTTTTGATTTAGTTTCAGTTTTAGTTTACGGTAATAACCCTGGTGCAAACAAGTAAATATTTATTTCTAGTGGTGCATATTTGTCGAGTCATGCTCACCGATTTTACAGTCTCTGTAGAATTTCTCTATGGGGTAGTCTTTGGTGAAGCCAACCCCTCCCATCCATTCGATGCATTTAGATGTGGTTAGGGCTGCAACCTGAGGAAAATAGAACAAAACAGATATTATAATGACTTTAATCCAACCAGGAAAACGTTTCACAGAGACTGAAAATATCTTTCTTTTTACAGGAGTTTCCTGGCTAAGACAGCAACACATAGAATAGAGAGTAATCAAGGTTCAACAACACAGATAGGATCAGACAAATAATTTTAAATTGGTAAAGCAGCAAAGTACAAGGAAAAATCCTTAAAAATACACATAAAATAAACAGATAACACTGATGACAATATATCCTATAAATACATATAAAGTCAGTGAATGAGGAAGCTCACCTCTGCAGTGAAGTATTTCGCCATGCAGGCCTCCTTGATGAAAGGTCTTCCAGCTTCCTTCAGACGAGCAGCGTTGTACGTCAGCAGCCGACCGGCTTCAATCTGAGTTGCTACGTGGGCTATTTGGTGCTGCATGCCCTGGAACACAAACAGCACCATAACAACATAAGAACACACTGACCACCAGAATAACGTGAATAATCACAAACATGACCTGTGAGTCTATTGTGGGTCGTTACCTGGAAGTCAAAGATGCGTTTTCCAAACTGCACTCTCTGTCTGGTGTAAGGAATAGTGTTGTCGAAGCAGCCCTGCGCCAGCCCGATCATCTGAAACACATAGTTAGCACATGCAACGTTTCCATTTCACACTTTATAATCTTGAATAGAGCACATTTAGCTTGTTTTAAGTATAATTCAAATAAAGATGCTTTACCTGAGCGGCAATTCCAATCCTGCCCTCGTTCAACATCCCGATAGCGTACTTGTAACCCTGACCGATTTCTCCCAAAATGTTTGTCTCTGGTACCTACAATGAAAAGCACAAAGTTAGTCGAAATCACAGCATGCATTTGTTTCATGCTGATCCGGTGCAGTACGAGGTGTCACCTTGACATTGTCGAAGTTGAGCGGGCAGGTGGAGGACGCACGCAGGCCGAGCTTGTTCTCCTTCTTGCAAATCTCCAGCCCCTCCGTGTCTCGGTCCATGATGAAGCAGGTGATGCCTCTGTACCCCTGTCAATCCAAAAGGGAGTTTGTCTATACATTTCGTACATTGTAGAGGCAAACTTTTGTAGAGACTGAGTTAGAGAGGTCTTCAATTAACTTGACTAAGAACTTCTGACGTTTTAGGATTTACATATTTGTGGTATTTAACAAGTTGAATTGCATTTAAGGAAACAGGAAAAATCCGATGTCTTTGTGATGTGAGATGATCAGATTAGATATTTTTACATTAAGATTATGCCAGAGAAATATTATAAATTGTTGACCATTTATCTTTAGCTGACAAGAGTGAAACAAGAATGGAAAGATGAGCAGTTACTCACAGCAGAGTGGTCAACATTGGCCATCACCAGGAAAACACCCGCATGCTCTGCATTGCTGATCCACAACTTGGATCCATTGATGACGTAATAGTCCTTGTGTTTGTCTGCACGCGTCTTCAGAGCAAAGGCGTCGCTCCCCGAATCTGCTTCGGAGAGGCAGAAGCTTCCGATCTGTGTGACATGACACAGGTGCATAAACATTACAGCAAATACAGGGCAGAGTATACACAGCCAGTCAAGAGATCAACAGTATTATGTGGTGACAATGTAGTGTTTTTATGCCATAAACTGAAAGACGACGTGTGAAATTGCTCACCATGTCGGTTGACAGTCGGTTGAGGTACTGCTCTTTCTGAGCTGCCGTACCCAGTTTGGCAAACAGCGTGTTGATCAGTGTGTTCTGGATGTCGCAGAGCACAGCCACAGAGGGGTCCACCTTCGCCAGCTCCTCGATGACCAGGATGGAGGAGAAGAATGAGGAGCCAGTGCCGTTGTACTCGGGGTCAATCTCAATGCCCATGAGCTGTAAAAACAATAAATAACAAAAAAGTAAATGCCGGAGTCACTGGAGAGAACAAAAGACATACATGATGATTTGTTAATTTAAATGAATTATACATACACCCTGTTCAAAGAGAGATTTGATGACTTCCTCGTCCATGAAAGAGTGTTCATCCATCTTTGACACAAACGGAGCAATGCGCTCTTGTGCATATTTTTTAACTGTCAAAGAACAAGACACATGTTTTAATTAAAGCTTGTTTTGTTGTTAAAGATTGTTTTTTGTAAAGCTCTGACCCACCACTGTGAGTTGTACTCTCGGGTGGGATGGCCTGCACTGGCAACCTGTAGGCTCTTCCATTGGTACATCTTTATATATAAGGTGATTCTGGGTCTGCTCCCACAATACTTACGTGTTTTTATTATGCAAAAACATTGTGGACAGTATTCACTGCGTTCACAGGACCTCTTTGTGCTCTCTTTCCCAAAAGCTTGGACAAAAATTGGGGAAAAGGCTTTTGCATATTCTGCACCCTCAGCCGGGAATTTGCTCCAAAATGACCAAACAAATTTAAATATTTTTAAATCTAAAATGAATGCTTTAGGAGCAGACTCTATGGCATGCCAATGTTTTTAGCCCCCTTGTTGTACAGCTGACTCCCAGAAAAGTTCCTTTTTGTCCCCCCCATCTGTCTTTAGATAGTTCTCTTTTAACGCAAATTTTAGTGCTTTTAGTGTTTGTGAATTGTATTTTATCTCTATTTGTGTCTGCAACTTTGTGTTCTTGAGGCTGGCTGTTTTGGCCAGGTCTCCCTTGGAAAAGAGGTTCTTAATCTCAGTGGGACTAGCCTGGTTAAATAAAGGTTAAATAAATTTAAAAAAAGATATGTTTTAAAATCAGTATCTTTAAAAGTATAAAAGGAGGGTATTCTTTTAAGCCACATCATTTTATGGATGTAATATTTTGCTAAGATATTAATCAAATTAATTATGTAAATTTAAAAAAAACATTTGTAAAAGCCCCGTTTTGCACAAGTGACACGTGAACTTTGAAATTCCTTTTTGTCCCCCCGTCTGTCTTTACATAGTTCTCTTTTAATGCAAATTTTAGAGCTTTTAGTGTTTGTGAATTGTATTTTATCTCTATTTGTGTCTGCAACTTTGTGTTCTTGAGGCTGGCTGTTTTGGCCAGGTCTCCCTTGGAAAAGAGGTTCTTAATCTCAATGGGACTAGCCTGGTTAAATAAAGGTTAAATAAATAAAAAATGAACTAGAAAATGCATTTCCTGCTGAAAATGCATGGGAATGCAGACAGCTGAAATTTATTGCAAAGCATTGCTGAAAATGCAGAAATGTGAAATGACTTGCCTAAAAATGTTAAAGCTCAAATGCATTGCACTGCACTGCTGAACACCCCAGAAGATGAAATGTACAACTGGCATAGTTGAAATCTGAACTGCATTACCTAAAGAAGCTAAGAGCTGAAATACAAAGCAGTAGCATTTCAAAGTAGAGTAGGTTTATTGAATCAGCAATAATCTCTGTCTCCAGCTGTCAGCAGCTGTTACCACCATATGTTGCTTCCCAACTCACCTGCTTCCTTCATCATGCTCTCCTCCTCTGAAAAGGTTTGAAGTGGAGGAAAGGAGACCATCCCTCCAGCTGCTGCCTGGTCTGAGGCCACATCTGGAGAAGCATTGGTGGACCTGCTCCTCCATCCAGCCTGGCATGCACCCCATGGTCCAGAGATCTGTCTGCACGACTACAAACAGGGCAGACAACAGTGGACATGTCTATCTGCGTATTTGGGTAAATACATGAGATATAAGAGTAGATACACGCTCAAGCCGGCTATAATCAACTACTGTCGAGTTGTTGTGATTTACAAGTACAACAAGTTTGTTTGTGAAGTGATATTCAGTCTCACCTTTGAGAGAATCCTGCTCAGTTGTGCAGCCATGATCGGTTAGGAAATGTTTACATACGCGCGTGCTTACGTGCCAGCCTACGTCACCGACGTCTGCGCTCTGCGTCAACCAAAGGCGTGATGCTGCCTTCAAGTGCCACTTGTAAGACTCGTTTTTATGGGGGGGGTGTAAACGATGCTCTATCATCCTGGAAACCGAGTAAAAAAAAAAGTGTCTTCCAATTTTTTTTTGTGTGTGATTTCCTTCCTGTGATGGAATAATTGATACACAAGTTATCTTTGGAAGGAAGAGGTCCGGAGCTGATGATGTCTTACAAAAGAAGGTTTATTGAAGCTTGATCAAGGAGAATTGACAGGTCTCCACAATAGATGCTCTCTGCGTGAAGGCCTCACAACTCTGCCCTTCCTCCCTGGTGCTCAGTGTCTTACCCCTTATCATGTTATGACTTACTTAGTTCCTCTGGCATCTCTGACCCTGGTTGCCCTAGCGACTGGCTCTACGGTCTCCACTACAGACCCAGCTGTACAGATAACGGTAGCTCCTCTAGACAGGACTCCAACCCAATAATGTCAACAGAGGGACACTCTGACAAACACTCTGACCTTTCTACCAATAAGAGAGGAATTGATGGAAAATTCCATCACACTTCCTATTTAGGGTTAAAAGAACATCTTACAATTTAGAATTTTTTATTTTGTATTTCTAATTTTGCAATATGTCCACTGTAGGACTATTTCAGTGTGAAAAGACAGCCGAATTTAGAAGACACACAAATATAATGGCTATAGAGTGATATTTAACCAAGAATACATTCAACTTGATTTAAAAAAACAAACAAACACATGACATATCACTGGAAAGCCCATGATGGTGGTCTGAGACTCGTTTGTATCTGCCAACTTAATTATCATATTTTTCCGACAGGTATAGCAGATAAACATCCAGTTTCATTTGTATACAATACATTGCAAGACCTTCAACAAGTAGATGTGAGCTCTATAAAAAAGGGCTGGGAAAAAGACCTCGGGATAGGAATAACGGAGAACATTTGGGACAAGATTTTGAAGTATGTTCACATCTGTTCTTTGAATGCCAGACACTGTTTGATACAGTTTAAGATTCTGCACAGGCTACATTACTCTAAAGTAAAGCTACATAAAATCTTTCCAGAAACGTCACCAAGATGTGAGAAATGTGCCCAAGCAGATGCAGATTTACTTCATAGCTATGCACTATGCCCTAAAATACAGGACTTTTGGGTTGCAATATTTTCATTCTTTTCTAAGATTTTTAAAGTCCAATTAAAACCTGATCCACTTTTGGTTATTCTGGGAGCTTCTGAAAGCTCTAAAATCCTACACAACACACAATATCATCTCCTGTCCTATGGTCTCCTTTGTGCAAAGAAACTGATTCTCTTGTTCTGGAAAGGGACAGAGGTGCCAACATTTAAATCCTGGATAACAACACTGACTGATACCCTCCACCTAGAAAGGATCCGATACACCCTTAAAGACAGACTGGAGGTATTTGAAAGGATTTGGAGACCGATGATCTCCTTTATAGGAGGGACAGACAATTACAGTTTTTCTCAATTGTTTACACACAAATACTGGTACTTGACACACAATGACCACAACATGTAACTCATGCACCAACCCCCTGAACCAATTCTGCTAAACTACAAGCACAATTCCTGCTTTACACTCAAATTGCAGTTCTAAAACACACTTTTTTCAAAACACTACACACAATTCTCTGCATTTGGCACAATTTTCATGAAGAAAATCTCGTTTTCACAAGGAACACACTGTCATTCAAAATTCTAAAGTCAATTGCCCTACTATGCACACTGACTCATCACATGGGCAAACACCTGTCACACAGTGTTACAATTAGCAATCAGTTGATGCTTTTCATGACATCGACATGCTAAGCGATATTTCCCCCGCTGCTTGGCCAGGGAAAACATTGCTTGTGATGTGGATGAGGTGCTGTGGTCAGACCGAAACAGAAGAGAGGATGCAGCATAGTTTTTTTTTTCGTTTTTTTTTACTGTAACTATATACAGTAAATTCCTCTGTTGTTTTGTATGTAGACCACTGTATGTGCAACTTTGTGTTGGTTGGGATGTTCACTGTGTACATTGTTTTTGTGGGGAAAATAAAATATATTTGTTACCGTGTATTTGTGTGTTCTGAGTATAAAAACAATATTCTAAAATATTTTACAACACACTTATGTATGTACTGTCTGTAGTAAGTGTAACACTGAACAAAAAAAGGCCTAAGTCATCATGATGAATGGAGAAGAAGTGTTTTCCATTCATCATAGTGTTTTACATTGAGCACATCAGTGTTCAACTGGTTCTTATAAATGTCTATTCATATGATGGTGTGTGTGTGTCATTTGAAAACAAAATACCATTTTGAGAAGAAATAACATTGTTTTGAATGTAAAGTTTCATTTTGCAGGATAATTGAGGGGTTTTGCCCATTGTGTGTGTGTTTTTTGATTTGTGTGTAGAGTTCTGAGAGTATGAGGCATGCTTTCAGAAAATGTGTGTAAACAATCGAGAAAAACTGTAATAAAAATATTTGAAACATATTTTTCCGACAGTACGCGAAGGCAACAGTTGCGTTTGATGGGACGAGAGGACACGGAAACCGGAAGTGTTCACCTGGTAACAATTCTAGCCGGATAGTTTATCTCCACTGGGCTCAATTTTCACACTTGTTTCTGCTTAGTGATAATGTTACTCACACTCTGAAAGGTAGGATATGAACTGCGTCGAGGATGTAGTTAGATACTTCGTGTTAATAGTAATGAACATTGCTGAAAGGTTCGAGCTAAGCTAGGCAACGTTAGCATTGTTGTTGTTGTGTGAGCTAACAGCTAAACAAAGTGTAACAAAATATGAACCATTTAAAAAGAAGGAAGTATAAAAATAGGAGCAGCATATACAGTATTGACAATAAACAGACTATTAACAAAATTGCACATGTGGAAAATGATATTGCACAGTGAGAATGAGTCACAGGTGCCAAATGAAAGCAGAGCTGTCACTGTCTGACTACTAACTCATCTCTCTTCTGGATCTTTCCAGGTTCAACACACAGAAGAAGGAGTAATGGAAGAGATAAAGACCGAGCCTGTGGATTTTGTGAAGGAATTCCAAGAATACCTGACACAGCAAACCCACCATGTCAACATGATCTCAGGCTCTGTGTGTGCAGAGAAAGAGGCAGGGCAGCCGTTTCAAGCCGGTGGGAATGGAGTACAATAAACTACACAGCATATATAGCTTTGATAAGTAAAGAGTCAAATGTTTTAAGCAAATGTGCGTTTTGTTTTTTTTAGTTGCCCCAAGGAGTGAGCAGAATGGTCTGGATCCTCCGTCTGTGGAGGTGAGTCTGCCGATGGATGATGGGCCAGATGTGCAGATGGAAGGGCTGGAGAGGACCTGCGATGGGAAGTACAAGTGCAGCTACTGCAGCTATGCCAACAAGGGCATGGCTCGTTTAATAGAGCACATCCGCATCCACACAGGTCAGTGGTCACAATGCATTCATCCATTAAGGCCACACCATGCCTAAACACTGCTGCCATATATATACCAGTATACCAGTAGCTCTCAGGGTGGTGGTCGTGAAGTAAATTCAAAGTGATTCCCAGCCAAATGGACTGGAAATGTTCCTAATCAACTACTGTTATAATTGTACATATATCAGCTACATGTGCAACAATTTGCTAAAAAACCCAATGTATAGACTGATACAAAAATCCTCTCAATCATCACTTATGCCCCACTAGAAGTGTGTGATGGTGTCTGCTTCTGCAGAAACCCTGCAGCCCTCTGCCTAGATTTTCACTTTTCTTATTAATTTGCTTTACTCGGGTCGCTTCAAACCGCCTTTGGGACTCACGTGGGGGTGTAACTCCCAGCCAATAACAGATTGCAGCCTGTTCAGGCAGTCAAATATCGCCGCGTTGTCACGCCCCTCGGCTTCTGACAGATACAAAGTGGCCGTGTTTGATGGAGGAGAGTGGGTTTGTTGCATCGCTGTGAGTTCCCCTGTTCCTCGGTCTCTCCTCTGCTGTGTGCAGTGGCTGTTGTGTGCTGCTAACGCAGGGTTGTGCAGAGGTGTTCGGAGTTAGTTGTGTGTTTATTTGTGCTTTAGAACGTAACCGCCAAGAGAGTTTTATGTCTCTGATTCGCTGCTTTGTTCCCACAACAGTGCTCTCTCTTTTCAGTCACTCTATAGCTCGCTCGACCATCACTGCTCTCTCTCCCTCGCTCGCTAGTTGAGCCGAGCAGGAGGGGTTTCCTGTTTGTGTTTACAAAAAGCAACCGACAACGGTTACATAGTATACCTTTAAGTAGACAATTAAGGATGAAATATTGCAAGAATATCCTCTACTTGTTATCTCTTATTTGTTTATATCACCATGTCCCATTTTGTATAACCTCTTGTGCAGCACACATACTACATTGTATTTTCTGCCTCACCACTGTTTACTCTTTCACAGTAAAACATGCTTGGTAATATCAATATTATAACTGCGATTATTTCCTCTCGCCCAGGAGAAAAGCCTCATCGCTGCCAGCTGTGCCCGTTTGCCTCAGCGTACGAGCGCCATTTGGAAGCCCACATGCGCTCGCACACAGGAGAGAAACCCTACAAATGTGACCTCTGCACCTTCCGCTGCAGCGACCGCAGCAACCTGTCGCACCACCGCCGCCGCCGCCACAAGCTCCTGCCCACGAGGGCCGTCCGCTCCCCTTTCTCCAACAAGAGGATTCTGAGCTCCCTGCAGAAGAGGACAGGCTCGCTGGGCTTCGGCAGGCGACTGCTCATCAACCTAAACCCCCCCGCCATGGTGATGCCAAAGTCGGACTATCTGAGTGACTTGTCTCACAAGATCCACCACCATTTGAATAGCAGCGAGTATAAGAACCATCCCAAGGTGGATGAGAGCGGCAGTCGCAACAGAGGTGCTAATGGTTTGACTTTTAATAACCCACTGGACCAGCTGTCTACACTCGCTGGTCAGTTAGCCGACCTCCATCCCGAGTCTCAGACCCCAGCATCCCCAGACGGGGACTCCTTAAAGGACGAGAAGCCCATCCTCATACAGCAGGTCTCCAGTGAGCACGTTGCCATGTGTTCAAATGGAGTGCAGACTTCCCCACATAAAAATGAATCTCCCACCTCAGGCCAAGGGAGTTGCAGTCCCGTTCCCGGCTTCGGCTTCGAGAACAGCGTGAACACTCACGCTACGAGTGTCTGCAACAGCCAGCCGAGCACGCCCGCCCCCGCCCTGACCACGCTGGACCAACAGCTCTTGATTAAATGCCAGCACTGTGATATTCACTTCCTGGATAACATCCTCTACACCATTCACATGGGCTGCCATGGCTACGAACAACCATTCCAGTGCAACATCTGCGGCCACATGTGCACAGACAAATACGATTTTTCGTGCCATTTTGCCCGCGGACAACATAAAAAGTGATTCCAAGCAACGTGGATGCACATGGACTCTGAGCTCCATTCTCTATACTGTTTTCAGTATATTGCTTGTACACTGAGTTATATTTTTTATTTTGTTGTGTACAGTTTTTTTTTTTTTTTACAGTATTCCCTTTTCATTTTATACTCACTATTTGGTTGCCTTACTGAAGTTCTACATTGCTTTGAGTTTTTCATGTTAGTTTTAGATTGATGCATACAAACGGTGGACAAAACAACAGAAACATCCTCCTTCTATGCCAATGCAGCTGCTCGTGTGTTTGACATATTATCCTGATTTCTTTTTATTTCAGTGTCTCATTGCTTTGCAGCGAGCCACTCAGCTCCATCACAATTACATAGGCAGCTATACTATACGAGACATTTAAAATAAAATACCAACAGTATTTAACACCAAACATTAGGAGCTTCACCAGCTCTGCATTCATCGTGGGGCTGTTAAACTGTAATTT
Source organism: Sebastes umbrosus (assembly GCF_015220745.1). Lineage (NCBI taxonomy): Eukaryota > Metazoa > Chordata > Actinopteri > Perciformes > Sebastidae > Sebastes > Sebastes umbrosus. The sequence goes on along the minus strand of NC_051288.1, from coordinate 18,207,643 downwards.
CGTCCACCATCTGTGTACTGTATGGTCTGTTAAGTCTAATTATACACCAAAGTTTCCATCTCAGTTAAATTGTCTGGACACGTTTGGCTGCGGGATGTTCAGAGACTGACCGCTTAGTTGTAGGGCTGCAACTAATGATATTTTATTTGGTTTAGTTGTTTGGTCTGTAAAATGTCTGAAAATGGTGAAAAATGACGATCAGTGTTTCCCGAAGTCCAAGAGGACGTCCTCAAATGTCTTGTTTTGTCCACAACTGAAAGATATTCAGTTTACTGTCATAGAGGAGTAAAGAAACCAGGACATATTCACATTTAAGAAGCTGGAATCAGAGAATTTAGACTTTTTTTTTCTTAAAAAAATACTCAAACCGATTAATCAATTATCAAAATAGTTGGTGATTAATTTAATAGTTGACAACTTATCAATTAATCTTTGTAGCTCTACTTAATTGCCCCATTTTCTGTTCAAATCTTAAGTTTGTGTCCAGCCAGACTCATTAAAATCCTGTTTGCTGTTCTGACATTTATTTATACCTCACTCCAGAGACTAGAAGGCGTCAGCCAAATCAATCATGTATAATTTAGATAGATTTCAATATTGTTTTTACTAATTTATACTCATGGAACTATTTTATATTTATAAGTAGTCTTGAGAAGTTTTGTGGGACCACTTTTTAGTACAAATCTGATTTCACTGTAGCCACTTCTCTTGTGTATAGTAGCAGATGTTGAGACACTGTATAGATCCCTGTGAGTCGAAGATATAATGTGGAACAAAAGAATAGCTTTTGATTTGTGTAAATCTTGGTCTAAAGCAAAGATTTATTCAATAGGTTAACTTGTTTGTATGTGAAGATTATCTTATTATGGACTGAAGGTGAAAATTGGAGATCAATGTGCTCTTATCTCTACATCATTTGTATACTGACACCATATTTGCAGAGACCGTGTAGATGTCCATGAGTGTATTACTGTATCTTGAGGTTAAAATAACTTTTGATGAAAGTTTGGCTTTTAAAAAAAAAAGCTTTTTTATTAAAGATAAAATAATAGGATACTTACATTTTCTTTGTTTCACTTAATGCCACAATGACCAGCAAAAGTACATTTAATTATGTACAGAGTGTCACGCATTCTCTTGTGATGCAATTAAAATCTGCCTTTGTGAAAAGTCAAGAAAAAGATTCAGGTCATTTATTTTCATTCATGATTCTAAACAGGATTTCCATTGTCTCGTGATCAAAAACGTCTACTGCTCTTTTCACCACGCGTTCCACGTCGATGTCCTCCTCCTGAGCGAAAGGCACTTCCTGGAGCAGCTCCCTCCGCAAGTTGTGAAGAAATGCTGCTTTGGATTCATTCAGCTGAGCGGCCAAAGACCTCATGTGCTCGGGGGGGACTCGATTCTCTGAAGTTAAGGTGACAAAATGATCAGAACGTCGGGCTGCAAATGACAAACTGAGTAAATTTGTATCACAACTGACCTCTGGCGGTCTTCATGGCTTCAGATATGTGGCGTCGACAGGCCTGGTCAGTCTGGTGAACCACACTAGTGGCACATTTCAGCCGGTCCGCCTCCTGCACAGCGGGAGACCACAACACATAAATTCAAAAGTCCACTATTAACAGATATGATGGGAGCTACGCTGACCCACCTTTTGTTCAGTGTTGTCTTCAGCCGGGCTCAGCGGGTTGCTCAGTGCAGAGTAGATAAACTCCATCACCCTTTGGCTGAGGACGAGAAAAAATACAGAGGCGAACATGAATACCTGATCTATACGTGTGAACTTCAACTTCATGCTGCTTATGCTGCTGTCTTACATGTCACATTTGGACAAATCGTCTGTGGTGTTGAGTGAAATGCTGTTCGTCTCCCATGAGTTCTTCTGTGGATTCGGAGACTCCAAACGCTTCACCATCTCCAGTATCACCTCAGTGGGAACGGGTTCAGACCGGCTCTGGTTTCTGCTGATGCAGGACTCCAAATCACACTGCAGATACACCTGGCAGAAACCCAGTGAATCTAAACAGACAACAGACAAATTAGTTCAAACAAAGAGAAATTTAAAAGGAAGCATACAAGTGTTTTTTGTGTGTTTTGTCCCATAGTTTTTACATTGATTACTTATCGTGATAAATAGTTAAACTAAACAAATAACTAGCAAAAGAAAACAATCAAAAATCAAGTCTAAATAAAGTAAACATCTAGAATAATAAATCAAAAAATACTTATTATTAGAAAAACAACTTAATACTAACAACAAATAAATAGCTACTACACAAAGTCTTGAAACTTGCTTGAGATCAGTAATTCATCATAGTAAACATTTAGTTGCCTTTAAATTGCTCAGTTATGTTCTTGACAATGGTGTTGAAGTATTCAGTGGTGCATTCCACACTACCATTATGGTCCTTTATGAACATTCAAGTTAGTGGTCTGTGTGTGCTTACACTTTCTTGCCAGTTGGTACACTTCGTATCTCATGCTTGGATAGTAGAAGTTGTCGTCCAGTAGAAAGAGAAGTGGAGCCCGGTCAGCCTGTGAGCGGTCCGAAGCTTCAGGCTGCGGTAGAGCTTGAATGCATCGCTCCCATGCAGCCATGTTGATCTGACAGCTGTCCGGCAGCTCTGCCAAAACACAAGATTTCTCCAGGAACCGCTCAATGCACTGCAAAACTGCTTGTCGGTGTAACTTCCACTCAGTGTGCTAGAAAGAGAGAAAATAACCAATCAATAAAACATTTTAATGCATGCTGGGAATATGAAATTTACATTGTTAGGACACAAAACTATTGTGGAAAATGACTCTGGTACCTTATAATGAATACATGTGTACTTATTCATCATTTGGTCTAGAAAATAGTAAAAAGAAAGTTCACAAGTTCTCAGAGCCTGAGTTGTCACATTTAAATTACTTAATTTGTCTGACCAACAGTCCAAAACCCAAAGATATTCTGTTAAATATCATGACTAAAAAAAGAAAAAAAAACCATGTGAGAAGCTGCAACCAGTGATATTTGGCACTTTTCCCTAAATAATAACAACTTAATAACATTTTGAACTTTTTCTTCTTCCTCTCCTGTGTCATCATAACACAATAATTTCCCAATCTGGGATCATTAAAGTACATCTATCTATCTATCATCTCTTATATTGATGCACAACTTTGCTGCATTGTCTGTGTATATATTATTCTCACAATACAATTATTGTTACTCAACAACATTTTATTTTTAGTTTACAACTTAAAATTACTATAATGTATCTATAAATGATTATCTATCTATCTATCTATCTATCTATCTATCATCTCTTATGATATTGATGCAAAACTTAGCTGCATTGTCTATATATTATCCTCACAATACAATTATTGTTACTCTCCATAGTACACCTCCCAATGTTATTAACATTTTATTTTTAGTTTACAACTTAAAATTACTGTTACAGCGAAAGTCCATTTAAAATATATAATATTATAATATTATTATAATTATAATAATATATAATATTTCAAATATATATTATGATATTATTATAATTATAATAATATATAATATTTAAAATATATAATATTATTATAATTATAATAATATATAATATTTAAAATATATAATATTATAATATTATTATAATTATAATAATATATAATATTTAAAATATATAATATTATTATAATTATAATAATATATAATATTTAAAATATATAATATTATAATATTATTATAATTATAATAATATATAATATTTAAAATATATAATATTATTATAATTATAATATATAATATTTAAAATATATAATATTATAATATTATTATAATTATAATAATATATAATATTTCAAATATATAATATTATTATAATTATAATAATATATAATATTTCAAATATATAATATTATATATTATTATAATTATAATAATATATAATATTTAAAATATATAATATTATTATAATTATAATAATATATAATATTTCAAATATATAATACTATTTATATTGTGCTATTCTACTACTGTAGTTTTGGATATGGTGTCATCATCTGTCTTTACTGTCTCTTTGCCGCCGTCCTCCAGCCCTCTGGTCTGGAAAGCCTGCCCGGGTATCAGGTCATCATACTGGACAACACTGGCTCTCCATCCGCTCCGTGCAGCGGTGCTGAGGACCTGACGGGCCAGCGAGGACTTCCCTGCGGCAGGAAGCCCGCAGAGGACACACAGACACACCGGAGCCCGGCAGACACCTCCGGCTTCCTCTGCTGCCATGAGCTGCTACCAGAGAGCCGCTTCTTTAAAACTCTGCTGTTTACATGCTTTTGCTGTTGTAGCAGTTGTAGTTTGCTCACTTCCGCATCACGCTGCTTCAAAACCATAACGGAAACACGTGACTTCCCGCCCCAATCCTTTCAAAATAAAAAGGGCGACATTTCTTCATTATTGATTGAAGAATGGTCAAATAGGCAATGATAGTGATATACTAGACAGAGGCTCGGGAACCTGTGAGCTCAATAAACATTTCCATATTATGCAAATGTGGTAGTCCTGATCTCACACGTTTTAATAGGATACTCTATGAAAAAGTCAGCACAACTACAAGCCAAGTATACCTTTCTGTAGGCCTATAAGGCAAGAATACTTAAAGTTATATTATTATATATAATTATATATATATATATTATATATAATATATAGATATATTATATTACTTATATTATTATTATATCTCGATCAAAAGATAAAATACAAGTAGGCATACAAGTCAAGTATACTTAGACTTTTCTGCATACTTGTCAGTATGAGCCAAGTATACTTAGACTTTTCTGTATACTTGTCAGTATAAGCCAAGTATACTTAAGTATATGTTTGTTAAGTATATCTCTGATAAGTAGCCTACATAGTAAACTGAAAGTATACTCGCTTATTTTAAGTTTAAAAGAAGTATACTAATAGCGCACTTGAATAAACTTCTTTTTGGGGGAAGACAGTCAACATATTTTTTTTTCTAAATTGTTGGACAAAGGGTGCTTTGTTTAAGACTGCTGTTTCCAACCTAGGGGTCTAATGAAAGGTCACTAGATACTTCTTTTACACAAAAAGAGCATGCATGGTGGTTTAAGTCATTCATTCTTCACTCTGGGAAAGCTGTGACACTCCTAGAAGTGTCTGAACTGTCAAAACATATTGATGAAGGAGAAGTTCACTTCAGGGCTTCACAGGCTATTTCCATAATTCTTTGAACAACCCAATGTCAAACAAAAAGCAAAGCCACTGCCAGAAACATTTTCTTGCTCCATGCATATTTCTGACACCTAAATAGACCCAGTTATTATATTATTACATTACAAGAGTGAAACAAACTAGGGCTACACTGGTAGCAAAGAAGCATGACTGTAGCTCCAAGAAACACACACTCTTACAGTAAAAAAGCTTGAACCTCATTGACTGATACATTTCTTTATTCAGATTACATTCATGAAATCTTTAAAATATTTTGATACATAGTAACATAATATACAAAAAGTTTGGGGATATTTTAAAAAATATTTTATGTGCATGTATTTCCAATGACTGATAATATAACAAAACACACATATTCCAATAAATATTTACACGTGTACCAGCCTCATCCACCACCACCACCACATAACTACAGTCAACCATAAAATAAAAAGGTGCTGGCAACAAGTTAAAAGGGTTATCACAGTTTTTTAAACTTCATACACTGTTGATCTGTAATTAACTCCATACATTCACAATACATTACAGTATAAAAAGAGAATCAACACGGTGACTATCTGGATGGGATTGGTCTGGGTACTCCGGGGCCCTGCCTGGGAGCTGATGATTGTGGAGAGTCAGTGCTTACCTCTGCATTCCAATAATCCAATTCTCCATACCTGAAACTGAGGTCGTGTGCAAATTAGGTTAAACCGGTTATACTACAGGTTCGCTTGTGCATTGAAAGCTTAAATTTCCATGTGTGTGTAAGAGTAACATGGATTGAGTGAAATAAAAAAATAAAAATTCATACTTAGAAATTGGAACGGCGGTAGCTGGTGGATATCCAGGCTGGAATTAGAAGGAAAAACAACTTAAAATGTGTGCTGCTGAAAACAAAACATGTACATTACCTCTTTCCTTTTTTCAGGTAATGAAAAACTGATTATCCTACTGCAAAATCAACATTACACTACCTTCCCTGCAGTGCTGATTATTATTAAGAAAAACATATTTACCCCGACAGAAGGAGTCTGTGCTGGAGGCTGGGTTGCGGCACTTTGAACGTTGCGGTTTGACTGCCCGTTCACGTTTGACTGCACGTTCACGTTTCCATTTCCAGCATTACGTGACCTGTGAGAGCAGAAAACTTCTAATCATCGAAATATAAAACATTGCAAGTGCAGCCTTTTAAAATATCTACCAGTATATTTCTAAAATGTGAGGTGATGGTTTACTTGAGGCGGCCTCCTTTCAGGCACAGGTCCAGGGAGTCTCTCCTGAAGAAGTAGAGCAATCCCAGAATGACAACGACCAGAACAGGAACCACCAAGAGGAAGAAGATCAACAGGCCGTTCCTGAGGGAGTAGTCTGTGGTAGAAAAGGTTATGTGTGTATAAGAAACAATACAGTATATTTAACTGTATTAGTAGTTACACCCAAACCGTCAACTCTCTACTCCTCGCAGATACCCTACAATTAAATCAGTGGTTTGCTGTTTTTGCAGCAACTTTTGCTACGAAGTCCCCCCCAAACATGACAATACAAGACATCACGACAAACATAACATACATGAATACATCAGGAGTGGAGACACGGTGCAGAAAAGACAACTAAAGCTGGGTTTCCACAACAAGTTCAACATGTTTGTTGTATATGAATATTTAAACAAATATTTTAAGAACATGTTTTCTATATCTTGTTCTTGTCAACATAAAAAAAAAAAAGATCCAAGACCAAAACACATTCACATTTGGGCGCTACAACAACAGATGTTATGAGGAACCACTGCTTCCACAGTCAGAAGACAGAATGATTACTATAGAAGTAATATGAAGTCTAATAAAAGGACTGCTGCATTAGATTACTGTGCATCTAGTGATACATTTTGAGAACTTGAATGCTGTTTTCCATATGTTGCTACAATTAGAGCTTATGAGTGTGGCATTAGGTGAACTGTATAGAGTGCCTTTGACTTTCCGGGTTCTTTATCTTGAAAAGTAGGTCTCATAACATCCATTTGAACCCACCTATCTGAGCAGGACCACTGTTTATGCTGCCACCACGCCCTGACTTATCACAGTTTGGCGGGGCCCATCCGTTTCCACAATGGCAGTTCCCTTGGTCATTACATACCTGAAGGAAACATTAACAGCAAAGTCAGACGTGTCATTATTGGCTGGTAACAGAGTAAAAAAAAAAAAAAAAAGTCAAATAAATGCAGACTCACCCCTCGGCCACTGCAGGTCGTCTCGGCATCACAGTTCAACTTGGGCAGCAGATCGGAGGCGTTCACACACTTAAAGTCCATGCAGGTCTTAGAGAGAGAAGACAATCAAAATGAGTCATTATTTCCACTGTCAAAATGACAGCGCTGTCCTGGCACACCTATAAAAGCACATTAGTTCCAGGTTACATTCCTTCTCTTTGGCATGTACGCTTCTTAAAATAGTCACCTTTCCTTTCTCACAAGGGCTGCCAGTGTTGACGTAGGCAGGATCTAGCACATCTGTGCCGAGGTTGAAGTGTGCATTAATACACGTTTCCCCTTGGACTACTTCAACGCTGACTTGGGCACCAGTAGGGGGGGAGTTGAGGTTCACGTTAACACACTGCAACTTCCCACACATGGAATTCCTGCAGTGCAGGTTCAAGAGAACACAAGTCAGATCCCACGGTTATGAGTTAAATGTTGGATCCTTTAACTGACAAAATAAAGTTGCATCACATCATTATGTTTAAAATGACCATCCTAAGTCGATTAAATTGGAAGGCTTTCTGCAAACTATGATAAAACAAACCTCCTCACTTAATCAGAGGATTTATATACAGTATATATATATATATATATATATACACAGTATGTATATATCCATATTTAAGTTCATATCATTCAATTATTAAAAACCAGAGTACTTACGCTACAGTACATTTCATAAAAACTCCTTGGCTGTTCACTCCACAGTTTCCAAATTTGCCTCCTTGCGTATTTGCATTCTGATAACAAATATCTGCTGCCTTTGTTGCTGGATCTGACCAAAAGAGACATAATATACGAGATAAAAATATTAATGACAAGAGAAGTGTAAGTTGACCACTGATGTATTCTCTACTGGATTCTCCACATTTACAATAACAGACAGAAATCAAAAGTCATGTGTTGGACTGGCACACGGGGTATAACTCGCAGCCACACATTATGACCAAAAGTGCACAAACCATCACAGTTTATAGAGTTTAATTGGCTTTGTATCACGCGTTATTGAATGTACCTGGCGCAAAGATATGTCTGCACTGGAAATCATACGTCTGACATCGGCCCTCATAGCAGTACGCGGCAGCTTGGCGGTCTTGACAGGGCAGGCCGTCCATGACATTGTAGTCATTGGGACAGAACTCGGTCTTGCCATCGCAGTATTCGGAAAGATCACAGGTGTTGACAGACTCCCTGCATGGTGTTCCAGAAACTAGGATCTAAATAAAAAAAACATTACATACAGAAAACAACCCACTTTTCTTGCATGTGCATAGATTGTTTTCCCAAGTACAATTTACTACGTCTATTTAGTGCTGTCATAAGCTACGTATCCTAAAGTCCAACATAATGCTGACCTGACAGTTGCCGCAGCAGTCACCCTGAGCACAGGCGGACCCGCTTGTAAGTTTGCAGGTGGCAGCATCACAGCATCTGTTGTTGCATTCCTGTATGAAATGGAAACAGAGAAAAACTGTGCTTACCACCACATAAAACTGAAATACAAGAATTTAACTCTGCCAGAATATTTGTATTGTAAGACATGATGTGTGTGTCTAGCCTGTAAAGGGTGAAAACAAAATTCTTATTTAGTTATCCTTGATTTACAAAGAAATACTCATCATTCATTTGCTGATGTTTGTTTTCATTTGTACTGGTTTGCACCGTATCACAAACTTCTCAGCTTCATGGACACCACATTTCCAAATTGAAAGTATATTGCAAACATATTCTCCACAACTCCACCCCTATATTGTTTCTGTATCTGGTCTACATTTGTATTTATTAGTTGTCAGATCTAAATGCCAGCAAAAAACACACATATATAAACAATACAAACACATAAAATGACGTATTAAAAAAATACTTGTATGTGAGTTTATCTGGCAGGCAGTACTCTACCTCTGGTTTGCCACAGTCACACTGCTCTCCTTTGTCCAGGCGGCCATTGCCACATTCAGCCACACCAACCTCGTCTGACGAGGAGGGCTGGTTTTTCAGACACTGGCCTCCTCCACGTAAAATCAACGTCTCAAAGGCTCTTCCGCTGCAGCTGCTGAAATTGGTTGCACCACTACAGGACGGCAGGATAAACCAGTAATGCAAATATCCAATTGGACAGGCCTCACATTACTAAACAATCTCTCATCATTGAGCAGAAGACATTTTATTGTTGTCAAATTAATATTAAGTAACAGTTTTTTGTATGGCATGTAGCACACAGAATTGTATTACTTAAGTGCGGAGCCACTAAAAACGAAGTGTGCATATTTTTTTTTTTGTTGTATAAGTGTCCATATTGTTAAATTACATTAGGCTACATGGTCCCTATCCTACCAGATAGAGAAAAGTTAAAAGATCATACATTTGCTTCTTATAATCCCAAGATAAATGGAGTGAGCGTGTCTGCAACTGTAGTTTTTAGCACAATAAGAACTTCCTCCAAAAGAGGCTACATTATATAAAAGCATATTGCCCTTAAATCCTGTACAATTAATACATGACCCATCATGGACATTCAACTTAACTAAAAAAATAAAAACAACAAAACTGCTGCTATACATTTCATGTCAATAGGTTAAAGAATATTTTGTGAAAGATGTGTTACCTAGCAGAGGGTGCCATGATGCAGCTGCCTCCACTGCAGCTGCAGCCCGCGTCATCGTGATTCATGCCCAGGTTGTGGCCCATCTCATGGGCCACCACAGTGGAGACATAAGCCAGGTTGTCACCGCTGAACTGTGGAAGCACACGCAGTACATTCAGTGCTAACATTCTCCATAGTTAATATACAGAAACATGTGATCCCCAATTGACAATTTATGCATCGATATTACATTTAAAAAAAAACTAAAATCTTTAGCTACAAATGAATCTTCCCTTAAACAGGATACTGGAAGAAAAGATCTGGCATAAAGGAAGAAGAGAGCAGGCATAAAATGATCTGTGAAAAGTGTAAACCAATTGGATATACAGTAAATTGGATGGTTACATAAAGAAAGTTTTATTTGAGGGGAAAAGAAGGGCTGCAAATGTTTATTTATATTATTAGGTTAGGTACTATATTTTTAGTTGATCAGGAAGTGAAACATTCGTGAACATTATAAATGTCAGAAACTAAATGTCATTCTTTACATAAATTCTCAAACTAACATATGGTATATTTTAGTTGTCTAAAACATAGTTGTCATCCCTTCCTGTGTGACTTTAAAAAGGGACACCATCAGGCATCACAATGCAAAAGAATCTAAGGAATTCAATAACACTAACAAAGTTGTCTCGTCATGGTGTTTTTGTAAGACTGTGTTCAAGTCTAACCTGTTTGACTCCTGTGTTATTCAGAGCATGTGAGAATGAGCAGCACATATAGAACCTGTCATGAATAATGCAGGCAGTATCAGTTTCTGCACAAAAGCTCAAGCTGCCAAAGCGCCAAGGTGACAGCTGGTGTTAGAAGTTAAAAAGGGGTTTCGAACTAACCACGTTGATTCCTCCGGAGGTCGCTACAGAGCAGACCGTGCCCACGAAGGCCATACCCAAGATTCCACCATCGTATGAGTTGGGCCTACCGCTGAGAAGAAACAAGTGGACCAAGAGATGAGTCATAAACTTAACTCAACATGTCAGAACGATTCAGACTTGATGTGGCCATCGGTGACTAAAAAACACACGTTACTTACACAATGAGTTGCCCCATGTCATGCCTGAGCTTTGGTATCAGAGTACTCTTCCTCCACTTGACAAACTTCGACAACACCTCTCCTGCAGAGCCTGCCACACTAAAGGGATTACTATCCTTGAAAATCTGCAGGCCCACCAGCACCACACGGATATTCAGCTGCTTGTAATACTAGAATAAAACAGAAAATAAAAGATTATAAAGCCAAGCACAACAACAATATTAGGATTAATTAGAATTGAGCATACTTTCTTTTAAAAAACAACTTGAAATCTCACCCCATCCAGTAGATTAGCCATGTTCACCATTTCCTCTCGTACTGCCGTCTCATTTTGTTTCTTAAAATTATACTGTAAATACAAATATAGACACAGCATTGGAAAAGCACTGCGGCACATTTGAGGGGGAAAAAGGACATTCCTAACGAACTGTTACAGGCAGATGAGTCAATGTTAAAAGTGATCATTTACTTGCATCTAGTCTAAACAAAGCAAACCTTTTGCAGCCTGTTAATTCTCACTATGCACACTCACCCTGAGATTATCGACGACCAGCACCAACTCCACATAACTGGTTCGCGGTAAATTGCGCTTCCTCTGTTTGAACAACAAACAGTAAAGAAGGAAAAGCAGTCACCCTCTGCCACTTATTCATTTCAAAACCTGTTCACACAATAAATATGAGTACACTTCAGGTGAATGTGGTGCGCATCCCTAACCCGCAGTAGTGAAGTTAGCGATTGGCCAGGCTCGAAGGGTTCGTGGCTTTCCGTCGATTTGGCCTCGCTGACGACCCCACAGGTGACAGGCCCGGACTGAGAGTCCTTCAGTAGGTAGAGAAGGTGCTCGTTGGTGGCAGACTGTGGCACAGGCTCAAGTCCGTAGGTCTCACTTCCGAGAAGGATTACACCCCTAAAGAGAAGTAGGGCATAGCAGATACAACATTAGTTTAAGCTTTCAGTATGTGCCAAAGACTGGGTGTGGCAGCATTACCTGGCATTAATTATTTACTGAGGAACAGAGGGACACAGATCAGTAGGGCTGTGCTCGACCAAAGAAATTCTTCGTCGACTAACACTCATGTGATTTTGACAACTAATCGATAAGTTGATTTAATCGACTGATCTGTAAAACTGTGTCTCGATAAAGTATCACACAAAAGCACCACTTTAAATCTTGTGTTTACCAGAGATGTGCTCATCAGTTTCTTGGAAATAAGTCATTTAGCATGAAAAATGCAAAAAAAAACAACTAATCAACCAAAGAAATTCTTAGTCAACTAACCCTCATACGATTTTGTCGACTAATTTATTGGTTGATTTAATCTACAGATTTGTAAAACTACGTTTCTCCACAAAGAATCAAACAACTTTAAATCTTGTGTTTACCAGAGATGTGCTCATGAGTTTCTTAAAAATTAGTCATTCTGCATGAAAAAAAGCATAAAAAACGACTAGTTGACTAAAGAAATCTTAGTCAACTAAGACCGAAACAACAAACAGAGAAGGCGCAGCCCTACAGATCTCTTTGGCAAAGCTAGACTTTGAGGAAACTTGAGCAAATAAACACAATAGACTTCCTCATACTGGGAAAATCTGAGGTGAGGAAGCATTTTCCAACTTATTGAAGTAGAAAACTTCAATAAAAGTGCCTTTGCTGCTCTAGATCTTTCATTTGGACAACAAAATATTATGTGACGATAACGCAATCCGATCATATAATCATGATATGGTTCCACTGTAAGTCAATAAATGTCAATATTGAATAAGAGGAACAAGAAACAGCAAGAGAGATGTTCAAACCTGAGGCCAGAGCAGGTGCTGAGCGCCACCACTGAATCCTCATATCCCTCCACCTCTCCGTGGTAATAGCAGTGCACCTGGGAAAAGAAAAGTAATAAAACAGGCTCAAGGGTCAAAGTTCAAACCAGCCTAATAAAAAAAGAATGATCAAGTGTCGACTTACATGCTCTTTTGGATATGATGTCTCGTAGTTACCGGCGGCGTCACGTGAATACTGAACAAAGTTTGGGTGTAAAAAGTCTCTGACAAGAAGAGAGAGAAAAAAAAAATACATGGGATATTTCATCTGAAGCATTAACAAGGAATTATAATAAAGTCAGCATCATTAAATTTGTGCATACCTGTTCTTTTTCAGACGAAGGATGTGCTTCCTGTTGTTTATGTTGACTGCATATGATATCTTCTCTCCATGTTTCTGAAATAGGTAAAAAGAAAAAAAGCATTCTTGATGTTGTCACATTAAAATATCAGTTAAAAAGATTTAATCAGGGTTGTTATTATTTACCTCTATGTTGATGCTCCTTGTCCATCTGTGAATCAGCTGAGGGTTTACAATGGAGTACTTGGAGAGCCCATCAAAAATGTCTGGAAGAAAGGTGAATAATACACAGAGGAACTGTAAATATTGAGAAGGTATTCAGATGTTATCAGGACACATAATTCAACCACATATAAAAAAAAAGGGATATTAATTGTGAAATATTTGGACCTCTTTCTTATTAGTTACTGTATAGAAACTATTGAGCATACAAAATTAATCTTTTGTAGACATGGCAAAAAAAAGACTCCAAAACATCGTTGTCAGGGTGCACAAAGGACGCTTTTTTCTGCTCCATCGAAAGCCTAAACAACAGGTTATACACAAAATCAGCTGTGCCTCACCTTTGTTGTCAATCCGGGAAACGAAAGACAGCAAAAAAATAGCGAGAAAGATGTATATTCTGACCATGATCCTGGTTAAAGTGACACCTACAGTATGACAACTATTAATGAATGCACACTGTTCTGTGCCTTTGCTTCTTGGCTGCTGGTCAGGTGAGTCATGGTGGGCGTGGCTATAACGACAGGTGAGCTGCAAAACAAACAGGTGGAATCTTGACGAGACTACTAATGTTCGTGAGAGGTTTTTCCCCAGACAGTTAACGTTACTAAACTATGCTGTAAGCAGGGTCTGAAATTAACCTTTTCCTCACCTGCCACTGTGGCAGGTCACTGAACATTTCTACCAGCCACTCATTTTTTGGCACTTCTGAAATCTATATGTGGAAACACTGAGTCAGTGGTACCAGACTGTAGAATTATGGACTATATATCATGTAACCTTAATGCATGACTATATTTGGTAACACTTCATTGTACAGGTCTGCAGATTTCATGGTAATTAGGTGATAATTAGCAAGTAACCTATTTGAAATTTCTTTGGAATTACTGCCAAATTACCCCCAATATTTACCTCAAAATTGATCAAAAATTACTTTATTATAAATGTAATAATTATATGCTAAAATAGTATATAGTCGTTAAAATAGGGCCCTTAGGCGCTGCTCTTCATCAGAGGTGGAAAACTAATAGAAGACTCTTCTGATCAGGCACAAATCTCACCATTTATGTGACTTATTGTCAACACAGATGTAACCTGGTAGCTGATGTAATGATTCAGGGAGTTTTTTTTAAAGAAATTTCAAATTTGCTAATTATGATCTATTTACCAGCAGACATGGAAATAAAGCATATCAATTCCCTTTGTATTCTTTTCCTGGAAATGTATTAAATAAATGATCAGCTATTGAGAAATAGCGGAATATGAATATTAAATAATGTTTATAATAAAGTAATTTTCAATAAATGTATAGGTAAATATTGGAGGTAATTTGGCAGTAATTCCAAAGAAATTTCAAATACTTGCTAATTATCACCTAATTGCCATGCAATTTGTGGACCTGTAAAATGAATACAGAATATATTTAATTTAGGCTTTAGAATTGATTTAAAAAAAATTATATTTCTTAACCCTCCTATTATCTTTGGGGTCAATTTGACCCCATTCAATGTTTAATGTCTCTAAATAAATGATTGACATAATTTTTTTTGCTTCATATTTAATGACTTTTCCTAATTTAATGGGGACAACTGGGTAAACATAAAATTAAAATGATGATATGTTTTCAATGTCCTGTACACATGCTGTACGCATCGGTGTTCTTTGGGGTCAATTTGACCCCAGGCTGTTTTAGCTGTATAAAACATATAAGAAATATCAACATTTTACACACATTTGTTTTGGATGATATTGAGGTCACTATAACATGCAACTTTATAATCTTCAAAAAGCTTTAGGGCCCTAACCTAACATAACCATAACTGTAGTAGTGCGAGAACCACTGATAGTTCACACGACATGGGAGAGGGGAAACATCATTCTCGCGAGAACTTTGATATTTCTCCACGCTTTGGGGGCGGCAAAATATGGTTCTCGTGAAGATATTGATTTTATTTAAAGGGCTATTTAGGTAGTCAACAAACAAACATAAAGTACCTGACACATAAACTTGGGTAACAATTTTAATTATTATCATTTTCTGGAGGTTTAAATTGCTGGGGTCAAATTGACCCCAAGGATAAAAGATGTTAGTAAATTTGAAGGTAACAGGAGGGATAATATAAGGAAAACTGCCATGGTGCAGGTGACCTGAAATTTTCACCTGCCACAGCCAACATGTACCCTGTTATTTGACGAGAGTACGTTGACGAGAACTGCGTTGGAATCTCGCGTTATTTCAGTCATTGCGACGTCACTGGAGTGTTTTGGTCTTGAACACAACAGCTCTGTTTCGGTAGCATCGTTCAGTGAGTTAAAAGTGCTTTTTAACATCAACATTAACATTGAAGCTATTTATACTAGAAAGCTATCACTCTACACAGCACCCGCTCAAGTGGCTGACGCTATTCAACATTATTTTCCGGTAGTTTTTAGTTAAAACTTAACAACTAGGTGTAGCACAAAGCTAGTTAGCATGTAGCTTAGCATGAAGCTAACAAGCTAAAGGTTTGTTGACAGTTGACTGTCTGTCATCCTCTCGTTGGACAACAACTAAATACGACCTGAAGGTAAACGTCTGAAATACAAAACAGCATTTTCGTGCATCAATAAATACTAAGTTATTCGTTTATAAACGTCACTCAGAGAATGATGTCCCTAAGTTAACTAAAGCACTGTGTAAGTCTGTGTGCTTTCTTGATATAGATTCGTCATGTATGGCTGCATACTATATGTTAAGATTTGCTCACCTGTTGAAGAAAGGACTCCCCAAAAAACAAGTCTGGACAAAACCAAATAACACCTCAATCGTGGTGTCAGCTCAAGTTGTATTGTAAGTATACATTTAGTGTCTTTTTTATGTTTAAACTGCCAAGAGACTACCACACATCAGTGCTATGTTTTGCATATTTTTATTGATGGTTGCAAGAAAAAATAATCACTATTAACTGGATGAAGACTCCCACAATTGCTCAATGGTTACAAAAAGTCAAACAGGTGTTCATGATGGAATATATGACTGCCCAGGTACAACTGAAATTACCTATTTTTAAAAGGAGATGGATGTTAGTTATAGAATACCTTAGTCAGGAATCCTGTATTTAATTGTCTTTGATGTATAGTTTTTGTAGGTATATATGTGGGTGGATGTGTGTCCACTCCATCCATATGTGGCGTTACTTTGTTTTTTTTGTACATGTGTGTCAGGTGAGGCGTAGTCTCAAGGCGGTTTTGTTTTGTGATGATTAATTGCCTGTTAATTTTTATTAATGGCAATAAAGTTTAAAAAAAAACTGCCAAGAGACTCTCTCAAAATAATACGAACATGTGTGCTTTCCCCTTTTGTAGAATGACTGCGCTGACAGACTTTGAACCTTTAGCAAAGAGACTCAGGGTTGAAATCAGTGCCCCAACGTCCCCTTCATCTCCTCTCCAAGGTAATTTAGCTATTTTCTGCCAGAGTATATGTCAAACAAGTCATTGGCATACGTATCTCCCTCTTTGTAAATCAATTATTTTTTTTATTCTTCAAAACAACACAGAGACGAAGATGGATACACGACCAAAGACTGGAGCAGATAGTTTGCGAGGTGTAAAAACGAAAGGTAACCATCAAAGAACCGGCCCCAGACTGCAACAGAAGTTAAGAAATACTCTAGACCGATGGTTGGTTAAGCCCCAAAAAAATGCAAGTACAAACGAAGTGTGTCAAACCCAAGAGGATGCAGAGATGGCCGATGATGGTGGCATTCAAAGCACCTCAGCTCAGGCTCTGGACTGCCAAAATGCTCAAAAGCCTTCTCTGTCTGACTCGGATGAAGAAACCCAACTTTTGACATCACAAGAGCTGGATGAAGAAGACACACCTGTGTCACCAGCTTCCAAGGATTCTGGAGGAAGTAGGTTAATGCAGACACTGTCCCACAATTATGGTGGATTAGAGACAGAAGAAGTAGAGACATGCTCAGCAAGCTCAGAGGGCTCTGTCAAACATCATACCAAAATAACAGACTTCTTTTCAGGGACGTCATCACCAGGTTTACCTGTGAGACGGGGCAGGCCAGAGATGTCTCCAGATTCAGACAAGGAAAGTACCTCTGCTGTTGTCAAGCCTGATGTCAAATGGCTGGGGACGCCAATCAGTGAACTAAAGAGAATGCCTGAATGTGGCGGACCGCTTCCTCCGCTGAAGGATGTTCCTGGCCAGCACACTGTGATGATAAGGGTTTGAGCAATTCTTCCTTGTTTATACTGTTCACAGCACTTAAGGTGGTTATGTTATAGAAGCATGCAGTAATTTAATTGGTCATCCCAATATCTTTGCAGGTTTCTGAGTCAGCTTATTTCAGCAATAGTTTGTACAATAAGGGGGTATTTTTATGAGGTGTTTCAGAATAATATAAGCATGCAAGGCAAAGTTTTAACATGCAACAACATGATCTTTAATATGATGATTGTTCCTTGAGTTTCTCACATATCTATATTTTATTGTCAACAGGAGCATTTGGTTTGCACACAAGTACTGTATGTACTAATGCTACTTGTTTTCATTCTCTCCCATTGACAGACAGACCTTCTTCAGAATGGTAAATTTCCTGTTCCATATCCTGCTAAGTTTAGGGATACCTGGGACGATGTCCATGTCAAGATGCCCTGTTCCAGTCGCAACCTGTTTCCTGTACAGGATGAGGTGATGGTCCAAGTGTTTATATCAGTATAAAAAACAATTGTAGTAACTGATTATGTTAAAAAGATATAGAAATGGCACATTGAAATATGTGCTGCTTTTAATTGCACACCTGTGGTTCATGGGTCACATAAACGGTGCAATCACATGATATGCCTGACTGAAGGCATATTCTGTCTATTATTGTTACTAATGATGATTATATGATGAGCACTGAGATATTTAATTTTATAAATATTTAAATATCACTTTAGGTAAGACTGTCAAGAGTTACACATAATGATACTTATCCATCCACATTCACTTTTCACGTCTTTAATTTGCATGTGCATGAGTGAAACACAAATGATGGTACGGTATTTATTAAATGAAGAAACAAAATCACTGCAAGAAACATGCACAACAACACACCATTAATATTCTTTGCATATGACAAGCTGAACTGAATTCACCCTGCAGAGACCTAATAACAAAATTTGTTCTCCTACAGAAAACACTAGAACTGCAGAATAAGAGTCGGTGGGAGCTGATCAAGGAGACTTTAAACAACAAATTAACAAGTCAACTCGAGTTGAAGGCAAGTTTCACATCCTCCTTCGCATGTCCTTTTATTGTTAAATCCTAATTTATTTCACTTCGTAAAATGAGGGGCATAGTGCACTGTAGTTGTCGTTACTAGACTACGCCACTAGATGGCGTCCTAAGCCCAGAAACTGAGAAGCACACAGTCTCTCAGAATTTTGCTATTTTGACGATATGTTGTTTTAATACACATTTAGTAATTCTGATTTAAAATGACGATTCAGATTCATTTTGTTTCTTAAATTTATGTGATTATTGAATTTGTTTGTTACAGAATGCAATATTGAAATACAATGCCTCACAGGCCAAGAAATGGGACTTCAACGCATTACGTTTGTACTGCAATAAGGTAAACAATATAAACATCTGTTATGATTACTGATCTGAGAGTGATTGGATTAATACTGGCATGCAGACATGTAGACACAGATGGGCACACATGTTGGAAGATGTTGGAGGGATAACTGTATAGTCGACTAATGAAACATCAACTGTCCAATCATGATACTTAATTGCCCGACAGAAGGCATCATAAACCAGTTGTTGGTGCTTCTCACAGAGCTCGGGTCAAAGAAAGTACAGATGTCTCATTAGTTAGTGAGGATAATATCTTCAGTTTGTGGAAGACTCAGTGATACGGATGTCTCATTTGACACCAGATTAGATTTAGCTTGGTATAACCAGTATTTAAGTGGCATTGTGAATCAATATCGATAGGTAAGCCTACTTATGCAGCAATTTGTCTTGTGTTTGTTTCTCTACTACTTAAACAGTCAATAATTCACACAGTACATACAATATAATGAGCCTGTCGTACAATAATTGAGAGTTGAAAATACATATTTTTAAAGTAAATACTTGGCTAAGTGTCAGAATAAAGTTTTGTGAAAAGGTTTGTCCTGTATTGTTACAAGGCTTTCTCAAGCATTGTGTGTGCGTTTTTGCAGTTAATAGCATGCAATTCATTTGTACATATTTTATCTTCTTGTGCTGTCTGGACGTCTGGCTGTTTGGAGATCTGAAGCTCCGATTATTAGGTTGTTTTTTTAAAGGTCTTTATGTGACTTTTATTTATTTATTTTATTACTGTTCCCAGCTGTCTCATTTTCTTTACAGGCCAAGGGTAAAATAGGCCTGAGTTGCATCATGATGGCCAGACCACTGTTGGTTTATCGGTTGTTGCTCAGAGTTGTCAGTGTCTTCTCCAGCCTCGTTTGGAGGCCATCCATCATCCTTTGTCTTGATGCGCTCTGCGTCATCCTGTGTAGAGAATCAGGGAGGGCTGTACTACTGTCTGGCTCATCAAAGCGGTCGGGAATCTTCATTTTGGAGAAATGGGCCGTGTTGTGACTTGAGTGTTTGATATAAGAAACCCTGAGCCTGTAAGACGAGACACATAATAGGCTTTATTTTCCTTATAGTAAGGGAGCACTCGTCCACTTGGTGCTCCATGGCATCATCTAGAATACACCAACTGCATGTTTTTATGATTTCTCACATCTCAGGAAAGAAGTACATGTAACGCTTTTTTCCATGAATGCCAGTTTGTCAAATGTGTTTCTGTCATTTTGTACAAGAGCAGTAATGGATTCCTCACGGGGGAATGTTGCAGCCCTTCAGAGGCAAAGTGGGAGTCTGGAGAAATAATTTAATCTTTTGCCAAAAGGTCATGTTTAGTAACTTGTCAGGAATGAAAACGGCTGACATTACATCCCAGAGAACACTTTACTCCAGCCTTGTACAGTTGAATCAATTGCGTGCCACATGTATGTCATAAATCACGTCCGAATGGGAATGTTATTAGATAAGATCGGAACATGTTGAGAGGCTTTTGCCGTAGGCCCAAGTTGTGTTGTTGTGGTTGGATTTGAATTGTGTCAAGTCTACTAGGATGGCAAAATTTGATTTTGTCAGACTGGAAAATGTCCAGTTCCATAAAATGTATTAAAATAGAGTTGGATTTGAAGTAGGGGTGTTGCGATACACTGGTATTGACGATAATCGGGATATTTAAAAATGAAATAGTGATATAATGTTAATGATACACATATGATAATATTGTGTAAATAATGCAGCACCTCTTAAATAATTGTATATATACAGTAACCCTCTCGCTCCACCTCTCTACACTCATATTTTGAGTGTAATTCATTTGGCAAAAAGAGACCAAACGCACATTAAAAGTTAAAGATGAATTCGACTGACTTTTATATAGGTATCACGACAAAAACCTAATCGTGAATTCTTTTAGCCATGACAATCGTGTTGTGAAAATGTGTATCGTGACAGCCCTAAGTTGAAGTGACATAAATTGTAGCTTACATCAATCACTCTCTGTTTTGTTGATTGAAGTGAAGATGGTCTGTCGGAATCATTGATTATTGGTAGTTCGGTTAACACTGTAAATCTTATATATTGACCGTAAAATAGCGAAAATGAAAAGCGATACAATGGTGTTTCATGTTAGATACTTTCAAGTAACTCTTTAGAGCCGCCTGTGTCATTGTAGCTCACACAAAATACATTTGTTTTATTTATGCTCTATATTATTGCAATGTTGACACACACAGTTACTCTTAACAAAGCCTGTTTATTGCTTCTGTCCCTTACAGAATTTATTCACAGCTCGACAATAAATCTGTGTTTTAACAGTCTAATATGCAGAATGGGTGGTAGCAATATCTTTAATATATTGATAGAAAGCAGCTCATATATCCCACAGGAGAATATAGTGTCGGCATTTAACTTTAATTTAATTTTAAAAGCCAATCACGGAGGATCCTACATGTTTGATTTATTTCCAATGCAACACACAGGCAACATGGACACTCAGTTTTCACTTTGTTACTCTTCCCCTGGAGATGCTGGATTGGAGACACTGGAGCAGACTTATTTTGAGTGTCAGAGAAAAGTAGACATGAATGGCACAGAGTGACGGGCCGGGCGCCCTCATTGAATATTCATCTCAACACACACACACCTCATGAATAACTGAAAAGCTGTTGACGGACAGCATTGGGTTTTTGTCAATTTCTCTCTCTCCAGCTCTCTCTGTTGTATTTACGGTTATGAGCACGCAAGTCTTTTATTTTTACACGGTCACACGTCCACAGACGCAGTCAAGCAGATTGCTTTATTGCTGCTCGGACCTGCGGGGAATAGGAACAACAGGAGCATCAGGAGTTGTTGTTAAATCTGTATGAGAGCTCTGGTTGTCTCACTGCCCGCACCCCCGCATCTCGCTTGATTACTTTGTCAGTCTGGTGTGATGTACAGACCTGTATCAAGTCATACAGAGTGTTAGTTCGGTTGATTTGATGCACTGCCTTGTGCTGATTTAAAGAGCTTGGCTTCTACTACCTCAGCTATATCCACCGCCGCGCCCTGTCAGCCGCCTTCATTTATTACGCCCATAGGAGCAGTTTATGATGTCAACCAGGTCATTACTTATGACAGTGTTTAGTCAGGCTTCCTTTGCTATAATATAAATATCCTTTGCTAAATCACAAGTCAAGGCTCCTTGTCCTGGGAACACGCTGTCCTTTCTGTTTCAAATGCATTTGCATCTCTTCCAGGAAGACTGTTTAATCAGCTGGCATGACCGCGCAACCTTGATGAAATTGCTCTGTGATTGATCATTCTGGCATTTTGTAGCCAATATGGGTGTAAATCTGGGTAGTATGTATTGTCTAAGATCCATTAGTGCACTTAAGCACTGTTGTGGAGTCATGGATGATTGGCATTTTGCTTTAGTAAAGCAAGATGTATTGTAATGATATTCAGGCTGTTTTACATCTGCATGCACAGTATTGTAGGTTGGATAGTGGAATTTTACTCATTTCTTAAAAAAGAGGGTTTTGCCATTTGATGTTCTATATTTCTTATAAGTCAAATATTTGTCTCCGTAAAATTCTCAACATTTTGATATGTATCAGAGTCGTTAATTTGATCTGCCCTCTATCTGTCCTAATCAACACAAACAGCTAATAGTGTCACAGCTGAGTTTTGTGGCAAAAACAACAAACATAAACAGATCTCTTGCTCTCTCCAAGGTCCTGGAGCCTGATGCTGCTGAACATCTGTTTGGCTCCCTGCTGCCAGACATGGTGCAATTAGCACTGAGAGCATCTGAGCTCTGTACCAAGGTAACAGCCATCACTAACCAACAGACACCGACTCACTGGTCCGCGACACAGTGGATCACCGCAGCTGGTTGATCCCAAAGGTCACGACATGACAAATATCTTGTGAAATAGTAGAAAAAAATGGTGAGGTGGGGTCAAGGCACGTAACTGTTGATGGTCATTTGTCCAAGGTTTTATTGTCCTGTTTGGTGTGTGTGGATGATGGAGAGCAAGGTGTGTATGCAGCAGAAAAAGTCTCATTAAAATTATTTTTTGTGCATTAATTTGGCCAAGCAGCCAATTGTTTAATTTTAGTTTTATATCTGTATGTTAAATGTATTTCTAGTTTGATGAATTAAACACTGAAAAGTGGCTCACACAAGTAAAAACATTACCTTAGCAAGGAAGTTTGATCTAAAACAGCATTTAGTGATGCAAACACGTGAGTAGCGTAGAAAGTTTATGTGTTACAGTGTAAGAGTTAATTTCTGTCCCCTATATTACATTTTGTAATTAGTTATTTTCCAATACAATACTTTTTTTTTAATGGATAGAAAATTAGCTAGTCTAAAATTGATCTAAAAATCTATTAATTCTCTTGAAAGCTGGTCTGTGTTTGAGGAGGAGAGATGAAGAGATTAATACTTAAGTAAACTGAATGTGCTCTTACATTTCTGATCTTCTACATCATAAAACCTTGTTAAATATTATGCAAAATAAATAGAATCCATCATATCCATCGTGAGTGCTGTATTGTTCCTAAATTGGTCATTTTCAAACATTTTTGTCATGTAACTTGTAGCCAAACAAACATTTTTCCTGTTGGTCTTGACTCAATAAAACAAGCTCTCCCCATTGTCATGACAGAATTGCTTATACAGATGCACTGTTTATTTATAAACCCATAGCCTTTATTAGGAGTATGGATCTCTTGTGAGCAAAGATGGACGTTGATTGTGATTATGGTTGATTCAAGAAGCACCGAGTGGTGCCAAATTAGAACATTCATGCAACATACTTCAATGCCTCGTTTGTCAAATTGTCAAAGCAAATTATTTTGACCTTCCTCAGTCGTACCTCTGTTCCTCCTCTAGCCGATACCCCTCCTCAAGGAAGGCATGGACCACTCCATCACCATGTCTCAGGAGCAGGTGGCATGTCTGCTCGCCAACGCCTTCTTCTGCACCTTCCCCCGACGCAACTCCAGAAGGAACGAGTACCGCAACTACCCAGACATCAACTTCTCCAGGTAACGATGGGATGTGGTAGTTTCATACGTGAAGTTTAAAGTTACACAATCAGTTTGTAAAATGATGCTGCTGTGACAACTAGTTTAATTTCCATGAGGGGGCACTACTGTATACGTTTTCCTCATTAATCATTTTATCTTCCGGCTGGAAACATTTACATTGTACATAGATATAATAATACATAAGAGTATTTTGATCAGAGACTGATCACTCTGGCGTATTTACATTCTGATCTGACATATGTCACCTTTTATAAATGTTTAATCACATTTTAAAGCACAGTGCAGACATTTCTTTTACTCTGCAATGCTTACCACAACTATTTGTTGGTCATTCTATCTTTCTCTTGCACTTTTACCAGAAAAATAGGTACCTTTTTGTATGTGTAGTTCAGAGCCAAACCTTTTCCTTCAAACGTCTCAGATATATAAATAGAGGAGGGCAGGAGGGTCATTTTTTAATCCCTGCAAGCTTTCACAGTGGAGATCAGTCTGCAGATCTCTGCTCAGTCTTGTCCCCCATCTCTGTTGGCATCACGGTGTAATTACCTAAATGGAGGAGGGAATTAGATTAACATTGACTCAGATGGCTGCTTTTGACAATGGAGAAGGCCATTGGCTGTTTTGCAGAAGGCTGTAACAGAGTTCAACTGCATCAGTATTTCATTCACATAAAGGTTTTTGCTGTGATTTGAATGGAAAACCATGAGTAATCCTTTTAGCCTGCCGCTAAAAATGGTCCTGAATCACCAATTTGGTGCGAGCCAGCTTTGAAAAATGTGTTGGCTTTTTTATTCATTAATTTATTTTATTACTTTTGGTAAAGTTCTGTCGGTTTCAAACTCTTTTTTTCTGCATTTTCACTTCACAGGAATAGATAGAAGAAATAAAAAATAAAGCTGTTTATCCTCAGATTTTCTTTTATCTTAATGCAGACTTCTTTTTGGCATTGAGATAAAGCTATTAAGACTGTTTTTTTTGGCTAGATTGAATGTTGGCGCTGTCATTCAAAGTATTCTTCAGAAGCAAACTTAATTTATTATTATATTTCCAGGCTGGGTTTTCCTGCTTTTTAAGAAATATTTTCTTGTGCTGATGATGCAGAAACCCAGCTGTTAAACATAGTGTAGTCACTTATACCCTTTTCCTGAGTTACATCAGAGGTTTTTCACATCTGTGGGGGGTATATTGATGTTATATAATTGTGTATTAATTCTCTATTCCCCAGAGAACATACTGCAATATGTTACTAAAAGCCTGCTCTCACTAGTGGCTAGCTTATGTCAAAGACATTTGCCCTGAGGACTACACGACGCACGATTGTTTCTAGGGGCCAAACTGACAAAAAAAATACAAATGAATGCAGGAGCTGACTTGGATGAATGTGTTTCTCAGCCCCTGAAGGGCTCTCAGTGCATCAAGCTTTTGTCGTTATTTCATTTCGCTCACACTTTCTCTTTATTTATGGTTCTTTATAGAGTTTGTTTGAGACGAAGATGGTGGGCTTAAAGTGCACTCAAACCCGCCCATTGCACCTCGCTACCAGCAGCTTTGTGTGTGTGCGGTTGTGTGTTATTTTTCAGGGGGATTGACCTTTTTGCCTCCTGAGGACTCTGTTGCTTAAAAGGGACACAGGGCTTCTTAATGTACCCCGAAGGAGGGAGCCCTGTTTCCCTCTCTGTTCCGTTTTTTTGTGTGAGTGCTGTGAAGTGGCACACGAGTGTGACTCCGTGATGGCAAGCCTGGGGCAACTCCATTGTCGTAACAGCGAAGGAACTCCTACATAATCGGCTAGTGACTGAAAGGGAAGCTGAGTGAGAGATGAACCAATTCATATCAAAAGTTAAAGCATGACTGAACTCACATGGCCAAAGTGGAGGTCTTGTGTCTCGACAGCACTGGAGAGTCATTTTTTCCTGGTCTTCGCTTTAGTTGTTTAACCACTGAAAGAGTTGGTGGTTGGCTGTGATGCCATGTATGACCTAAAAGTGTGCTTCATTTTTTAGAAGAAGAAGAACATAAAGTATATCAAGAACTGAATTAAATTCATATTCTCTTCTTGCCTTCAGACTGTTTGAGGGGTCCTCTTCAAGGAAGATTGAGAAGCTGAAAACCCTGATGTGCTATTTTAAAAGTTTCACCAAGCAAAGTAGGTGTTCACATGTCAAATTTTGCAGCAATACGTTGTTATTGATGTAACGTACAATACAATATTGAATATTTCTTACTTCCCTTTTTTGTTTTTCAGAGCCGGATGGACTTGTAACATTCACCAGAAAAAGCTTGGATAAACCTCTGAATTGGAAAAGGTGTAGTGTATTGACCATAGACTATATATAGATGGATGACATGTCTCCACTTTCTCCCACTGTACAAATTGTACAAAAGTCTGCACAGTAGTGATCGGGGGGCTGGAGCCGCGGTATCAACGTCCCGCCCAAACTAATCACGAGCCGAGCACGGCCACAGCTTGTTAGCGTGAGCCACCTAGCCGTTATGTTAGCACCACAGTAGCTGTTTGGCTAGAAAGACACAACAACTAATCATAATATCTCTATAACTACATTTCTGATCAAATTCACACATTTTCTATTACACAGACTCGTGACGATTGTGGAAAGTTAAAGATACATCCCTCTCGTACATTTCAGAGCCTCCGGCTGTGACTGCTTCACACAGAGCAGCTGTCAATCGCCATGTCTCATCCCCTTTTTATAGCATCAAATAACTAATTAAAACCAAACTTATCTGAAAAACAAACATTTGAGCGCACATCAGCATGATACAAACTATCTAAAATGACAGAAACCATCTTTGGGAACAATTTATTTGACGTGTACTTTGACTTTTTAGTTTGGCCCATCCGCTAACATGTGGGTGGCGGGATTTATGACATATACTGCAACCAGCCACCAGGGGGCGATCAAGATGTTTTGGCTTCACTTTTGGGGAGCTGTCATGTCGTTCATCTTTTTATACAGACTGTATAGTATTGTAGACACTGTAATCAAAGAAAAATAGTATTACTGTAGTAGTTGTAATATGTCAATAACCTGCCCAGGGACTATAGATATAAATAAGCTCTCTAGCTAACTCTGGCACATTTACATTATCCCTGGTAAATAAATATATAAATAAAAGATTAAAAAAAATGTTGCAGCTTGCTAAATCCAGTAGATTGTTTGGAAGCAAGCAAGGATCCATTGTCTCAACTGCATCAATAACTGGAAAACATCCCTCATTCTTTGTGTTTCAGCTCACAGACTCCGCTCACAAAGCTCCACATCACTTGTGAAGGGACCATTGAGGATGATGGTTATGGAATGCTTCAGGTAAGACGCAGAGCAGGAGAAGTATACCAGTAATGTGCACTTAGAGGGACTTTATAGGGAATCCTATTCTTTGGCTTGAAGGAGCTCTTAGTTTGAGGAATACTCCACCTTGTGCTTGGTCCCTATCCTCCTTTCCCTTTGTTGTAGTCCGTCACTGAGCCACCATATTCTGGAGTCTTTCACCCAGAATGCTTACTACTGCTGAAAAGGCCTTTGAGGGAGCCCGTGACACGTCGGAGGGAGTGTGTGCTGGGACTGGGGTCGAGGCCTCTGAGCCTCCTCTGCTCTCTGTGTCGGCCGTGCTTCCTGTACACTGTCAGGACGGCCCGCTTTGCCTTTCACCTTTTGTTTGCCTCCAGTTGCCACAAGCTGACAGTTGATGTGCACACATGACCAGCTCCGGGGCACGCCGCGGCCCGGATTGATGGATGCTCTGCTGGGCTAGGGGTGGGGGTGGGGGGGATGCTGACAGCCTGTCAAAGGAGACTTTGGAGGCTGGCTCGCTGTCCCAGAGTTGAGTGACCAGTTTGGGGAGATCTGCTCTCCGACTGCTGCTCGCCCCTTTGCAGCCTCTTCTTGGGGGTTGTGACGGGGTTGGTCTGTAGGCCAATGAGTGCCAACTGTCAGTCCCGAAATTTGATTATGTGTTCCACATGGCTGCTTTCCGACTAAAACAATGAGTCTGTGTCTGAGCTGAAACGATGAGACGTGTATTTTCAAGGGCTGTCAAAGTTAACGCGATAATAACGCGTTAATGCAAATTCGTTTTAACGGCACTAATTTATTTAACGCATTAACGCAATTGATCTTTCGGAGGTTGTAGCTTGTAGCAGAGTGAAGATACTGTTATCATATGAAACTACAAAACCTAAGGAATCCATTGGTACCAACCGTTTCATACTAGCTGGTTGTGAAGGAGGCTAAATAATGCTCCAAACTTATGCTAAATTTTGGCAAGGAAAAACTGGCATGGCCATTTTCAAAGGGGTCCTTTGACCTCTGACCTCAAGATATGTGAATGAAAATGGGTTGTATGGGTACCCACGAGTCTCCCCTTTACAGATATGCCCACTTTATGAAAATCACATGCAGTTTGGGGCAAGTCATAGTCAAGTCAGCACACTGACACACTGACAGCTGTTGTTGCCTGTTGGGCTTCAGTTTGCCATGTTATGATTTCAGCATTTTTTTATGCTAAATGCAGTACCTGTGAGGGTTTCTGGACAATATCTGTCATTGTTTTGTGTTGTTAATTGATTTCCAATAATAGATTATACATACATTTACATAAAGCAAGCATATTTTCCCCCTTCCATGTTGATAAGAATATTAAATACTTGACAAATCTCCCTTTAAGGTGCATTTCTAACAGATAAAAAATGTGCAATTAATTTGTGATTAATCATGGACAATCATGCGATTAAATATTTTAATTGACTGACAGCCCTAGTATTTTCTTTTGAATCATAAACAGATGAAACATAAAAGTCAGTGTCACTCATAGATCTGCCCAAAAACCTGAAAGAACACAAGCAGCAAGATATATCACAAGCATCAGTCAGCAGTCAATTTAGCAGCATGTTGTGACTGGAGGGAGATGTTTACTTTGGACCGTAGGACCGCTCTCTTGTTTTTCATATTTGCTACTGGCAGCAGCACACCTAAGTGCTGCTCCTGGGGAGAGCTCATTTTGGCATAGGGGGACAGATGTCTGAGTAATGCCAGCACCTCCGGCCACCTTTCCCAATCAGCTTGTCAGGGATTCTGTCACAAATAAAAGAAAAAGGGCCGAGACCCTTTCATGAAGTGTTTTCCTCTTGTTGTCCGTGTTTGGTAACCTATACATATCACAGTCAAAGAAAATGTTTAGATATAAGAATATGTGCACGTGACTGCAAAGGGCATGGATGCTCTAAACTCAGCAGCCTTTTGTCTTGATTTGCAGGTGGATTTTGCCAATCAGTTTGTCGGAGGAGGAGTCACCAGTTCCGGTCTCGTCCAGGAGGAAATCCGTTTCCTGATCAACCCCGAGCTCATTGTCTCTCGCCTCTTCACTGAAGCCCTGAATCATAATGAATGTCTGATCATCACAGGTCAGTGATCAAAAACTCTCCCACACCTTTTTATAAAAACAAAAATCAGTTATTCATGAGTTAGTCCGTTGATCCAGATCAGATCAATAATGCCCTTGGGTTCACTTTTCTCACACTTGACCTATAACTTGACAAGAGGAAACATTGTAGGCGTTTGTTGTCACACACAGCATGAAGTACACACCTTCAATTTACCCCATCCTGGCTCAGCGAGAGGCTAAAGGATGTTTGTGGCAATCGCCCTGTTTTCTGCATCTGTCCTTATCACATGTTCCCTTTTGATTGGCTGCGTATGGGAGAGTCGCATCAGTCGGGAGTCATAGATTGGGCTGTCCTGATTGCTCTGTTGGAGTCTTTCTGTTGAGTGATTCCCACTGACTGTACTTCAGGATTGAGTGGTTGCAACAAACAAGGTTGGGACAGGCCAGTAGACCTAGTAACAAGAGCTAGCAGCAGGTGGCTGATGGCTCTTGTCAATTTTTTCCTCTTTTTTCTTATCTGTCTAATACTGTTTGTCTAGACTGTTGTAGCTGCTTGATTGCGTTTGATGAAGAGGTTAGAAAACGTATGTTATGTAATATAGTAATAGCTTATTAAAACTGATGGTAATCCAGTTGCCATTCTACAACAAGAAATATAATTTACTGTAAATCAGGAATCTATGGATTACAAATCATGAGTACTTATTTTAATAGATCTAGCGAGCCTTTCATGTTTACACCAAATGGCAGAGATATTAGCTGCTAATTGGTCACCAAGTCCTGATTATATTAGAGATATTTGTGAATTGAAAAAGTACATTTTAATAAATGCAAGTCCATGACGTGAACCACTGTTACAACACACATACCCACCGCCCATAAATAGATTAACTGCTTCAACATTGCATTAACAAGTGTGTTGTATTAGAGCAGGAAGTGAAGCAACAGAGCCTCCGCCCTCCTGATCAGCAATCATACCGCTGCATCAGGTCTTCTCGCCATGGCGGAGTCACCTTCAGACTTCTTGCCGGCCATCTCTCCCTCGCCTCCACTTACGCCACTTAACTTTATTACTAGGGCCCAGAATTAATTATAGCTGGAGGACCTGCCCAAGACCTGCTCCGCTAATGGACTCTTCCATTCCATCATCTTTATTAAACCCTGCCCGTATCTCTTGTCCCTCCGTTGTAAAAAGCCGAGTCCAAGCCTTAGCTGAATTGTGGCCCTGTGGTAAATCACATCCCCCCCGTGATACGTTTTGGCATACAGTAGAGAAGCTAATGGATCTTACCTCTGCACTGAAATTTGCCAAAGTGCCCAGGCTTAATTTAATTCTCCGTGATTGCTAGATATGTGGCTGCCATCGGGGCGGTCAAAAGTCTAAACAGCATCAAGGAGAAGTCACATGATTCATTGATGCCAGCACTGACCAGAAAATGTGCTGCAAGCAGGAGATATAGAGACATTTTTCTTGACTCAGCACAAAATGTTAAATAATATTTAATGTTATTCTTATTGTAGACAGCTATGCATTTTTTATAGGTGAGAAACCATGTTATCCTCGTTTGTTCACACGCAGATCTTGACAGTTATACCGTACTAAAACTTCCTCAGTTGCCCACTTTTTCCTCGACATGGCAATGAGATGCGCCTCTGACCTTTTACAGTCTCTTGTCCACCGCAAATATGAGACACTTTGTTTTGATGTATTTACACATGAAAGAAACAACCTTCAGGAACATCGTGAACTATACCTGCTGACTTTTATGCAACCTATTTGCTATTTAGGAACAATTTGTAATAACCAGACACATCGTTCACTGGCGAAGATTGATCTGCTTTCCACTTCAAATCATTTTTGAATGACAAACGGGTTGCATAAAAAATTCAAAATCATAATTGTTCCTGAAGGTTGTTCCTTTCAAACGCAAATATGGTTGATCCTAGAGTTTGATATTCTTGGAGGACCAGTAAAGGTCAGGTGTATGCATAGCTAACAGTAGGCCATCTAGTTTTACGGCGGGAGTGTTCAACATTATCAGCTACGCAAACGTCTGTCTGTGAACTTTCTAACATCGCTAGAGTATTTTTGAAATATTCTTAAAGTAACTCATCGTTTTCTTTTTTTATCCAAATTTGTAATTATTTAATGTGTTTTTACCAACATACTTTCAGTTGTAGCTACTCAGTGGGCTTGTTGTATTGGTTTGATAAACTTTAGTATATTATGGAACTGTTTAATTAAACCCCGTTTCGACCGTAGGAACTTTCCCCTGGAACTAGGAACCTTTTGAGGAACTCGTTTGCGTTTTGACTGCAGGGACCATTTTAGACCCAAATTAGGTTCCAGGGCCTTTTTACCCCCCAAAAAGGCCCTGATTTGGGGGTAGTACTTTCTGAAAGTACAGGAACTTTCGGGGTGGAGTTTGCAGGGATGACCGTCACTCATTGGTGAAACACACTCACAGCGCCGCTACTTCAACTGTACCGCTACATTCATAAAACAAGGAGGTACTTTAGTATCAATTTAGGACCATTTTAGGATGAGGGGAGAGCTTGTTTCTTGTTTGTTAACATTGAAAGTAAAATTAGGCTCTGCCGTTGGCTTCCCGAGAGAAAAAGAGAGAGCTTGCGCAAGTGAGAAAGACGCTCTTAGTTTCATGTTCCTCCTCTGCATTTCATTCGGGCAGCTGTGGCTCTGAGGTAGAGTGGGTCGTCCAACAATCGGAAGGTTGGCTCGGCGGTATGATCCCCGGCTCCTCTGGTCACATGTCGAAGTGTCCCTGAACAAGATACTTAACCCCAATTTGCTCGCAAAGGCTGTGCACACGTTGTGTGAATGAGTATTTAGATTCGATCCTTATGGGCAGGTTGGCACCTTGCGTGGCAGCCTCTGTCATCAGTGTATAAATGTGTGTGTGAATGCTGACATGTAGTGTAAAGCGCTTTGAGTGGTCGGAAGACTAGACAGGTGCAATATACTGTAACATGCGAGTCGATTTACTATTCATTCATTACATCCAACATGCATCAATAAATACTATGCAGCAGTAAATGCCATCACAGTGAGACGAAAACGTTTATTTCTTCTCAACGTGTTCAGATGAAACGGGTGGGTACATTGACATTCCGCTGCAGAGTGTGTTTTTACAGCTGCGACCACCAGCAGCCCTCGTCACACGTCATGTTGCTTTTTCATACGTCAGCGGATTAATTTGCATAATCTTCGCAGGTCATTAGACGGTTATCAAAACGCAGACAACAATGGGCTGAAGGAACCTTTTAGTTCCTTGAAAAGGAAGTAGCACTTCTTGGTAGAAACCCGGTTTTAGTGTACATTTTTCCAACTCAGTTCTTATTCGCCAGTTGGCTGTTGTAATGCATTAGTCAAACTTTAAAGCGGTCAGCAGAATATTTATGACATACCCCACCCACGTAAGGATTGCCACACTCGACATTGTGGTATTGAACAACGCAAATCAGCAGTTATCTTCTGAGTGAAGGTATTTCACTGTGCCGTTATCTATTTCTGCCAGTTTACTGTCCAGAAGTCTGATGAACCAGAAGACTATACAGCTTGGCACAGACATTACCTCTTTTTTTGTCCATAAATTGTCCTAAATTGAGCTCTCAGTTTAGTGATTTGAATGTTCATATGCTCTCAGATTGGTGCAAGTGGAGATGTCCGTCTGTGGCCAGTAGTCGGATTGTAAAAAGGCTGTGGTTGTATGACTTAGCTGAAAAAGTAAATACAATGTTAAGAGTGTTATATTGCCCTTTCTGCTTCTTGCTCATCTGAGTTTGTTTAATG
The DNA here is from genome assembly GCF_015220745.1 of Sebastes umbrosus. Classification (NCBI taxonomy): domain Eukaryota; kingdom Metazoa; phylum Chordata; class Actinopteri; order Perciformes; family Sebastidae; genus Sebastes; species Sebastes umbrosus. Next base: position 18,174,297 of record NC_051288.1, on the reverse strand, counting down.
GTATACTGGTGAACTAGATTAGGTACTTCAGTGTCTTATTCAGGCAGTAATTGTGCTTATTACTTAAAAAAGTGAGAGGCAGGCTGATTATTAGTGAAATGTCTGTCAAGTGGAGAGCGCTCTAGAGATTCCCGCCCCCCCTTTGTGCACCTCCTAATACCTGCTGACCAAGTCCCCACTACTAATCACTTGGTTTATTCACTTTGGAGCATGAAGCATCTCAGCGAGTGCTCTCGACAGCCAGGTACTAATGAGCGCTAATGAATGGGAAGTTAATTTGTGGCCTCATTTGTTTGACTGTGCTGTTGCCTCCCCACCCTCCGCTCCCCCCCTTTTACTGGTGTTGAGTGTTCCCCTGTGGGCTGGCGGTCACTCGCTGCTTCTCACGTCGTTTCAAGGGGGGTAATAACTTGACCTTCCTCTTGTCAGGAGACAGCTGCTCCTATTTCATCCGATTACATCAGGCAGAATCACTACAGACACACCCCCTGAAAGCCTTTTGTTATTCTAATGAATTTAAAAAGCAATTTGTGTTATTGGATGTCTATGCCAACATTTCAAAGAGTAACCAGTTGCAGATGATTCCTTTTTCTTTGCGTTTTTACTGTTTATTTATTATTTGATTGTTTATATGAATGTATATTTTAAAATATTTAGATGCGTTTGCCACACGTTCTTTTTAGGATCATTTATCCACCACTTATAGTATATGAATGAGTCATATCAGCATTTATAATTATGTTGAATGAAAAACATATTGATTATAGCAGCATGAGTATTATTACACCATAAAACTTAAAGGTGCTAAATTTGAAATTCAGAGCATTAATATAGCGGCAAAGAACTGTTTGCAATGTAAAGATATAGGTGAATAATGTCTACCTGAGCAGAGAATGAAGTCGCTCTCCCTCTGTGTTAACGTTGATAACGCTGTCCTGACCCACGGCGTCGTCATGGAAGCGTAAAGCCTTGGTTATACTTTCTGCAAGGCTGGTCGCACAGACATGAGCTGACGCAGAACTTTTACACTCCTTGCGGGTTTCTCCTTACAGCAAACCGACATTCTTAAAGCTACTCAGAGTTCTCCATTTTCTCCGATCGTCTGCGGCCGCAGTGTTAAAAAATGTTGGATGTGCGCGGACAGGTGAAAAACCTGCTGCACGGAACCCCCACAAGGGGCCGTGTCTGATGGTGTGATGTCATTTTGGCCGTATGGACCCTTGCGGATGCGTCAAGCATAAATCACCCTCCGGTTCTCCCACAGGTTAACACTGTCAGCACTGTTGCTATTGTTTGCACTGTTTATGTTGTTAGCATCGTTAGCTACTAGCTGTTGGCTCAGCCATCGCCATGTAGTGACAATCATGGATTTGCTCTGAATTTTGAATTTAGCACCTTTAAACCATTTTTTAATTTAGCATGATTCGTGGCTAAACAGGATTTTATATGCCTAGTAAGGTAACACAGTGTAATCATACCTACCTTTCAGCTTTGCCACCTAATTACGATTGGAACTATTCTTTAATTCAGACCATGTTTAAAAATCAAGCTAAATGTGCTAATGCTTTGCAGTGGTTTTACTAATGTCCCTCTTTGTTTTTACCAGGTACGCAGCAGTACAGTAAATACACAGGTTATGCTCAGACCTACCAGTGGAGTGGCAGCCACCAGGACACAACTCCAAGGTATTTATTGAACCTAGTTGCCTTTAAGACCTTTAAATGCTTAAATAATAACAAAATGCTATGTTTGACCTCTTTGTTACAATAATTTTTTGCTCGTTTTTCGGTCGGTCCATCACCTTGGTCCAGACTGAAATATCTCAACAACTATTGGATGGACTGTATTCGAAATTTGTACAGTCATTCATGTTCCCCAGAAGAAGAATCAATTTGGATCCTATAGTGCCAACATACGTTTGACCTAAAATATGGTACAGAAAGGCCTCCCTCAGGATGAATTTTAAGAAATTTGGTGATCCCCTGACCTTTCTCCTAGCGCCTTCATCATCATGTAAAATCTAGACGGGATTTCTGTCTGTTTTATCGGCTTTATATTGTGGAACTTCCTATTTCCGTCTTGGACTTAGCTACAAGAAATGATTGCCTAATTTCACTACGTGTACATGAAATAGTACAAAATTTGTATGATTTGTTTCAGAGACGGCTGGCAGAGAAGATGCACAGAGATCGTGGCCATCGATGCGCTGCAGTTCAGGAACTTCCTTGAACAGTTTCAACCAGCGAGATTCAACCGAGAACTCAACAAGGTTATCTTTTCTTTTTTTTATTTTAATCTGTATTTCCTGCTTGCTTTCTTTGAGTGTTTGTGTTTCTTTCTCTTGTCTTTCTGCTAAGTGTCTTCGCTCTGCATGTCACAAAACATGAATGATAGGTTGTGCCTTTGTAAAAAAAAAAAATGTGTGAACAAAAACAAAACATTGTGTCAGCTCATTGGAAAATGGGTATTAGTAACTGTATGGTGAGTGCTGCTGTAAGTGCTTTTATTTTTTGTAGTGTGTACAGTTTGTATAATTTATGGCAGTGGAAGTTTGGGGGCAATCTACCACTGCTCTTTGATCTTCCATAGTCATGTATTTTTAACAGTATACGGCTGCAGTCATGTTATGTTTTAACTTTATAGAAAGACGAAGTCCCTCCCCGTCCGCCCCATGGGACCTTATTTCGGAAAAAATATTTATGGTAATCAACGGCAAGAGACAAATAATTTTTTGATCCTGTTTGAATTGCACCATGAATTTTCCAAAATAAGGTCCCACGGGGTCCACTGGAAGGGGCGGGACTTGGCACAGCTTTAATGACTTTTTATGTCAATCCATTTGGTTGATAATTGGGAAACAGTCTCATATCAAATGTCAGCTGAGATGACATTGACTCATGTTTACTTTTCTTGCGGTAAATATTTGAATTAAAGATGTGTCTTATGTATGTAATACAGACTGATGGATTGTCATATTTGTAGAGAATATGCTTAATCTTAATCATTACACACTGTCCATTAGGCCCAGAATGAATTTCAATGAACATAATTGACCTCAGGGCGATTAATCTCAATTATTACATTTACATCAAAGATTTTTTAAAATAGGAATCCTTCCATGTGTGCAGTCTTCCCAGTCAGAGATGTCTGTCCGTAATAGAAAATCAAGATGTTGATGTTGTCAAGTCAGAAAGCACGGAGGAGTTTGACAGCTCTGACAACGGCGTGAAGAATGCACCAACATGTAGATCAATCCTGTTTCGAATATTGTTCAGCTATCTGTCACATCTGCCCTTTCACAGGAAGAATTTATGACTGGTCAGGGAGAGTGTGGGCGCTCACAATTCATTTTCACTATTCACCTCAAATCCAATGTGAAAATTAATGTCCTGAGCTCCTTCAGATCTTTCATTTAACATCTAGAAATTATTTCTCATGTAACACACATTCCACCTGACATGTTGTCATGTCAAATGCTCTCGTTCATGCACATTGGTTTAGTCCGTAGTGTGCAATTATTGATATGTAAAACCCACGCTAGTTTCACACCATTTGCAGTTGAATTGAGGGAATAGGTGTGAAATGACATGTTGCGAAATGACACAACGTTAGAAATGTATGTTCGGCCAGGCCACCCAACCTTTACGTGTTCATGCATCGAATGACGTGTCAAGCACAGGCCTACAGGCAAATGGAATTACTTTGCTGCTTTCCATTTATGTCTGTTAGTATGGAGACGTTCTGTCGGCCTGGTTCTTATAAAACATACCAGTGATCTGGAACAATGAGGCGACCCCGAGACCCGAGGCTCATCAGAGCTGGTTCCGCCTTTTATGTTACCAAATGACATAATACGACTTGATGTAGAATGTCATCTAAAGAAAAACCTGGTTCATTCACAATTGTGATGACGGAAGGGCTTTGCTTATCATGAGGCAATGGTGGTATCTGAAAATAGGGAGGCACCGATCTGACTTTTTCAGTCCCGATACAATACCTGGGCTTTGGGCCGATACCGAACACCGATCCGATACCAATGTTTAATTAATAAGCTGTATGCCTCACTGTGTGGAAGATCAGACATCAGACTTGACTTAAAGAGATAGTTCAGGTGTTTTTAAGTGGGGTAGTATGAGGTACTTATCCATAGTCAGTGTATTACCTACAGTAGATGACAGTCGGCACACCCCCAGTTTGGAGAAACTATCAAGCAGGGTCAAAAAATGAATGAATAAAAACTAATGAATATTATTTTATGCCAGAGATTCACACACATTCGCACCAGAGGGGTGAATTATTCAGTTTTCAATTTCCTGAGAATTAAAAGTAAAATTAAAAGTAGGCCTATTTAACATAAAAATGATGTTGCAGTGTAATTATTATTTTGTTATTTTCATTCTTTAAAAGTCACCAGAATGCAGGACTTAAGTTTTTCTGGGGGAGGACCCCTACACCCCCTCGCTTTGGTTTTGAAATCCTTCCTATTTCACAGGTCTCAAGTTTGGCAAGTATGGTCTGCTACAGAACACTTGTCCTGTCATATCAAATTGTGTTTTTCTTTTACATCTTCTCTCCTAATATGTTGTTGTTGATCTTCCCTTTGCTCTGTCTTCATTTAGGCCTACTGTGGCTTTGCTCGCCCTGAGGAACAAAGCCAGAACCTTGCGGCAGTGGCTACAGGGAACTGGGGCTGCGGTGTTTTTGGAGGTGACACACGTCTGAAAGGTGAGCACTGACGTCAGTAGGTCTCGCGGAGAAACGTGCTCAGATCATCTTCGTGCAATTGGCAGTCTAAGCGGGCTCTCTTCCCGGATATAACAGAATAAATTTCAGCTTGAAAGGCTCCAGCAGATCAGCGTGGGCATCCATTTGTCTTCCGGGAATGCGTTCATTTAGTTAAGGCCTATTCGTCGCCTTCCTTCTATTGATCAAATGACAAAGTTAATATGTTTCATTAATAGTGAAATTGATCGCCTGCTCGAGTCCATCAATCCGTTACAGCTTTCTGTCTCAGCCTTGTATCACTGTCACTGAGCAGGGAGCTCCAGGAGACTTTATACTAACCGTTTGCAGTAGGAGCTTCTTCTTTCTACCGGAATTGGAGCCGCTGTGCTTGCATACTATATACATACACATTTGTTAATTAGCTGTAGCAAGGTATAGCTCTCCATCGGCACAATCACCTACTGTCTGCTTAATGACATGCCTCCTGGGAAGAGCTTTGTAATTCAGATGCTGTTCTCCTCCTGTAGATACCTTCTGTGGCCTCAGATGGCCACCTATTTTTTAATTGTCAGATAATTCTCGGGAAAAGCAGTTGAAACGGAGCAGGGGAGGGAAACTGCTGAAGTGTAGATCTATTCAGCTTAGCCCTCTCCTGAAAATGTTGATTCAGTTATGCTCGTTAACTTTGCCACCATCCCAACCTTCATTAATCAGCAGACGTATTTCCAGTCTCTTAAAATATTCACAGCTCTCCGGGGCCAGACCTGGTCTCTCTTTGTAACTAATCCAGAGTTCTCAGTGGGGGTGAGACCTATTCCCCCCGATTACTTGCCTTTGACTGTACATGCCACAGAGGCTGCTGCTGCTGCACACTTTAAATGGTAACAGTGACTCTTCAGATCTCTGTTTATTTAAACTTTTCTGTATTTTTAAAGTAAGAAGATGAGAAAGTGTGAACAAACCTGTAAAAAAAAAAGCCTTAAAGAGGCTCAATGTAAGAATCAGAAATTGCTTGTTAACAGTGACACCTGTGGCCGTTAAATCAACGACAGTCGCCCTCCTGTTGTTCGCGCTTGTGCTCGCACTACGTAGATGCGAGCTAGCATCAAGCAAAACAGTGAGGCGACACACACGAGACTAAACGTGATTGACATGAACGTGATATATTTCACATGCTTGGCAGTAATGTTAATTTTGCCAGCTCGGGGTCCGTTTTGATACCCAAATCCAAACGAAGGTCCCTCCATGAATCAAAGGCCCGGCCGATGTTGATCCTAGTTTTCCCCTCGAGGTCGGTCACATTCCTGTTTTGCGAGACGGACTTCACTAGATATAACTTTGTTTTTTTGTGCTTCCATGGAGTTTCTGTTGGAGTCTGAATTGTGGTGGAGGCTGGCCGTTTGTTGCCGTTAGCCGTTAGTTGCACACTGTTACCCCTGTTCACATTAAAAGCAGTCTACAGGCTGATAGAGGAAACTGCAGAAGGTTTAATTTTTTAGGTTCGGTTACAACCTGTTCGCACATTGGCAATAAAAACAATTAAAAAATGTTTATACATGTAAAACCTTTTACAGTATACAGTCTCTTTAAAGGTAAAGTGTGTAGGATTTGGCGGTATCTAGTCCACTATCCGCTCACTCCTCCCTTTCCAGGACTGCGTTAACGTGAACCGCTGAGTTCTGGGCTACTGTAGAAACATGGAGGAGCAACATGGCGGTCTCCGTTAAAACTGCAGTGGGTAGAATTGGAGCAAATATGATTTTAAAAAAGTTAATTTTCATAAAACGGCCACTGTATCCTGACAGTAGTGTATGAGACAGGTAATCATGTGCCTCTGTGTCCTCCGGTGTCCTCCGGTGCTCCTAATGGCATCTGCAAGATTTCACAGACCGGAGAAAAACAAACCAATCAGTAATGAAACTGATTTTGTGCTGCTCTCACTGTCGAGGTTTAACACAGGTTTTATTTTCCTCCAGCTCTGCTCCAGATGCTGGCAGCTGCCGAGGCGGGTCGAGATGTGGCCTATTTCACCTTTGGTGACAGCCAGCTCATGACAGATGTCCACAAGATGCACTCTTTCCTAACTCAGAGGAAGATCAGTGTCGGTGAGGAAAACAACCACCATGCCTGCTTCCTGTTGATATGCAACTGTGTTGATGCCTTTTTCCTTTTAGATTTCACTGCCAAGGAATGAAATAATACCATGATTAATTATATTTTGGAATATTTCCTCTTGGGATTTTGTTGTAAACAGTGTGATCTCATGAAACAATGATATGGTTTATTATTACTCCTTAAAACTCACACTTTTTGCTTTCTGTGATATGAGATGAGATAACATACACAATCTCCTTGTCTCCGTCACAGGGGAGGTGTATGATCTCCTGGAACAGTACTACAGCTCAGTGTGCAAGAGCTGCCTCAGTCGGCGCCCTGACGTCAGCCTCTACTCGTTCATCTACCAACAGGTCGGCTCCTCCTTGGCGCCAGATGACTCCGACGATGGCTCGGCCAGACATCACGTCCCCGCAGACTGCCGTTAAGGTCAGGTGGCTGATGAGTCACCGCGCCTTATCTTCGGAAAAACGAAACAAAACCGAATTAAAACATTCTTCGTCTGCCCTTAGCTTTATTTTTTAGCTTAATGTTTTGTTAAGACAAACTTGATTAACAGTGGTGGATGTACCAAATGTGGTCCCCACCACTGGCAGCCGAAAATGACAATCTAGCATGCAGACCGGAACTGCAGAGGGTGATTAGTTACGACCCTGTCTGGCGCTGTGTTCATTTCACTGCTGCTGGTAATACGCCAATGGATTGAGCTTCAATACGACGCAATTGTGATTTTAATGGTGAAGCAAAGGTTGCCATCCATCTTCTGAGTTTGTCATGTTGCTTTTTTTTTTTACACCCACACATATCCAGCCTAATTGAATTGGCTGTCAGAAATCAAGTTAAAGGAAAAGAATAACAAGAACGGGGTTTTGGAGAGCTTGGAGCGCTCTCAGGAAAGCGGTTTGATTTAAAGAGCAGCCCGGCTCTTTCGGGAAATAATCTTTTACCTTCTGCATTCACAGCAAAACACTACTTACAATCACGGTTCTTTATGCGATACACACTCCAAAGAACCCATTTGCACTTAAAATATTGATTTGATTGGTTTGTTTCTGTATTTTACAACTAATTTCAGTGTGAATCTGTTATTTGATCTTAATAATTGCTTTGTAGCTGCACTTAAATGAAAAGTGAGAAGTTTTTTTTATACATCCTGAATAAAATCAGTTTAAAGTAAACGTAATATTCAAATGTTTTTATGTTTTATACTGAAGCACCATTTGAATAGAGCCACAAATGTCAGTCGTACATCTCGGAACAATCAGAATGAGGGCCTCTTGTCCCACGGATGTTTCTCTACAGCCCCTGCCATTTATCCTCTGCCAGCTATTGCTTCACCCTTTCACTCACAGTTTAATAAGGTCATACCTTTTATATAAACTGTACATGACACCTCATTAAGTAAAGAGTAGATCATAGAACATCCAGTCAGAGGCGAGAGTCGGGCAGTGGGGCTCCTGGGTGATTTCTCTCTCTGTCGGATGAAACGCCGCTTCATTTGCATCAAGGAGAAGCTGCTTGACGCGAGTCTCAGAGGTTTAACCTTTGGCACTTTGTATCCAGGTTTGATTTTGTGGTATTTGTGGACGTTTAAAGATAATCTTGGCACACAATACAATTTAACATATATGACACTGGGTTCACAATATTAAAACATTTAAAGTTGATATGTATATTAATTCCCTGTTTGATACTGATTGAATGATTTTAGAGGGAGTGTTTTGAAGTGGGGTTGTACGAACTACTTATCCATATTCAGTGTATTACATACAGTAGATGACGGTCGGCACGCCCCCAGTTTGTAGAAACAAACAGGAGTACCGACACAGGAGCAAAGCAATGTACTGCTGTGGACGGCGCCGGAAGAAAAACGTATTTTAGCCACCTAAAAGAAAGGCTCACTTAAAAAAAGTCAATATTAGTTTAAGTGTACGCTATATTTAGAATATTTCCTTGCGGTGAGACAGCTATACAGTCTGTTTTCCATGGAGAACTGAAGCCGTTATCTATGTTCTCGCCAAAGCAACCAGACTACATTGAAAAAAACACAGGAGTTGCTGGTCTACCGCTGCCTCAATCGGTTAGTTTCTGTGTGTTATTGTGTGTCTTTGGTTAGTTTGGATTCACCAAATCTAATCTGGGTTCTGCCAGGTAAAATTACATGTTTTTTCAATGGACTCTGTTGGCTTTGGCGAGAGCATAGAGGGATACAACGGCTTCAGTTCCCTGTCAGAAAGGGCTGTCTGACGGCAAGGTAAACCGGCGAAAATATTCTAAATATAGCGCACACTTATACTGATTTCTTTTAGGTGGCTGAAAAATTGATTATAGACACAACACTTAGTATTTCAGTGATGCATGTTGTGACTTTTTCTCAATTTGTGATTATCTAGTTACATGCCTAACACGCTGTTATCTGTCAATGTACAGATTACCCAGTCAGCAGCAGTGTTATTGACTAAATATGTTTAGTTGGATGTTGAATTAGTTTTGTCCCCAGAGTGTGCGGCGCTGAATGGACTCCTGGGAGCCTGTAAGTGAATGAACGAAGTGGAGGCGTCTCTGAGCCTGGTTGCTGTCTGCCTTCATGGAATCAGGACTTGAAGTAGGTGGGTCTCTCTTTGTGGCTTGCTGAGTTCAAAAAAAGCCTTTGGTGGCGTCTCTCCTGAGGGGATCCATCATAGACACACAGGGGTATCCGACTGGATTGATCCCTCTGCAGTGAGCCCCATGTGTGTCTTTGACCTTTCGGCTGCCATCTGTCATAAAGTCACGAACAGTGTTTAGTATCTTAAACATGATCACACTTTGACACATAACTGTACTACAGTTTGGGTTTTAACAGTTAGATCAATAATGCAGTTTGCAGATAAGAGGGGCAGAGGGGTAGTTGAAAAAAATGACCACAAAAATACTTCATTTCTATATTTAGCTTTGAGGATGTCCTGTAAGTAATCAGTTTCCTCTCAGAACATTAACGTACCTCTGATGACTATTATTAATACATAAATAGGGCTGCAACTAACGATTATTTTCTTCCAAATCTTTTTTTATTGTTTTTTTTGCCGACATGGCAAAAGTCATCTTATCAGTTGTAGAACATAACTCAGTGTCCATGACATGAAATAAAAAACGAAAAAGGACCAACCCTAACCCCCACCCCACCCCATTTTGGTCTTGGTCACAAAGAAGGGGGAAAAAAATAAATAAAGGAAAAAGAAGAAAAAAAAATAATAGTAATAAAATAAAAATAATTTTTAAAAAAGTAAATAAATAGAAAATAAAATAATAAAAGGGAGAAAAAAATTATATGAAATCAAATAATGGATTTGCCTTTAAAAAAAACTCACGATTATTTTCATTGTTGATTATTTTCTCGATCAGTTTGGTCTATATAATGTCAAAAAATGGTGAAAAATATTGTTACCCACATCCCAAGATGACGTTCTCAAATGTCTTGTTTTTTCCCAAGATATTATTTTATTATTATTTATTTATTTTTATTTAAAAGGGACCATGTACAGTTTAAACATAAATATGCCCTTGTTGCACCACACCAGTTTTCGTATTTGTATTCAGTTTCCTGTCATAGGAGTGAAGAAACTAGAAAATATTCACATTTAAGAAGCAGGAATCAGAGAATTTTACATTTTTTCTGAAAGAAATACTCAAACCAATTAATTGATTATCAAAATAGTTGTTGATTAATCGTTGCAGCTCTATACATAATTGCAATTCCTGTCACTTTTTTTACAGAATAACTTGTTTTTTTCCGGTACAGACTCTTGCCATAGATGAAGTGAGCAGATCATTGATAAATGCTACATCTCAAGCGTAGCAGAGATATTGTAAAATTAATTTTTAACATCCAGAAAGGTTGTTTCTGATTTTTAAACATTGTGTTGAAGCATAAAAAAGTAAGTTCAGCAGTCAAACTTGTGTTTGATGTGAAGAATCAGGAGATCAAGCAACAGTTTTTAGGTACAGTGCACTGAGTAATCATACAGTAAACATAGTTCTACAGTAAGACCAAGTTTTCTCTAGTCTATTATATGAATTATCAATGGACCCCAGAGAACAAATAAAGTGCATCAAACAGTTCATCATTAGATTCTTTTTGAAGCTGGAACGACGTTGCCATATAATCTTTCCACTTTTGCTTTGTTTCCATCCAAGAAGGTCAGCTCTGATACTGTAGGGTTCTGTATTATAAATGGGAAAGGCCTATTTGAATTCATTATAAGCTATTTACTTCATATTTCTTTATCATTTTTTGATCATTAGTGGGAACTCCCTGTAGTGTTTGGAGGAGGAGGAAGTCTTGGCCACAGATTAAAGGCGTTATCAGCTGAATATTGATATGTTTGATGCAACCCTGGGAGCTGTGGCTTACATTTGTTTGGATTGAACACATAATACAAAAATAGGATTCGTTGTCATGAGTTGCCTTTTTGGTAATTATTCAGACTTTGTCTTTTCCATGATAAAAATCTTATTTTATGATAAAAAGATGAATGCTGCACATAATGTGTATACATACTGGGGCATTTGAGTACATATGGGATGCGGGTATTTGCATCTTAGAACATTATGCACGAATTATTACCATTTTACACACTATTAGTTGAAGAAAGAAACAAAAAAATTGAGTTTAAATGTTAGATTAGGGCAAGGATGAGTATATTTACATACTAACGTTGTTTCCCTCTTTGAATGCAAATTTTCCGTCCATGTATTCCTTTGCTTCGGGCTTGCTTCAATGTATTTTTCTCTGCAGTCTGTCCACACTATTACAGAAGTCAACTGTTCAAAAATAATTTTAGACATCAAAGGCCGTACTCTAAGGTGGTTATATTTCATGCCTATCTTAATTAAATTGTGCGTTGCAGTTTTCCAAGGGATTTATTAAGAAATGTCTTATTATTTGGCAAGACGCTCAGCACAGGTGCATCTTGTTACAGTAGTTAGCTCGCTGGAGTGGGACACAGTCGACCGAGCTTAAAGCTGCAGTTGGTAACTTTGAGCAAATATGATAAAAAGTTATTTTTATTGAACTGTCACTATATTGTGACAACAGTGCATGACACAAATAATCTGTGAAAAAAAGTCATATTCTGTTGTGTCCTCCTAGTGCTCCTAATGGCATTTGCAAGTTTCTACGAAGCTGATCACACAGAGATGCTCTGCTATAGGTGCGGCCGCTGTCGAAGCAAAATATTTCGGGCCTCGGGCCAAATTATGTCTGAAAACCTTGACCAACTTTCTACAAAAATCAATGTTCAGGATGTCAAAAAAGTCAACACAGGGTGTTGCTTCCAGTATGTATGAGACAGTAAAGTGTCTATTTTTTTTTTATCATACCTGTTAACAGGTTTCTCTGTTACCTGACTTAACCTGCTTCTGATGTCTGGATCTGATGTCTGGATCTGATGTCTGGATCTGATGTCTGGCACATTTGACTATCTGCTGGGTTTTAAACAAGGTCTCTCGTTCAGTCCATATTCTGGCTGAGAGAAGCATGCAGTCTTATCAAGTTGTGCTGTGGCCATGCAGATGGGCAGGGTGAGGTTAGGTTTGAGACACATTGGTTAACATATTTCCATAAGTTCTAAAAGTTTTACTTCCACAACGCTTCAAAAACACCTTGGCAAAGCTCGTCGGGCAAAACAGCTGATGCTCCTGTGGAGCGGGGCTGTGTGCTTGCAACCAGGCGATCAAATGGGCTTAACTGGAAAATGTGGTCTCTCTCTCAAAGACAGTAACATACATGAAACTATCACGACATGAGATATGACATCCTCCTTCCCTCTCACATACTCCATAGCTCTAGCTAGCCACATCTACCGGCATCAGAGATGCACCGATCCAACTTTTTCAGTCCCGATACCTATAGCGATACCTGGGCTTTGGGTATCTGCTTTAGAGACCCCTCGGCTCTGATTGGTTGTTTTCCTTCGGGCACATTGAAATCTTGCAAATGCCCAACGCGATCTCATCCCAACTCCTCATATACCGACGCTTTGTGAAACCCGTCGGCTTCACTCTTTTCGGTTGCTGTAAACACATGCTGCTTAATGAGCCTTCGGCGTCACTTTTTGGTTGCAGTAAACACGTGCTTAATGTTGTGAATTAAACAAAAACACTTGCTTAGGTTGAGACAATAAAACCACTATAGTTAGGTTTAGGAAAAAACAACTTGGTTGAGCTTAAAACTACTACGTTTTTATAGTGAAAATGAAACTGAGCGTTGAAAGCCTTGTGTTTGTTGGACCCATCCAGCTCCCCTCCCACTCGCCTGGTGTGTGTCTTTTCGGTCGTAAAACTACGTCACCACACTCCTGGGGCACTTTCCCTTAGCGTTTAATATTGACGCAGATGGGTTTAGATTGTAGTTAATGGAAAGCCTCATACTGACGCTCAAGGGTGCCTTGTGCGTCGGTATCTAACGCCGACAGCCGCGACAAAGCGTCGGTATTTGACACCCTAGGAAGGAGAACGGGCTGAAATGCCATTAGGAGCACTAGGAGGACACAGAGGAACATGATTTTTTTCAGATTATCTGTCTCATGGACTACTGTTAGGATATATAGTGACAGTTTTATGAAAAATAACTTATCATATTTGCTAAAAGTTATCAACTACAGCTTTAACAGTGAATCTGACGCCCTTATTTGTAGTTACACACTTCAGCAAGACACATCAAAGCGATTGTGATCCAGCTACAGGGTCCAAAAACTGCTGAACACTAATTATCATTATTGGAACAAATTGCAGCCACTGAGCTAAAAGACAATATTCTGTTACACACCCATCAGTTATTTCTCCAAGCCATCAGTAAGTGTAGAAAACAATCAGTGAATCACAATTTTCCTTTGCAGACAGGATGTTTGCCTCGTCATGTTCTTCTTTTTTAAATCAATTTTGTTCCATCACGATTAACAAATCTTGCATCATCTTTGAAAATGTCTTCGGCTCTCACTGTTGTAGCTGTTGGCATGTTTGAACTCGGTGTCACCTAAATGTTTCACCACTTCCTCTGTGTCCTGTGTGGCGCCTCAGCAGCGTCAAAGCCGCTATCGTTTGATGGTAATTGTGTCTCTCCTCCGGCTCTACACATGCTGAGACGGTTCCTCGTCCAACGGCAGTTCCTTTAGAGCTCTGAAAAACCTGCTTGCATTGTCTTTTTATTCGGTCTAAATAGCCTGCAGTCAAAACCACTCTTAAATATGGGCTGCTGTAGAGGAGGCGGAGGCAGGCGTATAAATCCATAACAACAGCAATTATTTATTAGTGACAGCTTTCTATGGCCATTTTAGCTCAAATGTTTCCACTGCAATTGATCCCAAAGAAAAAATCCATTTTTATGTGATAGCTGTAGCTTTTAACCAAACTGACTGCCCGCTCCGTAAGGTCAAGGATTGAGTGAGTGAAGTTATTTTTGCACCTAGTGTTATTAGATTGCCTATCTATCATTGCAGTGTCATGTGATTGATACTGACTGGGCTTGAATGAAAGATGGAGCAAGGCCATTGTTGCTCCCACACAAGAGCCACGGCTACTTACTACTCGTGCTGCGTCATTTCTCATTTAAAACTCTTTTTATATTGTTCTTACGGCCTACATTTCTCTTCATAAAACGTACAACCTCAGCATGTTTAGTGAAAGAAACAGCTGGATAGGTAATTGTGGAAGGATGATTATCACCATGTGCAAAAACTCTCCATTTAGGGAGAGTCCACATATGGCTGACCACTTAAAATTGCACAAACCGTTCATTAGCTTTCTTGCTGATTCCATTTTACCATATATTAGGATTCTAGACGTCCAATTTATCTTAAAAGCGCCAGGTATGAACTACTAATTTTACCGTATATATGGCTGAATTGGTTTACTTTCCCGAGTTTATCTGTTTTGAACTGAAGGCATCTCTTCAGGCCTTTTAATTGCACACTTGTTGCTCCTTCCACCCACGAGGTAGATAACACCATCTGCTCCGTGTCCGCACAAGACCAATCATAATTTCAAAAAGAGAAAAACATATTCAGTTCCCTGGCAGAGATTTCACAGTGCTACAGGAAGCTTATTAAGGAATATGAAACTTTTTAGTTTTGCTTTAAAAATATTTTAAAGACACTATGATTCGCGCAGAGTTATGTGTTAGAATGAGATGTATTAGACGTATGCATATGTGGTGATCTTAGGATACTTCACATCAGACAGATGTCTCTCTCCTGGGTTTCAAAGGTGCCAGAAACAGATGCTTCCCACACATTTCAAAGGAGACATTTTACTGGCTTCTGGCCTTGATCATTTTCAGGATATGATTAGATCCCAACACATGGCAGCAGTCATTAACTTGGAGAAAAACAAAGTAAGGCGAATAAGTTTGAGTGTGTTTTACTTCACCTTGGATGTAGTGCTGAAACGATTGCTCAATTAATTGATTAGTCAGTTGTCAGAAAATTAACCAACAACTATTTTGATGATGGATTAATGGTTTAAAGGACCAGTGTGTAACATTTAGGGGGATCTATTGGCAGAAATGGAATATAATATTAATAAGTATGTTTTCATTGATGTATAATCACCTGAAAATAAGAATCGTGTTTTCGTTATATAGAATGAGCCCTTCATATCTACATACGGAGCAGGTCCTCTTCACGGAATCCGCCATGTACAGTAGCCCAGAATTGACAAACCAAACTCTGTTTTGGGCCGGAGTCTATAACTTTACTCGTTCCAACTGCCGCCGCTCTCTCTCATGCTTCACCACTCACTTCCCATGTACACACACAGTCTTCACACTGGCTCTGCTCCAAATTACCTACGCTACTCTTACAACAGCTAGCTCTAGATAGGGCCATTCGCGTTTTCCTGTCGCCCACCGTAGTTCTCCTACGCTTGGCAAACGGGAGAAGTTTCAGTTGGTTGCAATCTGCAACCTCACCGCTAGATACTAGGAATGTGAAGGTGAGGAAATTTCCCCACCGGTTAATAAACTTCTGACAACAACGGTGTTACGGATTACACCGGATATTTTACAAGAAAAGATGACGGTCAATATGTGTAGTGCGTTTACTCTGATCTTTAATGTCGGATGGCTGTGTGTCTGGCCTCTCTGGTAGAGCTTTCGTTGCGGGGCTGCAGGTTTCCACCCGGCGCCGCTGCGCAGCACACACCGGCTGTGACCGCTCTCCATCCTCTTCACAGCGATTACCTCATTAATGTTATGGTTCCCTTATAGCAGTGGGTTTAAATCTGAAATATTGCACAAATAGGTGCTTTTGACAAGCAGAATTGCCAAAGAGGGACTTCTTCCAACTTCTCAAATGTGAGGATTTGTTGCCTTCCTCTGTTTTATATCATTGTAAATTGAATATCTTTTGGGTTTTGGACTGCTGGTCGAACAAACGCAAATGCAATATGAAGACATTCTTTTCTATTATTCTGACATTAACTTGACAACTAATCTTAAAAAAAGGGTTTAATAAATAAACAATCTTTAACTGCAGGCCTGTATATTAGTTTTCAATACTAAGAGAACGGAAACCTCAACCAGAACTGTTCCTGACATCTCAAAGTGCTTGATATGTTGTTTGCTGCATGTATGATGTGAGGACTTTGTGACAGTGGACTGTGGGGGATATCGGCAGAACAGAGCGACTCGAGGCGAGGGCCTGTCACGTGTTGCAGGTCGACTCTTGTGTGCGTCTGTCCATAGAGAGGAGGGAGCTGTCTGCATGTGCCTTTAGAGCTTTTCAGAGTCGCTCTGGTAGAGTGGACCTCTAGGCTCTTGTCGTGCACTGGGCTTGTTATGGAGCTGTCACCGTTGGGGTGGCAGCGCACAATGCAACGGCCACGTTTTGTCGAAGTCGGACAGGATCTATGTGGAGTGTAAAAGAAAAACGCAAGCAAATGAGTTCTGTTTGTGTGCTTCTTTGACTGTTATTCACAGATAAATTAAGGAACCAAACTATTAGTATTGGTCTGTTATTCTGTGACTAAACAGTAATTACAGTGATTTGAAAGCGCAGCTGATTCGCCAGCCAGGCTTCACAGGGGGTTGAGGATTTCCTGGTTAGAAAGTGAATCCCTGCTGGGCCTTTTTTTTACTGAATGTTAATTGGATTTCATCTGTGAAAGCCCTCCAGTCCTTTACAGAGACATCCCTTTTAATCAAAACATAAATGAGACATGCTAAAAATGATTGCAAGTATCATAACTCTGAGGGGATTTATGACTTCTAATTGAGATCATTCTTTTATCTTTGCACTCTGCTTAACATCTTATTCATGATCAAGTACTTAATTTGTGATTAAGAGGAGATATTAAAGCGCAGCAACAAAAAAAAAGAGTGATTTGGTGTCAGGGCCTGTGAGAGAATGAGAAGATATAACTAGTGCTGTTTTTTTTGCACATCCTTGGGATAACATTTAGATTTTTTTTTTCTATATTGAGATGTAAATCTAATGATATTATGCTACAAATTTCAAGATGTCTAGTAGTTTTGCACCTTGACAACCATATTGGTATATCTCTGCCACAATTTGTTGCTTTCTACACCTGTCAGTGTTTTGTTTGATTGTGGAAGTGAAAGTCTGACTTTACAGTTGTTTTATTTTATGCTGTAATGTTTGCTTTTGCACTGGCAAAAGCAACAGCGTGTCAGTGTCAGTGTCAGTTTAGAGACTGAAAATGCTTTATAGTCTGTCTCCTTGTTGGGTAATTGTAAACCAGAGACAAAGCCTATTTGTCGTGGCCATCGGAGCTGTCTCGTGGGCCAGTTTCCCTGACAAGTGTGGTCTGAGGGACCATAAAGCGGCACCGCCACCATTCCTCAGTCCTGTCCTCTATTACATATGAACAAACTGACAGGCTTATTTGCACCAGGACACGTGTAGCGAAGATGACACCATTGCTCCAGTGCCAAACACCACTGGCTCACAAACAAATCTCATTGACAAACTACTAAGAGTGAGAGCCAACGGAGAGAGTGAATAAATTCACCAGTCGTTTAGTTTGGATACACTTCCTTTACGGATAAGTGGATTAGACCTTTTTCTTCCTCCTGCTGCTCAATTACCCAAGCACCCATAAAAACCTGAGGTTCTGTCTCCGGAGTGAGATATCGTCGCGCCGCTCGTAGCAATAAGAGCGAGATTTAGGATGAGCCTCTCCACTGTGACAGAGATTCGGCAGAGGGACCCTCTCTGTCATCACATATTGCGGTTCCCCAGCCGCTCATTAAAGATGGAACCATTACTTTACAGCTCCGGCTCGCTTCTCTCCGCTCCTCCTTCAGCTGCCTTCACAGCCCCCTGGAAGTAAATAGACACAAATGAGCTCAAGGATGTACAGAAAGCATATGAGGCAAACCTGTGAAAGGTGGCCACACAGTATTACTTATACCAACTGTGTGGCCCATTAAGCTCCTAATGCCTCTTACCATAACATCTCTTTAGTGGTCGGATTAAGTTTACTTCTGAAGAAAACTCCCCTGTGAACTATGCAGCGTAATGTGTTTGTTGATCATAGTGAGTGTGCGTTCCCCGTGGTGTTATTTGGATTTCAACTGTGTTGTTTGCTTCGCCAGTAGGGGAAGGACAGTCACAGAACTCCTCATTTCTGCTAGTTTAGATTGTTGTTTGATTATTTCTGATAGTGAAATAGTGGATAGTGGAAATAGTATAATTTGAAGGCTCTGTGAACGAATGAGGGAATTCCCTTTAACTCTTCTGTCAGCCGGTTAGACTGTTTTCAGGCTATTAAATAGGCGTTATCAGTCGCTATAAGCCCCATAGATGTGTTGGATCGGATGCCCCTGTACACGTTGTATGTCATGGAATATGTTAATAGTCTGTCGACCTAATGTAATGCAAAGGCAATTGAAAACTGGAATATATGGTCTGTATATTTACAGTACGGTCAAACGTGCAAACATCTGTAACATCTGTTACATATCTTTTATTGAAAGAAATGTATTCTAACTGTAAAGCGAGGAATCTCTGTCTGTCTTTCTGTATGTCCTTCACATACAGTGTATTGCCGGGGACCCAAGGGAGTGCAGTGCAGAATGTGGTGCTATTTGATCAGATGGTGGCGCTATAACAAGTAAGAGGGTCAGGGTGCCGCATAACCCTGAAGGGTTTTATTTCACAACAATGACCCGCTAGCTCGCTGTACATTATCCCACTTATTACACGGCTACTTACTTAAGAAATCAATAATTTGACACAAAAACGGCCCGCCAGAGTCCGACATCAAAACTGCGTAGAACGCCGTAATTGACCACCAGAATCGGGTATTCAACAAAGCCGTGTAATAATTAACTTTATGTTTTGGCCTGTAACTTTTGAAACTTAACTCAATTCAAAATTCAAAACAAAATTCATCCACACCCACTTGTGTCTGGGGGGGTTTTCCAGCATTTTGAATTGTGTCCAAATCTGATTTTTCGCTGCTCCTCCTACAAATTTTATCAGCAATTGTCACCAAATTTGGTACAGTACATCTCTGGACCAAGCCAGAAAAAAGTTACTTTATTGTATTTTTGATGTTACATACAGTTTTGCGGTAGCTGGCCCTTGAAGTTAGCTCAAATGCTGTGGGCTGGGCTTATATTACAAAATATATCATATCTCCTGAACGATTTGTGCTATTGCGACCAAAGTTGGTGCCATTACACCAATAGGGGGTGCTGTAGCAGCATCACCTAACTATAAAGGAAGTATTCTCTGTCTGTGTCTCTGTGTATATATGTATGACCTTCACACATCTCGAGAACCGTTCATCCAATCGACTTCACACTTGGCAGGTGCAAGCGGCCATACTCTGTTGTTCTCGACAACGCTACTGGGCGCCAAGCTATCGGCCCGTTCTGGACGTGCACGCGCTCCGAATGGGCACTGCTCTAGTAAACATTAAGACTGATAGATGTTAGTATGGCAAGTATCAATTTATAAGAATTTCACCTGATTCCTAAACCACACTCTGGCAAAATAACTATATAATTGTCACATTAATATATGAATGATCTATTTTGGAAACTTTAAAAACTCTCTTTTTGTCCCTTTAGACCAGAGGTAAAAAAAAAAAACACATCAGCATCTAGATAGGTTTTGTCTCCTTTCACCAAACAAGCCAATGAACACACCTCTGTTCTCCCATCTGCTGGAGCTGCGTTCGTTCCTCTTAATGGGTCACTGTAATTGGCGGAGTCAGGAAGCGGGCGCTGCTCCATGGCGTGTGGTTTAGTTACCGGAGCCCTGAGAGTGATGGAGCCATTGGCAGCTGTGAGCTCGAGGATGCTGCTGCTTCTCACTGCTCCTCTGTTCATCTCCTCTCCACCCCACACTGCTCTGCTCCACAGGGACAATACTACTGGGACAAAAATGGCCACCTGGGAGCTGAGCACTTAATGAAGCACACTTTTTTTTTTTACTCCTCTTCACCTCAATCAACCCCCCTTTTTCCTAACGTCAACAATCCCTCCATCTCACATCTGGCGTGGCAGCAGAATAGATCTGTTGGGGGGAACTTAGGGAGTGAGGGAATTGCCTTTTTGAAAAGTCTCACATGACCAGAGCCACAAAGTCGCACATGCATGCAAACCCATGCCTTTCTATTTGCCCTCATGACAGTATAGCTATTAGCTGCCTGGTGGCGGTTTTCACTTGTCAAGCGTTATGAGATATCCTTCAGAACTCATGGCCAGTTCGCAAATTTCCCTGCGTTACCGAGACGGCGTTTGCGAGGAGAGCGCAGCGCTCTTAATGAGTTCCTTCCATCTAACTTTTATCCCTGCTGTCGCCTTGGATCCATTCATATTTGGCGCTTATGCAACCGGCTCTCAGAGTCTCTCTCATGCTGAACTGGGAGGCCCATGCAGGCGGACGATAATGGTTGTTACTCCGATGTGAGGAGAGCATTTAAGCGGTTGTCTCTTTGCAGTGCTTTTGTGGATGATTGACTCGGGTCTTGAGATGATGGCCTGGCACAACCATTTACCTTCTCAACTCACATCCAGTCATGAACTCTCACTTCCTCCCTCTTTTTCTCTTTGTTTATCTGCTCACATCTAGTGTGTGCTTGAGAAAAGGCATTTATACTGCTGTGTGCGTATGATAATGATGATAAAGCTAATGAAATTTTTGTCCTCCACACCAATCATGACTTTCTGCACTTTCTCTAACTGTTAACACCCTGACCCTTTCGCTTACCATCCCCACTATTCACTCACTGAGGCCACTCAAATTAGCTCCGGCCGTTCGTTGAGAGCCAAACTGCTACAGGACATGTCGCAGGACCGAGGCATAAATCATTCCCAAGAAGCAGGAGCCGTGGCAGGCCTGGACGCACATCCACCACCCGAGATTTACGCCGCACATCCGAGCACCAGCCCCGCAATCTGGACCCTCTCCACCAGGTCATCTTCAAATTGGTTATTGATCTCCCAATCCCAAAATGAATCATACCGTTGCCAGCACTGTTTAGGTACTACGTTTACAGTGGCGGTACTGCTGATATGCAGCCTGGGGATGGATTATTGTTCAGAAAAAAACATGAGAAAACAAATACCTGCGCCGAACAGGAATAGAAAATAAATAGGAAAAAGAAATTAGAACCTTGAGATGAATAGGTGTCGTGTTGTCATCCAGCAAGAGCCTCATTATAACATATCAAAAACAGCTGAAGAAACTCTTTGACAGTCGCTGAAGTGAATCGCTTGAAGTCTAATGTGGTGATATGCAACAGTGTGTGATTATAATAGTCATTTTAATATTTTCATTTGAGAATAATTGCCTGTGATATTATTATTATACGGCAGTTCTTCAGAAATGAACTTATTCATGCTGGCAATTTTTCTTTTATGTGACGGAAACAAATTCTTCACAAATTCTCTGTTTAAGAAGCCATAATGGAAACCAGTCAATCACTGAAATACACTGGAATCTGTCACGGCAGTATCGGTACTTTTCTCTACATCTAACTTAAATGGGACAGGTTCCATGGAAGTACTTCGTTTCAGCTCTTGGCATATTGTGGTGTATTATTTAATGGGGCTTCACTTCTTGCCCAATTAGGCTCTAAGATGGTGTGTAAATGTAGCTTCTGTCCTGGGAGCAGCTCCTTCATAAATGCCAGAATGGCCATTATCAGAATCCCTTTGTGAGTGAAAACAGACAGCTATAATATAGACTTCCGCCTTAATTGAAAGATTGTAAGAATGGCAGTGGTACTATCTTTGAATTCCCTCCTTAAATGTCAATATCTGAAACACAAGACTTTTTTTTTTTCCCCCCCTCTGTACCATTTTGGAGGGAAAATGTCAGTTTCATTTTCAAAGATGGCTGCATCATGGCTTCTGAATTACCTAATATATTAATAGTGTGTGGAGCACATTTGGATGACAGGATCGGTGTAACTAATTGGCTGTTGGATGGAGTCAGATTGTAATCTTGTAGCTGTTATTTTTGATTCATGTGCACATGTTCAATTACAGAGGCTCATTACGACTACATGGTGATTAGTGATTGCGGCGCATGACATGATTTGTGAGAGCTGACGCGCTCACGGGTAGTTGAGCATGTCCGCTGGTCAGATGTAAGGACATGAAGTTATGTTTTTGCTAATTGATGCCTTGTGCACTCCTTTTAAAGACTATTGTCATTGATATTTATCCGCAGATATTTGCTGCTTCCATTTTTAGTTTAATTGCAGTTCTGAATGATTATATATACTCAAATCATATGCTTGAAGCTACTTATCATGCCTGTTCCTGCTGAGATCGTCTTCAATGTCTCATTGTACAGCGGTGGATCTCTTTGTAAAGCTGGGGACACACCAAGCCGACATCAAAGAACTAGCAGCGACGAAGGCCACCTGTTGAGTCGCCTCAAAAGAAAATGCCAAAAAGTTGCACTCGAACACACCGCAAAGACGACAGCTGACGGCCAACTACCACGTATGTTCTGCGCCTGCGTGAGATGAAATAACTCTCCACACCAACAGGTCGCGATAGTCCGTATTCGTCATTCAAAAAGGGAAACCGGAAGACCGAGGACGGCAGATATAAAAGTCGTTGTTATGATACGTACATGAAACAAAGCGCCGTTTGCCGACCATTTTCACACCACTCTCACTCACCACTTAGCTTCATTCCAGGTGGACATGTCGTGAAAATATACGTGTATTGGAATGATCAGATGAGATGAAGATGAAAAAGGAGAGGAGCCTTCTTTGTTTTTCCTCTTGACTTTACTTGTTTTCTTGCTTTCCTCACTTCCGTTTCTTTTCTCGTGCTCTGAAGCTAAACCACCAATCAGGGCCTTAACTCACCCTATCCTGGAATCCTACCTATTGAGGAGGAAGTTTCTATGTATGAAGGTCTTATTTCACATGGACACCGCCCCTGTTTTGCTTCTGTCGTTCTCAGTTGAGGTAGAAATCCAGCCTTTCATTTCTCTTGGACTCTGGCTGGCCCGTAAGCAGGGAGGAGGGAATCTGGATGGACAGCTCTGCTCCCGTCTCTCCAGTCGATAGCAGCCAGCAGGTATAAGCCTCCGTCTCCGTCTGCAGCGTGGCCGACACTTATTAGTGGTAATGTACTCCCATCATCCATCTCCAGGTGGGCTTCCGCCATTGATCTCGACGCCAAGGCCTGTCACTAGCTGCTCCTCACACAGCGAAAGCGCCGGTCGCTGCCAGCACTGGCTTTAGATGACCTGACTTAATGTTCTGTCAATAGACTCGCTGCTGGACAGCCGGTGTTAAAGCTGTGAGGTGACTCGCACAGCGGTGTGAGATGTTTTCCTCCCAATGCTCTTCAATACCTAAATTCAGACCAGACAAACAGAACGAGGCACAGAGGTTTATGACACTTGAGATGTTAATGTCATATTCATATGGCAGTGAGTTCAGATGACATCACCCATTAGGAGAATTTACATCTATATTCTCTTTTAGTTAGCAGTGACTCTTGTAATGCAGTGAAATAGGATAAATCTTTCTGTGATTCTAAGGCCGTGTTCAGACCAACAATAGCCCTGAAATTAACTCTGTCCTCTTACTCATTTTGTCGACGCAATGGGGGTGCCAACATCAAGGTCGTCTGGCAAAAAAGTCTAACCTGGCTCAACTTTTGCTGCAACACAATGTGACGTCATCCGGCAAGGCGCTGCCAATCAGATATCGTAATTTTGAACATTTTATTTCTTGTTACGATCGTCGAGACGAAAGATGAAATAGTTGCTGCCGTGATAAGTTGAGTTGTAAGATCCTGTCTGTGAGCATTACAAACTGCTGTGCAGTGTTTCACTGTCTGATGAGCCTTCAAACACATGAATCTGTACTCCATCTGGACTTCCTGGATCATATTTCATGTCGATAAACAACAGGCCCCCATCAATGCAGCTGTTTTTAGTCTGAATCCCTGCTAAGATGCACATATTGATTACTTTATAAAACAAACTGTATGAGCAAAGCTTCCGTAAGATCTTTGTAATATGCGCAAGAGCTATGGTGTGCCTGCTAATGGTACGATTGTTTATCAAGGTAAGAAATACCTAATAATATTGCTGTATTCTCATGAGAAGAGAGGCCCATACTGATCCTGGAAGGGGAGGAGAAATGCTGACTGCAAATTGGGCCGGATGGTGGAAGGAACATTTTAAGAAACCAAGACTCATGGGGAGCTTTCTCATGGCGGAGGTCACTGAGACAAAAAGCTCCTCAGTGGCGAGGAGGCACCATTTATGAAGTAAATGATATTCAGCCTGAGATGCTGAAGGCGCTGGGTGTTGTTTAGCTGACTAAAAACTTTAACTTCCTTCCTCCCCAGGAAAGCTTATGTTAGGGTGTGACTTGCTCTTGGATATTGGAATAATAACGGTAGTTTTCCCATCCAGTCTACAGAATGCTGAGATTATCTTTCTTATTTGCTTGTAAATTAATTTGCTGAAGTATTGCGGTGTATTGTCTAATCATGTTCTTTAATGCAAATCAAGTTTCTGCAAATTTAGTTCAACCAACGTCTTAATTCAGCAGTGGTATTGTAATAAAAGACACGACTAACCCTCTAACACACTGAACTGTTTAATCCAGACGAGTCTGCATGATTTATTTTCACCCCAATTTGTAATTCCAGATTTAATTGGACCGGTTCACGGAAGCTTGACTAAATGTTTAATGTTTTTTGGGCACTTGATCGACCTGGTTCAGTGGTTTAGCCAATGGAGAATTAAATTTGGGTCTCTCCCCAAAGACCTTATCAGATGCCAGTGAAAACGAGGCCATCTGTCGGGAGTGTATTAGTGAAGTGGCCATGCTGCAAACAGACAACTCTGTGCAAATGAGTCCAGTTGTTTCTCCAATGACAGTTGTACTTGAGACTGATCATCATGGTTGGAGTTCACTTCACGGCCATGTTAGCTTAGCATTATGTTTGAAAACAGGCATTAAAGTGAGTAAATGTGTTCTTGTGTGTATGATATCCTAGTTCAGGATGTGACATTTACTGTAAAAAACGTTTTATCAACCATTACAGATGAGTACAAAAAAACAAACAAACCTTTAACGGCATCAGAAAACATCAGTAACTTTGATTTAAAGCAGTTGCTATCTAATGTTTTATTCAAATCGATTAGAAAGTTATCAAAATAAAATTAGATTGTGCTGTTGATGTGTACCATTTTATTGTGATATTCAAGTCAAGTGAGCAACATCTGTAATTGAATCGTCCCTCAACATCTGAATGTTGCTAATAGTAATTGTTGTCGCTATGTAGACTAAGGCTGCGTTCCATACGTTGCATACTTTTTCTTTTTACTTTTAGTACTTACTGCAGCTGCCCTTACAAAGTACAAACGGTTGCATGCAGTATGCAAACAATTCGGACATACTACGTCATAACATTGCACCTTGAACTTTGACCTGCTTGCTTATATATCTAATATATGTGATATCTATGAATGAGCAGTCATTAGGCTGTCATCTTACTGATGTGAAGTATCTTCCGCTGCGCAGAGGATTGTGGGTCAGAATAGCCAGAAAGCATGCTGGCTTGAATACTGCGACCAGATGTAGTAGGACATCCTGATATTTTTGGCATACTGTATTTGACATATGTATTGGGACATACTAAATCTTTTTCTGGCATACTATACTTAACTAACTGGTAGTATGGGTATTGGAAATCTAGGAGTTAATGGCGCAACTAAAGAACTTCTGGACTCAAAGTAAAATCATTCTGCTGCAGGTAGCTTGTATTATATTGTACAAGTAGTAAGCTGCGTCTCTTTAGAGCATAGCAACATACCACAGTGGTTGTATTAACTGTGGCAATACTAAATAATGTGGCATTCAGAGCTGTGACTGCGAGGTGTAACCCTCCCAGACAGCAACACAATTTAATGTGATTGCCCCTCTTTTTACGGCCATTATACCGTACTGTGCCAACAAACTACTTTGAGAATGATATATTAAGGAAATAAACTAGACGGGGCATCGATTTGAACAGAAAACACTGACACGATTAGACAGTTTGAAGGTCATTTTTATTTCTGGAATCAGTTTTTTCTACACGACAGCTTAAATTAACAATGTCTTCTTCTACCAACAAAATATTGTTGTAGCCTAAAAAAATAAATCAGCCTTTTTGTTTTATTTTTCGTAATGATAAACAGTTTTCACTGAACATTCATTGAATATTAAATTGCTTAAAGAAACACAATATTCTCCCTGTGTTACACATTAATTATATCATTCACAGAACTGTTATCATGGACGAGTGTAACATTAATTTATCAGGTTACATTAATACAATGCCGTGGTTCAATATATATAACAGCCAGATTTACTCACAGGGATTATTAGTTTTATGAATGAGACAAAGGGAAACGCCACTTATTGACACATGACAAATATTACATTCTTTTACATGTATCACTCAGATTAGACGGCAAACACCAAGTAGGAACAAATTAACATCAGAGGTAAAACATTAAACATTTATAGAATATTACATCTGGCAGGAAAACTGTTTGCATCACTTTATTTTAAGGCATTTTTGATACTAATGTGTCACTTAATCAATATTTTACTATATCATAATATACGCTTTTCATGTGAACATATAAAAATACACTTAGTATGTAAGAATAAACATGCAACGTGTGTCGCTTATAGTCTTTTTCTTGGACATGGATCTACATGATTCACATTCACTTTGGCTGATGATTGATAGATACATAAACAAGTGTCATCTGGATACAGGACAACAGATATCCTCACATTTTCACCGCTACAGATTCGATTTGCAGTAACATTAACCACCACAGATTGAAACACAATACACATTTTGTAGAAGAATCCAAGTCACAGTACTTGAATGGACACGTTTGACCCAAACAGCATGCACGGTGCAGATTGCAATAATTAATTTGAATGTTCCTGATAATATTTTGATATTTCCGAGTATCAAAAATAGATATTACATAAGCTACATGCATCAAATGATTGATTCAATAAATTGCACATAATACCCTCACTGCACTTGCTATTGTGTTATTGCACTACAGTATAACAATACATCCCTTATTCTACTTCTAAGTGCAAATAAAGAACACTTATATACACATGAACACAGTGGTTTGCCTCACTCACCACTGGACTGTATTTTACTTCTAAAGTAGCACTGTTCATTACACTCTACACTTATTAACTATTGCTATAATATGTAACATACATATAGTACAACTAGACGACTTCAAATGTGCCACTGAAACCACATGTTTTCATTCTGCACACATTATTCAGTCTTCTACGTTTACAGTTATTCAAATATAAATATCTTAAAGTGCCTCATTATCAGACAGACTTCACATTTACACAACCTCTTTGGCGACCTTATGGTGTCAATAGAATAAAAAAAATGTACATAACTTTAGCACATTAAAATGGATCCAGTATAGTATACAGTATAATATAACCAGCCCGTTCTCATTCCGAGGGCGTCAAATACCGACACTTTGTCACGCCCGTCGGCGTTCGATACCGATGTACGAGGCACCCTTTTAGGAGACGCACCAGGCTTTCCATTAACTACAATGTAAACCCATCCACGGCAACATTAAACGCTCAGGGAAAGTGCTTTGGTGATGTATTAGAAAGAGCAAAAGAGACATACAGGGCGGGTGGATGGGTCCAACAAACACAGGGCTTTTATCCAGGAGACCGCGGTTTGTGTCCCGTGCGTTACGTTTCACTTTCACTTTACAATCAGCTATTCGTTTGTGTCCTGTGTTCATGTCAAGTCACATTTTCACTGTAAAAACAGTCATTTTAAGCCCAACCATGTTGTTTTTTTCCTAAACCTAACTAGGTGGTTTTGTTGCCTAAACCTAAGCACGTGTTTTTGTTTAGTTCACAACATTAAGCACGTGTCTACTGTGACCAAAAAGTGACGCCGACACGTGTTTAATGCAACGAAAAAAGTGACGTCTATAGGTCTGACAAAGCGTCAGTATGTGACGTGTTGGGATGAGAATGTGTTGATACAACTGATCCAGTTTGTTGTTAATATAATGGCACACACAAAGTGAAACAGGATCACATTTACAGGATGTCATGATTGTTATAAGTCACTTAAATATACATTTTTCTTTTTTCTTTTTTTTTACAGAATCCTCTCATCTATATTACATTACTACTCTACGTGTGTAAGATCTACATTGGGGTCACTCAGCTGATTCACTCTGATAGAGGCGTTGCCCCTCTCATCAGTGCTACAAAGCGGACATGGCTTCAGTTTCCTAAAGGCAGCAGACCAGTTAATCTCAGTCTGCCGAGTCAAACAGGGTCATCGTTGGACCCGAAATCATTATGATGTTTGCACACATCCCAAAAAAAAAAAACGTTTCCAGTTTTCATTCACATTTTTTTATATTTACATACTATATATTAACTTTAAGGCTTTTGCATTTTGTGGTTAAAGGTAACACTATTGCACATACAACAAAGACACACGACGGCATCTCAACTACTGAGTCTAAGTCTATAAGAGTGTTGAGTGGAGCATCCTGAGAGGGCGTGCTCTCTCTCAGTGTTATGGCTTATTTCCCTGATTTACGAGGCTGGCCGGCTCCCTGGCTGCTAGCAGCCACTTTGGGTGCAGCAGCGCTGCTTGTATTGCACAGGTCCCTGATTTCCAGCAGGGCCTCGTTCAGGGCTTTGACGAAAACGGCCGAGCTCGTCTGCGTGTTCTCCCAGAAACTAGACACACAGAAGATGATGTGGTCTGACTGCGGGTTGTAACAGGCGCCGTAGCCGTTGGGCACCACCGGGCCGTAGCAACAGAACATTTCCACTGTGGTAGGAACCTAGATACAAGAGGACACAGTCTGGATTAGACCAGTTCAGCTCATCAAGAGAACGAGCTGCTTAATATTTTAGAAAAATTTATCAGATTAAGACTTCAACTAACAGTTTTTATTATTGCTTATTCAATTGATTATTTTTTGGATTAATCTTTTAATGCTTAAACTGCCAGAAAATAGATAAAAAGATGCTCATCACAAGTTCTCCAAGCCTTAGATGACATCTTCAAATAGCTTATTTAGTCAAACCAACCTCCCAAAAGATGATTAATAACATAGTTGGTCATACATTTTCTGTAAATTGATTTGCTCTAAATTACATTTTCTACCCAGTAACAGTTTTATTACTCTTGTGTAAGTTTACATCCAACAGCATGCAGCAACTGCTGCTTTAACCCTGAATATGTTCCAGAGGTAAACATCTTTCACTTGGTCTTTGTGATGTTAACACCACTGAGAAATCTCTCTGATATATTTTCCCTTCACATTTAGATGTATTTATGTAGAAACTTCTTTAAGAAATGTAAAATGCATAAATATTTCTGTTTACCAGAAGAGCTTGCAGACACAAAATGTTTAAAATAGAAAAGTTATGATGAACACGGCTTGGGTTGAATCACTATTGAAGTGTATTTACTGGCGACAGAGAGTAGTTGTAGTGTAGCCTG
This sequence comes from Sebastes umbrosus, assembly GCF_015220745.1. Taxonomy (NCBI): domain Eukaryota; kingdom Metazoa; phylum Chordata; class Actinopteri; order Perciformes; family Sebastidae; genus Sebastes; species Sebastes umbrosus. Next base: position 18,144,416 of record NC_051288.1, on the reverse strand, counting down.
TTGAGGATTAATAGCGTATGTACTCCATTGTGTATATGGCTGCCTTAAGCAATGGATATTAGTAAAAAAATATAATTATTACAAGTGTTGGGTTCCATTGCTGTCAGGAAAGCGAAATATAGATATGGTCTAAGTGAATAAACTCAATGCAGAGGGCAGTAGATGAGTCTGGCAGGGTCTCCATTAAAAACACTATACCAGTAAGCACACAGCCCTCTGTGAGGATCCCAAACACCAGCAGAAACTACATATTTTATTTAGTCTTGAGCTTTTTGTTAAGTTTTGTTGTGTTGTTTCTCAGTCCATGTTTAAATGACTACACTTGAGTTCAGTGACTCTTTGAGAGGCTTCTCCGTAGGCCATTTGAACCTTTATTGACTATACGGTGTTTGCCAGTGGATACTCAACCTGCATGGGCTGTGTTTTCTCACCTTGAATTATATAAAAATAACTGTGTTAAGTTTGCAAAAATAGGAATTTGTTAATATCTATTTCTGTTGCAGGTTTTTTTCCCCATCATTGTACGTCTGCTCACAAGAGGAGGAAGTTGGGATGGATTATATGCAAAGCAGCAAAACATTATCAGCACCAGTATTTCCTCAACAGTATATCCTCTGTGTTCTCTAACTTCATCCAGAAGCTATCATTTCAAGGGAGAAAATGTATATGTTAGTGTTAAAAATCCACTAGAAAAGACTGTATGACCACACCTGAGGCAGGGAGGATAAAACAAACGCTCCTATCTGGAAAGGAACCGCCCCCCTCAGGTGCAATCACTTCCACTAAATGAGAGGCTACATATGCTGTCTTCCTCCTTTTGTTCTCTCTTTCCAACATGATGTGTGTGTCCTAGCTAAAACAATACACACAGACAGAAGCAAAATAGAAATAAGAAAGAAATCTGCCACTGAATATAAATTGCTCTGCATAAACAGCACCTGCTGACTGTTTATCATTCTGTTGCTCATATCATTAAGTCCAGCGTATTCCAACAGTTACCTGACTGGTAGAAAGGATGAACTGGTTACTGGCCATATACGTCTCATCACAGAAGATCTCTGGCTTCTCCATGTTCAGCTCCTTTGCGATCCTCATAAGCCCGAGGAGATGATTGTCTATTCCCATTCCTGTAATAGCCTGAAAAATATATATTTTTTCTTAATGCTAATGAAGTATTTTCAATTAGGACCTCAATATGAGCATAGGAGTTATTCACAGGCCCACGGGTCACATATTAGATTGCAGAGCATAATCACTGTATTACCTTAACTCAGGGGTCAGCAACCTTTACTATCAAAAGAGCCGTTTTAGGGAAAAGAAAACCCCAAATAATCTGTCTGGAGCTGCAAAACATTTGAGCATTGAGATGAAGGTAACACAGTTTATAGTCTAAGTATATAGTATATAAGTCTAATGCAGTGAGGGCCAAAGTGCAAATGTACTACGGAGTATTAGGGCCATATTGAGGGAAAAAACATCTGAGATTTCCAGAATAAAGTCATAATATTACGGAAAAAAAAGTTGTGATATTATGAGAATAAAGTCATAACTTACGAGAAAAAAAGAAAATGGCATGTAAAATTACTACTTTATAATATTATGACTTTATTCTCATAATACTATGACTTTTTTTTTCTCGTAAACCTATGACTTTATTCTCGTAATATTATGACTTTATTCTCAAAATCTCAGATTTATTTATTTTTCCTCAATGTGACCCTAATACTCCGTCGTACCATAGACCTACAACAATGATAAATAAAAATGAAAATGTAAACAAAAAACAGTTATTCATTTCCATTTTTATAAATCCACAGGGAGCCACTGGAGAGGAGCTAAAGAGCCGCATGTGGCCGCAGGTTGCCGACCCCTGGTCTAAGCTAAGCTAAAAGTGCTCTGACCAGAGCTTTATAATTGCCATACAGACATCATAATGGTGTCATTATTATATATAACTCTCAGCAATAAAGCGAGTAAGTGCATTTCTCAAAAGGTCAAACTTTTGTTCTTTAGTCTCCAGGGAGTTTGATACTCAAAAGATATTTTGAGATGAAGATGTTTAGTTTACACTTTAAAATTATGGCTGCTACAGCCAGAATAATTAATATAGTGACAAAAAACTGCTTTGAAATACTTACTTTAATTGTATAATTTGTCTGGGCATCAATTGCATTCCTCAATCGTCTAATTTTTTCTGAATCCTGTTGGAGAAGTGAAACATAATGTAGATTAAAAAAAAAGTGCATTTTTCACATTGTACAAAAAGAGAGCAGCACAGCCAGTAAATTCATTTTTCATAGACCCGGTTAATCTGCTGGGAGATCATCTGTTTTGGATGGGGACACACGGTTTGGCGTGCTGAGGTGGCTGGTCGCACCTGTTTCATTTAAGCAGGCGTGATGAACAGTAATGTGGGAGTTAGTCAGTAATTGGGGTCGAAGTGAGAAAAATGACTCACGGTGAAAGTGGCCCTCTCGTCTGTCATGGACATCACAAAGGCCAGGGCCTCGGGGGTGGCAGAGCGAATGTTATCAACCCGACCCTGTTGGAAACGCCGAATGGATGCACTCTCATAAGTGGACACGAGCCTTCTGTTGCATCTGTATGACGAGACACGATCATGGCGATATCAGATTTTTAAAAGTGCATATTTATGGCCATATTTGAAGATGGAGATCATGAATGTACTTTACTTGTAAAATGCAAGCTGTAGGGCGACTTGTATGAACGCATCTGGACTCATCTTCTGTTTTTTGATGAAGTCTTTCCCATAAGCGTTGAACTTGACAACATCCATGTCAAGATTATTCACCAGCCTGACGGAGAAAGAGCAGAAGATATGAGACAGGATGTCTCTAGAAAGAATCATTTGTAGATATGATTAAGTGTTGTTCTTGCCTCTTGAGTCTGTCTCCAGATGCTGCTAAGAGTCCTTGGATGTGTGGGTTACATTTCCAGAGCAGCCTTCTTGGAGGGGGAATCTCTCTGATGCTGGACGCCCTCGCCATCTTGGAGGGACTTCCTGTTCTGCTCAGGGCAACAACATCACTTGTATCTCCTTCAGTGTTGGCCTCAGCAGCATTCATTGCGACAACAATATTCAGTGTATGCTTATATCTTGCTGCGATTGGCTGACTTACATGTATTTCATCAGGTATTCAGAGAACTGCACCATCACTATCCCTTCGAATGGCGAATGGTCGCACACAACTCCGCATATCCCGTCCATTCCTACAACAAACTGAGAGAAGGTGGATTAGCTAACAGCCCAAACTCTTCAACCATGGAGGATTTAAGTGCCTCGAATGTAGCCCTACCTGCATTGACTTGTCATACCAGCGGTTCGCCCCGTTCTTCTCACGGCCGCCTCCATGCAGCATCAGCAGGGCCCTGTTGGTGTCTCTAGGATCCAGGCCGCTGGGCTCATCCAGACACACCACACACGCACAGCTCTCGATCAGAGCCAGAGAGTCCCTGTTGGTTTGATCTGAATGGAGGAAGGGAAGGAGATGAGATATGGCTTTGGTTTATATGTCTGAAAATTGTTCGCAGTCGTTTAAAACTTCTGATAGAAATTAGAGAGACGTTTGCAGCTGACACCTTTTGTTAGTGCATCTCTGGCTTGTGCCCATTCTGTTCTCCCGTCAGATGTCAGGATACCTAATGGAGGGAGTCTCTCTTCGGCGTTTTCTGCCATTTTCATGATTTTCTCCAGTTGGGATAAGATCTCCGTCTCGTTGAGCTGCTTGCTGTTTGCGACTACATCCAACACGAAAAACTAGTGAGAGAAATAGATTACAGAAATCATGTGTTCCTTAACTATTCCGTTATGTCCTGCATCACCTGATGTCCTACAGCAACTTCAATAGTGAATACTTTGTGTGTATCCTTGCCTACGAATAGTTATTTATATCTGCGCTTATTGTTACTATAGTGCAGTATTTGAGCAGCTGAAATAAATAGGACACTAGTAATTATGGTAAGGACTAAAATGGCCTTAATGGACTAAATTGCTACATGAAATATGGCTCCTCTACTGCCATCAGTTAAACACGTGACTCAAGGAAACTCTGGCAGATTCAATTAACAGTAATTTAGTTAACAGCCTGTATCTCCATAGGGACGGGCCCTTATGTGCCACAGATTGATAGTTCCCAGAACCGTTTCCAGGTGAGAGCGCCTACTGTGTCCTTTTCCGTGGTAATTTAAAGGCACAATTTGTGAGCTAAATTTAATAAAAATGGTAGCCTTGGACCTAAGACGTGCAGATGTTGGCGACGGGGATTTTATGCATTTATGGGGTCTCTATAGAGGATTATCAGTCAGGACTCAAAGATAATGTGGGGGAAATGGCACAGACTACACGTTGTAGGTATGCTGTTTTGGTACGGCAATGTGGGAGTGGGCTAGTGTGTTCTTAAAGAAAAAGACAACCCGTAATTTGTAAATACTGGTGTAAGATGTCAATTTTTAATTATGATCAGTTGAGAAACACATACTAGGATACCTGTATAATAGGATCATGTATTTGAATAAGAATATATGGTCACCGATTACCTAAAGTCTTTAGTCTTTTGTCTGATTTGATCAGTAAGAATAGCTGTTCAGACCAGAGCAATTAGAAATGAAATGTCTAACTGAAGAGTAACTGTGTTGATATGATTCATATAGTCCTACTATAGGACAGCATTAAGCTTCCACCATGCTGTAAACGTCTCTTACGAATAGAAAATCTTCCAGTTTGTTCTCCTTCCAGGGAGTCTGGTTAGGAATCGTGAAAGAAGACAGCTATATTATTTTCTGTTTACTTCCTGCTCAGCCAGCCCCAAAGATAAAAGTGTTTGTCATTGATTGCATTCTTTAGATATCTATACAGACATAATACGGAAATTATTTCATATTCTGGCCAGTTTAAAAAAAAAAACACTTTAACATCGTTACATAACATTATGGTTTATAAAGGCACAGTGTTTTCAAACTAAAATGCAGCCACACATACTCAGGTCTCGCTCTCCATCCCTTTAGAAATGTAAATTATAGATAAAATCTGTCAATGATGACCTATTAGTAGACTTCATATTTTTCAGTCTGTCCTGAATACAAAGCGTCTGTAAGATAGTGAAGAATAGGTGTGGCATAGTACCAGTTGGTAGTTTAGGTAAGCCTGTTGTGCTGTACTTTTTCACGATTTTGTATCTTGCACTGTGTTTTGCTCCCTTTTTTACAAACTGTATTACATCAATTTGTTTTGAGATTCATTACTTATAATGTAGGCAAGCTCATCCTCTTTAAAGTCCTTTGAGACATGTTTGTAATTAAGTGCTTTATGAATTTAATGTCCTTAAATAAACCTTGTATTCAGGGCTGATAACATTCAATAGGATGGAGGAATTTGACTTTTTCAGTTAAATGCAAATGGTCATGCCTGTATATCAGTAACACATTATTTTCACAGATGGCACCTTGACAGAATATATGATAAATTGTCTGTTTAGATGCTCAGAATAGTCCTATACTTTGAAATCTGATGAAGGAATAGTTTATCTGCACTAGAGGCCAGTATTGCTGCATGTAGTGGTAAATCCACCACACATCTGGTGGTAAGAAAAAGGCATTTTAAAAGTCATGGCTCATGTCTGATGTGACGTCCTGACCTCTCTCACCTCTCAGCATCTATCGATAAACTCTGAATGTAATATTAAAACATCCTTACTTCTATTTTCTCTCACATGGACAGGACACACAGTCTTCAGTTAGATGTGTGATGGAGTGTGAAAAGTCTCCTCAGAGGCCGGCGTGCTGACCTGGTTCTTGCACGCCACGATGATGTGCTCCGGCGCTGAGGAGGCTGCGTTCATATGAACCTTCAGCGTGTCTGTCTTAAGCCCCGGGTAGCGGTAGGAGTTGAACAGGCGGTAGTACTGCTCCATGCACAGAGGGGTCCCAGCTAGCTGGCCTCGAGCAAGATCCACTGGCAGCGCTCGCCTGAGAGACATTATTACACACATGAAATTACCTCTAGACTCTCACTTTATCACTTCATTTTCATCTTAAATTCACCTACTTTACCCTATGGGGATTACATAGATGAGGTATAGGGCATGCAGGTGGATGCTGAGGGGTGACAGGTAATCCATTATAGGTTAAACTTACGCATCAATGAGAGCCTTGTAGTCCAACACTCCTCTGATGAGACGAGCAGCAAACCTTAAAAGAGTGAGAAGTTTGCAATTTAAAAAAACATGAAACATACACAACGAACTGGCTGGTGATTATAATTAGATCTGCTGTCATCTCTCAAAGGACTAACGGTAATCACATTATGGTAAATTACTAGGATACAGTGGGCGAGCTGTGTGTGTTTATCTGTGTTTGTGTGAGAGAGAGAGAGAGACAGTGTGTATGTGTGAGTGGGCGATGCGGGCAAATAGGGAAAACACAGAGCCCTGTCAGGTCTTATGTTGTATGTCATTTGTCTTGGTGTTATTACGTTCAAAGCCAGATCAATACAAAGGAGGCGGCCGCAGTGCACCACACCCCTAAATGAGGCCTGACTAGCAGTCTCTGCGGAGAGCTTGGCCCTGTCACTCCCAATCTAATAAGTGTCTGTGTCAGTAGATTACCAGCTCGGGGTGCTCTGGAAATATTCAGTTAGTGCGGCGTGAGCTGACAAAAGCTAATGTTGAGTTACAGGGCTGGTTGGACTGGTGTAATGTCTGGTTAGACCACGGCTCGTTTAATAATGGGCGGAGATGTGGCCAAGAGATGATGCCAGTGATATTCTCCATGTCTGTAATTCAGATCTTAATCTGAGGACGTTCCTGCTGAGAGGAACATAAAAGGCTGTCAGTGGCTGCAGAACTGAGTGATATACTGTGTACTTTGTATTGTTAGTGATGGTGTTGTGTCGTGGTTGGAAAAGTGTGGTCGCTTGACCCTCAGATGCTCTCATCTGCAACTAACAATCTGTGATGTTCAGTGCATTCTGGGAGATATTATGTGATATTAAGTATTGTGTTTGCTTATTTTGGTGCATTTTTGGACTTAAATTTGAGATTTACTGTATTTCCCAAAATTACTGAAAAGTTAGAAGAGAAAGAGGGTTTCCAACAGAGCTGAAATAATTAGTCAATTGGGAGAAAATCAATCTGATACTATTTTTATAATAATTTTTTTTAAGTCAATTATAAGGCAAAACACTCATTGTGATGATATTTTGTATAACGTGAAAGTAAACTCACTATCTTTGGGTTTTTGACTGTTGGTTGGAAAAAAGAAGCAACTTAAAGACGTCAATTTGGACTTTTGGAAACTCAGGTTTACTATTTTCTGAAATTTTTTGGACAAACTGGTTAATCGAGAACATTTTTGTGAGATTAATCGATAATGAAAATAATTGTGGTATTCACTGTGTTCTGTTAGATTAGCTGCTGTCACAAGAGAAATATTTTTTTTGAAGTTTGACTGAAATGTTTTGTGACATCAAAAGGTTCTTTTGCAGATGCATATTTTTCATATTGTCACTTAGGATAAGGTTTTCTTTTTAATTGTTCTTCTCATTGACCTATACATTTAGCAGCAGTAGTTTCAGAGTCTCTGGTGACTCACAGTTAACAAAGGAAGATGGATAAAGTTTAAGCACATGGAAACGTTTTACAATAGCAGAACCAAAAGAGCACATACCTGAGGGCATCTTTATGATCTCTGAACGTCTGCTTAGGAAACACCATGACAGGACTGGAGTTGACTGGTAGGGCCAACCTGTTGTTCAAGTACATGTCCTCCAGCCAGTAGTCATAGACCTACATAAAAACACAGGGAGGCTTTTTGAGAAATCTGGCTTCGTTAAGCGTTTTGGACTCGAGTTATTACTTTCAGAGTTGGACCTGTGGGCAACAGAGTAAAAAAAAACCATCACAGTGTATCACTGCCAGATGAAAAGGGGAGTGGGAGTGGGAGTCAGTGTGAGAGTGGGAGCATGATAGATTCCACTGAGCTGGATGAGTTGTGGACTCACGGATCAGCCAGACGGAGGTGGAGAGATTGAAGCAACAAAAGCTTCAATACATCTTTATTACAAACTTGTTTCACTTTCTTCAACTCTTTTATTTATTTTTTTATGTTATGTTAAAAAAATCTGATGTCATTCATTTTTATTTTCAGACTGAATGAAAAGATTGATAACTCCTTATTACAAAAAAAACACAATCAAAGCTGATTACAAAAAATGTATTATAAAAGGTCAAATTCAATGAATTGGAATGTAATGATAATGAATGATACAAAAAGTGTATCGACTGAAGAAAAATCATTAGAGAATGATTTTGCAGTGACTGTATTGAGTTTTCCAAATGAACGCTTGATGAACTAGAAAGGAGAAACACATCCAACTACTCTTAAAGACTAATAAAACCAACACATCTTTATTGATACAGGTGAAAGACTGAGTAGGATTTGTTCTGTCTGTCTGTTTTCCAGTTCATGCACCTATACGGCAAAGCAGCAATGTTTGTTTTTTTTAATCTTGCAGGTCTGAGAGTTTACCCAGTTGGTCGTCTTGTCGCTCCTCTCTGAAAGCTTCTTCTGGAGAATCTCTCCGACGCCTCCGGGAGCCCCGAACTTCTCCACGATGGCCTTTGTTTTCTTGAATTGCTCCTCCTTCACCAGGTGTTGGACACATTTCAAGTAAGTGTCAAGGGTTTGTTTCAGTGGGGGCACAGGGATCTTTTCCAACACCTGATGTCATAAAAAACAACAGATTGGTACAAATACTCATAACAAGTACTGAAAGGACAGCAGCTGTTCAGCATTTTTATGTCTTTCCTCTGATTCACCGAGGGTTCATTAGTTAAAGGGGTAATTCCCTCACATCTTTTCTTTATGCTTTTATTATTAGAACCTGAGTTAATAATTCATCCTAAATGCTTCGAGGCCTGTTTGAGAATAAATCCTACAGCCCTCTGGGACTTGATACACTCTTGTTTTTATAATGATGGGAAACGCAAATTGATTATCTTTTCTGTCTGATGTTTGATCATTTGCATAACAGGATAAGTTAGTAGCTCAAGATGTTAATATTGACCAGTACATTGGAACTGTAAAATAAGTTGTGATTCCTGGAGATGGGGATTGTGTAGATTTTATTTTTTATTTTTAGTAAGTGTTACCCAGGAAAACAAACAAAAAAACAAATTCAGAGGTGATCAAATCATAGTAAACACAATGCAGACTTCATCATAACTTAATCCACCACTGGTTCAATGTGGATTAAACACAAAATAACACATGTATTTCAATGTCTGAAAGGTGAAAGGCACGCACGGTTTTAAAGGGGTGACCATCTGATTTGTAATTTCTGCTACATAACTGTCTTTTCACCTAATTGCCTTATTATATCAGCATATGCTATAATGTATGGCATACATTATATATTATTAAAGATTATGACTCAGATTAGTCATTTTGAGTTAATTTGGAGGAAGACAGAACCAACCCAGTCTCCCATCAAAATGTGTAATAGCAACGTTGGTTCACAGCACAAAACTGGTTTGGATAGAACCCATGGTTTGCATATTGCATTTTTGTATGGTGGTTTTCTTACAGCATTTGACTACTTAATACTCTCTTAGAATATTAGTTATGACTATCAATCGATTAAAATATTTAATTGCATGATTTTCCATAATTAAACGCAAATTAATCACACATTTTTATTTGTTCAAAATGTACCTTAAAGGGAGATTTGTCAAGTATTTAATACTCTTATCAACATGGGAGTGGGCAAATAAGCTGCTTTATGCAATATATGTATATATTTATTACTGGAAATCAATTAACAACACAAAACAATGACAAATATTGTCCAGAAACCCTTGCAGGAACTGCATTTAGCATAAAAAATATGCTCAATTCATTACATGACAAACTCAAGACTTGACTATGACTTGCCCCAAACTGCATGTGATTATCATAAAGTGGGCATGTCTGTAAAGGCGAGACTTGTTATTTCAGATTAGCCTACCTTTTGGTAAAAGACCTCATCAGCTCTTTGAATGGCTTCTTATAGATCCATGGTCACAAATACTTGCACAGGTTTAGCTTTAGGTCAGAGCATTATTTATTATAATAAAGCTCAGGAACCTGAAGATGCTAATACACATTGTCACTTTGTTCAAAAATCACATCATCTGTAATGATCCATGTTGCCGATCCAGTCACTTCATGCTCGTCTCCTCAGATTAAAACACGCCTGTAAATTGGTGTTGGTGTACCATGGCAGGGATTGATTAACAACTTACAGTTTGTTCTGCAGAACAAAATCCATGACTTTTAAAAGCCTTAAATATGGTCAGAACCTGGTCTTTATAACATTCAGATTAATTTTCTTATTATATCAGCATATGCTATAATGTATGGAGTTTATTATTAAAGATTATGACTCAGATTAGTCATTTTGAGTTCATTTGGAGGAAAATAGAACCAACCCAGTCTCCCATCAAAATGTAAAATAGTCAGGCTGGTTCACAGCGCAAAACCTGGTTTGGATAAAACCCAGGGTTTGCATAATGCATTTTTGTATGGTGGTTTTCTTACAGCATTTGACTACTTGATAGTCTTAATTTTTGTAAATGAGCTCAGAAAATGGTCCTCTTTATTTGTCGGTGTAAATGTTAACCTACTTGATTATAAAGGTTTTGCAAAATAGGAGACTGACAGTTATGTGTATGCATGTAGCCTACTTATGTTTAAGCCTATTATTAGTAGAATATTAATTAGGGCTGTCAATCGATTAAAGTATTTATTCACATGATTGTCCATAGTTAATTGTGAATAATCGCAAACTAATTAATTATCTGTTCAAAAATGTACCTTTTAAAGGGAGATTTGTCAAGTATTTAATACTCTTATCAACATGGGAGTGGGCAAATATGCTTACTTTATGCAAATATATATATATATTTATCATTGAAAATCAATTAACAACACAAAACGATGATAAATATTGTCCAGAAACCCTCACAGGTACTGCATTTAGCACAAAAATATGCTCAAATCATAACATGGCAAACTAAAGCCCAACAGGCAACAACAGCTGTCAGTGCTGCCATTTGTATTCACATATCTTGAGGTCAAAGGTCAAGGGACCCTTTTGAAAATGCCAGTTTTTTCTCGCCAAAATATAGTGTACGTTTGGAGCGTTATTTAACCTCCTTCGAAACAAACTAGTATGATGGTTGGTACCAATGGATTCGTTAGGTTTTTTAGTTTTCATATGATGCCAGTATCTTCACTCTAGCTTTTAAACTGAGCCCGCTACTACCTAAAAATCACAAGTTGTGTTAATGCATTAAGGAAATTAGTGGCGTTAAAATGAATTTGCGTTATCGTGTGAACTTTGACAGCCCTTATATTAATGCATAATATTTTTTCGCTGAGATTGACATCCCTGATGGCCACCTCTAAACATCCCTTTGCCAGCCTAGTTAAAAAATCCTAGAACCACCACTGGTGAAAGGCCTGCTGTGATTTCCGCCTCTAGTGGTCAATTGGTGTAATAAAAAAGAGAAAATGTAGAATGAGTGCTGATGTAAAGAAAAACACTTTTACTATAGATACAATGACATGTTCTCATACTTGGCTGTGTCGGTCTCTGGCCGTCTCTTTCTCCAAGATTGGCATCTTTGCATTCCAGTCCAGTCAAAGGGAAATAATGTAGAAAGCCTCTAGAGATGATCTGAGGTCAGTCTTCCCTGCACGAAGCACGTTAAGACATTTGAGAGAGAAAACAGAAGTAAAAAAAAAAAAAAAATACAGTAAATAAAATTAGGCCCACTGAGCAATGGAGCTACATAGTGTTGTCTGAAAGTGAACCAGCAGGCTTCCATTCTTCATCGTTTTGCAGCCTAATGCAATTTGCTGCATGTCCTTGAATTCCAGCTGCGCCTCATAGCTCACCACTGCAAAGAGATATGCATCTTAAAAACTCATTTTTTTTTTATCTCTGTCAGTCTTAAAAGCTTATTTTTTATTAAAACAAATGAAAATTCAGTTATTATAAGGTGAAAAAATGTACTTATTTTCAGTGCAGTTTCACATTTTAATGGCATTTTCATAAAAAAATATATAAAATTGTAGAAAATTCTGTATCATTGGATGCAAGTTGGTTGGATAATTAGAAAAAATATATATATATATTTTAAATTCGTCCTAACATTTCACGTTAAACCTCCAGAAAATGATTGTAATTAAAATTATTACCAGATACTTTATGTCTCTTTGTTGATACCCCTTTAGATAAAACATAACTCCCCAAACATCAAACATAACTTGATTCTCTTCAGGTGCATCCACAGGGGGTTTCCCAATCTACACCTGCATGTTCCATGCATATCTAAACTGGGCATCACATGCTGCACATATTTTGATGTTTGTTTGGTATGTTTTGTCTGAAGGGACAGCGCTCACGACATGCAGCTGGCCTGGATTGTAAAGAAAAGTGTAGTCACTGGACCCACTTGTCCTATACATCCTGTATTGCTTCAAATTTGCGTGCTGTTGCTTCGCCTTTTGACTTTGGGCTCTCCTGCCAAAATGAGCAACCCAATATGGGTTTGCAAGTGGCTCACATCCAAGTCTTTTCCCCATACATGCACCTCCCCTCTAAGTTTGTCATCTCAAGTATATCCTTTGTGATTGATGGTGTCCTAAAGAGCTCAAATGCTTATTTTATGTCTAGGACACGGCTGACGGTGTATCCGGTGGGACCTGGAACCATTATGATCATGTTAGCAGTATCCAATACCCGTTCAAGTGGGGAGAGGGACCCTAATAACTTTTAATATTTGGAAGGTAACGTGTCTGCTGGTGATTGAGAGACAACCGGTAGGGGCAACCCCAAGGGTCTCATTATCATCAGAGGAGAACGTCTCATAATCAGGGTCCTCCTCAACATTACCCTCAGTCTCAGACACATTCTCCTCTAAGTCACTTTCACTGTTAAAGAGCTGTGACAAAACCTCAGTGGTAGAAAATGGAAAATCTCAAGGGTTCTCACACTACTGCAAGTATGGCAGGTTAGGGCCCTGAAGCATTATGAAAGTGCATGTGATAGTGACCTCAATATCAGCCAAAAACAACGTAAACAAATGTGTGCAAATGGTTATATTTCTTATGTTTTATAAAAGCTTAAAGATCCCAAAGAACTGATGCTTACAAAATGCATAGAGGACATTGAAAACACATCATGTTAATCTCATGTTTACACAGTTGTCCCCATTAAATTAGGAAAAGTCTCAGATCCATTCTCCTCTAAGTCACTGTTAAAGAGCTGTGACAAACCCTCAGTGGTAGAAAATGGAAAATCTCAAGGGTTCTCGCACTACTACAGGTATGGCAGGTTAGGGCCCTAAAGCATTATGAAAGTGCATGTGATAGTGACCTCAATATCAGCCAAAACAACGTAAAGAAATGTGTGCAAATGTCTATATTTCTTATGTTTTATAAAAGCTTAAAGATCCCAAAGAACAGATGCGTACAAAATGCATAGAGGACACTGATAACACATCATGTTAATCTCATGTTTACACAGTTGTCCCCATTAAATCAGGAAAAGTCATGATGGTCAAGCACTTATTCAGAGCATAAACATTGAATTAAGATAATAGGAGGCTTTTAAGATGCATAATCTTCCTTGCTGTGCGTAAAAGAAGCTCATCCAGCAGCATAATAAGTTTTAATAAACATGCATTACTTGAAAGAGAAGAAGAAAAGTTACCTGATCGGTGCACCACCACTCAAGAGGTCAGAGAAGTGTTGTTGCACGCCCACGTCCACTCAGTGAAATCCCATATTAGTGTAAAGCTCCACTCAGACTGCTGGACCTCTCCACCGTCCCCTCGGCTCTCCATAAGGCTGCTGTGTGTGGCTCCACATTAAAGCGCGCCTTGGAAAAAGATGCTGAAGGTGTTTGCTGTCTACCTACCCCCTTGGGGCAAGAAACTCCTCCCATCGACATCTATTCGTGGAACATATTATCTGACAGCTTGCCTCTCTCCACCCCCTCCTCTGCCTACATCCGATAATAATTTTAATATAGGAAAAAAGAGCAGTGAGAGCCTTTCTGGTTTGTCATTCATAGGTCCTGTGATGGTCGACAGAGATGACAGTCATGGTGCTTTCTGCAGAGTTTGTCAGCCTGATTTTAGACAATACTGGATGCACTTGTTGAAAACACATCTGTTGTGCAATTGTAACCTATTTCCTAAACTATTGCACACTTTTTTTTTTTTTTTTTTTTACTTTATTGCCATTAATACAAATTAACAGGCAATTAATCATCACAAAACAAACCCACCAAAACCACATAAACAAAGTAATGCCACATATGGATGGAGTGCACACACACACATCCACCCACATATATATAACTACAAAAACTGTACATCAAAGACAATTAAGTACAGGATTCCTGACTAAGGTATTCAATAACTAACATCCATCTCCTTTTAATAAATAGGCAATTTCAGTTGTGCCTGGGCAGTCATGTATTCCATCATGTGGAATACAGATGTTTGACTTTTTGTAACCATTGAGCAATTGTGGAAGTCTTCATCCAGTTAATAGTGATCACTATTGCGCACTTTGATCTGTTGATTTAGATGGTTTTCTTTGTTATTATATTGTGGCTAAAGTGCGCTCCATCTGCGCGTAATTGCGCACGGCGAGAGAGGTTACCTTGTGGAAATGAAAAGTCTGAAATAAACTTTAAAGTTATTTAAAGGAAGGTTTATATTTTTTTCACCTTTTTATAATGAAATCCTGATGTCCTTTTCAACCATTTTATTACTATTACATTATGAAGTTTGAATCACTCTTAGAATCTAAATGCATGATATTTCTATAACGAAATAAGGTCCACACTTATTTCGTTTTTATTCGTTTTGAAGCTTGAAATAAGAATGAAATCACCAGTGTCACACAGATCCAAACAGAGATTTATTAAAACGACAAATTGATAAATGAATACATGTTTTGTTCATCTGAAGGAGAACTGACTTCATTATAGCTACGTCTTGACAAACATGTTTCAAACATACACGCGCACACACACACACACACACACACACACACACGCACACACACACACACACTTTGTAGAGGTCCACGTATGTTTTAACAATTTACATTGTGCATGTATCCACATATGTACAAAAATCCATTTAATATGATACATTTAATTTTCAAACAACAGAAAAACATTTCGAAATAAAAATAAATAACAAACTTGTTACAAAATTAAAATCCACAATTTTTTTTTTTTAACAAACCTAAAAAAGGAAAAAATCAGGCCTTTTTCTTTTGATGTGCAAGTAAAAAAAGTTTCTTCAGAGACTAAAAATATAGGCTATTTTTGTTGTGTAAGGAGGGGGGGGGGGGAAATGTGCTGCATATAGTTTGGTCCCATATAATCTTGTATACGCACATTTATCTATTTATATCTTTTTACAATACTCAGTGAAACACACAAATTCAATAGCTGATTAGATCTCTCACAAAAAACTCCAGTTATACGTCCAGTTATGACAAACTCTACATAAGACTTGTTCGACACAATGAAAATCACAGTCAAAAAAGAAAAGAAAGAAAAAACTCTGGAAAGCGTGGTCACACCATGGTGATTTTTGTGACTGGGTGTGTTTTTATATTGCACATACTTACATAAAAGTATAAATTACTTCACTATAACCATGTCTCCAAATCTCTCCTGCATGGGGAATATTTCGGCGGTGTGTTAATGAGAGTGTGGCCGCTCTAAGTGCACTCTGGACCGGACGACTCTTCTGACAAGGACCGCTGTGCTCTAAAGTTATCAAACCCATTTTCATCCACTGACAAACAATTCCCTGCAGAACTATAGCCCTTTTTCTTCTTACCTCTCCTCTCCTCCATCTTGATAGTATCGTACAACCCTTGTGGAGCCTCCTCTAACAGGTTATCTCTCTCAGAATAAGATGGTTTCATTTGGCACACGTTGCGCAGCAGCAGCAGAGCTGGTGCGTAAAGCACATTGACTAGACCCATGCCCAAATTAAGCTGCACAAACCCCATATTGTGCACGATCTGACCTGCCACTATAGGACCCATTGCATATGCAACAGAATAAGAAATATCTGCTATTGCATAAACACTCCCATACACTGACACATGACGCACGTCCACTAAAAACGCAAGTGTTGGCAGCAAGGCAGTGTCTACTAGTGCGATTCCAAAACAGATGCCACACAATGGTGCAATGAGCTGCCCAAAAGTTTTGCATGCAGGTACAGTGCAGGAGCTCGCTCCTATAATAACCATACCCAGTGCACCGTAGAACCACTGCAGATGTGGATGCTTAGCTGCAAGTTTGACTGTTAAATACACACCGAGGACGTGAGGGAAGAAAGCTGGGAGCCAGGTGAGCCCCATCTCCCACTGAGTGGAGTGCATGGTGCTCTCCATCCAGTTGGCAATGGTTGGCTCCAGAAAAGCCAGTGGGATGTTGCAGACTGTCAGTGCACCGGCCACTACTGCTATGTAAGGGTCAACCATGAGCTTGTATATGGGTGTCCCTATTGGCATGTTCTCTCTAGTCCTGTTGGAGAAAGGCTTGATGATAGTCAGCAGCAGAATACCATCAGCCAGGCAGATGAGGGCGAGCACAATGAAGGGCACTTTCTTGCCCGCAAACTCGTACAGGATCCCTCCAAATGGAGGCGCCACCAGACTCCCGAAAGAGATGAACGCCAGTGCAATGCCCAGTGCAGTGCTCCTCTCAGACTCCTCCGTGTATTTGTCAGCTATCATGGCGATTCCAGATGTGTCCGCGAACGCAGAGCCAAGACCTTGCAAACTTCTGGCCACAAACAGGGTCGCGTAATTCTCCGCTATTGCAAAAATGCATGTGGACACAAACATGACAGTGAGTCCAATTAAAAGAGGAATGTCATATCCAACCCTGTCTATGAAAGTGCCAGACAGAGGGTTGACTAGCAGCTGCAGGATGGCTTTGGATGCAAAAAGCACTCCTATCTGGATGTCTAAATTGTTCCTTTTTTCTTGGCTTGTGCTGTTTGCTGCTGCAGATGATGAAGAGTTTGGGTGCAACACTACGTGGACGTGCTCTGACTGCTCGCTCTCCAGCTCTGCGAGATAGTCTGGAATAATTGGCACGATTACCATGTAGAGCATGTTGTCCAGCAGGAGAGCCACGCAGACGATCACTAATATGATCCGTCTTTGCTGGTGAGGATCCTTCATGGCTGTGCCTAACTGCTTGGTTCTTTCTCCCATCTCGGACAGTTTCACTGCGGCTGATTTCACCAGCCCAGATGATGATCCTCCTTCTCCTTCTTCATCCATGATGTGTGCTTTTTTTTTTTATGATTTTCTATTCAAAATTGTAAAAAATTGTGCTTCTCCCAGTCTGCTGCACGATTGTTCAACACCTCGGATGTCTCATTTGATGCTCTCCATCCTCACCTCGCCTGTGCGTAAAAGGGAGAGAGGCGAAGAAGGTTGAACTTGGCTGCCTCATCGGTGATGAAGATGGCTTTTTCCTCAAGTTTCCTCAACGTGTCTTCAACCTCAGCCACATCCGATGTTGTTTCATGATCTCCCAGAGAGGTGACGTGGTGGAAATGGTAGAAATTTCTGCATCTTTAAATGGCAAAGTTTGTTTTTTTGGTTACATATTTGCATCACCAAACTCCTCTCGCCTCTGTGTCCATACCTCCTATATCACCTGTGGCACTTTTGCGCTCAAGCTCTGAGACCTACGAGTGACTTCGTGGCCATTTGGTGCACATTAACCCTATTTTAGTCCCCTTTTTTTGTCTCCTCTTTTTCACCAAGAGCTATGACGCATCACCAGCTTTGCCCCCAAGTGGATCCCTTCGCCACTTGCCTCCTTTATGTTAATTTTCCAACCCATGGCAGCAAATCACTTCAACCAATAAGAGCCAGTGCAGTGAGCACCATGCACATCACACGACCCCCTCTCTACAAGAGCCTGGAAGAAAAGGAGGCTTTCTTATTCTTAATGTCCAGTGTGTGTGTGACTCTGGACTTTGGTGTTATTCTTCAATGCTTCTATATAAATTCATAGACTTTTACGCACAAGGCACAGCTGGGATATCTGCAGCAATACATCTTTTACCAGAGAAAATCTATCTGATATAATCTCAAGATAAGATACAACCACTTACAGTATACATAGGTAGCCTATATATAAATCTAAAGAAGACTTTAAACACCACAAACATAAATAAAACAACTGAAAACCACTGAGTCTCTATACATGTAGACGTTTTTGGAAATTAAAATATTAAAACTTGATCAAATATTCAATTCAGTACATTCAATAGCTGCTTAAATTGAAAAAAAGTTTGTAGTCTACTATATTTTTTAAACGTATACCAGACATGAACTCATAAACGACCGACTGCTGCAGGAGCTGAAGAGATTTCAGCACCACGAGGCTGTGGACAGCTCCCATCACCACAGACACACAGGACATTCTCACTCACTTTATGAATGAAATTTGTTTTTTAAATTTAGTCAAGGAACCAAAACATGCCAGTTATAATTATATTAAAACTGTGTAATGACATTTAAATGAACTATGACATGCAGCTCTTATGTCCTGAGATGGAATCGTGCCAAACAGTAAGGGGATGTGAGGACCTGGTTAGATTTAATACAAGACACTGGCGACACCTTGTGGTGGAAATCTACAAGTACACACAACACCCATAAAAAAATCAAATTGTCCATGAAGTTATAAGATAAAAATATTTTTTTTACATCATTACAACCAACTTAATGTTAATCCTCGTTATCAGTTTAGTTTTATTATTATTATTTTTTTGCCATCTATGGTTACATTCCTATTTTAGATTAGTTCATTTTATTATGGGATAAAAACAACAACAAAACAGGATTTTTATTTTCCATCCTGTTAAAAGTATAAAAGGCTTGTTTATTTTTTCATGTCTTAACTAGAACTATTATCATTTGCCAGTAGAGGGCGATGAAGACTTGCAAATAATAATAAATGTGTAAAACACTGGGTGGCACACACCAAAACTCAAAACACAGGGCTGGAACCTCCTCTCTCTGATACTAGACAACAACCAAGTGATCTTAATTAAGTTCAGGGATCCAATCCAAGTTTAAAAGTAAATAAATAATGTCTTCTGGTGCTACACAATGCTATAAAATGTTTGTTTACATCAGTAATAGTTGTGAAAACAGCAATTTAACAGGCCTATTTTACCAGGAAATTTTAACCTTTATGTCAGACTCTTCAATTTGGATATATACTTGTAAAGATTGTATTCTATTATTTATGTTATTTGTTCTCCTATAAATAAATTAATACAAAATAAAGTTTGGACATTTAAAGATCAAATAGGTCATATTAGATTTGCAACTTTACAACTTACAATAATTATGAAAATACAAAAACAATAACAATCACATTATCTCCCACATGCTATTTTTTCCTACTTTATTTATCCTCACTCTGTGGGAGAATACATCTGTTTCTACCAAATGTGACTTGTGTTGCAGTGCTTTTATTACAGATGTTAGTATTGATTGTGTAGCAGCCCCAGCGATGACGGCATCTTTTTCATTTAAATTGTTGATATCAACACTTACGATGATTACTGTTATAAAACAGCATATTGGATGATGATGTCAGTCGACAGCGGAGGGGTGTTTCCAGTGTGTTCAGTGGATTATTTGATGCAGAAAAGGCAACATTAACAAACACCAACAGGAGGATTAACACACCACAGGAAATAACTGCCCAATTTCACTAATGAGAGAGGCTTGGCACAGCAGCAGCCATTAGATAAACACACTGCAGTTTTTTTAATATACAGATTTCATATGAGTGGCAGTGCAGATATGTGACTGCATAATGTCTAACTCTAATTTAACAGTGTCTGCAGCAGTTCAGAGTGTCAATTTTGTCCTCTGGGTTGAGATATGGACGGTGTGAAGACGGTGTGAGAGAGGTTTAAACAATGAGGCCAGACGAAAGGCTGTCTGTAAAGGCTAGTGACGCAAATATGATCTAATCCAGATTATACTCTGGAGAACAATCCTTTAAAAGTTCTTCTAAGAAAAATCCACAGGAGATGTGTCTCATCTTTGACACCATTTGTTGTCATGTTAAAATCAAAATATCAGTCGGTGAATGAGAAGTCATTATGGCTTACAGTGACACACAGACATAGACGCATGCAGCGTTATGTAAGATCTTTGTTTTTGTCATGTGACATGTCTCCTCCTGTCATCTAATCTGACCCGTGGACTGTAACGTGTAATGTTTAATGTGGGATTTACTCTGACCTTTGTTTTTCTTTTCTATGTCGCTCTCAGCTGAATGATTATTTAACATCAACCATTGTGCTTATCGGGCCAATACAAAGTTGATCATTAACTTGGGAGTTTATGCAAACATTGTTTCCCTCTTCTTTCAATTGACCTCTGTACTTCAACTTTTACTCCGTAAAGTCTGTTATGTTCTGATTATTTATTCATTTCCCAAATTGTAACTCAGCAGCGGCTCTTAAGCATTTATACAGGTCATCAGTCGGCATAAAATAAAGTGCTCTTAAACCATAATCCTCCTTTTTAAAATAGATTTTTGTAGAAACACAAAATCTATAGCTTTAAGAGTTTCAAAATGGGAAAGGTAAGCTGCACTGACAGCATTTTTTAATGTTATTTTGTACTGTTTTGGAAATTTAAATAATAATTCTTTTATCATAGATCTTGAGGTCCATAGCTATCATTAATGAGGTCATGTCCTCAATATTGTTTCTCGGAATTTAGGGGGTTTTGGGGGATTTTTTAAGGCTTGTTTAAATATTTTAAATGTGAATATATTTGTCAAAAACAATTAAGGGTTTTATCATTTTTTTTATTATTGTACTATCATTTATAATTTAATTTATAATATTTCTACACCTGAGTTATATTCCTTGCAGTGTGCAGAAGGCTTGGAAGATCAAATATATGTACTGTTTGATTGGACAGTTGAGTTGGATAAAATATGAAAGAAAAATGGTCAAATGGTCAAATGTTGTTTTTTTTTTGTGTGTGTTTATTAGTAGACGATGCAGAGGCTTAAAAGTTTGTATCACCCCTACAGAGTGCGCTGTTTGGATAGTACCACTTGATTGAGAGTTTTTAGTGGGTTAGGGTTGCACCAGGTGAACTCATGACCTCAGTATTTCTAAATTTCTAGCTACAGCCCCGTTTATCTGGTGCTCTTAAGGTCAAAATCTGACTCTGATTAACTAAATCTGTCTGAACATGTCACATGCGTGCACGTGTGTGATGGGTCTGCTGTTTTTTGCTGTGTAAGGTTTTTTGTGACAGATGTTTATTTTTTTTACACCAGCTGTCGTGACCAGCATCAGATTTAACACACTCATGTTTACTATTCAAGCACAGACGGGAACATCTTCACCTCACCTTGTGCGTGGATGGTAATCCTGACTCTACCGAATGAAAAGGGTTGTAGTCAGATTTAGTCACTTACACAATGTGTTGTAAGAAAGCTCACTGAGACGTTAGCTGTCTGTCACAGGTTGTTCTCCTTTCCTCCTGTGAGCTTGTTGCTATTACTGCTGCTTCTGTCTACAGCTCTGATCGAATTAGACTAGTCCACTTGTCTTGTAATCAGCTGTCAGTCAATGGGACGACTGTTCCCAAGAATTTGATGCTAATCTATTGGATTCCCCAGTCTTTCCTGAGAAACACCCTGCTCAGCCCAGGTGGCTGAGGAGCAGTAGTGTTTGAGGAAGTACATGATTATGCCCGACATTTAATACCTGCTAATGAGAAGAGCTTGTTTCGTGTGCTGCAAGGACACTAGAGAGTTGGTCGCATAACAACAGCACACCTGAGTCAGCTTCTGACTAGTAGGGGTGTAAGAAAATATTGATACTACATACACATGAGTAAAATGATATTATGTTGTATGTTTAATTAATCTCTTAAAAATCAGAGATTGTAGCGGGCTCAGTTTTAAAGCTGGAGCTACTGGCATCATATGAAACTAGAAAACCTAAGGAATTCATTGGTTCCAAGCACGCTCCAAAGTTAGGCTAATTTTTGGAAGAACTGGCATGGCCATTTTCAAAGGGGTCCCTTGACCTCTGACCTCAAGATATGTGAATGAAAATGGGTTCTATGGGTACCCACGAGTCTCCCCTTTACAGACATGCCCACTTTATGATAATCACATGCAGTTTTTTGCATGCAGCATAAATGTGTTATTTTTGCCTATTCTAAAATGGTGTATTTCTGGTGTGTTCTTCATACTGACAGTTTTCCTTAAATTCAATTTTAAAAAATCTAAATATATCACCTTGCTTACAGTATCGCAATATATTGAATCGTTACCCCTGTATCATGATACGTATCATATAGCCAGATTCCTGCCAATACATAACCCTGCTGACTAGTGGAGTCTTTTTATTTTTATTTTCTTTTTTTTACAAATTAACTTTTCAATTTACACTTACTTTCAGCTTATTTTAAACACAGGTTTAAAAAAGAAATAATACAAACAAAAATCCAAAGAATTGAACTGTGATGTAATGCCTTGTTGTAATGCAACAAGACTTAGAGTCTACAGCCATGCTTATGGCTCTGTGAGGCTGTACTTAGGCACAGCGGTGAGTTAAATGCTAATGTCAACATCCAAACATACTAAGCAGCTATAATGTTTGCTATATTTAGTTTAACCTGTTAGCGTGCTAATATTTGCTAATTAGCAGTAACACAAAGTATCATTCGTATAGCAGGTATTTGGTCATAAACTTAAGTATTGGACAAATTTAACACTTTGATCTTATGCTAGTTGACAGGTCAAAAATGATTCAATTTACCCCACATAGCAATCCTTCCAATAGTTCTTGAGATATGTCACTCAAACCCACAAATGTCAACCTTATGGTGGTGCTAGAGGAAAAGTCAGGAGATCACCAAAGTCAGTATGATTCATCCTCTGGGGATTATGGATGTATGTCCTAAATTTCATGGCAATCCACCCACTTGTTGTTCAAATATTTCCATCTAGACCAAAGTGGTGGACTTTGCCCCATCTTTGTTAAATCCAAAAATCCCAAAAGATCACACTTCATACTGTGCAATCCCTTTTTGTAATCCCCTAATTTATGCACTGATCACTTTAGGTGATGCCTTCATTACACAATATATCATGGCTGCTACATGCTGATAACACTGCAATTAAAAGGTTAGATAAGTGTGAAATAAACGTGTTATTTTTCTAATTTAAGGAGTCAACAAGACTATCTTTGGATGGCTTTCAACCTACGTGAGTGTTGCTCATTAGGGCCCACTCCTCCTACGCTAAGACGGGCTGCCTGTGACGGAGAGAGGATTTCACCTGCTGACGACTGCCTGGCGAGAACAGTCAGTTGCGTCTGAAGTTAGTGTGACAGAGGCTTATTTCTGGAGTGCATGCATTCAGCAGCTCAGAGATCAGAGTGCTGTAGACTTCTCTGTGACCTTGCTGACACTGTAACACTTGTTATAAAAGCTGTATAACTTCTTATGTCATTCAACCGCATACGTTCATTAGATTGATCTTAATTTAAACCTTCCAGGTTTGATAGCTGGTCCCTTCAGTAAACAGTGTGTTTATGTACATTACCATCTTTATTCATGTGCAAAGTGTGCAATTTGTCTCACTAGAAAGAGCTGTGATCTGTTTTTTACACACCTCAGCACAATGTAAAAAAGTGTAAAAACTGCTAAATACGTTCAATTAGGGGAATCTGAACTAGAACACACCATAACATTTAAATATGAGTAGCTCCAAGGTAAGAAAATATGAGATTTACCACACTATCTACCTCTTTATGTATCAATTTATGCATTTAAGGAACAGCTACTTCGAAATGAGCTTAAACTCACTTTGCCTCAGGTGTTGCCTATATTAAATTGCATAATGCAGTCTTAACACAGTGACTGCTTTTCTTACCATATATAGAAGTTACGTCACTTCAAACTGTCCTAACCAAAACTCAATCGATTAACCTGCTTAGTAAATGACAACCGTGTCATGAGAGAGCATCTCGGGATGCTGGTCAATTGTAGAAATGTACGTACTTGCAGCCGCTCAATTATTCAGGTAAAAAACACACTTTAAAGTAGAAGAGCAGCAACACAATGTGTTTATTGTAAGTGGTCTAAAACGGACAGAGGAGCAGTGCAGGTTAATGGCAAATTGCTGTAGAAAGAATGCAGTAATTTGAAAGTGGATACATTACATGCAACACATTTTGTAGATTTACACAAATCCAGCATGAGGCACCAAATGTAGAGATCGCCCAGAGCTTCAGCTACTGTCCACATGTGAAAAACTGTACAGACGTCTAAATGGCGTATTGATGTTTACAACAGGAACCTATCTTAAGAGCAAATGATGGTTTGGGATTTTTTTGCCAGAACGTATTGAGCTTCCTTTTAATATGCCTTCTTGATAACCGGATCAACGATCTTCTGCCCGGTGAGGAAATTCCAAACGCCGCCTCGGTAGAACTCATTTCCAAACGAGTAGAGGAGCGCGTTGAAGATGGGATTTGTCTTTGCAATAACTGGAAGCACCTGCGAGCACAAACGAGGATTTTCATCTTGTAAGTACTTGATTTAAAGGACAGTTTATTACAACTTGGGTCTCATTTTTGCAGTCGCGGTCATCAGGAAAACAAAGTAATTGCCTATGACATCGCAACAACAAAGTCCCAACAGCAAGAAACATGAGTGGTCAAATGATCAGACAGGTTGTAAACAAGTCGACAGCTTAGCCAGATTAAATAAACCGGAATTCTCCTTTAAACTAAGTCAGCAATATGATGACTTCCTTCCTTCCTTTTTCATCATTTTGACTGTATTTCCCCACAAACTGTTAGATTGAAAGTGCTCACCATTCGTAGCTTGGGAGATACGAGCTTCACGTTCTCAAAGCAGGCGTAGATGCACATGAGGACGTAGGGGCCCCAGCACATCAGCATTACCCTCAGAGGCACATTGGTGTTAAACTGGAAAACAAAGTTTGTTGTGTTACTGTAGATATTAAACATGCAAATGTAGTGAATTTACAAAGGTGATGGTTTAGTTTGAACAATATTCAGCTGGAAATGAGAAGAAAACATTTCACTTTTGTCGGTTACAGCTTGACAAGCTACACTGACAGCTGGACTGTTTGTGCAGTCTGTGTTTATTTGCCACAAACGGCCAACGTACAGATTGTACAGACGTTAAGTGTAAACTACCTAGCAGGAAGAGGTCACTGCAGTCGGACAATAATTAGCTCCACTGTACGTAACTCTCCGTAATACCATGACTTGTTTACTGTTTGTGCACAGATTAACCAAATTAGATATAATGTGTTAAATAGTGAGCTTTATAGGTGCTGGTAGATGTATTTTTCTACCTGTGGACAGAGCCAGGCTAGGTTTTTCCCCCATTTCCATGCTTTATGCTAAGCTGAGCTTATTGTGTGCTACTAACATGCGCTTTTTGTTATAGTTTACTAGTAGATGTCAGTGAGCACACTTAATTCCAGTAGCTGGTGACATGTAGGAGGCATCATTGTGTGTATGTGTGTCCAAATATAACAAATACAATGGACACTGTGTACTACAGGAACAGCTAAAAAAGTTCAGGTTAAGTAGAAAAGTGCATTTTCTCTGCCAAATCTGATCTAACATCAAAACAAAACAAAAAGAGTGTTCTTTTAAAATGGGTTTTGCACAATTACCCTATGGTGATGGATCTTCTTAAACTGCTTGTGGATAGCACCGTAACATGACCACATGGTTAAGGCCGGGAACGTCAGATAGAGCAGCACCAGAGTCAGCATGAAGGTCACGTAGTCCCTGTTGAAAAGAGATGCATAGAAAAATAATGATAAGTAATATGGTAAATATTTGTCAGAATGTTATGGATAGTATTTGGTATCATTCCTATATTTATACAACTCTACCTGTCCCCTCTGGTGTAGTCGAGCGTGCAGCAAGTCCTCATAGGCTCAAAGTCATAGACGCCCCATCCCATGAGCGGAACAGCGGCCCAGAAGATGGAAAGAATCCAGATGATGCCGCACATCGTCATCGTAGTGCTCCAGAAGAGCTTCTGTCCTGCAGAATGAAGACATACATAAGGTCATTTGGATGTGAGTAGACATTTGACAAATTGTTTATTTGTTTAGATATAGCTAATGATGTGTGTTTTCTGCTATTTGTACTACAAAAACAAAAGCAGGTGCGACCCAATCTATATGTGAAGAATCCTCAGTTTGCCTCTGATGCACTATTTATAGAAATGCAATGAAGTGTGTGTGTGTGTGTGTGTCAAAATCTCAAATAGAATCATGGTATCAAGGCATCTGATTTTGTTTTGACAAATTATTCTCCAAATACCTTCAATAGACTACCTAACATTTAGTTTGTGTAATTCTGTAAATGAGATGGGTTTACTTTGGTTAAGTTCTATATTACACTGTTGCAGTACAGGTGATATGTTGTACTCACTAGTGCAGTACTGGTGATATCTGTCCCAAGAGATGGCAGCCATGAAACTGATGGACGCCAGGACCGCTATCATGCCCTGGAAACCGTGAAAGGCACATCCATCTTGACCAAACGGCCAATATCTAGAAAAGACAACAAAACTTGAATCATACTCCAGCATGCAGAGGAATGTTGCCTATACCAAACAATGTTATAAACAGTGTTATTATATACTTATTATATATCAGGCTGTAAAAACATGTTGGTTACAGTTTTGAAAAAACGGTGGTCACAAAATAACAGTTTGATTTTACGCGGCTGAGTCAGATTAACTCACTGGTTCCCAACCTTTGTTGCCAAGCAATGCCTACCGACAGCCCCTCATCATAGATTGAATGTGAGCTGTGAGTGGTTAAACCAATGAGTGATGTGCCCTTCTCGGATTGTTTCAGTCAACTTCAGTGTGCCACCAAAAAAAGTCAGAAAAATGTACTTGTTAACCATCTTGCATACCACTTGCATTTATTACTAAAGCGAGCTAAAATGAGCAGGGCCCAAATGCAATTTTTTTTATTGATACTGTTTGCACCAGCATGCAGTTAAAATCTAGTTTTAAGGCCTTAATTATTTCAGTTTATTGTGCTTACATGCTTCATTTTACTAAATAAATGTGTGCTTAATACATCCACCATGCACAGACCACGGGAGAAATAAGGGGTTCAAAAATAATAAGCTGCCAACGCCCAGGTTGGGAACTGCTAAATTTTTTAATTTAAAATTTTAGCGGTTCCCAACCTGGGTGTCAGCTGCTAAATAAAATATATAAGAGGTTTAAATAGGACATTGAAAAAATATTTAACCTCTTCCACTCCTTGAGGGCGCCCTGGGCAGACTTTACTTTTTCATAGGCTGTAGCAGACTCAGTTTTAGAGTTAAGAGTGAAGCTACTGGTATCATATGAAACTAGAAAACCAAAGGAATCCATTGGTACCAACCAATGTCATGCTACATTAGCATGAAGAACGCTAAACAACGCTACGAAGTTACGCTACATTTTGGAGAGGAAAAACTGGCATGGTGATTTGAGACGCTTGTGGATCCAATGAGCCCAATTGTATTCATGTGAGATGATGTTAGTCCCCAAAGTAGCCATTTCAGATAGTGAGACCATTTTTTAAAATTTGACCTCACTGTATGAAATTTTCTGTGGTGAGGGCATTCAGAGGATTGATGGCTTCCCTAGGTAGATTGACAATAAGGGGCTTTCTGAGCAGTTTCCAGAACAAAAGTGCTCACCATCCAGTCGCCGAAAAATGCAATACTTGCAGAAATCTCCAAATGTCAAAAGTTTTTCATGCCAAATCACAGCATACCTTTTTCTATGGTGTTTCTCAAGGTCTTAGTGTCTTAATGTGGTATTTTGGAGAGATTATTGATTTTTATCAATTTTTCAATTAGTAAATATGTGAATTAATTAATTAATTATTTTTTTTATTTCTGATTTCTGATTTGAACAACCTGACACACAGTGTCTGAGCGGCATCTCAAATTAATCTTCAGATGATGTACACCACTTCTATGTGACATCTACTGTTGACTATTTATTTACCCCTGAACATCCCTCGTGCCCCCCTAACAAAAGACAAAAACGGGTCTATGAAAAAGAGGGGTGGAGTAGAAATGGTTTACTGTTACTGCATTTCAGTTAAAATCCTGTTAGGTAACCTCCCAACAGATCTGCTTGAAAAAAATGTGAACTTTACACACAGAATAAAGTGGATTGTGGATTATGAAACCCAAAGGCTTATTTAGTTTGTGCTACCCCTTGGCTAATATCAAATACTAAGCCTTTTATTTATTGCCAAAAGGAATGTAGTACCTTCACCATGATACAAAAGGGCCTGTGGAGGGAAAATAATCTTTTAAAGCCTCAGTGTGTGCCTTGTTTTTGATACCTGAGGTAGCTTGAGTATGCAGCTGTGAGTCCATTAATATTCAAACAGATGTCGGCCACAGCGAGGTTGAACACAAAGAAGTTGCTGGGAGTCCTCATCTCCTTCACTGTGAGGAAAGACACGATGCTGATGGCATTGAGGAAGAATCCAAGCATGCCTGGAAGTAAAAAAAAAAAAAAAAGGAGAGAAATGTTCCTTTAATTTCTGTTATCAGCACAGTTGTATTTAAGCTTGTAACTCAAAAACTACTAAATATCACATCACAATGAGAAGAAAAATAATGCATAGTTGGGATGTCCAGAAAATGCTTTTATCATGTAAGCCAGGGCTGCCAAAAGTGGGGCCCGCGGGCCAAAGTTGGCCCGCCATCAGGTTTGGTTTGGCCCGCCAGATGTTAGCAAATTCTTTTTTTTTTTTTTATTAAAAGACCCAACCGACTTTACTGTCTTTTGGAGGCCGTACTAGGCTCGGGTTTATGGTTAGAAGATAGTGGCATCATATGAAACTAGAAAACCTAAAGACTCCATTAGTACCAATGCTGTCATATTAGCTTGTCAGGAAGGAGGCTAACACTCTAAAGTTGGGCTAAATTTTGGTGGGGAAAAACTGGCATTGCCATTTGTCAAGGTGTCCCTTGACCTCTGACCTTGAGATATGTGAATGAAAATGGGTTCTATGGGTACCCACGAGTCTGCCCTTTACAGACATGCCCACTTTATGATAATCACATGCAGTTTTTTGCATGCAGCATAAATGTGTTATTTTTGCCTATTCTAAAATGGTGTATTTCTGGTGTGTTCTTCATACTATGACAGTTTTCCTTAAATTAAATTTAAAAAAATCAAAATATATCACCTTACTTACAGTATCGCAATATAATGAATCGTTACCCCTGTATCATGATACGTATCATATAGCTAGATTCTTGCCAATACCTAACCCTGCTGACTAGTGGAGTCTTTTTTTATTTTATTTTACTTATCTTTTTTTTTTACAAATTTAATGTTTCAATATACACTTACTTTCAGCTTATTTTAAACACAGGTTTAAAAAAGAAATAATACAAACAAAAAACCAAAGAATTGACCTGTGATGTAATGTCTTGTTGTAATGCAACAAGAATTAGAGTCTACAGCCATGCTTATGGCTCTGTGAGGCTGTACTCAGGCACAGCGGTGAGTTAAATGCTAATGTCAACATCCAAACATACTAAGCAGCTATTTTTCTAATTTAAGGAGTCAACAAGACGATCTTTGGATGGCTCTCAACCTACGTGAGTGTTGCTCATTAGGGCCCACTCCTCCTACGCTAAGACGGGCTGCCTGTGACGGAGAGAGGATTTCACCTGCTGACGACTGCCTGGGGAGAACAGTCAGTCGCGTCTGAGGTTAGTGTGCCCACTTTATAATAATCCTATGCAGTTTTGGGGAAAACATGCAGTTTTTTGAATGCAGGATACAACTTGGGAACTTGGGATCTAAGTACCATTTTGCATCTTAACAATACAATACAATGGGTGTTTAATTTTGGCCCGTGGCCCTCAATTGAGTGCCAGTTTTGGCCCTCCAAGGGAAAAGTTTGGGCACCCTTGATGCCAAGCATGCCTGGAAGTGAAAAAACAAATATTATATTATATATTATGTAATAATATATATTTAGAAAAAAAAAGAAAGAAAAAAAAGAGATAAATTCCCTTTAATTTCTTTTATCAGCACAGTTGTATTTAAGCTTGTAACTCAAAAACTGCTAAATTTCACAATGAGAAGAAAAATAATGCATGGTTGTGATTTCCAGAGGATGCTTTTTATCATGTAAGCAACTGGTTTCAGAGTGAACTGCCCCTTTAATCCTTGCAGAAACATGTCTTCCGGTGTGCTCGGTCCACTTACCCCCAACAAGAAGCGCTGTGCCGAATGTAAACATATCAAACTCTGCGAACCCCTCCGGTAACGTGTACGCTGCCATGGTGAAAACGCGTAAAGTAAATCAAACTTTGGCACAAGAAGACGCGTCCTTTTCCTCGTTGTGTTGCGCACCACCGTCTCCAAACACAAATGACGCCTTATAAAGGCTCTTTCACGTGAAAAAGCACAAAGAGGCTAATCTAAGTAAACCCTCTTTTGCAATCCCCTGAAGAATGTCCTAACGAGCAGACTGCATTCAAACTTTCCTGCAACTTTACGATCTCCAAAAGTGTGAGCGTTTGCTGAGCAACTCTTTGATGGTAAAGTTTGTTGATTCAGAGCTCCACTGTGGGTTTTCTGTCAGTGTGAGAAAGTTTATGGCAACCTGAGAAGAACTTTTCCCTCAACTCACTGTTGTTCTGGGTGATAAGGACAAAAAAAAGGAAACATGGGAAATGATGTTCTTAACATTATTTGGCTGAACTACAGGAGCCCCCACTAAGCAAATCACAATCTTAAATATACAACACATATGGTTCAAATTACACATCTTTTTCTAATAAATAAAGGCCAGTGATTAGAATAATAACACTACTGCTATTATTTAAATGAAAATAAAAGTTATAACAAACTGTAAACAATAAATCAGCACACAAGAGAAGGGGCTAAGTGAGAAAAACTTCTTCCTCTCTTGTAAATTACCATTCAAACAACAGTTTTACACTGTTGATTAACCAGATATAAACATGGATTCATACTAAGCAAGACTTTAACAGTAGAAACTGTAAAACGGGTCAAATGGAGAATATGGTCACAGTGCTAAAGAGTAAACTGTCTTCTGTAAGTACCTGGATGTGGGAGATGTAAAGATATTGCTACACATGTCTAGAAATCTCCTGAAACACTTCCCTCATGGATTATAAATCAGATTTACATTTTCGCACAACTATCATGTATCGATACAGTATTGCATGCCTCTCCCTCCTGGAGGAAGCAGCATCCCTCCTCTGTTGCTCTTCCTGATGTTTATTCTTATTCAAATCAGAGGATAAAGGCCATTTACAGATTGTAAAATTCAAAAAAATGTGTGATTTAGGGCTATATAAATGGTTATTTATTATATAACATTTATTTATCGACTCAAGCGCCGCACATCTTTCCACCCATTCATATTTTTTTATTATTGGACTGTCTGTTCTTGACTTTATCCATGACATATCGTCTGCAATTTTGACTTTGAATTATGTTTTTTTTCCTGAATGCCTCCACAGTAAAATTGAAAAATCACTTTTATTCAAATTGCCTCCATTTATCTGTATATATATATATATATACTAATATAAAAGCTCAGTGATATGTCGTATGGTGTGTAGTAAAAAAGCATAGTGGCTCTGTGTACAAGAAGCTCCAGCAGCGCTGGATTTTGCTCAAGCAAATCAAGAGTTTTTATGTCAGGGAAGACATTTTACAACTGTCTTCAGGGTCTGCAATTTCAGGATTACATCCTGGTACAGATTTCTCCTTGTTAAAAACAAACCAACAAGTTCTTGGATCATCAATCATGCATGTAAAGTATATTGCACCACTCAGTCCCAACTATCAGATCTCTACACCTGAATCTCTTTTTTAATTTGGACTCAAACTCTGGTGGTTCTCTCTTAACCACATTAAGTGTGAAAGGTCAATTAAAAAGTCTATGAAAGCATCAAGACCTTATTCATTTACTCATTTATCTGTTGACCAATATAACCGTAAAAAACTAGGGCAGCAGGCTGAACATTTAAAAATGTAACATTTGGGCCGAGTCTGATTGCACCACTAATCTGCCCACAGATTACCACAAACTCATTAACTATGAAGTAATGATGTGTCCCAATAGACTTATAATACCCTTTTCCCAAACTGCCCATATTGTCCTGAGTGAAAGCTCAGCGCCCCGTCCAGTTACAGACTTCCTCACATTCAGCAAAAAGCTGCAGTATTGATGCTCATCACTGCGTCTGCTGACAAATGTGACTCAGTTTAGTGACTCAAATGTGTTTATACAGATAAAATAGACAATTTGGAGCATCTGGTTTGTATATCAAAATGTTTTCAATGCTGCCCCAAATCCCAACAGGAGGCCTGTAAAATGCCAGTGTGAGGCCAGGCAGAAAAATAAAGCAGCAGAGTGGCTACTTCACAATGCAAAGGTTTCAATAAAACAATCTGCTAATCTACTGCAGCGTAGAGTGTGAGGAAATAAGAGTCTGAACCATCAACCGGTATATATTGTAATCTTTGTTATGAACTCTATATCTGATTTATCCATATGCCAATGTCAGTTTTTTATCAAAAGGTATACTATGCAATGAGATAATAACTACAACTTGCAACAGGTTTCTACTCTCTTTCTGTATTGTATATTGGCGGACAGTGGACCAAAAAGCTATATCCTTTAAAAATAAAAGTCAGCACCTTAAAGCCTTAACTTGGAAGAAATCAGGATCTCATTTAACTTCTTAATTAATATCATTACAGGGAGGCCAACCACAAATAAAGAACTGTAACTGACCCTGTCTGCAATATTCTTTTCCCAAAGTGCTTGCCCCCCTGCAGTCGTTACACATTAATGCATTGGCTAACAGTTAATTACACCGTCATAATCTGCTGGTTTTGCAATGAAACAAAGGTTTCACTGTTGAAATTGGTTCTGACATACTCTGAAGATCAGGAGTAAGATGAAAAGCTGAAATAAAAGTTTTCTATTCCTGTAAAAGTGTGTTAGGTTAAAGCTAAATGCAGAGGCGGAAAGTAATTAAAGCACATTTGCTAAAGTTCTGTACTTAAGTACAATTTTGAGGTACTTTTACTTGAGTATTTTATTGTAATGCTTTACCTTACACTTCTACTTCTCTATATTTCAGAGGGAAATATTGTGCTTTTTATTACACATGATGAGACTATAAAAGGTGTTGTGCTTTACTATTAAACCAACTAGTAGTGTATAGGGTATATACAAGTGGCTACACATTAACAAATTACTTTAAGTAGTAATATCCAGTGCAATTCGGTATAATGAGTACTTTTGATACTTTAAGTGCATTTTGCTGATATACTTCTGTACTTCATATTTTGAATGTAGAACTTTTGAATATTTTTAAACTATAGTATTTCTACTTTTACTTAAGGATCTGAATACTACGTATAGAACTGCAGGAATGAAAAACAGCCTTGTTTAGCATAATACAAAGTGTTCTACAAATGAACATTTCTTAGATTAGAGATACACATTTTGGGAGTTTCATTTTGTGTCTCCATTTTTTTCAGATTTATTTTATTCAATATTTCACTTTCTCCAAATATGTAAAATAATTTTACACTGACAGGCGGTATTCTTTATTAGGAGAACATTTATTCTTGCAAATACCTTGTTTTTTTTTGCCTGGGACAATAGAACAAAGATGTATTAATAAGAGACAGAGAGATGACTGGATTAAAGGATTTGAAATCCCGCCAGACAGCTGTGTCTTTAAACCTCTGCACCTGTGAAAAACCCTCAGCGATTGTGACAACATGTCTGTCATCCACACAGTGTGTCACACACGAAATATGAACGTGTTCTGCAGAATACTACTGAAAATGATAACTACATACTGTAATACAATATAATAATAGTATAATAGTCATCTTAGAATTGGAGATTATTCTCACACAATTCTTTGATGTTTTAAAAAGGATCTTTTTTTGATATTCAAACCCAGTGATCAACTGCATGTTGTTACAGTGTTGTCATGTATGTGGTTTGAAGTTTGGATCTAATAACAATAGAGTGAGTAACACAATACCCTAAATACCTTTATTAACTCTCCAGTGCCATCTAGTGGTCATGTGTTGCCAAGTTTCTAGCCAACATTCAAACTTCAGTCTGCCAATATATTAAACATTTTTGATAGACTACATAAAAAAACACAATATAATTTAAGAACAGGCTTATAACAATATAATATATATATAATATATATATATATATATAATAATATATATTTATGAATATGTTCTTAAACTGTAGCACATCCCTGTGCTTTCATATCAAGAGTTGTAATCTATTTCTTGGAGAGAAATTGTCTGAAATGTGAGGTAGGAGGCCCGTCACTCTTACAGTGTTTACTCCAATATTTGGCAGTATATTATATAACTTGACAGGTAAATATTGAGACAAATTAAAAAATAAATAAAAACATTTAAAAATAAATTAAAGAAATAAATAAAAGCATTAAAAACAAATATACAAATAGTGTATCATATCTGTCAATGAACAAATTCCTAATT
This sequence comes from Sebastes umbrosus, assembly GCF_015220745.1. NCBI lineage: Eukaryota > Metazoa > Chordata > Actinopteri > Perciformes > Sebastidae > Sebastes > Sebastes umbrosus. The sequence goes on along the minus strand of NC_051288.1, from coordinate 18,109,646 downwards.
TTAAAAATCTTTATGTGGGGAAAAAAAGGTTTAATATTTCAAATTCATGACGGTTAACTACATGTTAGATGCTGTACAGTTTGTTGTGGCCATACATAATTAACCATCCAATCAACTATTGGACAATATTTCCCTGAGAATGAAAGTAAAAACTATGCAGCCTATCAGCTTCCAGGAAGCAATAGCCTAATCGTGTGAATGAAAATAACCCAAGTCCTTCACTAATCCCTGCCTATCCTTTTTATCTCAGGATTCAGACCAGTCGGAGCAGTATGGAGCTGAGAGCCTGCAAACCACCACGATGCATCCGATCCCTCGTTAAAGAGCTGTAGTGTCTAATTTTTTTTTTTGTTGTAGTTTAGCTGCATAGCGTTTAGTAGCTCGCTGGAGAAAAAATGAGTCGTCATTTTACCGCTGCTTTTTGTTTGGCTTTAGTTTTTCTTCCTTTGCTGAGCAGTTCATGTCCCGCACAATGCAGCTGCTTCTTCCACAAATTAAGCGATGGATCAAAAGCAAGGTAAATTATGGCAATTTATTAAATTAAATATTGTTGTTTGAATTTTATTCTCAGTACATGTGTTTTATTTTTTTCTTGCGTGCAAAGGTGATTTTCACTGCAGCTTTCTTCTGTTCAGTCACTCTGTGTAGTGGAGGATTAACTTGGAGTTGCCCTTTAATCTCCTTTGCTTGTTACCGAACAATAGATTACTATGTTTTTCTCAAATAAATGCTCAACTATATTGTTTTTCTGTAATATGGAGGGAGAAAGTACATTTCGTTTGATATTAAATCCACTATCATTTTTTTTAATATTGTCTGTCATATGATAAATGATCACATTTTTGTTATTTTTTTTTCTTGCAGGAGTGTACTTTGCAATGATCCAGAGATCACTGTGGTTCCTCCAAATTTCCCCATTGACACATCGAAGCTGCGCATTGAAAAGACAGCAATCACACGGATTTCAAGTGACAACTTCCACTACCTCAACAACCTGGAGTTTCTATGGATGTCTTTCAATTCATTGAATTCACTGAATGTTGACAGTTTCCGGGGTCTTTACAACCTGGATGAGCTCCGGCTGGATGGCAACTCCCTCACTTCCTTTCCCTGGGAGTCTCTTACCGACATGCCAAACCTGAGGCTCCTCGACTTACACAACAACAAGATCTCCGCCATCCCTGCCGATGCCAATGTGAACATAAAGAATCTCACCTATCTGGACTTATCCAGCAACACTCTGACAACCGTTCCTGCGGACGTTCTCACAATGTGGCTGAGTGTAAAGCCATCCCAGGACGCCGATTCCTCCAAACTAATTCTCGGTGAGGATCAAGCTGTGACATATTAGGGATACTAGAACATATTCCTTTTTAAGCTGCCTTGCATGGCGAGCACTTCTTTGACACCAGAAGCATTTAAAGCTGAGTTAGGGCTTAGTCTAATTATAGTTATTGTGTGTCAATTTGTCACACTAATTCTATTTATTTTAACTCGCAGCCACACGTATTTGGTCTTAAAGTGTCTTGTTCGTGATGTCTACAGGAAAATGTATTGGATGGTCATTACAGTAATTCATAAGAGGATGCTGAGTTTTTTCTTTTCGTTGAACACCCTTCCTCACGCTTCATTTCCTCTACAGGTCTCCATGACAACCCGTGGATGTGCGACTGCCGGCTGTACGATCTGGTCCAGTTTCAGAAATCCCCATCATCATCCGTGGCTCTCATCGACACCAGGCTGAGATGCGCTGATCCAGAGAGCTTGTCAGGGGTTCTTTTCACTGAAGCGGAGCTGCAGAGGTGCCAGGGCCCGCGGGTGCACACGGCTGTGGCTCGTGTACGAAGCTCACTGGGCAACAACGTCCTGCTGCGCTGTGGCACAATTGGAGTCCCCATCCCCGAGCTGTCCTGGAGTCGCGCTGATGGAAAGAAAATGAACGGCACTGGTGAGTTCCGCTGAACCGATTCCTGATTTGGTCAGAACAGTATCTATTTCTGTCCAAGTCAAAGTGACAATGAGAATAATATGGGCGTTAATATTTTTGTCCCAATCTGTATAACTAGTCTGTGGGTGTCTGCTTTTTTATTTTGCAGTTCAGGAAGAGATTTCAAAGGAGGGCATCATTTGGTCGATCCTGAGCGTTCCTGCAGTTGCCTACCGAGATTCTGGGAAATATGTGTGCAAAGCAACCAACTTTGTGGGCACCGCAGACGCCGTCATCTCTTTGGTGATCACAGATTCCTTTCGGTCAGAGGAAGCAGGTGGTGGTGGTGGTGTCTCCAAGAAAACCAGAGGGAAGAAACCTGCTGGCATTGGAAGAGCGGCATACCAGGAGAAACTTATTGCCAGATATGTTCCTCCACCAACCACCACGGCTGCCCAGCCCATCATCGAACCTTTCAATAGCAAAGGCGTGACTGGGAAGTATGAGATTGAGAGCTACAGCGTCTCTGACGGTGCTTCTGATGGACGAGTCAAGGCGTCAGAACCCCAGAAACCAGTGGAGATGGGTGCTCTGAGTAACCTGGCAGCCAATGCCTCATCCTTACAGCAAGCTCCGGAGAAAAGGGTGGTGCGTTCGGTGAAGGTGATCGGCGACACCGACCATACTGTCTCTCTGAACTGGCGTGCCCCTACAGCCACAAACATCACAGAATTCAGTGTCCTATATGCTGTATTTGGTGAGAGAGACATGCGTCGGGTCAACGTAGGTGCCGGAAAGAACCGGATCACCATCGATGGCCTTGTGCCAAAGACAAAGTACATTGCTTGTGTTTGCGTTAAAGGCCTGATCCCGAAAAAGGAGCAGTGTGTAATCTTCTCAACGGATGAGGCGGCCAGCGCTAGTGGCACTCAGAAGCTCATTAATGTGGTGGTGATAACAGTGGCTTGCGTGATTGCTGTCCCCCTGACACTGATAGTGTGCTGCGGGGCGCTAAAGAAGCGCTGCCAAAAGCTGCTGGGGCGGAACTCCAAGGAAATGCAGGACTCGTATGTCACGTTTGAGACCCTGGGCCCCGGGGTCAAAACTAAAGGGATGGAAAGCGAATTTCTGACGAGGCTAAATCCTGACGAATCCAACAGGTTGCTCTCAGCGAGGTCCAGTGTCGACTCAGAGGCCACAGCCAGGACTGAGGTGCCACCTAACGAGTACTTCTGCTAAAACCAAACGAATGCCTCAACCTCCAGAGGACGCACTTTGTTTTTTTACCGGCCTGTGATGTGAATAGTTAAAACCACTGTGCTCAAAGACTCAAAAGACTAAGGAAAGAGGACACTGATAGCTCAGTCAGCATTGGATGTATGTTGTTTTGCAGCCTTGTGGGAATAAAAAACACAATTAATTTGGTGGATGGCAAAAAAGGGAATATATACACAGTGACATGGTTTCAATATTTACATGTGTTGTACAGTAAATATGTAAAAATCATTTTTTTTTTAATTCATGCACTTTTAAAGGTGATGTTTTGCAGAAGAAAATGTTGCCCTAAAACCTCTAAAACCCAATCATTTTTAATTTTTTTTCCAAAATGTAACCTCCGCATTGTGTTAAAATCTTTATTGAAAACATAAAGTATGTAGAGAAATGATGAACCAGCATTTATTAATCTATTTTGTATGTCAGTATGATGTTAATGTGCCAGGTTTACTGTTTGGTCAAAAAAACTAAAATACAGTAAGCCTACATACATTTTATAATGTATTGATATATGTGACCTGAAATGTGTCTGTATGAATGTACTGTATAAAAATAAATATTTTTTATATTGATATATGCTCTCAAGCTTTTTTCTTACACCTCAGAATATTGGTTTTTGATTAGATCAATATTCACCTCGACTGAAGCAGAAATTAGCTTATGTGCATTACAAAGTATCATTTAATGAACGTAAACATAAGTATTATGCAGATCGTAAATTCACTGAAAATTTATGCTGATGTAAACGTACAGATAATCTCACCCAGGTTACATTTAAAACTAATAATGTTTTGTGAAACTGACTTGAAATAGTAGATGTAGAAGTGTGAGCTGAAGATAAATTACATTTTTGTGTTCATGGCTAAGTAGCAAATGTTAGCGTGTTAATACGCTAAACTAAGATGGTAAACGTTATACCAGCTTAACATGCATTGATCATGAAGCGTCGATAACACCAGCGTTTTCTGATAAAGATTCAGGTTTTGATGAATTCAACTTGAGAGCCTAGAATAGGCCTACATACGGATGTGTGGATTAATTCATCCTTAGATATTTGGGTTAATTAAAATGCTGAATCAACTTCAGGACAGTTTGTTTTGTCCCTTCAGGAAAAATATGCGTGTAGTATCTAGACGAAACTAAAAATACAAAAGTATTTGCTCATGAAATTTGGCAAATGTCTCTGGTTGAATTGTACTGCCATGCAATTAAAGTAACAATAAGGGAACATCAATATCTCTTTAAATTAAAACTTGTATGATAACTGGGAGACTGCCTACATTACCAAAATATCTGATTAATCTCTTTTCCTGTTAAACTAGTATGTACACCAAGAAAGAGCTTGGGTATTAAAAGAAAAGTACTTGTTAAAGGTTGAAAATAAAGTGCTATAGATGTTGTCTGTTTTCACACTTGCTTTATATGATGATTTAACAACCTGAGAGACAACCAGTGTTCAGATTATTGAGGTCAGATTACAGTCCTGTCCAGACATCTGTCTCTCTACAGCCCTCCCTCTCTGCGCTGCTAAGCCCGATGGGCTCCGGCCCACTTACTACAGATGGCCCTCCTGTCATGTCAATGCCTGCGCTTTAGTGGGGGACAAATAAATTAAATTAGACTGATGCGAATGCGAGTTTAGGGTCATACCTGAAAGTAGCACTGCAATATCAAACATGACTCACTGAATCTGTGCTTTCATGCTTTTGAGATTTGATCATGTTTTCTAGACAAAGTACACCATTGCTTTAATTACTTACTTACTTACTTGCTATAAATACACCTTACCTATGTGTGTCTCACATGTCACTTGGTGTCTTAAGTGTTACGTCAAGGAGGATTAAGGTAATAGGCTTTCTTCCACGCAGCCCATGTCCTGCACTCACAGGCCTATTTCGCATGCTCCTCCAGGAATATGGACGCCTTTAGTGTCGCATTACATATCGCTTTGGTATTTTATCTCATCACACCTGGATCGTCAACTTGTCTGACTGGTTGCACCTGCACAGATGACAACTTGGGAAGGTAAGCGTCCACTGAAACTGTACAAACTCTTGAAAGTAGGTTGTGTGTTAGTCATAACCCTGTTGTTTTGAATGTAACTTGCTAAAGACATTTCTCTAAAACCTACACATATACATTTTTACAAATGGTTTATATACAGTACATGAGTAGCCATGAAGACAAATATGCATTTCTCTTGTCTAAACATATGTCATCTTACCATTCTAGGTCTTTACTATGTATGGAAACCTCCATGGGACGAATCCCAGAGGACATCCCATATGATTTCACTAAAATCCGAATTGAAAACTGCCACCTGACCGAGTTACCTCAAGGATCGTTCTCTAAAGTAAGCGCCTTGGAGTCCCTCTGGCTGAATTTCAATGAGATCTCCCTGATGAACATCAAAAGCCTGGACGGGCTGGCCAACCTGACTGAGCTCAGGCTGCAAGGGAACAAGCTGACTTCGGTAACATGGACGGCGTTTCAGGACACACCGAAACTGAAGATTTTGGACCTGAAGCACAATCGACTAGACGTCCTGCCTGAACACGCTCTGAGACACTTACCTGCACTGACCTACTTAGATTTATCCTTCAATCAGCTTAGTGTCATATCAAAAGATGTCTTCATTAATTGGCCGCTTTACCAAACCGCACAGAAAGCATGGGGGAAAGAAGGGGTGGTCTCAAATGTGGTTCTGGCGCTACATGACAACCCCTGGTTGTGCGATTGCCGCCTCAAAGGCTTCGTAGAATTCATCCGGGCGGTCAGCCCTCCCATCATTCTCATGAACTCTTATTTGATGTGTTCGGGCCCCGCCTCCAAAGCTGACAAGTTTTTCCACGAGATCCAGTTAAAAACATGCATGAAGCCGGTGGCCTCTGCCCCAGAGACTAGCATCACTTCACCTCTCGGAGCAAATGCAACACTCACATGCTTAGTGAAGGCCAGGCCAGGTCCAACCATTCAGTGGATGTACGCTCTGAAGATTATAAGAGGATTTGCTGGTAAGATTTTTTTTATTACTACTATCCATTAAACTGGTGTGAACCTGCTCTGTGAGCACTTAGTGTGGTATATATTGAACTTTCAGGCTGCATCTGCTTTATGAAAAAACACAGGAACAATTCCTTCTTTATGGTTACCTTTCTATGTCTTTATCAGATGTAAACAAACCTCTGATTTAAACGCTCTGACGCTATGGTTTCTACTTGCAGCTACAGAGACTCACGTAGACGAGGAGACCGTCACCTCCCAGCTGGTGATCCCCTCTCTTCACCTGGCAGACCGAGGACTCTACACCTGCATGGCCAACAACTTCATCGGCAACTCCTCTGTCAGCATCACGGTTAACATCAGCTCCTCCAATTCCTCCGCGCCTCTCCCTCCACCTGTCCCCATATTGTCGTCAGATGAGAATGCCTACATTGACATCCGCATCGCCAAGCAGACAGTTTACGGTATCACCCTGGAGTGGTACGCAGCAACGGACAACCCACTAGAAACCTGGTTCACCATCCACTTTGGCAAATACGATTCACACAAAAAGGAGTTGATCTACATCGGCCCCGGCATCAACAGCTACACCGTCAGCGACCTGCTTCCTGTCACCAAATATGAGGTGTGCGTGACCCTTAAGAATCATCCGCCGAGGGAAGGCCAGTGCATCGTTTTCGTGACGGGAAGTGACATCAGCGAGCTGGAGCAAAGAGAGAGACTCATCCACATTATCGTCATTGTGTGTGCCATGGTGCTGGCGGTACCGGCCGGCATGTTTGCCTGCACCACGGAGGCCAGGTTCAGCTGCGTGGATCGCTGCGTGAAACTGTGGAAGAGGCGTAGGCTACATGGAGAGGACCTGCAGACGGAGAGGCAGGGCACTTTTGACAGCCTGCAGGCGGCCAGCGATGAAGGCCTGTGCAGGGACTCGGGTGAAAAGACAAAAAAGAGGCGGAAGTCTGAGGATAAGGGCAAAGGAGGAAGTGCAGCTCAACTGTACTAGCATCAAAGTCAAGAAATGTACATACATGTAAATAATGTCAGTGTGCTTCTCATGTATTATTATTAAATTGGAGTCACAGGGCGAAGCATTCAATAAATACCGGTGATCATTGAAAAATCACTAATGCATGAGAGGCACAAACCGGGGCTATTAAGTATATAGTCATCTTGTAAATATATATCTCAAGCTATCAGCTCAATGTGGAGATGCCTTTCTTCCTTATTATAAGGAGAGTTTGTTATTATCTGTGTTAATATACATGTGCAAAAAGAAGTTTGTGATAAAATGCATTTCATATTTCTTTGGTTTCAGTTTTTTTTCTTAACGTTTTGATACTGAATGCAAAACACATCCTGAATTTAAAGAAATATATAAATAATATTTTGTAATTTTCTTTATTGTCAACTTCACCAAACTAAATTGTAATCATGTGTGTTGCTTCAAGAGATTTCAATCCACTTTATGTTGAAAAAATATGTATTTTTTATTATTGTTTAAAGAGAAGTCAGAGACGAATGCTGAGACATACTCAGATTTTTTAGCACAATCACTCTAACAGGATTTGTTACGTAAGCAGTGTTTTCCCTTGCATTTATACATACACTCTAAGCAGATTAAAGGGATTTTCTATCTGAATCCTAGTCAGCAGGACATGATATTTCCATTTAATGACAGTTCCAAGGTCATTGTGTGTCTCTACATCAATTGTAGGCAAATAGAGAATATTTTACCTTTCCAATTATTTTTTTCAGTCTAATTGAAAAAATATATATTTTTTTTTATCTAAATGCGAAAATGCACAAACATTTTAAGGTAACAAAAACGCAACGATTTTTAGTTTCAGGTGATTATACATGAATGAAAGCATTTATATTATATTCAATGACTGCCAGTAGATCCCCCTAAATCCAACACACCAGTGTGCTTCAATTTAAAAGGCTACAAGTCAAAACTTTGGGGAACCACTGGTTTAATCTTTAATAATGCATTGTATTTCATAATGTTATCATATGTTATCTGTGAAATCATAATCTGTAAAGTTACTTTATTTATACTCATAGTATAATTTGGCAAAAAAAAAAGTCATGGTATAGTATGTCGAAAAAAAGTCATAGTACAGTATGTCAAACAAGTTATAGTATAGTATGTAAAAAAATGTAAAAAAAAAAAGCCAGCATAGTATGTCAAAAACATAAAATTTCATATGTCGAAAAAAATCATAATATAGTATGTCGAAAAAATAAAAAAAATAAATGATATAGTATGTTGGAAAAAAGTCATAGTATAGCATGTCGAAAAAAAGTCATAGTATAGTATGTTGAAAAAATAAAAAAGTCATAGTATAGTATGTTGAAAAAATAGAAGTCATAGTATAGTAAGTTGAAAAAATAAGTCTTACTTAAGTTTGTCGAAAAATAAAGTCATTGTATAGTATGTCAATTTAAAAAAAAAAAATTTCATGAAAAAAAGTAATTGTATAGTATGTTGAAAAATTTCATGAAAAAAAAGTCATAGTATAGTATGTCGAAAAATATCAGGAAAAAAGTCATCGCATCGTGTATCGAAAAATTCCATGAAAAAAAGTCATAGTATAGCATGTCGAAAAATGTTATGAAAAAAAGTCATAGTATAGTATGTCGAAAAATGTCATGAAAAAAAGTCAGTGTAGTTTGTCGAAAAAATAAGTCATAGTATAGTATGTTGAAAAAAAGTGAAAGTATATCAAAAAAATTTCAAAAAGTCATAGAACAGTGTGTCGAAAAAATAAAAGAAATCACAGTAAAGTATATCGAAAAAAAGTCATGGTGTAATATGTCGAATTTTTTTTTAAAAGTCATAGTGTAGTATGTCAAAACAATTTAAAAAAGTCAAACTATAGTATGTCAAAAATATTTTAAAAAGTCATAGTATAGTACGGCGACATTTTTTTAAAGTCATCGTATAGTATGTCGAAAAAAAGTCAGAGTATGTCAAAAAAATAAGTCACAGCATAGTATGTTGAAAAAATAAAAAAGGCATAGTTGAGTATGTTGAAAAAATACAAAAAGTCATAATATAGTATTTCGAAAAAATAAAAAAAGTCTTAGTATAGTGTGTCGAAAAAATAAAAAAATCATAGTATAGAATGTCGAAAGGATTAAAAAAGTCACAGGATGGTATGTCGACATAAAGTCATAATATAATATGTCGAAAAAAAGTCATAGTATAGTATCTTGAAAATTTAAAAAAGTATGATGGCAACCAAAGGCTGCGAATTTCTCAAAATGGCTGCCAATGGCAACAAACTAAACTAACTTAAACTAATAAAGCCTCCGGACAAAATGGCACACAGACTAAATTATTTTCAAATATTTATTCAAAATCAAGACAGTACAAAGACGGTACAAATATGTTACTTCAAAGGACCAGGCAAGTGTAATTTATAGTTAAGATATATAGTTAATCTCAACTCATTTCAGATAGTTATAAGTTAAGATATAGTCAGATACATGATGATTACAGCAATTAAAGGACTCTAATTGTATTTGCCTACATTTGAAGGCATTGAGTAACATGGAAAGTAACTGTGAGAGGAACCTAAATGTTCGACACAGACTCTATATTTCTATATCTATAAAGGAAAGGTTATATACATAGTGATCTGTGCTTGAAAATCTTAAGTGGAGTTAGATGGTTTCATTTGTACTGTATGTTCTTTACTGCTGCAAGATACAACAGGGAAATGTTCATATCTTGTTATATATGCATATATATACACATTTAAAATGGACCCATGTTATTTATATAAAAGCATTTTTTCTAGAATAACACACTCAAAAGAAATAAACGCAACTCTGTTAGCTCGTATTAACCGTGAAAACCTACAGTGGCACATTGTAATCATACAAAAGAGCAACCGCTCAGCTCTTGAGCGGCTGATGTAACAGTAAAAATATTAACACACGGGTCCTTTAGCACTTTATAAGAAGCATGTTTTCATGACCGTGTCATTCAGCTGCACGCCCCCAGTGAGCGAGAAGAAACGTTTTTATAGTAGGATTTATCGGGTTAAATCCTAGATCTGCGTTTTTATACACTTTTCAGGAAGTTATTCAACTTATGTATACACAGTAAGTCTTAGTAATCCTCTCCCTGGTGCTTCTTAAGATGGTGTAATCTTCCTCAAGATGGCAGTGTGAATTATCTTCCACTGCACCAGAGACTCTCTCTCTCTCTCTCTCTCTTTATCTAAGCCAGGTCAATGGAGGATGCCCGCTTAAGACATAAATATCTGTAAACCTTCCTGTTACACCCCTTTTTACCATTTAATCATGAATAATCTACAGGTAGGCCCACCCTACCAGATCATCACATGAAGGAAGGAGAACTCTCGGGCAGTAGATGAGCAGTGGAGTCGTCAAAGAACCTTAAACAAGACGTTTGTGTGACGGAGTTAATAATAACCTTTGTTGCTCTCAATGATTTTCTGCTCAAGCTTCATTTTAAGCTCCGACACCAAAGCAGAGCTGACATTTCCCTCTTTGCGGCGATTCGATTTTGCTATTTTGGACCCCTTGGAGGTCAGCATGCCGGATATTGTCGGGACCGCCCGGGGCTTCTCATTGGGCCGCATGTTACACGGGGGCGGAGGAGGGCTAGGGGGTGGAGGCTTCGGCCGTGCGCTGCTGGTGCCCCGCTGGGGGCTTCTCTCTTGGTTGACAATAAGGAACTTATCTGCAGGGTTGTTGAATCTGACAAGGGGCATGTTGAAAGTCCAGGGCTGCTGGTCCCTGGGTCGCCTCTTAATGATGCGACGTGCCGGCATGATCCTGTTCGACTTCGAGTTGCGCAAGTACATAGCTGCAGAGATCAAGGCAGTCACCCCTACCAATATGCTAATGATAACAGTGACCATGCCTAGAGCTCTCATAGGATTGTCCCTACTTTTCATTAAAAAGGCCGCCATAGGCCCCTTGAGAGGAGTCTGCGAAAGAGCACAATAAAATAGTTTAAATTAAGTCCCAAGGGACTGAATCCAAGCGTAACATTTGCCCAAAGCATGCAAGCATGAGATGGATGCGCAAAGCACTGACAGAGGAGGCCCAAACAACATGTCTACCAACAATGTGACACTCCCACACTCAGTCATCCGTCTTCCTCCTGTCCTACAGTACAGGACTGCTGGTGCAAAGCTAAGAACTATACAACACTAGTTGTTGGGAATGCGTCTGGCAGTGCGGTGCATTAAGATTTCTCTTTGGCATGTGACCGATGAGGGCTGAACAAGAACGATGACAGTTCATGAGACCAAAACGGAGTGAAGTATATGTTTGTGTGAGGAAAATGGAGATTAAACGAGCAAATCCAGGTTTAAATCCAAAGGAAAAGGCTCCATCTTTGACACTTTGACAGCCTTATAGTCAGTCGTGCTCTAGAAAAATAAGTATTTTAGATTATAAAAGATGGGTTTTGGCGGTGTTAAAACCCAAACTACATTATTAGAAAAATAGATTATAAATTATAATAATATAATATTAAATACTATTCCTTCAAATGTGCTCCAGTACTCTAGATATCTTTTTAAAGGTTATGAATGAGTACTGTAGTACAGCTGTCAAATATGTCTCACTTGAGTCTGCGCACTACTTTGATATAGTTACTCTCAGGGTTGATTCGGGACTTTTTCACTGAGTTACAGTACAGGATTGTGGATATGCAGATTGTCAGTAAAATGAGGGTAGTGACAATGCTGAGACAAATCCCAAAAACAGTCAGTGGACGCTTGCTGAGGCCCATGAAGTATGAAATAACTCGACCTTTGATCTGAAAAGCACGATCACAACAGAGAAACACCAAAGACACCGAGTCATCTCAACATGTCGAGTAAAGATGAATGGAAACATGGTGAAATCATAGAGTAAAACATAGATTAATGTAAATGACTGAAAACCTCAAAGGATAATGCTGCTGTTATTTTATATTATATATCTTCAAATTTACCATCGAAACAAAAAACAGTATGAATTTATAATACTAAAATGTATAATCGGTGCAACTGGCAAGTGAAGAAAGGAAATACTAACAGCTTAAGAGCCAGATATTTTTTACTTGCTAGTAGGATAAATTCATCGTTGTTTTTGGTCTCCTAATGGGATTTGTTGCTAATAATAAAAGCATAAAAATGGCCAGCATTATCCTTTAAAGAATATGAGATCAATGAAATGTGACTTGCTGAAACAAGGACGCTGAATAAGCAGCTGCGTAGCATGAAAACAATGCCTATTATCATACGTTAAACTGCTTGAATCTACAGCTCGTGCGGCCTTAAAGCTCAGGCTTGGAATAGAAAGCGCTGTGAGCATGCTGCAAGTCAGAACTAAAAAAGTCTTACCGCCTCTGTGATATCGATGTTGACCACGGCCGTTGTGCTGAAGGATGGCGAGCCTCTGTCCCGGGCTTGGACCACCAGAGACCACTTGCAGTCCTTCTCCTTGGTGATGTTCTGCACGATCTCCATGGACTTGATGTACGGCTTCAGCTTGATCTCCCCGGTGTCTGTGTTGATATCAAACGCGTTGTCAGGATCGGCCGTCATGATGGAGTACTCGATGACGTTGTTCGGAGACTCTGCATCTTCATCCACTGCCTGTAAATAGTAGCAGAGTAACATAAAATAGTTGCATATTTCGATCATTTTAATATACTGGACTGCCAATTTTAAGTCAGTTTATTTATTTATTAAATATTTGTTTTGTAAATCACAAAACAAGCCCACAATAGTATCGAGCACAAACCAAAAGAAAGCACAGGTAATTAAAAGAGGACAAACCTGCAACCACATTACTGGACCATTCTGTTCAAGAGAGTTTGTGGTAAAACAATCCCCTAATTCGCTTACGCTATAGGCAGACATAGCAACCTTTACTACGTACATATGTAGTAAGTCATTTCCTAAAACAGCTGGGCTCTGTATTTTTTAGCAGATGTTACTCAGACAGAAGTAAAAACTGCATTTATTGGGGAGTATTTTCAGCTCCAGATTTATAGTCGTAATGAAGGAACAGGTCCTCCACTACAATAGAGCTATGTGGCACAAGGGAATAATCCATATTAGGCTTTAGATACAGGTGACACTTAATAGGTTAATGGGATCAAGTCACTGTTGGTTTAATAAGATAAATAGGTAACACTTTATACCAACCATCCTTAATAAATGGTAAATTGATGGTTAATTAAACTTTAGTTAATAGTTATTATTGTTTACAAACAATGAAATTATAATGTTTATAAATGATTAGTAATGCTATAATTTATGTAATTTTATCAGTTTGTGGAATAAGAAATAATTCGTTTAGAAATTATATATTGCATCATAGCCGATAAGAGACGATAACAATTGCATTCTGATTGGTAAACTACAGTTTATTGTTGCACACAACATTTTATAAACTATAAAAAGTATTTGTTAGTGATTACCAAATGATTTGTAAACCTTCAAGAAATCATTTGTAAAACATATATAAAGATTAAATGGGTACATGGACCAGAAAGCAATTATTAACCATCGATAAAGTATTAACTATCTATCTAAATAATGTTTATAGATGTTTTACAAGGTATTTACTAACCATTTAACAAGGTATTGTAATCATAGGCGGTTACAAATATCTGGTCCATCGATCTATTTAATGTTTATAGATGTTTGACAAACAATTTCTTAAAATCATTTGGCAATCATTAAATATTTAATATAGCATATAAAATGTTGTGTGCAACAATAAACTGTTACAATAACAAATTATAGCATTACTAATAATTAGTAAACATTATGAATTATCATTTCATTGCTTGTTAACAGTAAAATAACTTTTAACAAAGTTTAATCAACTATCAATTTACCATTTTTTATGATTGTTATTATAAACTAGTTTTCAAACATTAGATTTTTTAACATTTATTAATCTGTTTTATATGCTATGCTCACAAATTGAAATTGAAATTCTAATAATTTGGGATTATTTAATTTTAATATTGGCAGTCCTGGACTTCCATACAATGTTTTCTAAATGTCAGTATGACAACAAACGACTAGTGTATTCATTGATTTTCAGTACAAGGAGAAAATGATTTGACATTACGTACCTCTACTCTGACAGGTGTTCCAATAATCATTGTCTTCTCCAGGAGGTTTTCATCAAAAGCTGGAGTGTGGTCGTTCATATCGAGGACGGTGACAAAGACTTCAGACAAGCTGTACTTCCCCTCCGAATCTTCAGCCTTGACGTAGAAGTTGTATTTGGACCTGACCTCTGCGTCCAGGCTGGTCCAGGGCTGCGTGGAGATGAGGCCTGACGACGGCTGGATGGAGAACCTGCAGATTCAGAACAGAGGATGAGTCATAACGTCAGCTGTCCACTCCGTGTCAAACACCAACCAGGTGTTTCTAATTCACAGCACATCACATCCTGTGAACCTCCACATGACTCACATTAATAGTTCACTATGAAAAGAAGATTTACCTCCTTTATTACAGCGAACAAGTTGTCAAAATATACTGATGGTTAACAAGTTAAATGTTGAGTTTATCACCATTTATCTCAGAAATCATGAAGATACAGTAAGCGAACATATCCTCTAGTTGGTCAGAGGTGTTGTAATGTGTACAGCTTTTGAATTTAATTTCTTTAATTTCTTCATTTAATTTGTTTAGTTTTCATTAGTTACATTTATTTTTTGTTTCCTGCCTGCTTTGTCGGTTTCCTGTTCTACTGTAACATGTGAATTTCCTCCCTAATGAGCAATACATTATTAGTTATCAATAGCAATTAATAAAGTCTTAAGTTATTTCCGCCAATTATGTGATGTATGTTTTTTGTCCTGAATATTTGAGTTTATTTGACTATTGATTCTGATAATCTTTTTTTAATTTATTTTATTTTTATTTTTTTATTTTATTTTATTTTATTTTATTTTATTCTAGGCAGATACACTCTTATGAGCTTTTACTAATTCAAGCACATTTCTACATATTGTTATGTGTTTTTCTTTACAGTATTTTTTATTTATCTGATAACTCACCTAGTACTTAACAAATTTAAGTGACATTTGATAGAAAGTTGGGATTGGCCAAGGAATAATAGTTATTTTCTCGTCTGGATCTGGATCAATTAGCACCAACATTTGGCCGTATTTAAAGCACTTTATGTTTTGATTCACACTTTCCTGAGATGTGAGGTGTAGAGAGAGTTTTTTTGGCACCAAATTTGGGATAGAAAATATTTGGGTTAGCCTGAAAATTGTTTTGAATTTGTTTTTTTCATAACTCTCTTTGACATACTGTCTAATTTTAAACTTTGATAACAGGTGCACACTCCTCTTCAAAACTCATCACCACCATCAACCAGTTTTGCATCACTATGTTTTTTCATGCAGATTTGGATCCACAAAATTTCTAAGCTTTCTAAGTATTTCAAAGATCTTACGTGTAGAATATCCAGTGGTTGTACTGAAAACAAACACTGTGGCAAACAGCAGTGCATGCTGTGCGATACACTGCACTAATTTTCACCAAGTTTGTGTCGTTTTTCTACGATCAAAAGCTCCTGCCATCAGATTAATGTCAAAGATGTTATATTCACACAAGTATTTTACACATGATAAATTAATTGACAGCATCGCTGTAGGTTTGGGCTTTCGGAGTGCTTTCCAGTTCAACTTTGGGCGTACTGCCATCTTATTCAGCCGCTTTTTTTCCATCTCATTTTCCACTGTGAAAATTCACAAGTTGCCTTGAAACTGATAACTATCACACAATTAACTCAGGTCGCTGCCTGAAGACGAGCATAAATTCTCACTTTTCCTTTGCTGCGTGCTGCCTTGCTTCTCAAAGCTGCCGTCTCCGTGGCTCCAGCTGTCACATTGCATGTTAATTGGCTCTCCCTATGTGAGATGGGCCAGGCTGTCTATTTTTAACCCTCCAATCCAATTAGGAGATTAGCCAGCATCTTGCAGCCATTTTAGAGCGAGCTGTTTGTGCAGCAGAGGGGCCAATCAAACTGGTTTCCTGCTTACCTCTTCCATCAAAGACACAAAGATGAATCAAGAACTGGGTGTCCTGCTGGCTACCGAACACCAAGCAGTCTTGAGTCGTATGCACATAAAAATAACTTTTATGAAATGTGCTTTGTGGAAGTGCACGAGTTAAGCATCCGATCAGACCAAACCTAAACTGGCAGGAAGGAAATGTTTTTACTTACAAATCCGATCCTGATCCATAAATCGTGTATTTGACTTCACCCCAAGGCCCTGAATCTGGATCATTTGCCTGGAGGACGGGACAGGAAAGAGATTAAAATACTTATAGCACACACAATATGTAGATGTTTTTTTTTTAAACTGGCGTTGGCGGAGGATAACCAGCCAGGGTCTTAAGCTCACGTGGGTGGGGCAGGCTATAAGTCTATTCCTGTGGTGAGTGGGGATGGAGGTATAGGTCAGAATGATTAACCTTGAGGCAAAATTAAGCTTTTTACTCCACTGCGTAGCTTGGACATGTTGCCTGGTTGCAGGATACATACAATATAATGGAAAAGAAGAGACAAATGTGCCAGTATTTCTATTATATATGAATATGTGAATTGCCTGCCTCAGGTATAACGTTAAAGAACATGCCTGAGTGTCACACGGACACATGAATTTCATAACTAGGACCAACAAACACAAAGCCGGGGAGCTTTTTTTTCGTCTGGCGACAACCTGCTTTCATCTAATGAACCTCACAGAGTAATATTGCATTTATTGCAGGATTGATGGATTATATAATCACTTTGGTCGGGTTAAAGCAGACTTTAATCTTGATTGACTCACTGTTACGGACACAACGCTGGAGCCTCCGCGAGAGTTCTCCGGGACCCTGGCGATGTAATACTCGGACGTGAACTTGGGGATGTTGTCGTTGGTGTCCAGCAGGTTGATCACTATGTCAGCTGTCGCACTGAACCGCTCGGGAGTGTCGATCTCCACCGCCAGCAGCTGCAGAGAGACACAAGCAAAGTGTGATTAAATCAGTGCTGAAATGTTCTTAATCGATACGTTTACTGTCAAAACATACTAAGAGTCACACTAGCAGCTCTTTGGGGCTGTAATAGAACATTGTAAAGCAAACTGTTAGGTATGGAAATTAGTTTTTGATATTTGAGGGCGATGTCAGAATAAAAAGAAAAACAATCGCACACAAATAATTTGCAAATATCTAGAACAAACTCCCAGAAAACTGCAGGACACTGGAGGACACAGAGGCACATGATTTTTTTCATGTACTACCGTCACAATATAGCGACCGTTTTATAAAAATAACCTTTTTAATCATATTTGCGCCAATCTCGCCTACTTCAGCTTTGAGAGACGCCTGCAGCAAATCTCATGACAATCTATCCAGTAGTTGTTGAGATATTTCAGTCTGGACCAAAGTGGAGGAAAGACAGACTGCCTTAGCCATCCCTAGAGCCATGCAGATAGCTTGGCTAAAAATGAATTGACAATCATTTTCATAATCGATTACTTGTTTCTAATTTATGAAAAAAAGATGTAAAATATTTTCTAGTTCCAGCATCTCAAATGTGAGAATTTTGTACATATAAAACTCTGCTTTATTTCATTGTAGACTGAACGTCTTTGGGTTTAGGGCTGTTGGTCAGAGGAAACAAACAATTTGAAGACGTCATCTTTGGCTCTAAGCAAAGCAACTATTCGATTGATCAAACAGATAACCGAGAGACTAAGAAAGGGGGGGAAATAATAATGAGTTTCAGCCCCAGATTAAATATTGGAGTCATTTCAATAATACTATAAATATAATTTAGTGATATATGAACTCTAACCTTAAAAGAAAGGGTTTGCCCCTTCTCATAGTCGATGCCAGATGTGTCTTCCACAATGATGGTCACCTGCGCTTCATTGAGGACCGTCTGGGGGACCACTCGCAGCACTCGGCTCGGCCCCACTAGTCTCAGTTTAAATTTAGCGTTTGCTCCCTGCAAAGACAAACAAACAGCAAGAATGTAGTGAATTAGTAACGTAAATAAAAATATAGCTGCCCAAAGAAAACAAGAAAATGAAGATTCATTAGACTCATGATGCATGGAAAACAAAGGAAAAACATCTGGCAGATGTGTTGATGAATGAATGTTAGTGTAGAGGATACGTAGTGGACATTTTGGGAATAAATTCACCTGATCAGAGTCATTGACGGTGATCTTGAAGCCTCGGAGGATCTCCCCTGCGGGAGGATGCTCGTACATGGTGACCTCGAACTTGCTCTGTGGTCCGTTCTGCCCGTAGAAGGTCGGAGGATGGTTGTTGAGATCCACCACCCGGACCGTCACCGTGGTAACATCGTAGTCCTGCAGATTGTTGTTTGGTCCTAACTCAGACGCCTGCGTTTAAAAATGATCAACGCATTCAGTTGTAATAATAGTAGGTTACATTTAGAAGAGTGTAATTCCCAACAAATAACTGGGAGGAAAAAGAAAACATTACCTTGACTATAATCTCATATAATTCATTTGTCAGCAGAGTTGGATAAGTTGTCAGGGTGATGCATCCACTGGTGCTATTTATGTCAAAGACACCATCACTACCTGAAAGGTGATAACAGAGGTGTTTTAAATGTGTCTGATAAAAAGGTAAACAAGATAGCTCTACATTATTTCTTGATGTATTGTTCTTACCATTCATAATGGAGTAATGGATTGAGTTAGGGTCGCCTTGATCTCCATCTTTAGCGTACACAGTGAATATTTCAGAACCCTGGACGAAAAGAAATACGATTAATCTGCTGCATATTTACTGCATGTAAACAAAATCAGCTCCCTCACTGGTGCGTAAAGAAGAAGAGGAGGACTTACAGGAACGGAGACTTCGTAGACGTAGCCAAAGTAAGGGGTTCCTATGAAGGATGGAGGCATGTCCTGGGAATCAAGTACATTGATTGTGATGGTGGCGGTGGAGGTCAACACCTGGTGCTTCCCCTTGTACTTTCCACCTCCATCCTGAGGGAACAAATAGTGAGGCAGAAGGGAGAGTTAGCACATTTTATACTGTTTACAGTAGATTTAATACGTACATATCATCTGTCACTGTCGATATAAATCCTACACGCTGTACATACAGTACATAAACATCTTTATATACTATACACAATCATCCAGTCCATGTTTATACATCCAGTATTTATTTGTATATAGACATTTTTATTTCTTATTTTTATCGTTGGGGCTTTTTATATATATATTTATATAATATTTATATATATACCTATTTTTTTCACTACTTATGTACATTACAGTTCTGTCTATTATTTACCTTTATTTATCCAGCTTTGTTGTCCCTGTTCCTAGCTGTTATTTCTATTTCGGTGTACGTACATTGAGAGAGATGCGTCTCTCAAAGTGTATAAAGTGCTCAGGTATTTAAATAAAAATAAACACGATTCTGACTTTGGATTATACTTTTATCCACGACAAATTATGATAGAACTGTCTTAAAATATGAAAAACAATCTTGTTACACAACATTTTATTTTACATTTGGCAGTTAATGGACACAGTTAATGGGGTTTATGTGATCTCTGTACAGGCTGTCGCCTCTCATCATGTCCTATCTGCAGCACTGAGCTATTTTTGAAATCCCTAGACAGAGATTTTACTTTACTATGAGTACTTTCTCCATTTTTCCCAACTAAAATTATATGATTAGAGGCCTTCCACTGGTCACAAGTAAACAGATGTTCAGCTTGAAATGGCTTGATGAGTTTCTGTTAACTAGCAGAATAGAATTAAAAAATAAGACCAACTAAAATAAAAATACAAGCACTACATAATTGCAAATTGCGCCTTATTGGTTAGTTAAAACTGGGACGTAAACCTCTTAATTCTCTCTTGGCATGTCAAATTCAGTATAATTGGGGACAGTGGAATCTGTAATTTCATTTGCATGGTTCTGTTAATTATGTTGTTATGCTTCAGTGACAGCGAAAGATGCAGAGACAAATTTTTCTGTGGGGACAAAATGCTGCAATGTAATTTCTTAAATTAACCATTAGTGAGTTAAACTGATTATACTGATGGAAATGGTTGCATTACAAATCTTATACATCATATATTTAACTTCTCAGTATCGGATTTGTTATTTACCAAACATCATTAAAATCAGACTGTACGTTATCCGCTCAGACACACAGAGGAGCTGAGGCTAGAAAAACAAACTAGCTCTCTGCATGTCATTACTCACAGTTAGGGCTGTCAATCAAGTAAAATATTTAATCGCACATTTTTTATCTGTTCAAAATGTACCTTAAAGGGAGATTTGTCAAGTATTTAATACTCTTATCAACATGGGAGTGGACAAATATGCTTGCTTTATGCAAATATATGTGTATATGTATTATTGGAAATCAATTAAATTCACAAAACAATGACAAATATTGTCCAGAAACCCTCACAGGTTCTGCATTTAGCATAAAAAATATGCTCAAATCATAACATGGCAAACTGCAGCCCAACAGACAACAACAGCTGTCAGTGTGTCAGTGAGCTGACTTGACTATGACTTGCCCCAAACTGCATGTGATTATCATAAAGTGGGCATGTCTGTAAAGGGGAGACTCGTGGGTACCCATAGAAACAATTTTCATTCACATATCTTGAGGTCAGAGGTCAAGGGACCTCTTTGAAATTGGCCATGCCAGTTTTTCCTCGCCAAAATTTAGCGTAAGTTTGGAGCGTTATTTAACCTCCTTCGCAACAAGCTAGTATGACATGGTTGGTACCAATGGATTCCTTAGGTTTCCTAGTTTCATATGATGCCAGTATCTAGCTTTAAAACTGAAAAAAAATGTAAGTTGTGTTAATGCGTTAAAGAAATGAGCGTATTAAAACAAATTTGCATTAACGCGTTATATAACTTTGACAGCCCTACTCACAATATAAGGATTACACTTCAGGTTACCCACACTGGGAGCAACACTGTCAGCACTCCATCAGACTCACATTTACTTCACATACTGACACTGTGGAAATTCATCAAAGTGTTGGTGTTCAGAAAGCTTATCATGACTGAACTTTTCATGACCTTCGGCCACCAACAGACGGGTTGCTGAGCTGCGTTGTTTCATGTGCAAAATGCCGAGGTAGATTTCAGCCCATTACAATTTTTCCATTTTTAGACTAAACGTGCCTCTTGGAGAAAGGCTGTTGGTGTTATCGATAAACTCTAGTAATTTCATACATTTTCTCTGCTTAGATCTGATTAATGCTAATGTTAAAAAATACAACATGGATGAATCTATAACTTGATTTTATGACATCGGAGAAGACAAACCCAAAGATAAAGGGCGTCATGTGCGACCTCTCACCTTTGCAACCACCGTCACAAAGTGGGTGGGCGTCGTCTCGTAGTCCAAAGTCTCGCCAGGTTTGACTCTCAGGATGCCGCTGTGCCCGTCGATGGTAAACTTGGCAAACGGCAAGGTCTGATAAAGTATAAAGCCACACAGTTAGCGGCGTTTAGGGTGACAGTAAACACAGTTTTTAATCTCACAGTTGACACATGAACAGTAACAACTACTGTGCCGTCAGCTGTTGGCCCGGACCAAAGCTAAGCCCCTATTAAGCCTTCAGTGCCTTGCTCAAATGTAATTGAAATTTAATCCACTAAAGTAAAACCATTTCCAGACTGCTCTCTGGTGTGAGATTAATCTTTCCCTCCACACACTGTCCCATCACTAGTATGCCCTTTTTCTTCCCTCCACATGGCAGCACAGCTCTCATGATGTCAGCGCGACCTCTGGGCTCGCCCCCGAGCGTTAGGGCCACACCGAGCCAGTAAACACTATGTAGATTATAACGGTGCAGTCGTAATATTAAGAATAATATGTAGTGGATTAAAAAGTGGAACCAAAGAATATAAAAACAACAGTAAAAAGTATGTGTGAAACAGTAAAAATATTTAAAAAAAAAGATTGTTTTGCTCTGTATATGTATACGTCTTGTTTGTACGTGCTTCTTTTGTCATATACATAATGTCTATATGCTATTATTTTTATGTGTAAAAAAACATGGTTTAAAAACATGTAACAACTTGAGTATCTTCTGTTTAAAATGGAAAAATAATAAAAATAATTACAAAAATATATATATATAAAATTGTAAAATGAAATGCTTACTCAAGCTTTCAAAATAAGGATTTGGGAACTGAGAGGATCAACTTTTTGGCAGATTTCAGGGTGCATCCCAGTGTGTAGGAGTAAA
This sequence comes from Sebastes umbrosus, assembly GCF_015220745.1. Classification (NCBI taxonomy): domain Eukaryota; kingdom Metazoa; phylum Chordata; class Actinopteri; order Perciformes; family Sebastidae; genus Sebastes; species Sebastes umbrosus. The sequence goes on along the minus strand of NC_051288.1, from coordinate 18,087,148 downwards.
GAGGCCCGGAGATGTAGGCTGGAGCCAAACTACAGCTCTATATGTGATCAGTAAAATCTTATAATAAACTCTGGAATCAACTGGAGGTCATGTACAAGGAAGCTAAAATAGATAAATACAAATAGTAAAAGCCTGGCTGCTGCATTTTGGAGAGAAATTGTCCACCTATTTCCAGAGTAAAGATAGATGCAGTTGTCTGAGCAAGAGAAAATAAAAGCATGAATTACATATTTAGGAAATATTTGGTTTTAAATGTATTGCAAATTTGGATAACTCTTCACCAGAGTCAAAATAAAGATTTAGAGCTGAAAATTCAACACGAAGCCTCCAGTGTGTGTTCCTGAAATTAAGTACCAGACTTGGGCAAACAAAACAGAACAGCCTTGTTTTAAATCAGTTGCAAAATGTTCCAATCTAGCACTCAATTTCTCCAAGACAAAGCTTTAGAGATCCCAGAGTCACAATAGTGCATCATCTGCATAAAAACAAAGCTTTAGGTTACCTGTAAATAATATGAGACGCTGCCTCCTGAGCCCATATCTCTATCCACTGCCTGGACTCTGTAGATGCTACTTCCTGGAGCAGAATCCTAGAAGAGACAAGAGATTTTATAACCCTAAACACACACTTTATTCTCTATTATTTGACTCAGTCAGCAAATTTAGAGGTCATTTGTGTCACAGACAGACCTATAGAAAGGATTTATTGTATTTATTTTATTGTATTGGGTGTATGTATTCGATGTACTGTACCTCTGGGATGTCAATGATGAAAGGCAGGTTTAGAAATTCAGGTGGTTCATCGTTGGAGTCGGTGACAAACACTCGAACTGTCTCAACAACCTGAAAGCAACAAGAAAACAAATTCTCACACATAAAAACACAACAATTGGAATTTATTTCAATATATTTCAAGTCTACATCCTTTTTCAGAGGGAAATATTTCACTGAAAGTGATCAGAAAAAGATATTTCACTTATTTAAATACATTATTTTCTCAAACACAGACTGTAAGCAGAGGATGTTTCCTGCTGTTTGCAGTCTGTCACAGCATCTTTTTTCACAGATCTATCTTTGTTTTTTCTTTCCTCTCACTATTTTTTGTTTCTTTCACATACAGATTCAAGTGTCAACGGTGTGATTAATGCAGTGAATTGAAGACAATGAAGTATGAACAAAATTATATCAGTAAAAACTCACTTTATTGCGACCGTCCGTTATGCTCACGAGCACTGAGATTTCATGTTGTTTCTAGAAAGAAAAGGTGAACATCACTTTGAGCCACAGCGGTGACAGCTTTACAGCAAGTTTTCTTCAAAACAAGAGTCTCATCGACAGGCTGACTCACCTCTCTGTCGAGCTCCTGAATCAGAGTCACGTTTCCTGATTTGGACTCAACCCTAAAATATTCTTTGGAGCCCTTTTCGAAAGTCAGACCGTATCGCACCGGATCGCTCTCTGGATCTGTACCGTTCAGAATGTAGATCTGTGTCCCTGTGGGGTAAAAAAAAAAAAGACAAAAACACAATAATGTCAAACAAAAACATGACAATCATTGGAATCCTTTGTTTCAATACTTGTTTCGGTAACACTTCATTTTACAAGTGCGCAAATTTCATGGTAATTAGGTGATTATTAGCAAGTAACCTTGGAATTACTGCCAATATTTACCTAAAAAATTACTTTGTTTGTCTGTCTTGACTTGGGACTTGACTCTTATTATTATTTTATATCTATTATAAACATTATTTAATGATTACATTCTGCTATTTCCCAATAATAAATTGCAGGTAATTTATTTTATATATTTCCAGGAAAATAATACAAAGTTAAATGATATGCTTTATTTTCATGTCTGCTGGTAAATAGATAATAATTAGCAAATAACTTATTTGAAATTTCTTTAAAAACTCCCTGAATCATCACATCAGCTACCGGGTTACATTTGTGTAGACATTAAGTCACACAATGGGGATATTTGTGCATCAGAAGTGACTTCTATTAGTTTTGGTTTTCCACCTCTGATGAAGAGCAGCTGCTTCTCAAACCTGAGGGCCCTATTTTAACCATTATATGCTATTTCAGCATATCATTATTAAATAATGTTTACAATAAAGTAATTTTCGATAAATGTTGAGGTAAATATTGGGGTAATTTTGGCAGTAATTCCAAAGAAATTTCAACTTGATAATTATCACCTAATTACCATGAAATTTGCTTACCTGTAAAATGAAGCGTTAACCCTTAAATTTCGTGTTTAATAATCAGGTCAGACGAGCCACCATCCATATTGTTTTCTTCCCCGTAAGTCTTGACATACGTCACAATCCAAAAGGTATTACAGTGATTAGCTGGCGCCTCAATACAAGTGTGATAATTTCATCTTTACACCTACGCATGAAAAATGAAACACCTTTAAACGACGCGAGACATCTCCCGCTGAAATTAACCAGATCTGTGATTGTTAAACTTACCAACTGGTGTATCCTCTGAGATGCTGAACAAGGCCATATTCCCATGTGTACTGCTGGGTCCATTATCATAAAAATATGGAGCATAGTCTGATTGCCCTTTAAACAAATAAACAAACCAGTTATTTGAGCACAAGTGACTATATAAAAGCTGAAAAATGTCACATAAATCATATAGATCTGTCTATATTTTGTTCTATTTCTAAGGGAAATGCTTATGTAATTAAGATATAACTGTTGCACTCACTTGCTAAAAAGGGCAGGAACCGAAAGCAGGGAGGAGGAGATGAATTATAAATATATTTAGGTTTATCACAACACAAACATACAAATACATACTATCACACATTTAAATATGGAGTACAGGCAGCATGAGCAGTCTACACTAAGATGGACATGCCCTCTGTGTGTTAGAGGATTAACCAGATAAGAGCAAGGCAAGAAGTCCTAATCACACACAAAGAACAACAACAAAAAGGAAAAGAAAAACCTCACCTGAGGTGAAGTGAAGCATGAGGAGAAACAGTAAAGCATGCGTTTTCTTTTCTTTCTTCATCCTGGTGGCGAGGCAAGGCTTGGCTGGCTCATGTGGAAGGCTTGGTGGAGGGGGAAAGCGAGCAGCGGCGAGCGTCGTGCCCTTCTGGAGGCGTCTCGAGCAGCTCAGGAGGAAGAGGCTGGGGCAGATTCTCAGGCACTAATCCAGTGACGCATCCCTTCCCTCCGCAGACATCTTCCACCACACTGCTCTCTCTCCGATTGCTCCTGAAACACTACACGTGGAGAGAGGAGAGAGTTCAGCTTTCACACAATATGGTGTGATCATCACACCTCTGCATTACACACATGAGGCTCTGCATCAACGATTACTGTTAAATCAGAGACTTTATGACGTAACAGACTTCTCTGCTTTACAGTGTTTGAAAGCAGTGAGTATTATATGAAATTTACTCAAGCTTACACACTGGGAACCTCAAGCAAACATCCTTCTGCCATGTGCTACACATTTGGACACATGGCACATTTGGCTCCTCTCGCTGGTGTTTTAAAGGGTTTCTACAAACTCATTAGTCACAAGCTTCCCCGTGGCTGCTCTCCTTGGCAGCTCGCTGACCAACACAAGCCTCAGCTGCACTTGTGGATCTCAGTTCAGCTCAAAGCACATATGTCATGTTACAGAAGATTTCTTGCCACTAAGCACTGTGTAAAATTGTAAGAAATCCTCCTGCTGTGAATCACCAGCTTAAGCAGGTCAAAACCAAAATGCTGCTCTCAAATTCAGAGAGATATTACCCAAAAATAAACAGCTAAAAGGCCAAAGTGGAAAACTGAGTATGACGTTTTGATCTTGCAGTCTGGCGGCCGAGAGACCGAAACTTACTACTTTTTATTTTTTAACACAATCCCCACTTTGGCCATGGGAGACTTTTGCACCTTTTTACAGATCCGTTTATAAGCAGGCTTGCCTGCTGTTTCAGTAAGATGTGTCAACTGTACTGACTTACTCATTAAGAGGTGCAGTCTTGTGCACTTCCTACTTTCACTGACCAACACAAGCCTCAGATGCACTTGTGGCTCTGTGATGCACTTATAGCAAAGAGGCTTTCAGTCCACTTTCCCCGCGAAGCCCAGTGGCCTGTCAATGACTAACCCTCAAGACACAAAACAAAGCTTTTAGTCAGCAATGTTTGGTTTTAAATTTTCAAACTGCAAGCCTACTTTACATTTTTAGTTCAGTTTAAAGGTGCAGTGTGCAGGATTTGGTGACATCTAGTGGCGTGGTTGCAGATTGCAACCAAACTGAGTACCTTTCCGCTCACTCCTTCCTTTCTAAGACTGCGGTAACGTGAGCCGCCGAGTGCAAAACCGTGGTAACGCCGTTCACCTCGCTCAGAGGCCATCCTTCCCATAGTGACTAACGTCCTAGACTATTAGCCGCTACTGGCTGCTGATTGGTGAGTGTTGTTAAGACGTGTGCTCCAAACAAACGATATGCAAAGCGCCAAAAGCCTACTTTATAACATGCCGTTTATTTATTTAGTACTTGGAGGCACATTACACCTTACAAAATATAATACCAAAGGTAAAATACATGGCTCCTACATTTCCCTTTAGGAGCAACGGAAGTCAAATCCCCTGAAATGCTAAACACTGTCACTTTAATGTACGTATGTCATGTTACAGAAGATGTTTGCCACTAAGCACTGTCCTGGAAATCCTCCTGCTGTGAATCACTTGCAGCTTAAGCAGGTCAAAACTCAAAACGCTGCTCTCAAATTCGGAGGGATACAACCCAAAAATAAACAGCTAAAAAGGCCAAAGTGGAAAACTGAGTGTGACGTTTTGATCTTGTAATCGTATCTGATGACGACCGAGAGCCCGAAACTTCACACTATTTATTTTTTAACACAATTTCCACTTTGGTCCCGGGAGAGTTCAGCACCTTTTTAAAAATCAGATCTGCACGCTTGCCTGCTGTTTCAGCGAGGTGTGTCGACTGTAATTACTTACTCACTAAGAGGTGCAGACTTGTGCACTTCCTACTTTCACAGGTATAAAAATAGTATCTGACGCTCAGTGACACTCACATGCATCTTACTGGCTGGCAGCCACAATGACAAATCTGCTCTGCTCACTAAAATAAACACAGAATCTATGGAGCGTTAAGTGTTTAAAGCCCACCTCGACAGAGCAGACACAAGAATCAACGTTACTGAATATTAAAGATTTAAAAACTAAAACTTGCGTCTTGAAAGCAAATGTTGGAGTGTAATTGTATAAATTATTTAACTTTTTATAAAACTATGCAGAAATAAAAATGCTTAATTTCAAAATATTACATATAAGTAAAAGTACATAAGTGTTATCAGAAAAATGTACTCATGTATTAATAGTAAAAGTACACATTAAGCAAGGTGTCCCCTTTTAGAGTGTTATAATATATATTCTTTAATCGTATTATAAACAACATTTGAGTGTTGTAGTTGGTCGAGGTAGAGCTAATTTTAACAACTTTTACTGTATACGGTTGGGTGCTTTAATCTGTAATAATAAATCATATTTTATAAGCTGTATTTTTTCCACAGAAAATCTGAATCTGCAAAGTAGCTATTAAATGTAGCTGTAGTCAGATAAATGTAGTGGTATAAAAGTATAATTTCCTACTGAAATAGTTTATTAATTAGTTTATATAAAGTAGTATATTTATTAAGTTTAAAGTAGCATTAAGAAATGCTCGGGTAAAGTACAAATACCTAAAAATTTACTGAAATAATGTACTTAGTTGCTATCCAATACTGATACATATATCGAAGAAGAAAGGTAAATATCAGTTGAGGAAGTTTTGGTTGTGTCTAGAAGGTAACCCGCTAATTACGAAAACTTGCAAAAACTCTCGCGGGACTCGCCGCCCGACGACCTGTCCCAACCTTAACTATTCAAGGTCAATGCCTAACTTTAACCATCTCGTGAGAGTATCGCAAATCTGCGTGTTATCTTCTAGACACGACCCAAAGTTTTGGACATATTAAAATATTGACCTGAAGTCTGAAGGATTCATCCTCTGAAGACCATGAATGTTGTACAAAATTTTGTGCCAATCCATTTTGTGCGATAACGAGATATTTCACAGGATTAGTGAAAACTTTCACTGTGAATCTCAAATGTTAAAAATTTCAAGACAATCCATCTGATAGTGAAGTCAGTCTATTTAGGAAATTCACTGAAACGTACACATTGTTTTCTGTAAAAAATATACTCATAACCATTATTCAATGTACACTGAACTTGTTTAAAGTCCCTCTCTCTTTCACATACACACACACACACCACGTCCAGCCTACATTAAGCAGTAAAAACCTTGGATGCTCACCAAATATTGGTCATCAATCTGAAAATGACTGCCAGAGAGCAACTTTTATCCCCAGTAATGCCAGATCTCCACATGCTGAAGCTTTCCCCAATCTCATCCATTATTGCCCTCTTTATCCCTCCCATCTGCAGGCCGTCTCCCCCCCCACCTCACCCCGGATACACAGTACACATGAATCATACGTGTCCTAAACATGAACATGATATGAGATTTAAAACACTCCCTGGCAGCTGTGTGCTCCACGTGTACATGATCTAATGAAGCACCTGCAAATTTACAGATGTTAGCATCTGTTGCAAGTGCCCTGGTTTGGAGGTTTAATTTTAGAGGAGCAGCCAGATGGTGGACAAGAGGATTAGTACGCTAAGCCTTTGTCATCTGCTGCTACACACTGACTGTTTATAGGCAAATACAAGGTGGACCCCCACCGGTCCCTCATAGTCTGGTCAGGGCTGCTGACAGTGGATGACTAACGGTAAAACAATGTACATTTAGGGTTATGTAATGGCAGCGGTGAGACGTTGTGTTTACACCAACATTTCCTCACACTGATTTAAGACGCTGCTCACAATTTATCGTTTGAGTGTTGGTGGTATTACAGCTCACTGAACTTATTTGTAATTGTCTAGCTATAACCAATACATTTCTTATTTCAATGGAATTGCATTGCTAGGCAACACCTTGGGTCCATGTTTACTTCCTGTCAGCTGGTGTCATTCACATACACTGCAACAGGAAGTAAACTGGGACACATTTAGCATGTTTACATTTACAACTGTGAAATGATCTATAGGCACCTAAAACCCACCATTCGATATTTTTTAACAAATTGAGCCGATTATACCATTATTAGATTAGTCCATTCTTTCCAACATTATCATTCTAGAAATACCAGCGTGCAAGTAGACGACGTGTTCAACCAGGATCAATGCAAATTTGTTGGTATTATTCTATTGTAAATATTCCATCATGTGGCTTTCCAAAGATAATTAACTATAAAAAGGAAGTTTAATAATTGATTAAAGAAGAAATTATAAGAACAAAAGTTCATGTCACTTATTCAACCTTATTACGGAGCTTTGTTGAATACTCGATTCTGATTGGTCAATTACGACATTCTACGGTCTGTTATTTCTTTATAACAGACCGTTAATATGGATGCAGTTCTGATCTCAGACCCTGGAGGACCATTTTTGGGTCAAATTATTGATTTCTTAAGTAAGTAGTCGTGTAATAAACACCCTTCAGGGTTTATTTCACAACAATGACCCACTTGCTGTACATCATCCCTTACTTATTAACCACATATGATTTATTACTATGTATATGAATTTTATTCTTATTATAGAGCCAGAAAAATGTAAATAGGCATCCCTTCATTTATGTTAATTAATGTTATTTTTTTACTTTTTATATTTCAATAACAGGTGTTTTGATGACTTGAAATAGCAGCAACAAGCGTTACTAAAAACATTAACAATGGCTTTGTTCTATTCAAGTGTCCCGGTAAGTACAGTGACAGTGTGACAGTGGGGCAGCATGCACATTACCAGGACTCTTAAACTGAAGCAGCCATTGTTAACTGTAGTATTTAATAATAGGGCTTTTCCTACTGTGACATGTCAAAATGTGTTCTGTGAAAAAAGGCCTATGTCAGGATTCATGTCAGCTCAACCTCTGCTGAATTTTCCGATTCACTTTTCAAAATAGGTAACAGCAACTTCTGACAAAAAAAACATAATTTTGGACTTGTTTATTGAATGACTCCTTGTTGAAATTATTGTATATTTTCTCAGAAACATGAACTTAGTGCCCACCGCTTTAACCCATCACAGAAGTGCCATATCAGTGTATACTGGAGCAAGAGCACAGACATTATTGTACTGAGTCTGGACCAATCTACGGTTGACATGTGTGGCATTTCTGTTGCCTTCATTCTTAAAAACAGAAACACAATCAAGATGAAATAAATACAAAACATAAGAATACAAACGACATCTGAGGCAGGCGAAAATGATGCTGAACGACAGATTTAACCCATCTGTGACCCCCAGGATAAACCACATACTTCCACAATCAAGGTAAGAGCTCTCAGCGTGTTATCAATATACACAATGTGTCTTCTTTTGCATCCTCTCCTTCACACTCTTGCAAAGCATTCATGTATATTTACCAGTTAGATAAAACTTGTCACTAAGAGATGACACCTGATGTACGCTGCTAGTAATAAAATATGATTTGGATCAGCTGTGTGGAAGGTAAAACTGAAGCTGAAGTCAGAATGCTAACGTTTACTTCCTTCTACCATTGCCACCAGACAGAATCATCACCATCCTCATGAAGATGTTCAGTGTGTCCATGTAAATCCCCATACACCTGTGTGATAGAGAAGAGAGAGTATGAGACCCACACCTCGGTGCAATGACATAACTGCATTTAAAGTGTACTAGAATATTTCCTGGAGTGACTTACGCGTTAATGGGGTCGTATTTCTGTACACCATAGAGCGGGTGTGTCTCTGCCCTCTTGATGACCTTTTGTGTGTCGTAGAGGAGGAACATGCTGAACAGAATCAGACCTCCGTAGATGGCCACCGAGTACAGGCCTGCTCCGAACGCCGAGTGAGGTGGCAGGAACATTGATCCTGAAGAAGACAAGAAGACTCGCTGTGAGACCGACAAGTACAGATTCAAAGTGACAGCATACAGACATAAATCATGAATTAGCCGATTATCTAATTATAACTTGTATGTATGTAGCTGATCGATCAGCTACCTTCATATGGTTTCTAGAAAAACTACTGAAATGTTCTCAGCAAATGTGCTATATCTGAAGTGCAATATCGTACTGTTTTTATAAGTCAAGCAAATATATATTTTCTATTTAAAACATATTTTTACTCTACTTTTCTTTATTTTTTATTACTGTTTGATACATGTGCACCGTCAGGATTGCGACTTAATTTCGTTGTACTTTGTGCAATGACAATAAAGGAATTATATTCTATTGACCATTATACAGTCGTAATGCCTATATTATAGTACGTGCCATGATCCTAATAAGATTAAGCTATTTATGTATTTGTTTTCTATCTAATTTACTTTTTTTCCACTAACTAATTTCTGTAGTTGATGCAAATTAATTCATACAGTTCACAGATATTCTTTTATTGTGTGAGATCAACCAAATTAATTTGCATAAATCAACTGGATTGGTTGTTTGATCAATTTGTATGTGATTTACTTGTCATTTGTCCAGACGTAATCATGGTAAACACATGTAACACCTGGCGTAGTCCTTAATTAAGTACTCAGTGGAATAATGTAAACATCATGTTGTTTAACTTAACGACATTTTGCTGAGGTACTCACACTTTATCCCCTTTAACTTTACTTTTAACAGAAGTCTGAAAGCCCCAAAACTAGCATTCAGTACTGCCTGTAGTGGACTGAGACAGGGTTTATGAGGTGAAACTGCATTATACTGACCAATAGAAGAAGCGAAGACCACTCCGAAGCCAACAGCCAATGGCCCGCCCATACTGAGGAACTTCTCACTTGGGGCACACATGGCCACAGTGGACAGACCTCCCACGATTCCTGCGGTGTACCAGGCGGCCCTCATCACCAGAGGCCCTCCCAGGAGAGTCAGAGGAGCGATGACAGCGCCCATCACACCTTATTAAAAAATAAAGCAAAAACACAACTGAATACCACATTCAAAACAAACAACAAAATAGATCTGTGCCATACGTCTGGTGTAGAGGTTTCAAATACAACAGCGGCTGTTACTCTGAGCCTTTACATGACTGCCCTCTTGTGTCCAACTGATGCAACTACATAACAGAAATAACAGGGCTGAGTGGGACAACATAACAGATCAATCACTTTCTACTAGAAATTGTCTTACAAACCTGCATGGAGCATCCAAGCGAGGTGTTTGGGCATTGGGCTGTGCTCATATGAAATGGACCTGACCAGCATGCCGGCACCAATCATAGCCGCAAAAGTTGCTCCAATAGCCTGGAGTAGAACAAACATCAGACATTCATGTTAATAACCTGTACATGCACCTACAAATGCTAAATAATTATGAGTCATTATTGAACAGTATAAATATTATTAGGATTTTCCTTGACCAAAGAAAAACTGAGTTTCTCCACAAAGAATCTCACCAAAGCCCCACTTTAAATCTTGTGTTTACCAGAGATGTGCTCATAAGTTTCTTGAAAATAAGTCATTCAGCATGGAAAAAGCATAAAAAAAAACTAATCGAAAACTAAAACTAAAGATAACTTAGTAGACTGAAACCAAAACAACCGATTAGTTGACCAATCGACTAAGAGGGGGCCGCTCTAGATATTACTAAACCAGCTCCACGGTGTATTTGCCTTCAATTTAATTTGATAATAAATGTTGCAATGCAGAGAGGACCTATGTTGGGTCTACTTGAGTTACGAAGCTTACCAGCCAGGATCCTCTCATCATCAGACCCATCATGGCCGGGGTTCTGCTCACTGCTACAGCTGACAAAGCTGTCAGTCCAATACTGCCTGCAAAGTACATGTAGGTGGAGTGGATCCTGTCCTTCACGTACTGAGGCCAGATCCTGCACAGAGAGGGAAGAGCTGGGTGAAAATGGAGCTCTTAGATGGTAACAAATACGGTTTAATGACATGTGCTTCAAAACAAAATGAAAGAGTTGCTGTTACTCACACTGCTTTCTCAATTGCACCGATTTCATTGGACATGCCGAGTCCATAGTAGCACAGAGCTCCGAGGCCAACTGCTGCTCCTCCAGCCAGGATTATTCTTCCCATGCTGTCAACTGTGGACAAAACGATAACCATTTTACACACATCTTCAAATGTTTTCCATTGCATTATGTTAATAAACTTAATAGTGTTACAGATAAACACAGGGAATGTAACAGGTTAAATGTTTGATTTGTGACTCAAAAAGAAATTTGGCATTATGGCAATTGAGATAGACATTAAAGAAAGCTCCAAACTATGTGAGTTCATTATATTTTGGCATTATTACTTAGCATATTTTGGAGTTCATTATATAACTATGGCTTATTTAAGAGATGAGCATAAAACTCCAGTTATGTAACAGTACACTCTATGCAACAGCATGTAACAGTATATTTGACTAGTATACGTAATGGTAATTACTTCTAATGGCGGTATCTGTTGCTGGCTCAAAAGCTGCTTCTTTGAGCTTGTCCCTGGCCGTCTTCCCGCGGCCGAAACCAAATCTGGCCTTAGAGGAAAAACCCTGGTGAAAGAAAAACACACTTAACACAAAACTAAAATTGTTGATTTAGTGGCTGGGATTTCACATCAAAACAATCAAGGAGTGCTGTGGATACATCCTTTTATTGAACTTTCAATCATCATTTCACAGTATAGGTGTTTTGCTTGCAGTCTTACTGACAACAACTTCCACTGAGGTTAATTCAATTAATAAGAGTACCGATGGGACAAGATGGCTGCTGCGGGGTTCAAAATTTGTGACCCATCAATTACAGGACAGTTCTTTAAGCCTTTTGTCAGACCTCTGATTTTATAATGACACTACCATTCATTCTGAATATCAGGCTGACATTTCCTACCATGCAGGTCACTCTACGGTTAATAACTTTACTCCAAACCACAGCCATGGTAGAGGCAATTGGTAAAATATGAGGCATCAAACCTGCTTAAAACAAAAGTTTACATAAACATTTAGGCCCAATTCCAAAACACCCCCTACACCCTCTCCCTACCCACTTCCACTCCGTTTGCGCGTTCACGTGGAGGGTCCGCCATATTAAGTGCCATTCCAAACCAATTCATGGGGAGTGGAAGTAGTTTATGAAACCCTCCAACAGCGAGTCTGCATCGATGCCGACTTAACCACCTGCCCTTACCGACAACGTACAATGCCGTTTTGTGTTCGTCATGGAACAAGATCCAATGTCAGTTCCGTGCGACTACCAGTAAAAACATTTGTAACGCTTGTTAACTGCTCAAACTGATAGGCATTTAATTTATTCTACTTTATTGTCATACAGACGTCAACAACATAAAGTAAGTAGATTGTATTTAGGATCAAATATACCCTTGTCTAGACTAGAAAACGGTAGACATGTTCATTAGACTGTATATATATATTTATAATTTTTTACCCCCATCAGGGGCTGTAGCCCCATAATTTATTATATCTTCAACTGTGTAATACTGACTAAACAGTGTAATAATTTAGTGCAATAACTGGCATTAACACTGCATGTATTTATACAGAACATTAATATTTTATTTGTTATTATTATTAACAATACTCTTGCATTTTTATAAATGCATGCATTTATATTATTTACATATATCTTATTTTTCCGCAGTATTTTTTGCACTGTCGTTATATATATTTCTTATTTAAATTTTCTTATGATTTCTTTATTTTATATATTTATATCTATATCTTAGTCTGCTTCTATCCTATGCAGATATTGTTTGCTGTCTTCACCCATCCTTCAACAGAAGATACACAAACCAAAAAATGTGCAAGACAAATTGAAAATAGTTTTTGTTAAGGGAACACAGATATAGATGTGTTATATGCATTGTTTTCTTTGCATTCAGTGCCCCCACTTTAATCCTCTGAGTATTTCAATATCTGCTGTGACTCAAGATGAATAAGAGATTCTTCTAACCTAGTCTAACCTTAGTATAGTGGTACAAAGTAATGGTAGTTGTGTGTGTGTGGTGCTGCAGCAATCAGAAAGCTTAGAGAAGTGTCAGAGAGCATTGGATGCCAGACAGCCTGTTGGGTGTTGGGTGTTAACCTTACAGTACCTGCTGAGGCCTGAGCAGAGGAGGACAGGCCTTCATGGTGGATCCTCTCAGGGCTGGAGAGCTCTGTGACAACACAGGACGGAGCCCAGTGAGAGGAAGACTCCTCAGGCACGTCAGCCTCGCCACCAACATGGTCACAATGTTTTATTATCCTGTATCAGTCTGAAAGAGAAACAGAGAGTCAGGTAACTTACATCAATGTTACATCATGTTTGAACACATTTGTACACATATTAGTCAGTTAGGCAACAGGCAACATATTAGTTAGGCAACAGTACAGTACTGTACTGCAGTAACTGGACAGTTAGTGAACATAAACTTTGGTAACAGAACATTTCATGATAGCAAACTAAGCTACATAACGTTAGATAACACATGCTAGCTGCGTAACGTTTAAGTCTTTGGGGACTTCCGGTATTACAATGCTTACTCAAACCACATAAACTAACTATTACCACTAACAACACATTTTCTGATTTAAGATGGTTAATTCCCAGACATTTAGATGTATATTAGTTACATACCGAGAGAGAAACGTCTGTTGTCGTTCACCTTTCCAGAATGACGTGCGCAGCTCTCTGACGCACTTGTTTTGCAACCTTCGAGAAAATTTCTCTACGTAGTACGTCATCAGTAGGCGACAAGTTTGATGGGAGTTGTAGTTCTAAATCGGGTTGCATTTATAATCTGTGGTTTAAAGAGTATTCAGATCCAAGAAGTAATAAATAGCAATATTTAAATGAAAAAAATACTCCTTTATAAAAAAATACTGCTTTCAGTATATATATATATATATATAATAGAATATAGAATTAGAATAGAATATATAATATAAGTGAATATAAAATAGAATATATATATATATATATATATATATATATATATATATATTTGAAGTACCCTTTTCTGACAACACGTTTTTCTTTTACTTAAAACACTGAAAGCAGTATTTCTTTTAAAAAAAGTATTTTTTACATTTAAATGTTGCCATTTGCTTCTTGGATATACATATATACATACATATATATATATATATATATATATATATATATATATATATATATACATACATATATATATATATATACGTATATATATACATATATATATATATATATACATACATATATATATATATACATATATATATATATATATATATACATATATACATATATATATATATATATACATACATATATATATATATACATATATATATATATATATATATATATATATATATATATATATACATACATACATATATATATATATATACATACATATATATATATATATATGTATATATATATATACACATATATATATATATATATACATTATAATAATGATATAACTAATACGCAAATGCCCACTTTCAGAGTGTTATCATTTCACACTATATCATTGTTTTATTATTACTGATGCAGTAAGGAGTGATAACCTATGTTACTGCTGTAAGAAAAAGCTCATTTTAAATACTTGACATATAAGTAGGCCTTCAAATACATATAAAAACTATCATATTAAGAACATATATAGGCTAATATATGTCAATAATATGTCATATATGTAAAATCTTAATCTGCAAAGTAACAAAATACAGCTGTCAACTAAATGTAGTAGAGTAAAAAGTAGGTTATATTTACTTTGGAAATGTAGTAACCTACAAGTATAGCAGCCTACTTGAGTAAATGACTTGCTTTTTAATATTTAATTTAACTCATATTAAAATCACATTATATACACAATCTATAAGTGTTTTGTAATTATCCACATGCAGGTCAGTGTATAAATTGAGACGCACATTGTGTATTTCTCCACTAGGTGGAGTGCTTACCTCTTGTTTTTTTTGTGACTACATCAATAAGTATTAAAAACATAAAATATGCCAAAATAAAAGCAACAAATATGACAGTAACAAGCCCCTAACATTGATTATCATGTGTTTTATGTGTATAAAGTTTGTTTGCTATCTATTATCAGACTAGTTGGGCTCTGTGAGGGGTGGTGTCAGTGCTCCTCCTGTCTGAAGCTCCACTCCTTTGGACCAAACTTCCCCCATGTGATTCACTGAGTCTCAACTGTTGCACATACTTGTCTTGCACATGTCATTCAGTTGACCGGGCAGCCTGACCTGCAGACTCCTCCAACATGAGTCCATCTGATCCACAGGTTTCACTCACTAAAACTAGTTCTACTGCTTCTTCTTCTTCTTCTTTTGGATTGGATTGTTTTTTGTCACACAAGTGAAGTATTTTTGGGAAGTAATGGAATTAATTTCTATCCGGAGACGCTCTTTGAAGAAAGGTTTATCGACTTCACGCATGAACCGAAGCGGGACGCCTTCAGACGCCGCAGCTCATCATGATGGTGGGTATATGGAGATACTTTATAAATAACTAAAAGCTATAAACTAATAATAGCATATCACATGGGAGGACGGTTAAGCTCGGATGACCACACAAGGAAAAAAACAACATTGTTGTTGATATCAGACATAAAAGTGGTCTTTCTTTAAGTGTCTTCTTATTAAGAAAGCATGACTTCAGTTTGGCCGCTTTGCCCTTTTGACCTTTGAATGCAGCGCATGCTCTCCAGGGACCGTAACCGCTGTTGCATTAAAGAAGTCAGACTTTTTATGCACTGAGGTTTCTGTTCAACCTGTTTATGAATTAACAGCGTGTTCTGGATTTATAGTAATATCATGCATGCATACTTTGTTTTTTTTCCTTGTGCAGCATGACCACATAGACCCAAACATACAGTATTCTATCAACAAACATTCATCTCACCTACACTCCGACCTTAATTAAACCTGCTGCCTACAGGCCATGCTCCTGTCTCCTTTTAGGCGAGATCCAAACAAGAAAGAGCTGGTCAAAACCTCTTTTTGATGTTACAGATAATAACTCACCCAATAACTCTCACTGAAACAGACATATACCCTCAGTTGAACTTTCCAAACAAATAGATAATGATTGAACACAGCCGACCTGGTTTTCCTTTGGCAAGTGGCCGAGGTATACACATGCTATAATACACTCCATATATAGATAGATAGAAAATAATGCACTAGTCATTTGTATCGTGATATTGATCCACTTTATATCATGATTTTAAATTGTACATTTTCTGGAAAGTAAATTAAGAAACATCTTTATATATAAAATACCCAGATGGGAATGTTTATGTTTGACCTGAAAGTAACAATGCATCCCATTTTTCTTATACGTTGGTGATATGTTTATATTAGGGCTGTCAATATATAAAAAATATTTAATCGTGATTAATCTCAAATTAATCGCACATTTTTTATCTGTTCAAAATGTACCTTAATGGGAGATTTGTCAAGTATTTAATACTCTTATCAACATGGGAGTGGGCAAATGTGATTGTTTTATGCAAATGTATGTATATATTTATTATTGGAAATCAATTAACAACACAAAACAATGAGAAATATTGTCCAGAAACCCTCGCAGGTACTACATTTAGCATAAGAAAATATGCTCAAATCATAACATGGCAAACTGAAGCCCAACAGGCAACAACAGCTGTCAGTGTGTCAGTGTGCTGACTTGACTATGACTTGCCCCCAAACTGCATGTGATTATCATAAAGTGGGCATGTCTGTAAAGGGGAGACTCGTGGGTACCCATAGAACCCATTTTCATTCACATATCTTGAGGTCAGAGGTCAAGGGGCCCCTTTGAAAAAGGCCATGCCAGTTTTTCCTCGCCAAAATTTAGTTTTAAATTAACAAGCTAGTATGACATGGTTGGTTTCAAAAGTTTTGTACTTTTTAGTGTGTTATTTTTGTATATGGAGACACACCATCCTGTAATTATCACGCCTAAATACAGAGAGAATCCTGTTGTAATGGGACTGAAATGGGATATTCTGTGTACTTTTACAACTCTAAAGTGTACACTTACTGTATATCTCAGGCATTGTAAGTTTGGTTGGGTGGTGTTTAATTTGTCTTCACATAAGATTTACATTAAACAAGAGGCAGCCATTAAAAGCATTTGTAGCAAAATGATAAATGGTGCAGTGGCGGTTTTGTTATGAGCAGATGATCAAAAGTGTCATATGCCTCAGTGGTTTGTGAATATTCAACAATGTCAGCTCATGTGTGTTTTCTTTTTTTTTTTTTTTTACTCAACACAGCAGATGCAATAAGCTGAGATAATTGGTGTACATCTAATTTACCATATAAATGACAAAACCTCAGACCACTTATTCTCGTGATGAATTGTTGATGTGGTTTTCTTTGTGTTTATTTTAAATCATATATGAAGAGAACTAAAACTGCTTGAATTCATATTCAAGTACTGTAAATGTATGTTAAAGGAACAGTGTGTAACATTCCGGGGGATCTATTAGCAGATATTAAATATAATATTCATAACTATGTTTTCTTTAGTGTATAATCACCTGACACTAAGAATCGTTGTGTTTTCGTTAGCTTACAAAACATACTTATTCATATTATATTCCATTTCTGCCAACAGATCTCCCTAAATGTTACAACACTGGTCCTTTAACGGTTGATCGATAAACTACTAGCTTACTACGTCTCTGCTCTGCGTGTTGTACTACATCACTTGCTGCAGCCATCCGCGGACTATTTTTTATAGTGACAAAGACAAACATAATCCGCGACAAAATCAGTTTCTTTCCAAACGTAATTGGGAATGCAGTTTAGTTGTATGGGAACGTCATTTTTGGGAGAAAGGGCTGGCCACAGATACCGGATTTTTTGTCTTTGTCTTTTGTCTTTTTGTCAGAGCACTTGATTTATTGATTACTGTCGGGATGTAAAGAGAATTTCAACAAATATATTTGAAAAAAATTCTATAATACATTACCCACCCTAGCTTTACTCGTTCACTCGTGTTATTCATTCAGCCAAATCCTTTTTTGTGTTTGTCTAAATTTGTTCAGGAACAGTCAAAGTAGAAAATAAACTGCTGAACAAATATGCTGTTTCTATAACGGTAAATTTACTCAGATCCTCTGTTGGTTTACTTACACAAACTGTAACTGTATTTAAACAATGTTAAACGACCACTGAAGACTTGAGGACTGAGTAATTTCCTGTGGTGCAGCTGACTATCTGACATGTACCACATGCCTTGTAACATCTGGGGGTTAGTCACTGACCCCGTGACGTGTGAGTGACCTGGGTGTTTATGTTCTGCCATCTCAGCCCAAAGGAGGTTTAGAGTCACTCCTGTGTAAAGAGACCTTTTGTGGTTGTGGCATGCGGCAGGGTGGTGCAAGACGGAGCTGATTTTTCCTCCCGGTGAAAAACGTGTCTCAGTACACAAGCTGTTCACCTTTTCATTACGCGCCGTTCCACGTCAACAGTGCTCTCTATTGGAGCTGTAAACTTCTCATTCCCTCTCTAGAGAATTTCACAGGCAGTGTCCAACCATTCCCTGTGTTTAGACTGCAGTCGTTTGGACTGGCTTCTGTGCTCGACACTGGCCCGGGACAGAGGTCGCAACAGGATGTGAGAACTGGACCTCCAGACGTGTTGAAACTCAAAGACATTTGGGCTCATCAGGATTCAGAAAACGATGCTCTCATGTATCAGGCTTCCTACTGTACACAGTGCTGCTTGTTTCGTGTCAAACACACGACCACCTTGCTGTAGTCAGCGAGTGAGAAGGTTGGTCTGTTTGTTGGTTGTGGCTCTGCTGATTAATAGCAGCAGTTTCACTAATGTGTCGGCCCCCGAGGCTAGACCTGCAATCATGGACACACTCAGGAGTCTGTGCTTAGCACCTGACGGATCCAGTAAACAAATGTTTTCACAAACCCAGACGTCTGATTCAGGATTTTAAAAAGACTGACTGTACACCTTCTGTGTGCTTACTTTAAATTATTCTAAATTTCTAACGTTGGCATTTTTGTGGGCACACATCACGCTGACGCAATGCCAATTTCCTCAGGGTGTCTCATTTAGTCTTGCAGTGTTATTGACCCTTTCTCTGGCAGACGAGGTAAGGCAGGATTATGCTAAAATCCGAAGATTAGTCAGGGATCTGAGCCAAGCTGCCATTATCTTAAAATATCAATCTTTCAAAAATGTGCAGGACATTCCCAAATACACACAGGCATCATTAAATCCACCCTTATCTTCATTTGACTCCCTACTGCCTGCCCTCTGCAGAGTAACAAGAACTGAACGTCCCGCAGGCTCAGAGAGCTGCAATTTATGGCTCCATGACAAGCAGGTTTTCCCCTTCAATTTCAGCACTGTGCACTTATACCTCTCAACGCTTGGACGTGTGTCCAATCAGTGTTTTAGAGGCACAAAGACATAATATGGGGAAGCCCGCCGCCAGATGGTCTACTGTACCAGAAGCCCCATGTCACTGACGGCCTCTGTTGAAAAGATCTCCTCCCGGTGTTGACATGAAGCGGCAGCTGGCAGTTTGGGCCACGCTGCTCTGCTAACTATCAGTGGGAGGTCAGATTATCACTCTAACCCTGAGTTTTTTAAGCAAGCAGTTTTGCAGTTGTGGAATTAACAGTTTAATTACAAAATTGTGCTTAAATGCAGTGTCTCACTTGATTTTATTTCTCGCAATTGCTTCTACAAAGGCTGACTCATAAACGCAGCTTTTATATGCACACCAGCCTTCTGTCTTGCAGGGTGGGCGGGCATGTTCCTGAAATGCACTGGTGCACTTCAAGATAACAAGGACTTCCTCGTAGGAAGAACTGGCATAGATTTCGGTCTAAAACACTCAGCTATTTTCTATTCTTACCCTCTCAAGATATGATTATTTTTGTCTCTGAGTAAATGCCTCCATTGTTGGTTTTTGCAGAACACAGCACAGTAGTGTTGCGAACGAATAAAAAATATAGAAAGAAAAGAGGCATGGGAAAGAGAAGTGCTCTGTATGACCACTACTCTGAGTCAGCATCACAGTGCAGTTTTATATATGCAGCAATAGACTGTCAACTTCCCCATTTTCTATGAGTGGTTAAAACAAATACCTTGATGTGTTTCGACAGAAAGAATTGAGACCAAAGTAGGTTTACTCTCCGCCGTGCTCAAATGTGCAAAATGTGTAACTGACAGGTTGATGTTCGTTTCATTTACAGGATGAAACATCACCTACAACGGGGAATACAAATAACTGGAAGGCTCTTTAAGAAGGCGACTGGAGACATTGCAAGATTGGCAGAACCCATTAAGAAGCAGTCTGTAATAGCATATCCAGGCACAGCTACATCCAAGAATGAGGATCAAATACACAATATCCATCGTCTTTTTTGTGGTACTTGTTATCATTGAGAAGGAAAACAACATTATCTCAAGGTAAGTCCATTTCAGCGATCAATGGAGTGATTCCCAGCAGGTTCGTGCGTGTTTATCTCGTCCAAGCTTTAAACAGATATTTGATAAAAACCCCTTCAGCAACACAAAGTTGCTGCAAATGTTGAGTTAAATAACACAGCTATGACTTCTTCGTATGAAAGAATATAACTCTGTGATTCCTCTCACACTTTCAGGGTGTCAGATAAGCTCGCCTTAAAGCAGACCCCCCAGACCCCGCTACAGCCCAGTGGTGTCTCCCACATACTGCTGAAGCACAATGGTTCCGTAACCTCACTCAGTAAGGTGGACTCGGCCTTCATGCTAATGAAGCGGCGCCTGGAGAACTACAGCCAGCACCAGCAGGTGGCGACGAGGGGCAGGAAACACATCCTCCTGTTAGCCACCACCAGGACGGGCTCCTCGTTCGTGGGCGAGTTCTTCAACCAGCAGGGCGACAACATGTTTTACCTGTTTGAGCCGCTGTGGCACGTGGAGAAGATGCTGACACTGGAGACCGGCGGCACCAACGCCACGGCGGCAGCCAAGGCGTACCGCGAAGTGCTCCAGCAGCTCCTCCTGTGCGACTTCTCCCTGCTGGAGAGCTTCATTGAACCCCTCCCGGTGGACCACATCACCGCCGGCCTCTTCCGCAGGGAGTCCAGCAGCTCTCTGTGCGAGGAGTCAGTCTGCAGCCCCGTCATCAAAGGGGTCTTTGAGCCTTATCGCTGCAGGACCAGACGCTGTGGGCCCCTGAACCTGACCATGGCGTCTCAGTCCTGCCTCCAAAAGGATCACAGGGCCATCAAGTCAGTGAGGGTGCGCCAGCTGGAAAACCTCCGTCCTCTGGCTGAGGACCCGCGCCTCGACGTGAAGTTCATTCAGCTGGTTCGGGATCCTCGGGCGGTACTAGCCTCGCGCATGGTGGCCTTTGAAGCCAAATACAAGAACTGGAAGCAGTGGGCTGCGGATGGGGATGTGCCCATTGATGACTATGAAGTGAGAAAGCTGAAAGGGAACTGTGACAACATCAGGATGTCAGCGGAGATCGGCCTCAGGCAGCCACCTTGGCTGCGCAGGCGCTACATGCTGGTGCGGTACGAGGACATCGCCCGGTTCCCCATG
This sequence comes from Sebastes umbrosus, assembly GCF_015220745.1. NCBI lineage: Eukaryota > Metazoa > Chordata > Actinopteri > Perciformes > Sebastidae > Sebastes > Sebastes umbrosus. The sequence continues at coordinate 18,065,505 of NC_051288.1, read as the reverse complement.
AGGAAGGCGACGGAGATGTACAAGTTCACTGGAATCCCGTTCACTCCACAAGTGAAATCCTGGATCCTGAAGAACACCCAGGCCTCCAAGGAGACCAGCGGAGTTTACTCCACACAGAAAAACTCCTCCGAACAAGTAGAGAAGTGGCGGTTCCGCTTACCGTTCAAAATAGCTCAGGTTGTACAGAGAGTTTGTGGACGAACGTTGAAGCTTTTCGGGTATAAAATTGTTACCAGCGAAGAAATGCTGACTGATAAGTCTATCAGTCTGATTGAGGACAAAGTGTTCAACTTTGTATAGACTTTGACAGACGTGAACTCTGAACCCTGAAGCAGGAAAAAACAGCTATATGGAAAACTCTGGAATGACTGATATTTATTAGGGTAATTTATCCTGATACAGAGAGCTTTATATTTTCTGAGTGTGTGCTATTTAAAGTTTTTTACTATTTAAAATAGTTTGATGAAGAAAATGTATTGTTGAGCGGAAAATTAATTATAAAGCTTTTAACTATTGATGCAAGGGTGTATATTGAGACTTCACGTATGGTGAAAATAGGAAGCTATCTTTGTTTTTGCACTCCGGACTATCTTCTCTGTCCAAACTGTATCATTGGCTTGTCCTGCAATCCTGTCCAAATTTAACTTCTTAGAAAATAAGAAAGTCCCTGAGGGAGATAGCTTTGGGTTTGTGAACAAGAATGAACTGTTTCAAACACTTCCAGGAACCTCCGTTAGTTATTTTTGTTCAGCGACTTACAGTAGGCTGCTTTTACGCCAAAGAAACTTGAAACGAAATGTCTATGCAAAGCCAAATCAATGAATTGCTTTGTATAGCAATGCTTATGGCAGGAAGAAGAAATGTAAATGTTTTGTCAGGTAATTTCTACGCATGAGATTTAGAAGTAATGTCCCATGCTGATTTATTTATGTCTTCTTTGCTAAAAGTGATAATGACTCCAGCTCTGAATGTGCTCCACAGGTTGTAATCCCCCCCAGCAGGGGTACTTTTCTTGCACACATATACTGTAGTTTGCTGTACATGCATGTTTGTAATTGGCCAAACGTTGTTTCGAACTTGTCCTCGGGATTGTAAAGACCCCATACTGTTAAAACAGATGTATACACGGCCACTGTATGCAAACATTCCAACTGCAGCTGGTTTGCAGGATTGTGCGAGGTTTGTCGGCAGGTCTGTCTGTTGACACAAGTCTCTTGGCTGGTGATAAAAAGAGGCCCTGATACGCTGACTTGCCAGACTGTTTGCTGATGTTCCAGTCTGTTCCTTTGGCATTTTGTTTGTAACAATAAACCTTCTTTTACATTAACTGTAAAGCATCTCCCTTTTGGCCTGCATCCGTAACTGTGGCAAAACTGTCATTTTAGTTAACTTGTCTGAGTTTCACATCAACTGACATGAGCACAACTTCCCCATTTCATTATCTTTGTCAGTTTCATATTTGTTTAATCATCACAGAGGTTAACCATGCAAGGAAGCAGATGTGGCAGATCAATGCAAAATACCCATGTGGTATAAAATAAAAGGTCAATAAATCTGTCAATAAAAAGTAAACAGCTCACCTGCAATAAATTCTACCTTCGTAAAGCTTCTAATGGAGTATCCCACTTCAATCAGTGTCAGTGGGGGTCTGCTTGTAACTAAAGCCTGTCTTTTCCGATGCAAACACAGACATTAGTAAAAGAGGAACGGTGGGCACAAGCAAACTCACCAACACTGAAAGACCCTTCACAGATTATTGGTTAACAACACTACGAAGTCACAGTTCAATCAACACTTCCCTGACACAGTCTCAAACAAGACTAAAAGTCTACAGCCACGCTAGCAGCTCTGTGAGGCTGTACTTTGGCACAGTGGTGCAGGTCTAATGTTGTTTATTAAAGTATTGGACTAATTGAAATTTTGACCGGATGTTCGCACAAGATCAGAAGTTATTATTTATCCTGAGAGGGACATGAATGTGTGCCCCAAATTTAAATTTTCAGTCTGAAAAAGCTGAGAGGAAGGCTGCATTGTGCACAGGCTTGCAGCTGGTTATTGCCAGAGAGGCAGTGGTGATCTCTCTGGTCATGGCGGTCCAGTAACCAGAGGAGCGCTGGGACACACCCGTCTGAAGCTTAGAATATTTGCCACCGAAGATCTGGTGCCCAAAGAAATTGGTACTGGGGACCGCCCTGGCATTACGTATTTCTGCCCACGTAGTTGTTGTGTGTGGATTGAAATCACAATTGCATTTACACTTTTATTCAATGTGGTCAGAATGCGTCACTGACCACCTCCGGAGGTGGTTTGGCTGGTCGATCGCAATCTGTCCTCAATGCGTTTTGGGTGCATTTACACCTGTACTTTCATGTGGTCAAGCACTATCCGATTGCAATCCGATCACCCAAAATGCATTTAAAGGTGTAAAGGGGATGTGGTTTACATTAATGGTGCCTTCAAATGGGGTCGTGTTTACCGTGTTCACGAGAAGAGTCCATATGAACGCCCCACTCTTGTGGTTTCCACGACCTGGAAAGTTTCTGAAAGCTCTGAGTTCATGACTTGTGACGTGTTTGTTGATATATCAGAAGTGGCGGAGATCATAGAAGTAAATTTTTCGGTGCATAATAAGTTCATATATTGTAATTTTAGTCGTATATTGTTTTTCTTTGTAATTTTAAAATAGGTCTGAGGAAAATGTTGATATTCCCATCGGCCTCATCTTTTCCCTCTGTCTTTATGCCTTTGCATTTACAGCATTTTGTTACCCACTTGCTAACTTGGTAAATTCTTAGCCTCTGTAGCTTCTAGACGCCGACAGTAACATTAATATTGCTGTTGCTTAGCAGCAGTGCTCTCACGACTTAACCACTTGAACGCCAAGCATATCGTGTACACGACTTCCCATATTGTAAACACGAGCTCACGAGTTTCATTTGAAGGCACGATTATTTGTGTGCATTCAAGAGTTTGCTGAGCTGTTTTGTACAAAAAACAAACAAACATACAAAAAGAAACATTAACAGTTTAATAGTTTTAGTTGTGTATCTGAAGCAGTTCCTGTTTTGGTGGTTAATTGAAGTGTGTCTGTTTTTTCTTTGGTTCCATCTAAACCAAATATTTAAGCTTCCTGCACACTGACTAGTTTGTCCCTGAGGAGGCACGAAGGAAGTATACTGGAGGCAGCTGCCTTGACTTCCAGTGTGTTTACCACTGTGGGCCCGTCTATTTAAGTCTCTAAACCTAGTAATTACCAACTTTACATATAATGTGGTCCGAGTCATTTTGGTCCACCTGACCCCACCCGCTTACAGAAACGCAGGGAGGCAGTCGTTTATACAATCTTTCTGCCTCAGTCATTCTCTTTTACACAAAAAAGTGACTTCTTTTCTTTAAATATTTATTAATTCGCTCATCTGAGCTGTCACACATTGCTAAGCAAAGCCACATCAGAGCACTCGAAGCACATTCACTCCTATCAACAGATCATTATCTGGTTAGTTTGGGCTGGTTGTTCTATTTTAATAAAAAGTGTTCCCAGGTCTGCAGCTTCTGAAGAGTCTAATGAGAAGAGGTTCAGCATTCATAAACTCTTATATTGGAGTAGCTTTATGTGGGACGTGTGGAGGGTGGAGTAACTGTATGGTTGGAGCAAATATAGAATAACCACTTTCTGCTGAGTTAAAGCCTTTTCACCCCCCCTCTGCAGTAAAACGAGGGCATTTAGGTAACCCCACCCTCCCACTCGGTTATATGGTGCCCTGCCACATCAACCATGAGGGGTTTTAAAATATGCAAAACAGCCCGAGCAGAGTATCTAAATGATACCTTGCTGTAAAGATGTGATGAACAGACACACAATTGAGTCAATTCAGACGTGTCTCAGAGCTACGCATAAAACTTGTGGTGTTGCAGGCGATAATGATGGTTGAGGAGGAGACATAAATCTAAACACGCAGTAAATAATCTCACACTGAGGAATGCAATTCATAAAACTCAGGTTGTTGCATGTGATAATGTGCGAGGTGTGGGCGCAGAATTCCAATGCACAAAACTCACTGATGAGTGATGAGGAGACAAATTAAGCAGTTTTCATCTGTCATATAAAACTGGCGCATTGGCAATGTCACTATTATTGAGTTTTCTCTCATCTTTGACCATTTCACAACTATACATAAAATCCATAGGGGCAGTTTTCCAGTGTATCAGCAGAAGTTGCCTAAAGCAGCTCTGTGGAGAACTTTGCATAGGAAGCACTTCTAGTCCAATATCATGCTGCTTCAAATAAAAATGCTGGCAATAAAACCTGTTTTTCGCAGGCATTTATTGACACCGGATCAAATGTCACAGGAACTGTCTCGCTGTTAATACAGCCAGACATTTTTTTTAATTTTGAAACAGGATATGGCAACCTGGGGATTTATGAGTGCTGTTATTTTTCTTAACATACAACCCATATACATCAAAAGATCTGATGCGGTTTGGTTTCCCTGCCCCGGCTGCACTGATGTGTTTAGCGTCAACATACTTTATAAAAGCAGTGCAGAAATGAGTATGAGCACCCGTTTTTCTCATACACAAATAACACTAACACCCCCTGCCATCTTTTATCCTCATCTATGTGTCCATTCATCTTTCAGGGGGAAGTCAGTGACTGTTTCATCGTGCTGTGTCACAGAAGACTTTTGAAATTTCTTTGTGCCATGAAACATAACGTGCTCCATTGAGGCTGACCGCGCCAAAATATACTAAGCCAGAACGGAAATGGATGCCCATTTTCTCTGGATTTAGATTTAGCAAAACATGTGAAAAGTTCCCTCGAGATGTGGTCAGAGGCTGAAGCTGTCTGACCATTACAGCCACTAAAATGTATAAAAGACACAGAATAACAATAATTGTGATGACTGTGGTATAGCGTAAAGAAAAAAAACGCAGTAACCAATTTTCAACCTTATACAATTAAGTCTAGACGTTTTCTCTGATGTGTTTGCCTAAAATGTGCCGTTAAAAACAATGAAAGTGAAAATCCTACTTCTTAAAGTCCCAGTGAAACGGAAGTTAGAGCGTCTTTAGCTCCTGTACTATAAGTATTCCTTAGTGAAATGGAATATTTGAGCTTTGTACAGTTAAAAGTGGGATTTAAATCAAATCCTTCATATTTGACTGGACCGCTAAAAAGTGGGCGGGCTTAGAATGTAGCATGATGGACTGTGTCAACGGAATTGCATTGCTAGGCAACAGTTTGGCTCCATGTTCACTTCCTGTCAGCTGATGTCATTCAGATATATGGCTTTGCCCGAAATAACATACTATGCACTACATACACAATAAGTGTACTATCGTTCAACCTACTTTTGTGTGTATGAACATTAGTGTGTATCTTTTCAGACGCACTGAGCAGTGTTTTACGTCATCACTTCCTGAGAACCTCCTTGCCGGTTGGAGACGCGTTACCACAGTAACCTGTGCGAACCTCATGTGACCAAAAACAATGATTTGTGAGATTTAAAGTCAGAATTTATTAAAATATATATTAAAAAAAAATTTGAAGTTTGTTTTTTGCATATATTGTTAAATAGGTGCATAATATGACCGGGGATTTAAAAATCATTTTTCATCTTGTTTCAACTACTTTGTGTTTGAATTTTGTTAGCTAGATTTTTGTTTTGCTAGAGGGCAGGAGGCATGTGATAAACACCAGGGGATTTCTACCCAAACAAATCCTAATTCTTCACTTCCCTACTTGGTTGTCTCTTGGTTTGCATGTTTTCACTGGAACACCCTTTATCATTTTGATTATGAGCTCAGTGTTTATGTACAGTGGTGCCAACCCCTCTACCCAGCCCCGCAAGAAAACATTACTCCTACTCTAAATTTAGATATCTATTCTAGTTTAGAAATAACATAGACGTTTCATGGTTTTAGCAATCTTGCATGACATTTAGTTGCAGCCAGCCCCCTGCCGTACAAACAATGGCTTTGTGGGTAAGGGGAGAGTTTAAGTAAATAGTTGAGGTTAGGTCAGCAGGTGGTGCAAACAATACAAGATGACAAAGTGCCGATCCTAACCTCAGTGAATAGGTGTCATTCCCATATTTACTTAACGCTTCTTTTTTCTTTCAACGAGGGAATATACTCATCATGCACATATTCTAAATCCAGACTGACAGACATTCCTTCCTGAGACGATTCAAGCCACAAAGTTCATTTCTGCCATGCCAGAGAAACACACATTTACAATGCGCATTCTTGTGCTCTTCGTTTCTTTCCTTTGTTTTAGGCTGACCAGAGCCCTGAACATCATGCCCCTGTTATAGACAACAAAAGAGTGAGGACTGAGAACTGCAGATTTTAAAAGAAAATCAAGTAAAATTTGTATTTTGCATCCTTCAAACTTCGCTTAAATACCTATATCACATTCACAACGGCATCACTTCTTAAATGTCCGTGTTGTGTGTCACTAAAGCACCGCACAGCTCAAATTAAAACAGGCTTACTGTAGGTTTCTCGAGTACAAGATGTGCCACCGTTTGCATTTTGAATTAAGGTTCGTGAAAGAGCCGTTTCCTCAGCCAGTTCTGGTGGGCATAACACAAAGCTTCAGTCTTTCCTCACATCAATACCTCCTTTTGTGTCAGCACCAAGCCAGAGCAAAGAGGTCCTTAAAAAAAATTTAGGACTACTGAATGGGTCGCTCCATTTGTCCCACTCTGCTGGCTCTGCTCCAAATACAGAGTAAGTGCCTTTCTAGTGCCACTATTAGTCACAATCAAACAGGCATTACAGTTTAGGGCTAAAAAAGAGGCAGAAGGAGCAGGGGTGGCTAATGGGAAACATTAAGCATCAATAGGGAACGTCTTCATTTCCCATAAGATGCGGTGCTGATGCATTTACCAATTATGGATTGATCTCCAGACTCAACCGTGTAATGACAGGCCTTTTCCTTTTTGACGCAACAGATGCCATGTGAGCACCAACCATGTGATGCTGCTGCACGAATGCTGCAAATGAAAGGACCCGACAAAGATGCAGAAATATTTTGTTTGCACAGCGGACCAGAGTGACCACCGGAAGCAGACGGCGAGTATCCATTTTTACACGGAGGAAATGATGGTGGAGAAACTGAACCGCAGATGTTTTTGGAAAATCGAAATTGTGGGCTTTTTCATTCCCACCTTTCTGCTCACTTTGAAGTTTTCTTCTTAAAGGAGACGCTACAGAAACAAAGAGTCATTTGTGTCACTCAAAGCGCATCGCGCACCACTAACCGGGGAACGGAGACAGGTTTATTTTCAGTAGAAGTTGAACAATAATTACAGACTGTGGCGCCCTGTTGTGGGGTTGGAGTTGCCATAGCAAACATTAAATAGATTTTTTTTATATATCTATTATACCGTGATAATTTTAATATGGGTCAGTGACAAAAATAGAGCTACGCGCTATATTAATGATATACTTATGTCCACATTTGACCACAAACCACGGTGCTTAAATAACTGAGCGCACCCCTGTCCAGTGTGCCACGCCACTGCAACTCATAAAAGAACAAAATGAGGATCATATGGGCATTTGTCAAGTTTAATGTCGGTAACTTTCACTTTTCAAGATGTTTTTTTAAATAGTTAGTAAGTGATGATGACAAGAAATCAAACCACCTACAGTGTGGCTTAAAATATGGGTAGGTATTTCCAAGACATCAAATTAAAATCCATCCTAACAATGGATCTTTAAATGGAGATTTACAACAGACAAACAATGAAACTCTTCATGGTTTCCTGTTCTGTTTTATCTCTGCCTCCTCTAAATACACACTACAGTATAAAGCTGTGAAGACAAGTCAGCCCTTTCCACAGCGGCCGCTCGCCCTCTTTGACTGGCGCAACAGGAAGGGAACATTTTTCATACCTTTGCCCCGGCAATTTCTCGCACACAAAGCTGCTCTATTTCTAGCGCACAAAGCAGTGGTTTATGCATGTATGGTTGGTGGGTGCAGATAAAGTACCGGTAAAATTCCCCTTGGAGTAAAACGTTTTATATAAAAGAGGCCAATGCGTCATTTCATTTTCTCTTATTGCAAGATTCTTATCAAAAATATGATGTCCACTCCCAAAGGGGCACCTACAATAGGTCTAGGTATAAATCAAGCTGGTTTACAGTAATAATACTTGCATACTACGCTTTCTCATAGAATATGACACATATAAAACAAAAATATGAAACAACAAGAGACAAACCTGAGAATCCCTCAGATATCTTTCTACCACCATACTGCTGTACAAAGACAGTAAAAAGTGTTTTTTGTTGCCGTGCACCTGCGTGTCCTGGTGAGGACAGATTCAGGTGTGCATACTTTCAGACAAAGAACAGAGTATATTATTATCATTATTAGAGAGGTAGGGCAAACTGGACGGGTGCCGCACATACCGCACAGGATAGCAACCGCTGGCCTCAGAGCGACGTCCCCTGCAGCTACGAAAACATCTGCGAGGCACTAGAATATGCAGAACAGGTGGTGAGGCCAAGACCCTTCATTAATGCCTGACGACAGATGAGCACACTGGTTGATTGGACTGAAAGTGCTTCCCTTTCTTATGACTCACAATGAATGTTTTTGTGTTAAAGTATGAACAATTAAGGAAATAATATACACGTTGGATTCAGGAGCGGCCAGGTTGTTGGTTCATTTGGGGTTCCACAAAAAAAGAGAATAATTCAAATTCTTTTAAATGAAATCTACCTGATAGCATCATTTATTTTTAAGCACAGTCTGACCGCAGCACATTTGGCTTTTATCTTAAATTTTTCAACACTCATCTGGAGCAATTTGTGGTTTCACATCTTGCTCAAGGACACTTTTACGAAGCAAGGGATCAAAGCAACACGGCTAACTCACTCTGCTACCACCTGACCTACAGCTGCCTCAACTCTCCTTTCCCTTCTTTCAACAACCTTGGTACTTTGTTAGTTTGTGCAGGAAGGAGGCCCGTCTGAGGGGGGAGGCACACCTCTCTTTACTTTTCCAGGGGCAGGAGTTGAACACCTACAGTAGCTTCTTGTATTTTGGGAATTTGGTACAGTTGATGAGGTAAAATCACTGACTTAGAGTCACCTTTATCTGGGTTTTACATAATGAGGATTAGCTCAAAATGCACTGCACAGAATTGTCAAATAATCTTCTTTAAAATTGTATTATAGTTTGCTTTGACATTAATAAATGTAATTCATACAATGCATTTTGAAATTTGTGGTTAAATGGCAAATACAAACAAGGTACCAGACAGTACCCAGAGGCTACGAGTACGAGGGCCTCTCGCATGCCTCGTAAATGACCGGTCGCTCACACAAGTCAGTTCCCATGCTTGCCCTCGACTTTTCTCTTCCACAGATGCTGCTAATCAAATCTCTGGCCGGCTGACGTGTAACCCAGCGGCCGATAATCCGACGGCAGCAGCTTGAAGCAGAGGGAGCATCGACTGTGGCCCCGGGGCCCCTCCAGCTGGGACACACAGCTCATGTTTGACTAAAAGAAAAATAACATAACATGTGATTGTAGTGATCGATGCAATGTTTGATTTCCACGCAAACACAGAAGTCAATGACTTACCAACCCAAAATCTTTACTGTTGTTGTGGTTTCACATCTGTACAGGTGCTGAGCCAACAGACCACAACTGGTTTAAGCCCTCTAATTAAGTGTTAGATATACTGTAATAGGCAGTTACTTTGGACTGTTGTTCTGAATTTTTCCCCAAATCAGTAGGTGTACACTGAGAGCAGGTGAGATGTAATTACAGTATATAAATTATTTTTATTCTTGAATTAATTGCACAGATTTTGCTGGGTTGAATTTACACAACACAATGCCTCCCTTTAGTGTGGATTCATCGTGTCTGGACATCTTCATCATCAAGTTAAATATGGTATCTCACAGTTATCCTTTTATCTGTAATGTAACTTTACCAATGTTATATTTTATTGTGCTGAAGTAATTACTTTCATTCTAATCTGATTTTCAATCTAACTCACTTGCATGCAGATTCTAGAGATAATTAAGACATAAATAAATAAGAAAATCTATAAACAGTATATATATATATATTATCTAACAGTGTTGGACAGTAACGTGTTACTGTAATATTATTACTTTCCCCAGTAGTGAGTAGTGTAAGGGATTAAAATTACCAATACAGTAATTATATTACAGTTATTAATCCAAGTAACGCTGTGTTACCAGAACGCAATTTTTTCTTTTTGTGCCGTTTAGTAACGTAATTAATTACTTTTGATACAAAGTAATAAGTAAAGTAATATCATTACTTTTTAAAGGACTGACTAATATGTCATTTTTAATTATTACACTTCCTGAGTAACTTGGCAAACACTGGTATGTAATAATTCATGTATAAACACAGTAAAGGGTTCATACATTACATTAAAGGACCTAGATAAAATAATATATAATATGTACAGTAAGTATAGTGATAGAAAGAGAAACACTTGATGGTTTCTGTATGAAAACAAATAAAACAGCTAATAAAACTTTGAATATGTTCTGCTGTATAAACATTTAACATTTCCTCTCTTGTCTGTTTTGTTTTATAAAGGGGTTGTCTTGGCTACGTCTCTTTCTGAGTTACTTTATTAGCGTTAATTTGAGTTTTTAGGAAGCACACAGCAGACAAACAACCAGAAAATACAAAGACTGATGAGATATTGATCGATATTGCTGTTTTACAGTCGACATTTTTAAAAAGGGCGTGATCAAAACAAAGAGAAACCATACATAATATGGGCCAAGTGACTGCCTTTACAGACTCCTCACTTGGAGAAATCAAAGGGAAGTCTGTAAAGGCAGAATTACACCGTATAAAAGAGATAATTCACATGTTTGTGTTTGGAGTAAACACCCACTGTGAGCCCCACAGCACAACATGCAGCCCTTAAAACTGCCTTAAAAAACTCCCAGTTTACGTGCAAACTTTAAATACAAGTGTTATCTCCAACTCCAACCTTCAATTTAGCTTTGCAAGTAAAAACCAAGTGGCCTCTGGTTTTTACAAAGTCAGTGATTTAAAATACAGAAACAGCTCTTAAAGAGTGAACAAACCCCCAGTGCTATATACAACACTGTACGGTTGGCTTGGACGACATGCTAACAATTTACCAGAGAGACCTCCGGAGGAAACCCAAGATAAACGTGTAAAAACTGCAGTTGTACAGGACACACAAAACACTTGGTAACCACTGTGAGGAACTTAAAATATAACACACAGATGACTTTCCTCTGTTTGAGAAGTTAAAGGGGACATATCATGAAAAACTCACTTGCACTTATACAGTGCTTTTATAGTCTCCCGCCCACTCAAAGCGCTTTACACTACATGTCAGCATTCACCCATTCACACAGACATTCATACACTGAGGTACATACACAAGGTGCCAACCTGCCCATCAGGATCTAATCTACTCATTCACACACTGATGGCAAAGCCGTTGGGAGCAATTTGGGGTTAAGTATCTTGCTCAAGGACACTTCGAGACGTGAATGGAGGAGCAGGTGATCGAACCACCGACCTTCCGATTAGTGGACGACCTGCTCTACCTCTGAGACACAGCCGCCATAGGGCTGGGCGATATGGTTTATAAATAATATCTCAATATTTCTAGGCTATATCGCGATATACGATATATATATCTTGATATTTTCATACTTTCTCTAAAATAACATTTTGATTTAACCCTTTGATGCGTACGATCATAGCAGCGTGATCATTCTAGCAAACTAATATGGTGCACTGTCATATTGAAGTCAGATTGGTCTTTGGAAATGCATATTATTAAGTTTAACTAATTATTCACACAATTGAAATTACATTTTTCTCCGAAGTAGAGTTTGCAGGCAGTGCAACAGACTGACAGACTGATTTATTGAATTTATGTGAAATTGCCTAACACATTCACCGGAAGATCACGTGTATTTTGAAGCCAGTTCTTACACGCTCTTACCGTAATACCTACTATATACACGTACCGCAAAACAACGTGGGGGCTGGATTGACCGAATTTTTCGAAGTGAGGGCGGGCATCTTCCATTACCGTTTCCGACACGTATAAACTCACTTTGGTCGCTCCACTTCTTCCGCTCTCTCCAGGCTCTTTCCCTGTTCCCTGCTTCTCCTTCAGATACAAAAACACACGCCCCATACATGCTCATACGTCATACACACTCACCAAGGAGAGCTGCGGGTGAAGTGATACGCCACTTGTGCCGGCGGCTTAGAAAATTACTCAACAATTGATATTTGTACTTGATTTTGCCGATACAGTCATTTACTACATCCCGTGTAGAACAAGCCGCAATACATATAGTATATTCGATACATCGCCCACCCCTAATCTGGAGTATCTATCAACCAAACTGTGAAAAAAAGACAACCCAGTCAGTTTTTGTGGGCTACCGAGATCATAAATGATGTGATTGGTCTTTTTTGGGAGGGGGTTTTAAAGAGACAGGCGCTAAAATGGAGCGTTTCAGACAGAGGGTGAATACAGGTTATTCATACAGACAGTATGAGAAAAAAAGTGTGTTTTTTTTAACATTAAAGCGTGTAAACATGTTAACCAAATATAAGTATGAACCTGGAAATGAGCATGATATGTCACCTTTAATATCAGCAGAATCCTGGATTCCCACTGGAGATATTTATCTTGTAACATTTTGTCCCTGTAGAGGTCAATGTGCTCCAACATACAGCACTAATAACTTTCTATTTTTTCCAGCCACACTGCAATGATTCATGCCAAGTCATCACTCTCACTAACATATATTCTTAATGTCTCTCTATGTCACATCATGATGATCTCCCCTCCGACAGCTTTTACAGTCTAACAGCCTTGCACATGCTTGGATATATAGTGTTGACAGATATATGGGAAACTCTGACTACGATGGGTTACACAAGCTTGTAAACACTGTTTACAATTACAAAAAAAAAAAAAGTTCACTTTTAAGCATGATTGCGTGACGGGCCGGGGATCTAACTCTGATGTCTCTTTGAATTTTCTGATGTGCTACGTTTTCACAATGGCAGCAGCGACTCAGAGTCTTAATTGTGACTTAAGAGGAAAAATGATCACGGGCTTCCCTGTCTGGACCATCTGCATAGTTTCTTCTATGATTGCTTCCTGATTTTCTATAGCAAGGAAGTGTGAGGAATTACCTCTTCAAAGGCATGTGTGCCCCACCAGCACTAATCCCCAGTTAATGGCCAGTAGGAGCAACAGACCCCAACAACCTCACATCCTGCAGAGGTGTCATGTACATAATTCCTTTGCCTGGTTAAAAAGAGTCCCAAATTGTGAAAATACAACAGCAATCATAATTATAGGAAGAAATATCAGAATCTGTATCCTCTCCTAATGAATCCAGGATGACATTTTAGTGATAGTCACAACCTCAACCTGATTATTGTCACAAAATACCTCTTTTACAGTGCTGTACATCAACAAAGCCACTAAAAAAAAAAGTGTAATTAGTGATTAACTTTCCTTTTCAGAGCTGAGGCGGTTGGAGTGGTTTGTTCCAGTGACTCTGTGAGAAACAAGCAGAGCTCTCCCTGGTGGCCTCGAGCTGAACCAACAGACCGTAATTGGACTCACAACCCTCCAATTTACAGAATTAAGGAGAGCCATCAGCCTGTCTTATTCTGCTGATTTGTGCTCAGGACAAACACTTTTTTTTTTAGAAACAAGACTCCAAGACTGGGGTTGACAAAAAGGAAAATTGAGATTCTGAAATGTAGGCTACGGCTACAAGTTCAAAATCATTGATATTAAATAAGAATTTTAGGAATTTCCCATTAACCCTCTGAAACCCACTTAGACATTTTGTTTATTTTATGGGCGGCACAGAGGGTCTTTAGGGGGAGATAGCAGGTCAGCAATATATCGACACTGTGTTTCAAGTTGTTCTAGTCATAAATCAGAAATAAACATGAATTAATTAATTAATTAAAATAAATTGTTATAGTGTAAAAGGGATAAAAACATTATGATAGAACTATATGATGGCCATTCCCATGCTATATTGTGTCTGATAAGTTGCTGCAGCAATATTTGGGTTGATACTAGTTGTTACACAGATTTGGTGCTAAATTCAACCATTTTTTCACCACTCGAGAATTGATAAATATCATCGATAATCCCTCAAAAACACCACATTAAGACACCAGGACCTTGAAGAACACAAAAGAAAAAGCCATGCTGTGATTTTGTATCAAAAACTTTTGACATTTGGAGATTTCTGCCAGAATTGTATTTTTTTGACGATTGGATGGCGAGCACTTCTGTTCTGGAAACTGCTCAGAAACCATTCTTATTGTCAACCTACCTAGGAAAGCCATCCATCCTCTGAATGCTCTAGGTCTCTAGTTTGTGGCTGTAAAGTTTCATGAAGCTGTGATTATCCTAGAGGTCACCACAGGTCATTTTATACAGTGACGTCAAGTTTTAAAAAGCGGTCTCACTACAATGAAATGGCTACTATGGGGACTAACGTCATCACACGTGAATACAGTTGAGCTCATTGGATCCACAAGAGTCTCAGCTTTACAGTGATACCCAATTTATGTAATTCCAAGACTGTTTAGGGACCCCAGTATGCAGAAATATTCAAAAACACCATTTTACAATAGGCGAAAATAACACATTTATACTGCATTAAAAAAAACTGCTTGGTTTTTGCACAAAATTGCATGTGATTATCATAAAGTGGGCATGTCTGTAAAGGGGAGACTCGTGGGTACCCATAGAACCCATTTTCATTCACATATCTTGAGGTCAGAGGTCAAGGCCCTTTGCTGTAGTTCGTCCCCCTCTAATCCCTTTCCAGTCTATATCCTGTATAACTAATAAAAGGCAAAAAGGCCCAAAAAATAAATAAATAAATAATCTAAAATATAAATAAATAAATAAAAATGACATTTTGCTGTGGAATATAAACGCATAGGCTTCTTTGCAAGAAAGGGACCCCCCAATTAACGCTTTAGCGCTTCAAAGTCAAATATTTACTCTAATACAAGCACAATTAATTGGTGAAACATGGATGTTGTTGCTGCACACATGTAGAACAGATGCCACTGAGCCTTGGGGAAGCGCAAACACTTCACGTTCACGTCGCTGATCTCTCTGGCTGCTTTGCAATGATTTAGCATTTGTTCAAATTATTCAGACATCACAGTTTGTGCCATGTGACCTGTCAGCACTCGTTACGGAGCGGGTACGGCTGAAGAAGTGTGACACGCCGAGGCGACTGTACTGCAAGCGTTTGGATGGTTTGAAAACACCAGCGTTTGAAATTTACACTTAAATTTAAGGTAATCTGTTAAGAAAAAATAATATTTATCAAAATAAAAATGACAGCTGTTGAAATATTTCCTCTATTCAATTTTAAATCCCCATGATTCAATGCTTTCCAATGTGTTATTCATTTATTAATATATATAGATGAAGATTGTGCGGTTGATTTTATTTATATTACAGATAGTAATTTCTCTCCGAGGTTGCAAACACTTTGATTGGTAATTTCTGGATTATTTGTGCTCCTCTTCCAATATTTATGCCCTCCGTAATGGATATCAAGACAGTTTTCAGCTAATGGTTGAAGATATCGCCACCCAAGCTCAACGAGGAGGCCGTCTATTGGTCGAACCGTAAAATGTTGAATCTTTAATCGCCTCACCTTTTGGCTAATTCATAATTTAGTGAACTGGGAGTGAAGCGTTTAGCTTTTCCTGGCTATGGCCCGCTAAGTGAAATGGTGTGGAAAGTGTGAGGTCATTAACCTGTTACAGGTATGTTCTCTCCTAATATTAGGGATAATGTATTCCAGCCAAGTGTGACAAAAAAGAGCGAGAAGTCGTTTGCGGGCATTCGTTTTTTTAGAAAACTTCATTTGAGAACATTAGGTTATGAAAAGTTAATATGGCTTTTAATCAGGAGAGATATCCCTTCATATCTGGGTGAGATTTCCACTCTGCTGCTTGTGGACCGATAGAGGAAGAGCACGAGATAACTTCCCATCATCCTCCTGTGCATATCACACTGTGTTCATATTTACAGCACTGAATTCTCAATCTAACCATTATCTCCCATTGTCCATTGTCACTCAAATGTTCAGCTAAAGTTAAGATTGCATTCAAATACCTTTATATATGAGAAAATATATATTCTTTTCCTTTTATTAATGAAAATTCCCATAATACTAATTTGTACAGAACATTTTTGGGGTTTATTGGGAGGTGATAATTAAATAATACCGTTTATTGACTTCCATTAGAATTGTAAGTTTTGTCTTAAATGTTCAGCTAAAAATAAGATTGCATTCAAGCACCTTTGTATAACAGGATAAAGATATTTTTCTTTTTCATTTGGTCTTTGTTTATTAATGAAAATTCCCTTTAATACTGATTTATACAGTACATGTTTTGGGTGATGATTTAATATTAACGTTTCTTGACTTTCAATGGAATTGTAACGTGATGATTATCATGGATGTTATTGAAGTTTTTGGCTTAAATGTTCGAGGACATGTGTCAGACAAAGTGCAAAAAAGTGGAACACAATAACTGCATATTTTAAATGTGATTTTGCATATATTTGCCACATGATTTTATATTGATATTGGAAAAAATCTTCATATTGGATATTCATTTTAACCATATTGCGCAGCCCTACATGTGTTATTGAAGTGTGCTTCCCTTATGCTGCTGGGAAAGAATTGTTAGAAACATTTAAGTTATTTATTTGATTTTTTAAAAACATTATTAAATAGATCTGTCACTAGATTTTACAGATATATGAATTTCAACTTTGTTTTTGTCCTAGGAGGGCAATTGGTTCCGCAGCAAGGCATATTGTAATACATGAAAGAACACAGACATGCAGCACAGTAAGTAGAAGGAGAGGCGTCTTGAATACAAGCGTGCTAGAAGTCCAACAACAGTAGTCACTGGTGTCCGACTCACATATCCACAGTGTGCAAAAAGCACAGCAGCAATAGCATCTAAATACATTTAGAAAATTCAAGTCAGTTAGAATAAATAGCGGCAGAGTATGACCATATAAATAAATACACACGGAGAGTAAAGTGCATAGTGTCCAATACATGATCAACATCTCTACCATCATAACACAATTGTCACTTTCACATAAAATAGATAAATACCTGAAGAGTGATACTATGTTGTTGAAAAATTAAAAACTAAACGTTCAAATACAGTCACTGAAATAAGAAAGGAGGATGTTGAATGGATGTTGTCATGACGAAAAGTCACAATCAGCTATTTATTTATCTACTTCTACTTCTCTCTTTTTATTTTACTGTATGCTGTATGAATGTTTTCCCTGCTTACAGGCAGCTTATTGTTCCCTCCCCAGTTTTCCAGCCTGTACTGAATCAGTTTCCAACTAGGGGAGGTTATCTAGTGTTGACTATCACTCATGTGATTTTGTTGACTAATCGATTAATTGATTTAATCAGATCTGTAAACCTGAGTTCTTCCATAAAGAATCACACAAAAGCACCACTTTAAATCTTGTGTTTACCAGAGATGTGCTCATAAGTTTCTTGGAAATAAGTCATTCAGCATGAAAAAAAGCGTAAAAAAACACTAATCGGCCAAAGAAAGAAAACCAAAAGGACCATTTAGACTAATCAACTAAGAAGGGGCAGCCCTATGAAACACTATGAATATCTTAACACCATCATTGTACAATGTATATTCAAAACATGTTGGATTTAAGTCCTATTTTCTTCACTATGCTCATTTCTTCTTTTTTTTTAAATCTACTTTAGTTATTGTATATTATATTATTTGGCTTTTCAATTGTATTTTGGTTCTTACCCTCCAGTAAAGTATGTGACCTGGCTGCACCACAATGTCCCACAATCTATTTATCCATATCAATTATAGTTTGATATGTGGCAGATGATGCAGATATGTTTGCATTATATCATATTCCTCTTTGCATCTGTTCTTTGACTCAACTCCTACATGCATCTCAATACGCTTAATGTTTCCTGACGCTCCGTTTGACTCTGTGCAGACGACGCCATAACTCCTGATGTTTTTTTATCGATCCTTCAGCCTCTGTTGAATTTATTTCTACAAGTCTATACAAATCTGTTTCTGTGCAGCCTATTGTACCAGAGGGGTTAATGTATTACACAAAGTGTTCAGATCAGGGATTAGATTTTCCCCCAATTCCATCAGTCAATTCTCGGTGCTCTCCGGGGCATTCATCATTTTGACAGTTGCAGATAAGGCAATTATTTTCCCCGAGCAACTACAAAATGTAGACAAGTGCTTCTGTGACAGTGTGTCTGTTTGAGCGGGGAACACAAATATTATTCCACCAGTCACTGATGGCACATATTGCTTGCTACAAAAGCGATATCCTCTGTAACACAAAGGAAACAGATGTTATGAGCATTTCTGTGTCCTAATGCACTTCAGCGTTTCATTTTTGTACAGTGAGGCTCCATACTGCAATTCAATAAGACGTCTTTACACATGGTTTGCTGTTGAGGCCTTGTTTTCTGCAGCTGGAGGAAATATGTACTCAGTAATAAAAGGCCATGATTGTTTTTTATGGAGCTACACGGATGCTCTAATTGTCATTTAAATACCAATTTGATTTATTTTTCCTGACTCTCTTTTGAAAATCTGCTTCAGAGCAGCGGCAAGAAAACACAATCAATGTGAAATTATTGCATTATTTTTCATTGTAACATAACAGAAATAAAAATATATTAAAATGTAAATCTGCATACTAACTGTGCAGCCATAACAACCACAGTGTAATGAATTAATATGTATTTTAACAGATGAAAGAAGAGTGCACGCAGCATGATATTCATATAAAAGCACACCATGTCCACCCTACTGTCCTGAGATCTGCTCCCTCAGCATGAGCGTTTACACATGTTTAAGCTCAAATGAGGGAGCTGCTGGCTGCAGGTCTGCCTGTGATCTCCTCTATGAACCCCTGGGGGGCAGCAGAAGACCTTCATTTCTACGCCGGTGCAGCTGCTTACGGCTGACTTACACCACTGTCACCTACCGCTGAGGCTCAAGTCAGGCCACGATTCAGGCTGCTGATAAAACAAACATTAAAGTTTGCTCTTACAAACAAACTAAGATTTCATAGAAACTTCTTTCTTGCTTGTTCTGCCCCTGTTTCTCGTCGTCAGATTCCCCAAAACGTACACAAACGTTAAAGTAACTAATGGGAAAAGATTGTTTAATGCAAATATTCATTATTTTTATACTCAAAATCCCTTTAATAAATCAGTTTTATTTATGTATGCAAATCTAATAAGAGCATAAGAAGAGATCACTGTCAGATTGCCAAGAATATCAGTCTGTTTGCATTCATTACACAGACATTAATAAGCGTGATTTTTAGATGTTAAATATTAAATAAAAGCATCTTAATATGTAATGACACTATTACAATTAAGAGATGTAGAGAAAAATAATCAAATCTTAATATCTTGACTTCCTATTTTACTAATCTGTGACCCAAACACATTTGTATGGGAAGCGACGCAGGTCTTAAGTGCACTCTAGGTGGATTATGCTCCTTATATGCTTATAATACCTTTCACATGAGTATTATAAGTGCCAGATTTTGTTGTCTGAACCTCAGAGTTAATAAATGTGAGAGAGCGGGAGGCAGAGCGGCGGGATGACGTTAGGCTGAGCTCAGGTCTGTCATCGGATCAAAGTGGGAACTTGTTCTCCCATCGCTGTCAGCACGTTTTAATGATCGTTGAGCCGGGCCAAGCTGTTCCTCCCTAAAACTTTCCCATACCAAGTGTCTGATAGATTCATGGCTTAATCATTAACTTGCACTTAATTTGTCTGGAGCGAACATTAAGCTCAAATTACAAGGGGATTTTGGCAAAGGTCGGTTTCATACAGCAGCTGACGTGTAGGTCCTTAAAAATAAAGGAACATATATTATAAAAAAAAGTCAGTGAGTAATGAGAGAAAATAAATAATTGCATAGAAATTTCATATAGAGCTGGAATGGAATGATTGAACACATGTTAACCTTAAATCTGCTAATTTTGGCAACTAGAAAACAAACCTCCACTAATTATTTTTGACCGGTATTTAACTGTAATGAAACATCATCCCTTTAAAACATACAAAGAGCAGATGTTGAAGACTAAAGGAAGGATGTGCCTATGTAAAATAAGATCGTACGTTAAGTAAACCTCGAACCTGAGCCGTCTACGATAACTGGATAATTGTGAAAATAAAAATATTACAGTCTATCTCTTCAACATTATGGGCTAAATAATATCCAGCAGTACGTCAGACTAACACTTTCATCTTGTTCACTGAACGTAATGTCCAGTTTGAAGACGTCATTGCATACTGACATCAAAAACAGTAATTCATTCTGTAGTAATTCCTTTCTAGTTAGAAAGCCAAGACCTCGGTCAGCAGGACAACTCACTTTGTGATTTGAATAATCATAAAATACAGAAAAGCAAAAGGCATTTTTCTTGAAAAATAGCTATTCCTCTTAAACGGCAGTGCCATCCTCAGTTTAAAAAAAATGTGATATTGCGGTGTATAGAAGTAGAAACTGACTCTTTTGGTGCAGGAATATAGAGAGGAACAGTTAAAGGATGGCAAAAATGATTCAAATAACAAAAACAGTGTCATTACTGGACTGACAAAGGTTTCATGAGGCCGTCTGAGCTGAGCTGCTGTGACAATAAATCACACACAGAAAGAAGGCCGAGGCCTTTATGGGGAGTGCCACCCATATATTGACTGCACATCATGGCAGCCCTCCTGTTGTAGGCTGGATTATAAATCCCATTTCTCAAAGATATATGGGACTTTTGATGCGTCAGACCTGCCTTTTCTTCAACCGAACCTTGTTTGATTTTTCTCCCCATTTACACTCAAATTATTCCCAAAACTGTTTCAAAGTCGACTTTAAAGTCAATGAAAAGTGATTTACGTGTTCAGTAATTAGACATTTGATCCAATTTTTCCATATAAAGCCGATAATGTTGCAACTATTTGGATAAGTAATACTTCTAGTAGACCTATTAAATCTTTGTACTTTAAATTAGCTTACCCCTTTTTGTGTGAAAGTGTCCTGCCCGCCTGTACGTCTGACTGGACGCATGGTGCTTGTAATGAATGAGACGGCTGGTGTAGGCCTCCACAGGGCTGAAAAGTTGTTTCAAGGAGAGAGAGAGAGAGAGAAAAAAAGATCAGCCAACAGATGATGAGAGGAGAAACCAAGCTGAACCGGGGATCGGCCCCTTCAAACTGTCCCAAAACCGACGTCTGTCCCAGCAGAAACTCTCATCTCTCAGCCTGCCAGAGACGAAGATCTACCACGTTAAGAGGTTTTTGAGTACAGACTGAATGCATCTATAGCATCAATAACGAGACAAAAACTGACAAGTGCTTAAAGTTGGTGTTTAATGTTTAGTCACATTCTTACTTTGGCATACTTATTCTTTGATCAGATATTTACTTTCCTTTTTTGGGGGCTTTTTGCCTGATAGAGAGCTACCGAGGGGCTCCGTTGATCAGATATTTCCTGAAAACCTGCTTGTGCAGCCGCTACAACACAAACATATTGACAACTTACTTTGCTAAAAAATAAATAAATGAATAAATAAATAAGGTTAAAAAATATGTGCTTTTAGTCGCTACAGAAACTGAGACATTGTATTTGGCAATGATAGTGAAAATTTCAAATGGTACCGAGCCCCGAGGACACAAGATCAGGTTTTGTCCTTGGTTTTCTTCCTGGAAATTCAGGGATTTAGTGATCTGAGGTGGTTTACATTTTACAACTACAACTCTATTGAGCTCTGCCTATTGACTATGTTTGGGCTGTGAACAAGAAATAAAATCATAGGAATCAAGTAAAATGTCCCCACCAGAAATAGATGTTCTGCGTAAAGAAAATACAATCAAATAATGAATCAATCGATCAATCTAATATGAAAAAAATCCAAATTAACATGCAGTTTTTGGTGTCCTGTTGTGGTGGATAACCTCAGTATTCGGAAAAATCCTGCAATTCTTTCTCTAACTTCTCACCACTAAACTCTTGGGCTGCGGCACACATTTGTTATTTCAGACAGGAATACTTTGTGACACTTAACGCCTCTACATTGTCTTTGCGTGAGGAAAAATATTTACATTTCCACTGCATGGATTTTGCTGAAACTATTACTGTGTCTGGAGTGACTTATGGTAAGTTTACAGTCAGCGCTTTAGAGCACAAACAGATATGCGCACACATACAGAGGGGAGCTAAACACAAACACATGCATGCACGCACATGACCGTGCACACACAAACACGCCATCCTTCAGAGCCATCGATTCTGTTTTGAATAGTGTATTTTCTCCTCAGTCTAGATAGTCTTGCCACTGCCCATGCTGTTAGTGCGCCAGGCGTTTTCAAACTCTTTACATCCATTACATTCCACTAGGTAAATACCTAATGCTGGAAACATTTGTCAATGTGTGCGCCTGGCTGAACAGAATAGATTATTGGGGGCTGAGTAAAATACACTACATTTCCAAACAGCACTATGCCTGTGACATATTAAAAACTTTCACACAAGACCCCGTGCAGTTTCCACCCCCTGCACCGAGGATATGTAATATTTCAAGGAAATAAAGCTGACAAACGGTAGTAAACATTCTTGGTAAAGAATAGGAATGTCACTATTTCAAATAACATGAGCAGTCAGGCTATTTCTGCCCCTTTAGCAACAATATACAGTATATATGCCTTATATCTTAGACCCTCTTCACGTTAATGGAGAGGGATAATTAACAATACCCAATTTATTTAAATGGAAAGCACTGTTTACCGTAAGATCATTCTTCAACTGAATCAAACATGGATGTAACTTACAACCATTTATCCCAAGTACAGTGTACTGCGACTCCCAGACTTACTTAGGTTAAGGCTGTCAATCGATTAAAATACCTAATCACGATTAGCCTCCTTCTCGACAAGCTAGTGTGAGATGGTTGGTACCGATGGATACAATATGATGCCAGTATCTTCTCTCTAGCTGAGCCAGCTACAACCTAAAAATGGCAAGTTGCGTTAAAGAGAGTTAGTGGCGTTAAAAAGAACTTGCGTTATCACGTTAATATTAACGCCTTCGACACAACATTTCTCACTGACTGTCAAGTCTTTATTGTTCACACTTTTGGGGGAAAAATTACCTAAAACTCTTGATTGCAGAAGGAGCTGATTTCTTCGATTAAAACCATGTGGAAGCAGAACGAAACCATTTCGTAGAGAAAAACATTCCTATCGTCTATTTTGATGGAACCTGTTGCAGAAACATTTCGAGCTCATTCCTTCAATTACTACGACATTCAAACGGGGATAACTGACTCATCTTGGGAGTCTGAACACACCTAAATAGTAATGGGAAAGGACCAGTTTGGGTCTCATTAATTGGATTAACATCTCTCTAAAATGGCTGGTAATAATATGCATGGAGCAGTGGGAAGTCTCCGAAATGTGAGTTACGGAAAACAATGTTGACTATTTTTAACTCAAGTAATTAGAATTAGTTACACGGTCACAACTAAATATGGAAATGTGTTCATTAAAGTGAAACAGTAAAGTCTCTTGTTGGGTGGAAACATCATGTATATGCCATATAAGGTAATATATCCTATAATATAAAGATATTACCAAAGAGATTATGTTTTATAGATACTGTTTGTTTTTTTGTTAGTTTGGTTGGTTGGTTTGTTCCAGATTGCAATAAGGCAAGACAATGATCCAAGGAATAGAGATGGGACTGTTCCGATCCAACATCGGTATTGCGTTCCGATACTGGCGTAATTCACATATCGGATATCGGACTAAGGTTACCAATCTATGTACCAATCCATATAAACATGTCAATTTGCCATTGTATTCCTCTTTAAAATTCTCTTATTACTTTCAAACTCATTTATAGAAATCTACTAGCAGTTGATAATTGCTGTGCACTTCATGTGTTCAAGTTTTCAAAACAATAAAAGGAGTTGCCATAGCAATTTGCACTCCTACACATGGTTGTATGTGAAGCCTACTTAACCAATAGTTCAAATAAATAGCTTTGTAATACATTTAAACTGAATGCAAAATTGCAATACAATGCAAATTTTATGCAAAAAGAGCTCTGATATCGGAATTACATCGGCATATATCCAAATTCAGGTGTCTGAATCGGATCGGAACTGGAAAAAGGTGGATCGGTGCGTCTCTACTGTACCAAGGAACAAGTGATTTGTTTTTGGTGCAGGTCCAGGCAGTGTTCAAACTATTTTTCAGATTGCGAGCTGCAACATTTTTAAACATTTTGGCTATTTTCTCATGTTCTACTAATTATTTGAATGAATGCAACTGAATTAAATTAATAGAATCTTTCACATGGACCCATTTTTTATCATTATGATGTGCATTTTGATACAGACATGATGCAGAGTAAAAACATTTTCTTCTGCTACTGTGAAATAACACATTTAGAGGATTGTGTAGCCTTGGGGATAACTCTTAAAAATGCACTAGATGGAGCTTATTTGTGTGTGACTAAACTTATATTCATAGAAAAGTAGTCTCAGATGATATAAAAACTCAAGTAACTTTACATCAGCATGCCTCTTCTCTATGCCTCTTTGATCTTCAGTAATTGATAGAGAATGGGACTCCTGTGGCAGACCCTCTTCAACAAAGATAAACAATGGGACTAAGAGTGGACAGGGGTGATGCCGGGTCTCTTATTTGGGTGCGTTTCCATTCATTCCTTCAATATTCCATTCCTGGTTCTGCTTCATAGGTTTGTCTATTGTGGAGCGCTGAATGGGTGAGCGCAAGAGCGTCTCTGCTTCCGTTAATTAGAGCTTTTTTTGCGGCTTCCGCTCCTCGAGGAGTCAAAGTTTAAGCAGCGGAGAGGGGGAAAAAAAAGAAACCCTCTGTGCTGCTCCAACCTCAGTCCTCCATTGTGGCTTCAAAGACATGAAAAGGTATAGTTTACCACCGGCTGGGGTGTAGGTGGCTGCAGTGTTGGAGTGGCTGAGGGCAGGACAAACAGTGAAAAGTGAGATTTTTCACCCAAGAGTGTATTATGATAAACTACAGGCAGATTTAGAAGCATTTAAGTAACTAGTTAGGTGCCACAGCTTGAGTATTTCTAGTAGAGCTGTAGTGATATTGAAGTGCTGTACATCTGATTATGAAGTTCATATGGAGTTAAAGGCGATGAGACATTCCAAGGACTATTATATGCATACTGATTGTGCAGGAACCCTTACTTGTCTTTACACATGAAATGACCAATTGTTCGTGCAGGCTTAAGTGATGCACGAGGAAAAAGGAGAAAAAAAAAGTCCTGGGGTCTGTAATGACATGTGGCTATGGGTGTCCTTTTATACCTTGAGAATCCCTTTGCCTCATTAGTTAACACACTTTCTTAGTTTTGAACAATACCTTAGCTTGAGTTCTCCCAGCAGAAATCCCCCCGCTCAGTCGATATTTCCAGGGCCTGCAGCAGAGTTTCAGAGAGAGGGCCCTTTCCCCCCCTGTCCTAACAGCTTTAATACTTGTAATTATCTCTTGCTGGGGGAGGCTGGAAATTGGATTAGGGTGGTGAGTCTCAGCTGAATGAATTACCTCCATCTCCCCACTTGGTGGGCCACACACTGATAAAGTGCGGAAAAACGGATTTGGATTCAGCCTTAGCATTCATGGCTTCCTTGTGGAAAAATGAAATTTTCCAACAGAAGGGGCCAGTGTGCCAGCAGTATCTGTCCACAGCATGTTTCATCTGCTCCTGCTCTTCTGGAAATGCAATTACCTGCGTTATCGGGGCCTAAATGGTGACAGTTTGGCAGGGGAGCAGTTCCACCTGCCAAAGGCATCCTTCGACAGTGTTTTTGTTGCATTCGGTATTCTTTCGGTTTGAAATTATTCCTACTTGTTTCCACCTGTCAGGAGCGAAACAATCTGCTGATTTGTTTACAGGTAGGACGATACTGTTGGGGATAGAAAGTTAAAGAAAAATTAGATATACAAACTTCAATTTAGTATTTTATTATGTTTATATGACCAATTTTGTTCATGTTATTTATCCCTAACTCACTGTCATACAGTTTTGTAACGAAGTAAAAACATAATAAAAAGAGCAGCGATCTAAAGCTGAGAGTGGCAGAAGTACAGAACAACGAACCAGAGAAAAGAAACAGCCAATAACACTGTTTTATTTCTGTTACTGTACCTCAGCCTTCACATGAATGACTGCACATACAGTATAGGTTGATACTAAATTATTTAACAACACCAATTCAGCTGATGTTCTACATGTGTTGTTTTCTCTCAAAGGAGAAAGGCTCCTTCAGAAGGTCTATTAAATCAATATGTGGGAAGGCTTGCCACTGTGGATAACTCACCTCCAGTACATCACACAAAAAAGTGAAGGGAGTAATTAAACTGCTGGATTTTACACACAAGCCAGGCGTAGATTTCCTGTTCTGTGCAATGTTTCCGGATATATTTTGGGAGGGTAAATGCTTTGAAATTGGGATTTTATTACGAATCATCAAACACTTCCCTAAATGTTGTGTCTAAATGAAGCGAAAATTACCTCAGACTAAGCTGAACTAAAGAGATAATGCTCCGAGGAGAAGTTAGACTTTCACTTAATTTGGAAGGGAGCCAACTTTGTTTCCCCGTTGTTCATTAAGTAGTGGTTTTAATTCGGTTTCATATTTAATTTCCCGCTGTGTCATTGTAAGGAATCAGATCAAACAGAGGACAAACTAGCCCTACATACCCGGCGCTCGCTATCAGACACCCCCCTCGTCTTTTCCACTTCCCATTCTTTTAACCCCCCACTGAGGACAATCCTTGAAGGTAGATAAAAAGAACAACAAAAGATAATTAAATCTAAAAAAGGAGGGAAAAATCTCTGCTTTCTCACTCAAACAGTTGGGGATAGATTTCAACACAGTAAGGGTTTGGCTAATTTATACAATGGCCTGATGGGAGTCCTTCAACATTTACACTCTGCCTGGGACATGGATGGGTAAAGAGAAATTATATTTGCCTCTAATTGTTATATGTCCCTATTTTTACTGTCTTACCTTATCACACTTCCCAGCACAAATAAAACACGCTTTATTTGCATTTGTCCGATTGCACGGCCACCAAAAGCCAAATTCAAAAATAATTTATGATAAGATTATCAATTTACAGCTGTGCCGTTATCAGGGGAGTAAAGATTGCTTTGACGTGCCTTGTTGTTCCAACTCAAACCTGCATCCCATCGGTGACAAATCTAAAATTATAATACAGTAATGCTTCACATAGACCCAGCTATTTAGGCGTGAATTTAATATTCATTGCTTTTGCAGCTTGGTTGGTTTTAAGGTGCTATCACCCTTATCCACCCTCCTCCCAACCCCACCCACTCCCCAACATCGCTGCCACCTACACTCCTATATCCACCAAACAGGGCCAAATGGCAGTCAGTGGGACAGACGCACACACACACACACACACACACACACACACACACATCCAGCCGTCTCTTTGTCCCTCCCTCCTTCACTCATTTCCCCCATTCTCTTTCTCCGGCTGCCTCTCTCTGTCCCCCATCACTCTCCCTGTCCTTGTTTTTGATCTTCAAACGCTGGTAGGGATAATGACTACAAATCAGGGATGAAGGTGAGTGATCACAATGTGGCCCACCCATCCCAGCTGGCCTTTTTACTCCCCTCGTATGATGCATCTTCCTGACTCTTTCTGAGAACCCGCTGAACTGCACCGTGAGGGTTTCATATGGAGTTCACAGGGGGCTGAATACAGTCGGATGGACTCAGTGTTAAAGTGGTTTGATTCTCTATAAACAGCATGGAAACAATTAACTACAACTTGTATGAAAACACCAAAATATGTTCACATGGTTTGTGTAAAAACATCAGGTGATTTTTAGGGTTATTCTTATTCAACATCCTGGGTCTTACTGTCATAGTTTTGGCCATTATTTCATTGCTTCTTACCGACTTTTTTGTGAATAACGGAAACACCGACTACAGCACCACTACACACACCTTTACAAAAAGAGTGCACGAGGTAACCACAAGCAATCTGAAGGGTTTTTCAACAAGTCCTCAATTTAATTATATTGTCTAAACAACTTGTTTCAAAGTGGAAAAAAAGTAAATGTGAACATTAATGCACAAAATGTATTTCCGTTTTCAACTTCTACCTAATTTTGTTGGTGGAAGTTGTGAACGTACAAATTTTTAAAATGCTCACACATTCACACATCCATCCATCCATTTTCATTTTCAATTTGTACTTAAAAAAAACCTGAGTGGAAATGCAGAAAGTTAGAAAAAATCTTGAAATATTGCAAAAAAGTTTTTATGCTTGGCTGAGGCGAAAAAAGTTGGTGTAAAAGCAAAAATGCAACAAAGTGCAATGAAAACAGACTTGGCGAATAAATCATGGCGTGCACGAAGCACTTAAATGTCCACTGAAGCTTCAGCTCCACTGGAGAGATTAGGGGTGTAACGGTTCTGAAACTGAGGCCGAAACGCGACACAAACGTCCACGGTCTCGGTGTCTCCACCCCCCCATCCCGCTGCTACTGCAACCACTGCAGGTGCAGCTCTCCTTACATTACGAGTCAGGATTGCCTATTAATGTCTACAACTGCAGTCAAATAGTAAAAAAAATTACGTCCTATGTCTTTTCCTAACAACATTTCTTTGACCTCAATGAAAAACGTCATGCTGCTCTTACACTAGGCTACGAAATTATGCTACAGCAGATGTTCTTGTTGTGGGTCTGCCATGGTTAAACTACAATGTTCCGAAGATGGACTACTAACAGACAACCTGGACAACCTGCTGAAAAATATTACTTCATTACCTGGCATTGTAATAAAAAAAGAGGAATATAGGCAACCAGTCACAAAAGTGAAACAAACTGGTTTTCACATTGAGAGTCCACTCATATTTATTAACATGAATTTGAATGAGTATAACTATGAAAATAATTGTTACATTTATGCAAGATGGAGAGATTAACATGTTTTCATTAAGGGCAGGTGCGTCACTTTGAATGTTGCTGCCGCAAGAAATTGTGGGACGGCATTGACTTCTTTATTTTGTAAAAGATAGTCCACTGTATTCTATGCTAAAAGAGATAAAGGAAGCACTGAAGCACCTTTCCTTAGTATCTGGTAATTTGGTTAAAATGTGTACTACATTTGGATGAAAAGCTGGTTTATGTCACTATATACATACACATCTCAATAACTCAGCTCTTGAATCAGTGGGCTACCTCCGGGTCTGAAAAGTGAAGCAAACGCTGAAGTGCCTTAAACTTGCATTCTTTCTAACAGCCAGCAGGGGGCGACTCCTCTGGTTGCAAAAAGAAGTCTGATTGTATAGAAGTCTATGAGAAAATGACCCTACTTCTCACTTGATTTATTACCTCAGTAAACATTGTAAACATGAGTTTATGGTCTTGATCACTAGTTTCAAGTCTTCTTCAATACAGCATGATGTTCATTTAGTAAATTATGGTCCCATTTAGAGTCAAATAGACCATAAAGCAGGGTCTGCTTTAGGGCGTGGCTACCTTGTGATTGACAGGTCGCTACCACGGCATTGTCCGATCTGGGAGTTGTCCACGTTTTCGTCTTACAACTTTAACAGTTTCACAGCGTGTTTTAGGTTCTTGAAAGTCAACGGTAACCATTTGGTCGCCTAAAAATATTCAGCGTTCGGTCGTGCTTAGCTTCACCCTCGTGTCACTTCTTGTTACAAAAAGCCAAGATGGCGAAAGCCAAAATACTGAACACGAGGCTTTAAAACGTCAGTCCACAAACCAATGGGTGATGTCACAGTGACTACGTCCACTTCTTATATGCAGCCTGTCTTGAATACAGTAACATGCCATAATAGCAGATTGGAGTGACAGTGAAACTTTGTAAACTTAGGCACAGAAGTTAAACTAGAACAATAAAAACACGTCTGCCAAACAGATCTGAAGGACACATTTGACTGATTGACACTGAACATCCAGCCATTGGACTAATCTAATTCAAACTCTAATTAAAAATGCAGCAACTTCAAGATCTCGTTCCTGTTTGGACGTCAAATTAAAAAGTGTCCTAGTACCTGGAGTCCTATCCTTTCACATCATAAGTTTCTAATGGGCAGTATAGTTGATTCATGCCAATCAAACATCTGTTCAGCATTCCCCTTGTCAAGAGGAGCACCTGTTGACCTCTACCTGACCTCCGCCGGAAAGCAACGTGTTGGGAGAGAGGGACTACGGTTTCCTGTTTCAAGCAGGAGGACAGAAAAGACCAGGAAGAGGTAGTTTTATGACCACTGTTTACCTTAGTGGAGGCCTGCCTCTTTTCCTCCTTTTTTTTTCTTAATGTGCCCGGCAAAAAAATGTTTCACTAGGGAGCAGGAGGTGAAATTTTTCTCATCCAAATGGATGGCAATTTCCCACCATTTAGCACCTGAAGGTAATTAGCTTGAAGAGATTGCGGAGTGAGAAACACGTTCATGGAACATTAACTCTCGTACATTCTCCAGTTGCAGGGAATTAATAGGAAAGATTAAAGTTTAAAGAGAGCAAATGCCATTACCACACAAACCACCTCTCTGTGGCACCATCTTGGGCTAACTTTTCCCCCTCTTTATAATAAGTCTGTATTTCACGATGGCATCGAGGTCTGGATTACAATAGCAGGTAATAAGTGGTGCAAATGACACAGTTCTGCAGGTCTGCGATGCGGTTGTATATGAGACAATGAAGAGCCTCGATAGCCTGCAGCTTCATTTTTCTCCATAACAGCTTCCTGCCTGCTTTCTCCACCCTCTGATGTGATATGCTAATAACCAACTCTGCATCCTTTCTCTCAATGCAAATGCAAACCTCAATATAATTGAGATCTTAATAAGAAGTTATTACCTCAAACAGTACATCTTGTTAATTACACAGCAAAATAACGTCTTAAAACAAGCTATTTTATGTGTTCATATATATATATAACATGCGAATGCACACTTGTGTTTATTCTTCTTAGAAACAGCAAAGTTGTCTACAGTGAATGGTAAAGATGATCAAAACCACACGATAAATCATGCCTTCAGATTTAAGAGCCGAAAGAAATTAAATTGAGACATGGTGGAATTTATTGCCCAGAAAATCCCATTCTACTATCTGATTTGAAAAGTCCAGTCCTCCAAGCTCTCGAAAATCTATTTTCCACATTTTAATACCCCGCATAACAGTCCTCATAATTCATTCGAGTGTGTTAAGCACAGTTTTATTAGATCTGAAACAAATTTTGGTGGGGGATCCTATAGGCCATTAACCATGGAGTAATTTTATCCTTGTTTCCTTAATGATGCCATAATGGCGAGTGAATTTCTTAACTAAAGACCAAAGAACATTTTGAAGGTCAGCTTCATCTGCAGACTCCTTCATGCGCTTCTCTGAGAGATTGGAAAAGTCGGAGATCTTTGAAGAGTCATTAATAACGCTAAAGCTGAAGGCCTATTTGCGTTCTCGCTTTCTACCTTTTAATGTTACAATTTCTTCCTGCTCTTTCCCTCCTTTTCCTTGCCTCCCTCTGTTTTGCAGTCTCTCTCATGCAGAAAGAATGGAGTGCTGAATGAGAGGGTAAAAATGGCAGCGCAGTGACATACAGATCCCAGATGTGGTGCCTCAATAATTTAAATTTTATGCCTTTGTTATCACTTTAATCATTTTCTTTATTCGTTTTGTTTCAGCGATCGGAGGAACAGTTGATAGGCCGAAATGCCATGGGAACAATTTTTATTTGGTGTGTGGTGCAAAGTCTAATTAGAATTAGAATTTTGCTGAGCCTTGAAATGGTTGGTACTTTATCCTGATCGCCTTAGATATTGTTCGAAGTCAGTCATTTGTCATAGCAGAGCATGCTGGGAAGGCTGCTGCTAATCAAGGCTCCATCTCCTCCACTCTTTTTCTGCTGCCATTGCACCTCTGTCCAAATAAATGCTGTTGGGTAAGGATGAATGCCGTCTTGGCTCTGACACTGAATCTTACGGGAGCCGAGCGGCTCTCATGTTAAACCAGACTACAACTTTTTAAAGAGAGAGTCAACTTTAAATTTGTTTAAACAGCTTGTACTTTGGTAACTATTTAAAGTCATTTTAATAATCTATCTGCTGACTACAACTGTAAATGATGGATAGGAGGGGAACTAAGTGCTCCTAGGGGGATAGGTGAACTTTTTGGGACTTTTTTGGGAGAAGGTGTGTCCCTTGATAATCCTTGTTTATGTGATTGCAAGCTTAGACAGATTTTGTGCGCTAATTGAAACGAATCACGCGATTATGGCAATGTCTCTGCAAGGTCACTGATCCTTCCGGTGGGTCCCCCTGTAAAATGACACACCTCTGAGCACGGCCGCTCCACCCCCTGAAGATTAGCCACATAAATAAATTAGACCCGGGGACAAAGGAGCACTCGCTCCCATGTGAAACCTCAGCGCTAGTGGCGGAGGCCACAAGCAGTGGCGTTTTTTGTCATTGTCTGTCAGGGACAGAGGAGTACAGAACAGCACAGGCATTTTATCCCCCCTGTGAGCCAAGGGTCTTTAAAGAAACCGAAGCTGACAACCGTTAACATTTAGAAATGTACCAATAAATGGCTTTTATGCAGACGTATCCCAATGCCCTGGTGGCGCGCACTGTCACGGCCAGAGCCGCTCTTCAGGAGTGTCAGGTTGAGTGAAGCTGTCAGAGCGGTTAAACCAAAATAAGCCCCTCTCGAGACCTAAAGCATCTATCAGTCCTTAGGTTAAACCACACTGCTGCCTCACTGTGTGTAGAAAAACTGGAACCATTAAATTTATTTACACACGTTATGTATTTATACACTAGCAGCAGCTGCACCATTTGTCAAAATGGAAAGTTCCCTCTGTTACCTGCTGCTGCAAACTAATAACTACGCATAATTAATGAAATACTGTACTTGTACACTTGAAATAAATAAACGTCCAACTTTTAAAAATTTAAACTACTTAATTTACGTCATCATTTTAACTAGGGCTGTCAAACTTAGCGCGATAATAACGTGTTAACGCAAATTCGTTTTAACGCCACTAATTTCTTAAACGCAATTAGTGATCTTTAAGGTTGTAGCGGGCTCAGTTTTAAAGCTAGAGTAAAGATACTGGTGTCATATGAAACTAGAAAACCTAAGAAAACCTAAGAAATCCATTGGTACCAACTCTCATGATGATAAGAGTATTAAATACTTGACAAATCTCCCTTTAAAAGGTACATTTTGAATAGATAAATGTGCGATTAATTTGTGATTAATTGCAATTAACTATGGACAATCATGCGATTAATCGCAATTAAATATTTCAATCGACTGACAGACCTAATTTTAACATCTCATATGTTCCATATAACTACAAACGTAACAGTTGTGATTATAACACGGAAGCGTTACACAACTAGTGCAGGAAATGATAAACCAAATAGCAGCATTTCTATGTTTCAAGTGCTGGTTAAGAAGACTTAAACAGATGATTTAAGACTATGCACGTACATTAATAGACGTCCAGTGCCAACCTCAAAAAGGGTCTGCTTTGTTCAGCTCTACATGAAGAATTGCCTGGAAGCCACAGCCTCCCTTGGGCTCCTTTCTTCCAAATGTTCAGAAATTACCTTTGGTGGAAAAAGACCTAACATGGCAAAATGTGCCTTTAATAGCCAGAGACGTTTTCTTTTTCAGCAACAAGTTTAATTGGAAAGAAGTAGAATTCACTTTGAACGGGCAGAAAAAAATAAATCGGTGTGACAAGATGATCGATTAGCTGTAACTCTACCTGACACAGAAATTAGGGTTTTTTAATGATGGGCTGCCTCTTCTTGGACATGAAATTCAAATGCTCTCCCAAAGTCTACCTTCAGCCATCACTTGTCTCTTGCGCTTGTACGCTCCAAACGCAGGCACTTTGTCTTTGTCACCGGAGAAAGGACATTGTTATTACCGACATGCCTTTGTATTAACCAATTTCATTCCTCTACAAGTAACATCTCATTGGTTTTACCTATGCTGCTGGCTCACATCTATTCCCAGCACACATGATTTTTATGAATTTTGTAAAAAAAATATTTTTATATCTATGTTTCTTTATTCCTTGGCTGGTTATCCTAAAATATTCTGAAGAAGAAATGGATCTGATGTGATTTTTCAAAGTAAACGAAACAAGATAAACAACTAACTAGAGCGCAGTGCTGACTGTATGGAATCAGTGATCAGGTGCAGCCTTCCCTTCCTATGTGTTTAATATATTTTGACACTAAAATAACCATCCATGAAGGGGCACTCATTTACAGTTCATAAAATCCACATATTTCTCATTTATGACCGTAAGATCTGCTTAATGTGACACTTTTCTTGATCAAATTATAAGATGAAGTGTGTCAGAGGAGTTGTGAAGCTAACAGTGTCGGCAGGAGGAAGGTTGGGGGGGGGGGGGGGGGTGAGGTGTTTGCAAGTCGGTCGCCTGTGAGAGTAGTGATGCAGCTCCCAGCCGGCTGTCCACATGGCTGGAGGTATTGATCCAGTTATCATTGCTAGATCATCACTATATAGACTCGGCAGCACAGAGAGCCGGGACGCCGACTGACTGAACTGACGGGAATCTCACTGACTGAGTGACTGCCTGGAGAGAAAAAAGCCAAGATGCTGCTCTGTGGTCGGGACAAACAGGAGAGGCCAGGGCCGGTCCCAGGGTTTTTAGGGCCCCAGCACCACCAGCAGCCTAACCACCATCTCTATCCTCTAATGTGCACAGCAACAAATAATCTGAATTTATCGCACTTCCTGATTTTGTTATAGTTCCCCCCAAATCATTGATTTTTATACAGCATTCACAACATCTGTTAGTTCTTATAATCACAAAATGTTGTATTTCTCATAATACCAACATTTTTTTAGAAGACCCCATAAAATCCCAAACCTGTTAGGTTACAGAAACCCTAAATCCAAAAATGTCATTACTTTAATTGCAAAATTTGTCATAGAAATGCCAAAAATTTGGTCGTGCACCTGCAAAATCTTTTGTTAATTGTTAATTTAGGGCTGCAACTAACAATTACACTTATTGTCGATTAATTGGTAGATTATTTTCTCGATTAATCGATTAGTTGTTTGGTCTATAAAATGTCAGAAAATGGTGAAAAATGTCACTCAGTGTTCCCCAAAGCCAAAGATGACGTCCTCAAATGTCTTGTTTTGTCCACAACTCAAAGATATTCAGTTTTACTGTCATGAAAGATAAAAGAAATCAGTAAATATTCACATTTAAGAAGCTGAAATCAAAGAATTTTTACTTATTTTTCTTAAAATATTACTCAAACAGATTAATCAATTATTACTTGAATAGTTGACGACTAATGGATTAATCGTTGCAGCTCTAGTTAATTTGTTTCAACACCTCAACAATAAATTTAATTATGAAATCCCGTAAGTTAGTTGTCATAATTTTTTAACATGTTTAACATCCTCTACATGGCATCTGAAAAATTTCTTATAACACATAAATTTGTGATGATGGCTCCAAGTCTCCAAATTTAACATTGCATCTCCAAAATGTTGTTATTTGTCATAATTCCCTAAAGGTATTATAGGAACCCAAAATCCTACTTCGGTGCAATATATATGGCTTCACAGCAAAATCAGTTGGTGTAAATTACATTAAAAATAATACATAAATAAACCCAATGAAAGTTCCCATTTTCGATCGTTGGCGGCTGAGTGATCCTAAGCATCTGTTTATGGCTCGGGCCAGCTCAGATCCAGGAAAAAAACTTTATATTCCAGCTGTCTAGTCGACTAACTCGCCACTCAGGTGAAAAAAATAGTTTTACAACATATGAGATATTTTACGCTAGGAGGTAGGAATGCATCCGGCTCCGCAACCTATAAACCAGTCCTTATTTTTACCGTCTTCAAGCATCCAAACAACAACATTAGCAAGCTCTCAAACATGCAACGCTCACATTGCCAAACCCTCTCAGAGTAAAGACAGGACATGCAATAAGAGAAGCAAATTGCCCAGGACATGCAGGGTATGGCTCCCCTAGAGCAAGGGCTATAAAGCTCACCTCACCTCACTGAGTTATATGCTAAAGCCCAGATATTTCATTTGCTTGATCACTTTGCCTCATCATAATCACTTTCATACAGATTTATTGCAGCGTGGGTCACAGTGCAGTGGAGGTGCTGCATTCTCCAGCTGTTTATGCCTCCTAAGAGCTTTCTGCTCACCCGGCTCACATGGTCTTTGTCTTATTTAGAACGAAGAAAATGTGAAATATGACAGGCGATAGTGCCCTCATTTGTTCTGTAGATTGCCTCACACACACCTCCCCACATGTCGGTGCCAGTCTCGGTCTACCAGCAACTCCTATTTCTCCCCCCACCCATAAGACCCCCCCCACCACCACCCTCCTCACTTCCACCCCACGCACCACTACCCCCACTGCTCCCCGACTCTCCCAAGTGTTGTGTGTTGTCCCTGGCCTCCACAGCGAGGAGGAGGTGGGCACGGGGCCGTGGAGCACAGCCGCCGCCACCAGCATCGCCTCTGAAGGATAATGCTGTTTATTGCATTTGTCAGGCGAGCGCTGCAATACTTTGTAAGTCTATTGCCCACTTACTGCCATGTACTTTAAGCCGGTACTGATGTGCCTCTTTTGTGTGGTTCTGCTTGTGTTATTTGGCAAATTGACTCATGGCTGAAGGTTGGAAACAGTCCTTAAAGAATTATAACGCCTTACGTTCTCCTGCTCTTTGTCCCTTTCCGTCCTTTTCTTTCTTTCATCCCAACAAATATTTTCCCTCGCTCCATTTATACACTGCTTTCTCCCTTTTTCATTCAAATAGCTTAAGACCGGACTAGGACTGATGATTCAAAATAAGTAATTCCATTAAATCTTTTTTTTTTTTAAGCCACAGGAGCCCTAGTATATGAGCCCTAGTGTACCGTTATTGATGATATCATTATTATGTATAGGATCCCTCAGTGAATAATAACCCATTATCTTTCATTTTTCCTGTTTTTGTCACTGGATGTTGGAAAGGTTAGGCAATTTATTTTAATGTTAAAACTGTCAGGCACTTACACGGCCATGTCTTGGTTCCCAATACATTCGGCACTTGGGGCCATGATTGGTTTTAAACTAGGCTACATCTTTGAACAAGCTATTCCCACAAATCTCAATGCAATTCTTTTTGCTTGGGTTTTTTACTGAATTGACTTCACGTCACGGTGAGACAAAGTACTCCAGCCCTGAGAGTTAAGCTTACTTTAAATAATTTGACCCATGCTAAATACAACAAGACCTTCATGTTGTTGAAGTCTTCATGTTTAATTCGGCAGTGTTAAAAAAACCCAGCTTGATAGTGATACACATATACTCCCACCCATAGACAAAGGAAGAGGAGGAAAAAAAATGCTCTCAACGCTTCAGTGCATTTAAATTTATACAAACTCTCTCCTTGACAGTGATGAATGTTACACTGTATTCTACAATATGTTTAATGCATAGGTCTGTTAAGTTAAGTTTTCTATTCCAGTGCTGTGCAGCGGAGTCACCTCTATAGTGTACAATATTACCAGTGCCACAACAAGAATACATCAGTCAATATCTGCACGGCTGTTTTCATCTTGTAGATTATGTATTTCTTTTATGCTCTAAATATCCAGAGATTACTGAGCAGATGGAAGATTAACAAAATATACTGTTAACATGAACTATGGGAATAATCATGATGCAGTTTATTTATTTTGTTGAGTTTAAATCATGTTCAAAATCATTACTGTACGTTATGACCTGGATTGCAGGATTCAATTTTGACTATACAAGAGCTGCAACAATAAGTCGATTAATTGATAAGTTGATCGCTAAAAAATAATCAGCAGTAACTTTGATGACTGTCATTTTTAAGCAAAAAAGCCAACAAATTGCTGCTTCCAACCTCTCAAATATGAATATTTTCTGCTTTTCTATGTTTTTTTTATCAATAGCCGTGTTTCTATTCACATAGTTTTATTCACATTTTGAAGTATCACATTAGAAAAGCTGTATGGAAACGGCAAAATCTGATAAAACTTCCTCAATTGCGAAAAAAAAGTTTTACGCTCGCTTGAGGTGGTTTTTGCCTTCATATGAAAATGTCTTTACCAAATAAATTCTTACGTAGCGGACATTTAACTCGCATAACTGATCTCGTCTTCTCTATTCCCATAACGTGCAAATGCTTGTCTCCGGTCAGCAAGAAACATATCAAATACTAGCTGACATGAAAGAACAGGTAAATCTTGCCCAATTGAAAACAAAAGAGAATTTTTCTCTCGTAGGCGGTTAGATGACCAAGGTGACTTGTTTTGTTTCCGGTCCTCTACCTCTAATTCTTCTTCTACTCTGTTTACTGGCGGATTACAGCCATGCATAGCCTATAGCGCCAGTTTCTGACCAAACTTTGCTGTCGCAGAGTTTATTCACTCCAAATCAGGTGATGGAAATGTGCCCTTATTCGCATTTCGTTTTTTGCGACATTTCAAAAGTTCGCTTAAAACTCGCTTGACAATTAAATGAAAACACGGCTAGTGTAAACCAAATATCTTTGGGGTTTGGACTGTTGGTCATAAAAGGCGAGCATTTTTGAAGAACTTGAGCTCTGGGAACTATTAGTATTTTTCACTTTTGATATTGAGTTTGTGGGTAATACTACTATACTATATATTTTTTTTTCATGTAATCGAGTACTCTTATACTGTTGTATCACTACTTTTAAGTAAAAGGCCAATATATCTTCCACCTGTGATACTCTGCATAAATAATACATTTACAATATTATATATACAACAATAAAACATTTATCTTCTTTATTTATTTTGCAAGCCTATCCACAAAAATAACATTCATTTGCTTTTTAAAACTCCTATTACTACATTCTTGATATATATATATATGCAGGGTTAGGATTCAGATTAGGTATTGCAACAAGACAGGCCTCTGTTTTAGTTATTTTTCATTGCATTGGTCTTTGGTTGACACACCTGCCTTGTTTGATAACCACCATGGCTTTCTTATCATTTTATTTATGCAGTATACTGTATTTCTGTATGTTGAAGCAAAAAGTCAGCACAGAAATCACTGGCAGCTTAACACAAACAGCCCCTATGGGGTTTACATGAGTGATAACGCAATTCTTTAACGTAAAGGAATAAATTGTGCAACATTTTTGACAGTTCATCTGCATCACAGCGGCAACGTGGCAAAACTGAAATGTGGTTGTTGTAACACATTGTTGGTGTGTTTGCTCAGGTACCATGCATGCACCATCAGCAATGAGTGTTTGCATAGAGCAGAGAGAGAGTGAGGGAGTTATCTGTTCACACAATACACAGTCACTCAGGCAAGGCTTATAGATTCAGGGAAATGGATTCCATGTCAGGATATCACATATTACCAAACCTTTAGAGTGTGGCACCTTGTATCCAGGCCTGACTTGACGTTGACACAAATACTCTCTGGCCCATATAAAATCACCTCCACGGACAGTGTTTTACAGACGACCCGTGACAACAAAACAGCATAAGAGAGGTCAATTAATTAGATCCTGCGTCATAAAATCAGCTGGATGAGAGAGTCGTGAGCAACACGTCTGGAAGTCCAAGTTAACAACCAAGCTTTATGACCTTGATACTGATCCAATATAACTCCACATTGGTAGTGTAAATACAATTAAATATGGATGTGCGATTAAGTAAAACCTTTAAAAGTGTTTTGATTTGGGTGTTGTGAAAGGAGGGGGGAATACACTGCAAAGTTTTTTTTTTTTTTTGATTGCAAACTTGAAGGTGACAGCAATAAGTAATGTTTTACAAGATTACACAGATGCAATTTATTGCATTTTGAAATGAGTGGGCTATCGTAAACTCAAGAGGCAGGTGTGCAGCGACCTCTTGATGAGCGGATGGAGCGGTAACAGCAACAAACACAGCCTGACTTGTATTTTTTTCTGCAGTATCTTATCACGCCTGAGTGTGGTAATTTGCAGAGGAAGGCGCTGCTTTAAATTGCATCCCAGTAACAGCCTTTAAATGGTTACCCATTGAGATACAGTAGTGCTCTCGTGGTATAATGTAATTCAAACACAGTGATCGGAGTGCAAAGGTAGGATGTACTGCTGCTCTCTGCCCATGAGTTTACCTGCTTGGTTTAATGCAGGTGACTGTGAGAAGTAATTCTTGTCGAATCTTTTTTTAATGACTGTGTTGGTGTACAACGGCACACAATAAAGTTCAATAAAAAAGGAATGCTGTATATTAACCTCTCTAAATAAAGTGGTGGATTTTTTTCTGTTCTTAAGGAGCAGCAACAACTTTCTATTGACCACTACAGATCACCTGTGAGTCTGTTTGTAGCTACAAAATAACTATTTTTGCACATTTTCTGTGTTTCTTTGCTTGGATGAGGTATTGTAGGGATGTCACGAGAACCGATTCCAACCAAAATTCTTAAAACCTGACAGTACTCATTTTTCTACAGCAGCGTAGATACCGCTGTGATCCGCCAGTAAACAGAGTAGAAGAAGAAGTGGAGGTTGTGAACCGGAAACAAAACAAGTCGGCTTTGCCATCTAACCATCAAAACATGGAGAGAGGTCTTAGGAATTTGTTTCAATTGGGCAAGTTTCAATTGTTATTTCATGTCAGCTACTATTGGTCATGTTTCATGTTGTCTGGAGACAAAGACAAGCATTCGCACGTTTATGGGAATATCTGAGAAGACACCAAAAGCAAAAACAGCTATCAGTGAGTTAAATGTTCACTACGTCAGAATTTATACAGCAAAAGCGTTTCCATATCTCATTTAGCGCATCAACTAATTTCGATTAAGGCAAAAACCACCTCAAGTGAGCATAAAACCCTTTTTTTCGTAACTGAGCAAGTTTTTTTTTAATGTTGGCAGCCGGTGGGCGGCACAGTCCTGCTTCGCTAAATAACGGAGCTAACAGCTAACGTACAATGGTTGCATTGAGTTATATTTGGGTGAAGGTAAAATTATGACCAATGGGCTACCTCCGGGTCTGAGAAGTGAAGCAAATAAACTTAAACTTGCATTCTTTCTAATAGCCAGCAGGGGGCAACTCCTCTGGTTGCAAAAAGAAGTCTGATTGTATAGAAGTCTATCAGGAAATGACCCTACTTCTCACTTGATTTATTACCTCAGTAAACATTGTAAACATGAGTTTATGGTCTCAATCGCTAGTTAGTTGTCCGTGTTTTCGTCTTACTTTAACCCTTTCACAGTGTGTTTTCAGTTCAGGTCTTATTCAGCCTTCGGTTGCATTTAGCTCCACCCTCCCGTGTCACTTCTGTCCAGAATGACGAACTCGAGGCTTGAAAAACGGCAGTTCCCAAACCAATGGATGATGTCACGGTAACTACGTCCACTTCTTATATACAGTCTATGATTATAACATTATCATGATGTGTTCAAATGTAATCTTCGGAAAAAACAAACGGTAATAAAAGGAGTGTATGCCACGTACATGGGATTTATTGTTTTGTTTTTTACCGTGGTAAGGAATTGAGAATCGAGGAATTTCTCTGGCATCGGTATTGACTACTAAATTTCTGGTCTCGTGACATATAGTGTTATCGGGATGTATATAAACATATTCTTTGATGTTTCCGTGTGTACTACTCTGACACCGACAATGATGCCACCACACACTGTTGAAGCAGCAAACCACACCAGCGTTATGTTCCTTCTTTAGTTTTATGAGCCATACACAGAGGCAGGCTGATGTAAGGGCTGCTGAACCCTTCAGACTAGAGTAAAGAGTGTAATATGTAAACAAAGCTGCTCATAGGCACACTGATTTACAGTGCTCCCTCCCTGCCTAAGAGCACAAGTCTTGCTCCCTGCTGAATTGGTTGCGCCGCTT
Source organism: Sebastes umbrosus (assembly GCF_015220745.1). Taxonomy (NCBI): domain Eukaryota; kingdom Metazoa; phylum Chordata; class Actinopteri; order Perciformes; family Sebastidae; genus Sebastes; species Sebastes umbrosus. The sequence continues at coordinate 18,023,372 of NC_051288.1, read as the reverse complement.
TAGTGACAGTACGAGCTCGGATGCATTTTACCCCTCACCAGTTTTTATGGCAACTTTGCAACTTCTGACTCGCTGCAAAATATGCCCAAAAATATTTTTTTACCACACACATACACACAAACAGACAGACCTTCACCCCCTCCCCAACCGGAAAGCCACTTCTGTTGTCAGAGATCAAGCATATCCTCAGACTCTTGATATGCCATCTGTATCTTCCCCCCTTCTTGAGATTAAGTAAGGTGGGGTAACCAAGCCGCGAAAGGTTTTTAACATCTGTGCTGGGCTGCTGTAAGTGATACTGAGGAGTTATAATTAAAGGTTCCGACTGAGGGAACAGTGTTTAATGTGGAGCACCCCTCTGCTATCCATCTGAAGTAATGGGGTGCAATGCAAGCACCCGACTGCCACTCCCCAGGCCCCGTCTCACTCTCTCATCTTTACCCCACCTCTGATGGATGGGGAGGACCGGGGGCCAACTCTACAACGACTTCGACTGATAGCGTACCACAGATCTCTCTCTCTCTCTTGCGCTTTTGGCTTTCTTCTCATTGTGCAGCGTGTACTGTTAACGTGAACGATAGCTGGAGGATTGACTGATTCCCACATCGCGCTGTGACTTAATTGAGAGCAACGTGATGAGGACGATCTAAAAAGAAAAAAAAAAACTTGACAAATATCGCACAAGCCGTCTTTCAGCGGTTTGACCTTTTCCCGATGATAGTGAAAGAAAAATCAACGCCATAATGCTGGATAAATCAAGCGCAGATCATTTGCGTTAACATAAAGACGTGCTCTTGGGTTTGATGGAGCCTGGAGATGAAGCCTGTGATAAACATGAGCTCCTTATATGAACATAATGCACTCCAATGATGCACATACTAACCTGCATGCTACGGTAATAGGCTGATGTGTGATTACAGTGACGCATTCGCTGGCGTTACAACAGATGTAGCATTCAGGCTTTGTTTAAAGTATGTTGAGCTTTTACGTGGATGTATAATGTAACATAAGCATGTATTAAAGACATCTTAATGACACTTTTCTGTTCTTATTTCTTCCACTGCGAACAGGGTTCTTTCAATTGCTTCACACACCGTCCCTCATTTTTCATGTGTGTGCCAGAAAATCAGTTGTGACAGGTAAATTCTGACAGTACAGAAAATCTAGCCTCGGTCATTAGAGTTAATATTATGTTTCTTTGGCAATCCCTCATCATTTTTGGGCCTCATTGACTATTTTTCTTTATAAGATATTAAGTATTCAAACCTCATTTACATCCTTATTTTTCAATTTGCTGCCGCAGTAGTTTAATTTATTCCATATAATTTCTTTTTCTGAGAGGGACATTAATCATTGCCTGTTCCTTTTAGTGCCTCTGGGATTTTTTTTTTTTTTTAAATCAATAAAATAAAGACTCTTCCTTTGCTGAATATGATAAAACATTTTGCCAAGGGATATCAGTGTCCTAGCCAGCCTGCTTCCTCCTTCTTGTTTTATTCATTTTTATATTCTGGGCTTGTTTATTTATCTTTCGCACCTAATGCATGTGCTTGTCATACACACATACAGTACACAGAGGGAGAGGTCGGTCCATTCAGCACAAAAAAAAAAAGAAATAAGGGGGTGAAAGTGCAGCGAGTCGTTTTATCATTCCCAGCGAGTGGCCTTCCCCTTGATCATCTTCATAAGACGCCACGTGATTTTTTTTTTTTTTCCTCTCATTTTTTAATAGCTGATGTGGGATAGTCAAGTGTGAAGAAGGGGGAGGTTGTTATAGAAATTTAACTATCCTTTACAAATTGATTCACACTTCACCAGCGCACAAGGTCCAGTAGGTAAATTACCAGGAGGACACAATCTTAATTCTCTGCCTCCATGGCATTACTGCTCTGTCCGGAGATGATCGCAGCATTAGTGGATGTAGATAGTTGTAGGAGGATGAGAGCGCCGCGGATATTCTGAAAACGTGTCTCTCTGAGATGAAAACTGAATGTATGTTTAGTGTACTCTTTGAAAACATGACACCATAACCTGTTGTCTTTGTTTACTATTACATGATATTGATGTTATACCAACGGGGACATTTCACTGTCACTCAAAGAAAAAACTTCAGTGAATGAGTGATGGATCATAAAGAAAAAAGTTTTCAAAGTGTACAGCCAAATGAATGGTGGGGTCTTACTTTAAATGGTTGCCCCCCTCAAAGCCAAACTGCTCATTACTATGGGGCGTTAATCTATATTAAATCATTATAAAAATGGTCGTCCAAAAGAGTTCAAGTCAGCGTTTTCCAAACATCCACTCCTAATGACATCATTCTTCTGCTGTCATTAAGGATATTAAAAATTCATTAAGAAGAAAAGTACTGCTGAGTGGTAACAAATCAGTGAGCATCCCCCCTTCAAGACTAAAGACTAAAGAGTGTGGCAAAGTTTGAGGTGTATTTTTAAATGACATCATGGGGCTCGGTTTTAATGCCACCGAGGTTGTCAAACATGATTGTCAAACAGATCGTAATTCCACTTGTTAAAGCAAAAAACATAAGTCACATGTATGAAGTAATCAGATATGCCTGACTGTCACACGGTATAGCACAAAAAGATGGCAAAGGTTTTCAAGTGAAATGAATAAGTGACTAGCAATTATGGTTAATATTAACGCCTGCAACGATTGAGATGTGCTTATATATATCATTATTAGATCTTTTCAAGCTAATGTGTACAATTATAGGCTGTTACTCATTAAGTTAGGCTGCAGAGTATAGGGTTGGGCGATTGGACAAATATATTGGCGGTTGGCTGAGTACATCGCCGTTTGTTTTTTTTTGGGCGGTGTTTGCCATTTTATTTTGCTAATTTAATGGTCTGGTTCTGAAGAATGAGAGCTGCTCAGTGAGCAGAGAGAGACAGTGGGGGAAGAAATAAGATATGAAATAAGAGATTATTTTGACCAAACCAGAGTTGGTGATTGTTGGAAAGACTAACCAAGACGGTTTTGGTGAGCTCTTTTTTGTTTCTGTCAAGTTTGAAGTGTGTTTTTCCATGCTCCGCCACTCGATCTCCAGCTAAAACTACACAAAAACGCACAAATATCTTCACGAGTAAATCGGCAATTGCTGGTTGTCGGGCTAATGATGGCTAACTGGAAAAATGTAACATATCGCCCAACCCTAGTAGAGTACCTAAAATATGTTTGCATCATACTTAAAAGAATACTTCACCCCCATAATTACCATTTTTTATATCTATTACTCATCCCGTGTTACCTTGAATTTGTGAAGAAAACTTTGTTTTTCTCGCATGCCTCCACGGTGAACGCAGAATCAAAAAACAGAAAAGTCTTAATGAATTAAAGTAAATGGGGGCCGCGTTTAACAACAGCAAAACTACTGTATATCAAAACATCCATTTGCAAACTCACGTAAAGTCTCATTAACCAGACTACTTCCTAAACACGTGCATCTTCGCCAAAACCTTACTATTTAAAACACTTTGGACTCAGCTTGCCTGCGCAAGCGTGAGACTGTTTATGCGGAAGTGTTTTAAATAGTAAGGTTTTAGTGAAGATGCATCTGTTTGAGAAGTAGTGAGCATACGACTGGATAAATGAGACTTGGACTATACTGCACGAGTTGTATGAGAGATTGTAAATGGATGTTTTGATATAATTTTACTGTTGTCAAACGTTTTCTTCAAGAAATCAGGGTAACACAAGGTGAGTAATTGATATACAAATGGTCATTTTGGGGGTGTGGTATTCCTTTAATTTGCTGATTATGTTTCCATGTGTTCCTGAAAGCTGAAAATGTAGAACAAACTAAGAGGTCCAAAATGTTTTACTATATATAAATAGAAAAAAGAAAAAGACTGCTTTACAGTGCATGAAGCAAAACCCTCTGCTTACTTTTAAATGTCATGACATGATATCCAATTGTTCTACTTTTTTCAGAAAACAATAATAAACCCTGATATTACGTGGAGGGAGCTAGAGCAGTGCAAGGACTGTTCACATTCTTCTCTGCTTTGCGGTGTTTTATAAGCTAATACCTGCCCATAATGTGTTTGTACTTTACATCTCGCAGTACTTAACATTTGCACTCCATTTTGTCGGTCAGGGCCCAGTGAGTATGTACAACAATTTCATTTATGCTATAGGGTTCTCTCAGCATTTTAATGGTTTCAACTGAATACACATCTCGTTGGGTATATACTGTATACACAGTACGCTGCATTTTATCGATGTAAGCCTATGTTCAGTGCCACCACGGCCCATTGCTCTATCAAGTTTGCTATCAAGATGCTGAAGCCTCGGCGCCTCTAGTAGCCTGTCCAATTCATCTGAGTAAAACAAGTGAAGTCTTCGACCCCCTCAGTCTCTCAGCCAATACCAAACACATTACACCCAACCACAGTCCTCTTGGTTTCTACAGTCGAGTCTCCCCACCTGGTCTCCAGTGCAAAATACAGCTGTTTTGCATGAAGTTGCTGTTAAATATAAACTGGATTAAAAATGTAAGTTTCAGTAAGATTTTCCTTTTTTTTAGCATGCACAGTTCACACATGTATGAACATCTTATTTCACTGTTAACGTCTAGATTGCAAGTAACTTATGTGTTGATGTACATCACATCAACACATTTATGATAACACAATGGACTGTATATAGCATTAGATGAAACCTCACAGTCATATCGTATTAAATTGAGATTCCTTTCTTCCATTTATTATATTTTATTAGCAAAAGGGCTGCAACGAACAATTATTCTGTTGTTTTCTCAATTAACGGATTGATCATTTTGTTTAGAAAATGTCAGAAAATTGAGAAAAATGCCCAGAATAGATTCAAACATTTCAAGGTGACGTCTTCAAATGTCTTGTTTTGTCCGATCCGTTGTCCAAAATTCAAAATATATTCAGTTTACTATGATAGAAATACAGAGAAAAGCAGTAAATACTCACATTTGAGAAGCTGTACCCAGCAAATATTTTGCTTGAAAAATTACTTTAACGTTTTATCAACCATTATTATTATTCGACTAATCGTTTCAGCAATTAACTCCACTTCCAAATAATCCTTTCAAACTTGAAGGCATTGTGCCTCTAGGTGGCGCTACAGCAACATGACTCCATTAAGATTTTTACGGTCTTTTCTCGTACTAAGCCGGTAGGATCTAAAGCACAACTATTGTATCAGATTGCATTAGTGTTAACAAGTTGTACTAAACTGGCAAATTCATTCTATCATTTAAACAGCTAATTAATTTGGTGGCATTGTGCCTATAGGTGGCGCTACAGCAACATGACTCTTTTCTCATACAAAGCATGTACGATCTATTGCAAGATTGCTGTATTAGATTACATTAGTTTTAACTAGTTGTGCCTTATAAACTGGCATTTTTTTTCTAACTAATTAAGAGAACTGTGCACCATTAAGCGAAGGTTAAGGATCTAAAAAAAAAAAACGCATGGGGAGTCAGCGTTTAGCCACTTTGCCCCTGGTCTCTGGAACAGTCTGCCTGAGGATCTGAGGGACTCAACCACCTCTGTGGACAATTTTAAAAGAAACTTACCTTCTTAGCCTGACTTTTACTTAAGGTGTCTTGTCATTTATTGCCTTAGTTTTTAGGTCTTAATCATTGGTTTTCATACTATTTCTCTCTCTTGAGCCTATTTATTCTAGTGCATTTTATTCATTTTGACATTTTATTGCTTATTGATGTAATTTTTAGTTTTGCAAAATTCTATTTGTTGTTGTTTTGTTTTAGTTTTTTGTGTGCTGTTTTATTCTTGCTCTGTGAAGCACTTTGGACTGCATGATTGTATGAATAAAGTTGAGTTGCCGAGTTGAGGTGCTCCCCAGCTATAGTCTTTTTATTAGCGCTAAGCCGTCATTGCTGTCCAGTACTGTAATGTCTTCTTCTGTGAGTTTTCTGGTCATGAAGTTTAATTCTCTATAAGTGGTGTTGTTTTATTTTCCTGCCATGATGGGTATTTATTCCAAACAAACTACTGGAAGCATAAAACACATCACTTCCTGGGGAAGACCTGCAGCTGTTCACCAACAACAACAACATCAACAACAACTGTGAAAATTTCAGAAAATAGGGAGGGCTCAATCTGTGAGCGACAAAAAAAAAAGAGAAAATAGAGAAGGGTTATTTTATGACCTCCTCCAAACTGATCAACATTATATAAAATGAAAGAGGGAGTGGTAATGACAGAATGTGATGGCAAGAGGCCTGCCTGGCTCGGTGGGACACACATGGACAGCGGAGAACGAGGTGGCCGGGCACCGGAGTAATAACGCTGATGAGATCTTAGCAGGGCGATCTGATTCCAATGTGAATTAGAGTTAAAGAGAGCTCCCTGCCGGGCTCATACTTAGGACAATCTCCCTCACTACCAGACATTCATTGTTAATATGACATTCCCCGGGATCCTGGCTAATAACACTCTCAGAGGGTGGGGTCTTTTATGACTGTAAGAAGAAGAAAAAAAAGCACAGCCATTCTGCCTTTTGCTTAATGTTTATCTCTCGGGAATTGCACAGTGGCGTGGCACACAGCGATACAATCTCTTTTAATTCTCTTTCTGGTCTGTTTACACTCAGAGGAAGAGCTAAGAAATCAGGAGGGTGGGAGGGGGGGGACACATACTCAGACACATCTACCCTACAGCAGCTAATGCTTCAAGGCCATTATATTCTGATTGGAAATCTAATAAACAAATCATCGATCTTAATGCGAGTCTACACCAAACATTAGGGGGCTGAGAGCCACTTGTGTTTCAAATCTGACACAACGGTGGATAGACAATGACCAGCTCCGACTCACTGTTGTGATCTGGTGGCATCCTCCCTATTCTAGGCAAGTTCTAATTAAGGCCTCTGGGTTACTCAGAGATTTTCCCATTTCTTTCTCCTCACAATTTCAGTAAATATATTATTGAATCACATTATCTGTTTTTGCTTGGGTCCCATTACTCACGGAGAACAATCTGTAATGATAGTCTATCATCAACGTGGTGGGTCGTGTTGCACCATTGATTATAATCCTCCAAACAGCTTTTATGTTTATGAGAAATCACCCTAAGAGCAGTCTGCATCGTATTTCCCCTATCAGCTTCATGCAATTATATGTTTTGGTGCGATTACGGATAAAAAAATTTACTATTGATCAAAAGGTGTGCTGCCCCACACAGACAGACCTGCACGTCTCCTTAGCTTTCTATTGTCTGTAGTGGGACAAACTATACGGCAGAGTTGAAAATCCATCAGGGTTGACAGGTCCATTACACGCCAACATCAAACTGCTTTTGGTGGTCTGATCCCTTTTTGTCCACTATGTCCCACTTGAAGTATTACAAGCAACTTGAAATATTACAGAGAAGAATTTGTCTGTAGCGAACAGAGCAGTTTGAATTTCTGATCTTGTTTTTGTTTGTGCTGGACATTAATTTGTTGGTGGTAACAAGTAGAGGTGCGGGAAAAGAAATCAATACAGCATAGTATCGCGATATCTTTTTATTATATATCTGTTGCTATTCTGTCTTTCAGAGGTTGTAGCGGGCTCAGTCTTAAAGCTAGAGTGAAGATCCTGGTATCATATGAAACTAGAAAACGAGGGATTTTAAAGTTAACGTGAAAACGAGTTAACGCAAGTTCGTTTTAACGCCTCTAATTTCTTTAACATATGAACGCAATCAATCTTTTGGAGGTTCTAGCGGGCTCAGTTTTAAAGCAAGAGTGAAGTAACTGGCATCGTATGAAACTAGAAAACCTAAGGAATCCATTGGTACCAACCAATGAGACCGACAAATGTCATGCTAGCTTGTCGAGAAGGAGGCTAAATAATGCTCCAAACTTACGTTAAATTTTGGCGAGGAAAAACTGTCGTGGCCATTTTCAAAGGGGTCCCTTGACCTCTGACCTCGAAATATGTGAATGAAAACTCTGAGTTGAACGAAGTGAAAGCTTTATCTTATCAGATAAAACAGATGTTGACAAACTGCATAATTTGCAGTTGAAAAAAGGTAATATATCAAAATATAATTTATCGCAATACTGAGCATATTGCAAAATGTTTAAAATCGCAATAAAATCGTATCCTGACTTAAGTATTGTGATAATATCGTATTGGGAGGTCTAACCCGTAGTAACAAGAAATAATAATAACTTCAATGGATTAAAAAGTTTAAAATTATTTATTCAGTTAGTTATAATGAGTGGTATTAAGAACCCCTCATCAAACATACTGTAAAGTGCTGAATTTGAATTTACAATGAGGAATACCCAAGACGTTCATTACGAGAGACTGTTTGCTATTGTTGCATAAGGCAGAGTCACTAAATCAGCTCCCAGAGGACCACTGCTTCACCAGGTCGCACGCTGCTCCGCTTACCCTTTGATATGTCTGGCTGTAAATTCAGAGCGCCGCTCATCTGCTCGTGGTGAGACAGTCTGCTTAAATACAGGATTGGACATTTAAATGATTTCACTTGTGACAGGCCTGCTGTGACAGAATAACAGATTCGGCTGAACAAATAGGCCGTGGAGGCTGCCGGGGTCCCAGGAGTCAGCCCCCCGAGCCCTCGGGCTCTGTTTTGTAAAAGGGACTTGTTTCAGTATGGCGGCACTTCTGGAAACATATTGGGCCTTGTTACATTGAATGAAATGCTAATTCTCGCAGACTGTGTGGATTGTGGGTCTTTGTCTGCGTGCGTGTGGTCACACACGTTGCACATGTGCATAGGGATAGGATTTCCTCGGTGATATAAAAATCAGCTACAAATTAAAGACAAAATAAGTTAAATGTAGTGAACTTAAAATCTGGGTAGAATTAATTTAAGATATCTGCCTCTAGTAACATTTAATGCAATAAATAATTAATATGTATGTCTTAACTCTAAATTCACTTCATGCTGCCCTTCAATTAAAATGACTTATTTTAAGAGCATGCGTGGTGCTGCTTGTCCTCTGACAGCCTGCATAGGTGGGAGTCCCTGAAGGCATTATAAGTTTATGACGGCATGATGAGGAGTAGGCCAGCCAGCATCTGCTTAAAAAAGCCAACCCCAGCTCTTTCTGAACTTACCTTTCTTTGTGTGGGGAATTGGACAAAAGCCATAGTTCCCTCTGGTCTGTCAAAGCTATTCTATAATCAACCAACCGTGGCCCTCCCCTTAAAGAATAGGAAGACATTATTCAGCTTCCTCCTTCTGATCTTGGGGCCACAACAAACCATGTAAGCCATGGCTGACTGGTTAAAGCGGGGAGAGAAAAAAAGAGGAACACAATGTCCCCCTGTCAGCGGCTGCGGATACAGAGGCCTATGAGCCAGGCACCACGTGACCCTTGGACCACCGCCTCAACCATGGTGGCCACGCCACTGAGCACCGCCACACAGAGCGAGGCCTTGAACCCAAACGCTCTCAGTCTTCTATAAGGTCAGATGTCACAAAGAAAGAGTCTGGTTATTTCAAACCGCAACTACAAGTGAAGGATGTTTCTTAATCAAACATATTTAAGAGTCCAGTGAATGAACTGAGCAAGTGAATGCCATCCACACAGTTTAGTTATCAGCCGTTCTGCCTGCCAGTTGTCATTTAAGGGGAGAATTTGTACTGTGAGAAGAAGCATTAAAAAGGTAAAAATGAAGGGCTTATTTTGTTACGTGTGATCGGCAGATTGAAGCTACCACAACACTAGGAGCTGTGCTTGAGCTCATTTCCCACGGCTGACTGAAATGTAGAGACTTAACACTCACCCAGAACATTTACTGGCTGGATGGTCTCAGTTTGCCAAACTGCAAAAGGGGATTTTAAATTAAAGAGGAGGCAAACTCTCAATGCTGCTATTCTCACGGGGACGGCCATATCGAGGAGAGAAAAAAAAAGAGAAAATGGATGTGAATTCTGTAATATTTTCACTTAGCAGTAGATAATCCAGCAAAGGCACATTATGACATGAAAAAGCATTTTCTCATGAGTATAGGTTCAAGTGTTTAAACAAACCACAGGAGTCAAAACTAACATTTTTCATACAGAAAATGCAATCCAGGAAATGAGTAGTAAAAGTATTACAGAGAATTACAATTGACGCCCAGAAAAAATTAATTATAAGTAACAATACAGGTTTTTTAAAAATAACTGCCTCTCATCCCTATGTGATAACGTATATATTGTTTTCCAATTATACCAAACAAAATCCCATTTTTTGTCGTGCCTACGAGCTTAACTGAAGCCACTTCAAAAACTGTTACTATTCCACTGAGCAACGTTGATTTTATAAGTGTACTGCCAATGATCATGGAGTGAGGCGCTGAATGTTAAATAGGTAAAGAGCCCCGTGGCAGAGGCATTGGCCCCCTGTTACCACTTAGCCCTATTTGGCTGGCCTCACTCACACTCATAATTAAGACCCCCTACTGTGAATATAAATGGCCCCTCAATCAATAGTGATAGAGAGAAATAAAGAGGCAGAGACACGGAGACCGTGGGCATATCTCAGGGGCAAACATGATAGCATTATGAAAAGGAGCAGCTTGAAAGCGGCTTTTACTTTGACAAGGGAGCTAACGTTGTAATTGTCCCTCGGGGGACCAGAAGCTCTTGTTATTAGAAAACAATTTCTCCCTCCAGGCCACTTCTTCTTCAGCCTGAGGGCACAGCGACTCCACGTTTCACCCCTCCATCCTGTTATCCAGCTACACTCTCATGTGCGATGAATAAATGATGCAGAAAAAAAGTTGGAAAGCTGTGATTCGCAGTTCTAATGAAAAATTAAATACAGATTTTATATTTTTCATGAAGCGGTTAAGTAATAATAAATAGATCCACAAAAATGTTCCTTTGTACTGTGACTAATACAGTGACATAAGATTATATATTATAGTAGTATTTCAGTAAAACAAGAGTCTAAAGGCCTTTACACAGCAGAGGCGTTTTTTTCTTGCAATTAATTCGCACGTCAATATATCTTTTTGAACTGTTGTTTTTGTCATGAGTTATTTCACAGTGAAAGCAAATATTACGTGGCGAAAAAGTGACGTAATTTTTTTTGGGAACAAAGTCGAATGCGTTCTTTATGCTATTACAGTTTTCTAAAATTAGATGTAAAAAAAAAAAATTGTATATCACCTTGCTTACAGTATTGCTATATATTGAATCATAACCCCTGTATCATGATACTTGCGATTTATTTGCACGTCAGTATATTTTTCGAACAGTTGTTTTTGTCATGAGTAATTTCACACAGAACAAAGAAGCTAATATTACAAATATCGTAACATTAACGAAATGTTTTGTTCGGAACAAGTTCGATTTTCTGTAATTTTTTACTCAGATTTTATGCATATGTGTTCTTTATACGATGACTGTTTCCTAAAATTATATTTAAAAAATTGCAATATATTGTCTTGCTTACATTATCGCAATATATTGAATCATAACCCCTGTATCATGATACGTATCGTATCACCAGATTCTTGTCAATACACAGCCCTAATCACAATACAGTCACGTTGTCTAAGAGTAAAAATTTATTTGTCCTATCGAGCTGAAACAATTAGTTGATTCATCTATTAAGTGGTCAAAACAGTAATCAACTGTTTGATTGTCATTTGCTCTGCAAATAAAGGCATCAACCAATCACGTTGTGCGGAACCGGTTGAGTTGCGCGTATATTTACAAAACAAAAACTAAGCGCTCCGTAGTCCAAACCAAGACGGCAAACATTATTACTCCTTTCAATCTTGACAAAGACAATGCAGACTAGATCCACTCCTTCCGTTCTTACCTTTCACAATAAAAGCCCTAGATATATAATATCCGCAGGCTAGTATTTCGCATTCTCCTGATGTTTCTTCGTCACGCCCCCGGTGTGTAACGGCCTTAATGTGTGCTAAACAGCCTGGTTGAGACACTGCTGTCTTTGTTGGTCTGTTTCCAGCTTCCTTTGTTCTGGTGGCACCTTCATGTAATCGACACTGTCCTGTGCTAAACATATATCATTTCATATGTTTACCTCATTCCCTGGCTAATTTCAAAGGTTTATTTCCTGAAATGAATCCCCTTTGTCAAATCCATTGATCCTTGCAAATCTAGAGCAATATTGCTGTTTGTATAATAAATTGACCTGTAATGTAGATTAAGTTAAGGGGGGGAGAAAAGAATGAAAAAAAAAAAAAGTGAAAAATGCCCATTAACATTTTGCCTTGTGAGTTTGTGTGGTTAATTTAAAACATTTAAGGCTGGAAATGAGCTTCTCCATCAAATGTCCCACTTCCATTTACATTTCTTGCATACAAGTCAATTTGTGGCTGCCCCACGCCATAAATCATTGCCACCGGAATGCTGTGTCGGTACCTCTAGACATTACCCTGGCGCATGGTACTTAAAAAAAGCAATTTAGAACTCCATTTGCTCAAAAAACAGTGTGCTTTCAGCAGACTCACACTTCTACCCAGCAAAATGAAGATTAAACAGCATTGCCTAAAAGAGTTTTATTGTATATGAATGTCTCGCAATTGTTCTAGTTGTCTTTTTTTCTTCTTTTGTGTGATGTATGTGTGTAGAAGTGGGTTGAATAAACAGGTATTAGCGTGTTATTACTGCAGTTGGAAGCATTTTTCATGATGATTTTTCATGATCATGATATTTTAGTATTTAGGGCTACAACTAACGGTTATTTTCATTATTGACTGATCTGCCTTTTCATCATTTTGGCGATAAAATGTCAGAAAATTGTGAAATATGCTGTGATCGAGTTAAAGGGGGTGTCCTCAAATGTCTTCTTTTGTCCAACCAACAGACCAAAACTCAAAGATATTCAGTTAATTGTCATATATGACAAATAACAGCAAATTACTTACATTTGAAAAGCTGGTACCGGTGATTTTTTGGAATTTTTTGCTTAAAAAATGACAATAAATCGATTATCCAAACCTGTTTTTTTGATTGCCTAATTGATAAATTAACTAATCATTTCAGCTCTAAAAATATTGTGCAATATGACAATTTGTTTTTGACATTTATACAACATGACTGTATTGTGGTTAGCGCTGTGTATTGGTAAGAATCTGGCGATACGATACAGTACGTATCATGATTCAGGGATTACGTTTCAATATATTGCGATACTGTAACCATGGCGATATATTGTGTTTTTTAGATCTAATTTTAGGAAAACTGTCATAGTATTAAGAACACACCACCATATGCATTTTTTTTATAATGCAATCAGAACAGTGGGTACTGCATATGCATTTATCACTGTAACATTCAACATCATAACACTACTTTGAGAGGGCATACATCTGTGCATATTAAATAAAAGTATTGACTCGAGTTAATCTTTGCATGTAAACTATTATTTAAAAATCAATGCACTATCACAACACACAATATCGCGATATTTGATATTTTTAATATTGTCTTACACCCTTGATTGTGAGTTTTGGAATCTTTTTTTCATTCCCCATGTTATTGACCTCCCTCCTCGTCACCCTGTAGAGCTGCAGCAGCACCCTGGCAGAGAGAAAGTAGAAATAAACCCACAGGTCTGTTTACTGTGCTTCCATTCACCATCAATAATGGGCTGATAAAAGAGATGCTATCTGACCAACCAGAAAGCAGTGGTCAGTAAAATAGGTACAATATTGTGTCACGTATCAGGAAATAATTGATGACCCCCTTCACGGGGATCTCAAACGGGGCATTGGGAAATCATTTTCAATCTATGGCTTAGCAGATGAAACAAATGCTCCCGGCTTGCTTTGTCAATTCTCACTCCTTAGGGTCAAACAAACAGCTTTTCCAGGGCCAGCTCAAAGGCTAGTGTACGGGCAGCCAAGCTTAAAATGTCCCTTGTCCTCCACAAAATGATACAACGGAGCATTTCATATACCAACAGTTTGTTATTTGTCATTGACAAAGTTATAATAAGAGGGGCCTTCATATTCATTGACCAGGTGACCCCTACATTCCCAAAGCCTCCAGCTCCATCCACACAAACTCCCTGGTCCATGTCTCCACTGTGCTCCCATTAATGTCCAACTAGTTATTAAGACACAAAGGAGGAAGGACGGACAAAAGAAATACAAGAGGGCGAAAACAATGGGATTACGCTTGTGGTAAAAAAAAAAAAACATAAGCACAAATGCATGTATTGCATGGTGCATATGCAATTAGACAATCAATTAGTGGATTACTATATTGTAGGGCTGTGTATTGGCAAGAATCTGGCGATACAATACATATCATGATACAGAGGTTACGATTCAACATGTTGCAATATATTGCTATACTGTAAGCAAGGCGATACATTATAATTGTTTTAATCTAATTTTAGAAAAACTGTAATAGTATAAAGAACACACCATCATTTGCATAAATTTTAATTAAAATAAAGTTTGTTTTTTTATGAAATCAGAACAGTGGGATCTGCAGTATTTATCACAGTTCCTGTAACATCCAACATCATTGCACTACTTTGAAAGGGTGCAGCTCTTTGCAAATTAAATAATTCAAGTTAATCTTTGCATGTAAACTATTAAAAATCAATAGTGTTTTTGAGAATCGATACAGTATCAGAAAACATAAGATCGCAATGTATTGATATTTTCTTACACATCTTATTTTGATAATTGATTAATTATTTAAGTCATTTTTAAGTAAAAAAAAAATGCAATACACTCACTGCCTACAGCTTTTGGTCCCAAATGTGAATGTATTCTTAGTCTTCTATAATAATAAACTAAATTTGAGTTTTGGATTGTTGGTCGGACAAAGAAATACATTTGAAGACGTCACATTGGGCTGTGAGAAACTGTGATGGACATTTGTCACCATTTTCTTTCTTTTTTTTTTAGATTAAATGATTAATTGAGAAAATAATAATAAAATAATCCTGAGTTGCAGCTCTTTATGTGTGCCAAGTGTTGGTTGAAAAAGCAGCTGAAATGTGACAGTACTCTGGTAGAGCCAGTTAGTGTTTTAATGGTCTGTTTTAGTTTTTTGCACGAAGGGTGGTTGTTGTCTACTCAGCAACTCCTTGACTGATTAGTTGAGCTTCAGTGCTACCAGGGGCCAGACAATGGAAACTATGGAGGAAATATTCACACAGCCAACACAAAGCAGTAATGCTCTACTGCTGTGCCAATAGCTAATGAATCAATGAATTAAAACAAATATTTACAATTATTTGTTGATGGAGGTCGTTGTAATTATTTGTTGATGGAGTGTGTCTGAAAGCACAAATCAAAAGTGATGTTTTAAATTAATCTAAATGGATGCGGAGTTGCTCTGTTTTATTTCTACATTGTTATCAATGCAAAATTCATGGCTCAAAATTGTATCTGAAATTTGTGTGACAGGGAGGGATAAATCAAATAGTACTTCAAAAACGTGACAATAGAAGGGATCACCAATATAATCTGTCCAGCAACAGCAACAAAAAGCTGTTAACTAGCACATTCGGTCCTGCTGCACTTTCTAATTCCAAGCCGAGAAAATACCTCCTGACAAACTTTTCAAACACATCCTGCTGTGGCACAGAATTCCTCTTCCACCCGCTCAGAGAAACGCTTTCCATTTTCTCCAGCTGGCTTGTCGCAGGCCGTGGGGCGGAATCGACCGGCCACGCGCATGGGAGCCCCACATCTTACACACTTCTGTGTCCACGGGCCTCCTGCTCGCCTCTGTGAAACCAACAGTTTATTCTCTACCAGCAGGGCCGGGAGCACGCTCCGGAGGGGGGCGCATTGTGCGGCATTACCAAGACAATGGGGCCATATGGGGAACAGAAGGATCTCCCGCTCGCCTTTTCAGCGCACAACAAACGCCGCAGCACATTATGCGTGGCAGCGGTCACTTTAGGGTTACAGTTTTTAGCATAACAACTGATGAAAAAGGGAAAGTCATTTTATCCCCATTTAGGGCTATTATAGGCACGACGTAAGGGGGTGAGATTTATGGGTTTTGAACAATACCCTTCTTGGCCAACATACTGACGAAGGCTCGGGGAGAGATAATGGTACCACATCATGTTCATCAAATCAACATCATGTCAAAGGCGGCTGCTCTGTTGATTTGTGTGCGTTGACTCTTGGGCCACATGATGCCTGATTATTCCTTTCTCTCTACTCCTTTAAATGCATATTTGACACACAATAGATGCCTAAAAATAACAACAAAACGCATGTATGTGTCGATTTATCTTGTTGACAAATCCGAGAGAAACAAAATGTGAGCAAACACAAACGAGGCGGCCGTGACGTCACACGCAGCGCGCTGCAAAAATGATGCAATTGTAAATGTCTGAACATCTTGTGTGTTGATTGGAGCATCGCGGATCTTGTGATGGTAGACTGCAGATCCAATCCATTCCCGGTGTATGGCATCTTCACACACAGTCAGCAAAGCAGGAAAAATCATATGGTGAAGTGTTGCTTGATCTACGACAAGCGCATCAATGCCAAGAGACTTTTTTTTTTTTTTCTTCTGAGAGGATGCTTTAAATATCCTCTTCAGTGAACGGCTGGATTCTCCTGAGATTGTGTGAAAACTTTAATGAATTCAGCTCGAGATGTTTTATTTATTCAAAACAGCACTTGTCTTTTGTTTTTTTAAAAGAAAATAATTTAAAAGTCACAAAAGATATGCTCTCGAAATTATTATTGGTACCTATGGTGTCAATAATTATTGGCCTATCTGCATGTAATGAATTGACTATCCTCATAATCTGGCTCGTAATGGATTTAGGACACCAAAGGGTCCTCTAAAGAAGATGAGAGCCTATTGATCCACAAGATAAATGCTCTTTAGGATGTTAATAGTCTAATTTGCTTTAATGATTTCTCCTAGCACTTCCCCAGTCAAGGACAGGATAATATACACTTAAAAAGGCATTCCAAGCAGAAGCACAGCAACTGGACGCTTCCTGCATAAAAATGTAGGGCATTTGAGTCGAATGTCTGAAATTGATGATCAACCCCGCCATTAGTTTGTCTTTATTTGCTTCCTTCCAAGGTAATTATCATGGATTAATGCTTTTCTGGAGTGTCACGCGAAATAACATTAGCGGTATCCATTTCCAGAATAACCTGCCCAGGTCTAATAAGCAGAATAATAATGCTTGCAGGTTTTTCTTTGATGTGGCACTAAAAGCGCACATTGAACACATGGTCTGTTGGACGGATGGTTGATGCATTATTTAATTAATTAGCTGTCAATTATCAAAACACAAATTATCCTAAAGATGTTACTGACATGTATTGTAATTATTTGTGTGAGGAGATGGCACAGCTTTTTGGTGTGTCTATTTTTAAATTATTGAATAATGCAAATTTTAATGTCTTTTTTTTTTTTATGTGTCCTTTCAACATATTCTGTTAGTAAATCTTCACTCCTATGGCTATATGTGACATTTTAGGATTTTAGCCCATCACCGGAGCAAATTTTAATCTCAGACAAAGGCAGTGTAGTATGACACACCAGAGACAAGATGAGCTATTGCTTTAGCAGTTTCAGGCATAAATGACATTGACTTCTGGGAGATGGAACTCTTTAACATGCTCTGCACCAACTGAGTCACATCTGCCGTTGACAAACAGCTAAGGAGTAACCTGAGTCTATGTTCCCTTTACTGGCAATTTTTACATTTTATCATTGAAGTCAATGAGCCAATCTGCAATTTACGCCGTGGAGAGCGGGATGAGTGTATTCAGAACCCGGTCACACACCCAATCTCCTACTAAAGAGCAGCGATAATGTAATAATGCCTCACTGATGTGCCAGGCAGTAATGGTGCTGAACATCTCCCATTCATCCAACACTACCTGATCATTGCTTTAACGGAATAATACATTACGGCTGGAAATAGCTGTAAACCTCCAACTTTATCTTGGGAATGTGCACTCCTTTTTACCTCAGGAAACGTTCCTGTCCCTCGGTAATAAAAGGCAGAGCTATCAGGATGAAATGGAAAAGAGATTGAAACCCCTCTGTCTCTGACAGGCAATGCACAGATACACAGAGTATGGCCTTTTTTTTCTCATTTTGTAGCCTACAGGCTGTTTGTGTTATTATGAAAATAGGTATTATGATCTTACGCTTCCTCCCAGAAGAAAATACATTGGAGATGTGTGCTTTTTTTCCCCCCCTTATGACTGTAAAGTAGGTCTGATTGACCGTTACTTCACTCTGTTTCTTAGCCCTGTCAATTCTCCCTTCCTTGACAAATGACACTTAGCCGTCTGTCAATAATGGCCCACGTAAATGTGCTTAAATGGGCCAGGGCACACCAATGTTATGGCTGTTCATCCTATTTAAATTACTTTCTGCCTTACATAATTACAGAAAGCTGGTATAAGAGGGTAGTTCAAGCACAGAGGCAGCGTAATGTATAGAGGTGAGGGGCGGAGATGCATACAGTATATAAGAGGACCGTGTTACTTAAGGATATAGAAGCATAAATGACACACTGAACAAAGCGCCATGATAATTGAGAAAAGACAGAGAGGCGCAAGAAGGTGACATCAGCCATTAACCTTATATCAGGCCATTTTGTAAATCAATGTCACTCACATTTAATAACAAGTGTAATCAAAGGAATTATGCAAATTTAATTTGATGCCTCTTGCATTATGCAAATCTGAGCCAAATATAATGAATCCTGACACCTGACCAGTGCAGTATACAGCATGGGTGGCGCTCATTGTTAAGGACTGACAGTATTTTGGAGAAAAAGACTGAGGTGAAAGGGGAGAAAAATGCACTAGAGATCATCAATTATATTATTGCGTTTCTATATAATGAGTCAGTGTTCTGCATTTGGTTGCTGTAATGTAGACATTTAGATCGCTATGATTCCACGTTCAAGCTACACTGGGTGTTATTAAAAGGTCTTTGTGTAAATTTGTCTAGCGATACAGAAAAATGTTTTCCGTAATGGATTGAACACATCGGAATACAAGAACAAAAAAACAAACGTCTGGCGCAGAAGCAATTTTCCGTGTATTGTATTAGTGACCAACATGTATGCGTGACCCGCCGACTCTGACAACAACCCCACAGACACACCGTTACAAGTGGCTCATAATAACAAGGGGACTCCTCGGATCGGATGCAGTCAGCTGGTTCACTACAACCAAATGTTACGGAGTAAAACAGCATGTCATGCTGCCATTTGACACGGTGAAATAAGATTAGATGGGATCCATTTCAGAGTGCAGGAAGTGCAGAGGCTGGCCTGTTCCAGCATACAATCTGCAACATACAAATACAGAGCGAGAAGGGGGGGGGGGCGTACTGAGGCATGAACGTTGACACACTTATAGAATAATCCGCTTTTGAAGGATGCTGCCACATTTTTGATATTTATCCTCCGATCACTTGGATATCAGCATCATATAATACAATATTTATACAGTTATTTTACTGCGTTGCTTTAATTTATTCATTCTGAGGGACACTGATATTCAGTCTCCATCAATCTGAGATCCTTGACAAAATTATAGCTGCAACGATTAATCGATTAGTTGTCAACTATTAAATTAATCTGCAACTATTTTGATAATCGATTAATCGGTTTGAGTAATTTTTTTATGAAAGAAAAGTGAAAATTCTCTGATTCCAGCTTCTTAAATGTGAATATTTTCCTAGTTTCTTTACTCCTCTATGACATTAAACTGAATATCTTTGAGTTGTAAACTAAACAAGACATTTGAGGACATCATCTTGGGCTTTGGGAAACGCTGATCAATATTTTTCACCATTTCCTGACATTTTATAGAACAAATAACTAATCGATTAATTGAGAAAATAATCAACAGATAAAATATTATTCACGAATGCTGATCTAGTAAGTGGATAGATGGATGCATAGATTAGGATTAGTCTATATTCTGGATCAATACCTTGATCTGGACTAAGATCAACAATAGAGCTGAAATGATTAGTTGGTTAATCGATTAGTTGATCGACAGAAAAATGTATCTGTAGCATTCCTGATAATCGACTTATCATTTACTTCACTTCTCAAATGTGATTATTTTCTGTTTTTCTTGATAACCATGATAACAAACTGAATATTTTTTATATTATATTATATTTTTTTATAATTAATTTTAACGCCACTATTTTCTTCATCACATTAACGCAACTTGCAATTTTTAGGTTGTAGCGAGCTCAGTTTAAAAGCTGGAGTGAAGATACTGGCGTCATATGAAACTAAAAAAACCTAAGGAATCCATTGGTACCAACCATGTCATAAAAACTGGCATGGCCACTATCAAAAGGGGTCCCTTGACCTCTCACCTCAAGATATGTGAATGAAAATGTGTTCTATGGGTACCCACGAGTCTCCCCTTTACAGACATGCCCACTTTATGATAATCACATGCAGTTTGGGGCAAGTCATAGTCAAGACAGCACACTGACACACTGACAGCTGTTGTTGCCTGTTGAGCTTGAGTTTGCCGCGTTATGACTTGAACATGTATTTTATGCTAAATGCAGTACCTGTGAGGGTTTCTGGACAATATTTGTCATTGTTTTATGTTGTTAATCGATTTCCAATAATAAATATATACAAACATTTGCATAAAGAGAGCATATTTGTCCACTCCCATGTTGATAAGAGTATCACATACTTAAATCTCCCTTTAAGTTACATTTTGAACAGTTAAAAAATGTGTTAACTATGGACAATCATGCAATTAATCGCAATTCAATATTCTAAATCGATTGACAGCCCTAGTTTTGGACTGTTGGTTGAATAAAACAAGCAATTTGAATCGATCAACTTGGTCTTTTGAGTATTGCAATGGGAATTCTTCACAGTTTTCGAACATTTTTACAGACCATACAATCAATCGAGAAAATAGAGTATTCCATAATGATCATTATCACTAGTTGCAGCCCTAATCAATAAATTAAAAAGAAATACTTTGAACTGAAGTCATTATCATTTTAGCTAAGCTAAAGCACTAATCGTGGCTCATCTTACTCAACTGAAGAGCAGCATTTTTACACTGTCAGTTGTTTCTCTCGTAGGCTATACAGCAGGAATTGTGTGCCTCAGATGGTGCGCGTTACTAAAGAGTCCTTTAGTGTGCACCACTCTAGGAGTAAAATGAGCTTCGATCTGTCCCAGAGGTAGCCCATCAAGAGGTGGGGAGGTTAGTTGGTCGTCACGGCCATCTAGACCCTGGCCTGTGAAAGCCTGCCAGAATCAATGCTAATTATGCTGCCATCTGCGAGGTGCCTGTGCTAGGTTGACACCTGTTCACTTCCAAGTGACGCACAGAAACTTCAATCAAGCCCGGGAAACAAGACGCTAACACTGCGGAGGTGGGAAATGATTGGGGAAAGTATTGACAGTGGTTGGTGGATAACCAGAAGATATAGTTGTCATACCTGAAGCTGGCTGGGCAACATGTGGAAACTTCAATGCTAGCTGAAACAGCATGTAGTCTATATACAGTAAATCCCCACTGAAAATGTCTAATTGACCCTTCCACTCTGTCAGCACAGTCGTTTCTCTCCTGGAATTCCAACTCAGCCTACGTGTGTGATAAATGTCCCGGGGCTATAGCAACACTGTCCCTTTCCAGATAATTTATCATGCAAAGACAATCAGTCAGAGCACTTGATTAATATTTTCTGGGGGATCTTTTCAACTTTGGAGGCTGATCTCGCCAGCCACATTAGGCAGAGTGGTTGCAAGAGGAAACCAATAAACTAGGTTTGGCTGTTTGCTCACTGAGACCGGGGGCCTGTCAATTCTTTGCCCCCTTGAAAGAGATCTGCCATTAAGGTGACATGAGAAACAAATGAGGCCAATTTCTCCTCCAATGTCCCATCTGATATGTCAATAAAGGCCCAGCAGCCGCAGGATGCTCCGAGATGGATTTTTCCTTGCAGCTAGACAATCAGTGGAATACATCTAACTTTCCTCCGATAGGTGAATCACTCAGACAAAACCAATGGACTAGCGTTAAGTAGCAACTGCAGATCTGGTTTCAGACAAATATATGAATGAGATTTACCTCCCAGGTTTTTGTTTTCCATCTTACAAGATAAGATAAGCCAGGCAATGCATTTTGAATTATGTTTGTCTTTTGCTGGGTATAAAACTGGAGCCGGACCAGACATCAACATCTCCCTTCACAGCGAGGTGCAGCAACAAAGGATTTCATCATTCAACTGCCGCTGTTCTGTCTTTCGGAGGTTGTAACAGGCTCAGTTTTAAAACTAAAGCTAGATACTGGCATCATATCAAACTAAAAAACCTAAGGAATCCATTGGTACCAACCGTGTCATACTTGCATGTCGCAATGGAAATTAAAAAACGCTCCAAAGATACGCTAAATTTTGGCGAGGAAAAACTGGCATGGCCATGAAACCCCATAGGTTCAAACTATTTAAATATATATTAGGGCTGTCAAAGTTAACATGTGAATGCAAATTTGTTTTAACGCCACTAATTTCTTTAACGTATTAACGCAATCGATCTTTCGGAGGTTGTAGCGAGCTCAGTTTTAAAGATAAAAGGGGGAAGCAGGAAGGAGGTTAAATAACGCTCCAAACTTGCGCTAAATTTTGGCGAGGAAAAACTGACTTGGCCATTTTCAAAGGGGTCCCTTGACCTCTGACCTCAAGATATGTGAATGGAAATAAGTTCTATGGGTACCCACGAGACTCCCCTTTACAGACATACCCACTTTATGATAATCACATGCAATTTTGGGCAAAATCCATGCAATTCTTTTGCATGCAGTACAAATGTGTTATTTATCACCTATTCTAAAAATTGTGTATTTGAATATTTCTGCATACTGGGGTCCCTAAATAATCTTAAAATTGCATAAACTGGGTATCACTGTAAAGCAGAGACTCTTGTGGATCCAGTGAGTCCAGTTAGGTTCATGTGTAATGATGTTAGTCCCCATAATAGACATTTCACATCAGATTTTACACATATGGTAGTGTGTCTTTCTACTATGACAGTTTTCCTAAAAAAATTAGATTTGAAATTATCGCAATATATCGCATCGTTACCCCTTTACCATTATACGTATCGTATCGCCAGATTCTTGACAGTACACAGCGCTACTCAATAGTAGAAAAAGTCGCTTTATTGTGTTGACCAGCTGTCAACCGTACAGATCAGGATTTCTGTCTCTTTTATTGTACATGACAAAATCTGTTAAGGGCAGAAAAAGAAAATATTAACCTTAACAGGAAATAAATGACTACACAGCTCATATATCTTTCTATAATAGCTTTCTATAATTAACAAAGTAAATGGTGGTGCAGACCGGTGTTTTACCCAGGACTGACAAACAGAAATTAGAATAGATCACAATTAGAAACAACATTACAGACCCACGTGTGATTGCGATACTTATATGTAGAATTATAGCCTCATCTGCCGAGCCGCGGCATCGATAGGCATTCATTAAGTATGCAGCTCATAAAGTCAAATGTTTTTCGATAAATATCATGGGAACGAGGCTCGAGATGCTCCACATTCAGAGACTTACAATGGCAGCATATGTTGAGGTGGATTGAGTCCTCGGGCTCCAATCTGGCTCTCTCTCCCTCGGACTTAGAAGATAAATTACGTGGGCTATTTTTTCCATTATGTTAATCAAAAACACTCGCCATATGCATTACTATTATTAGATTGGTAACAGAAGACATCCTGTTTTCAATGTGAAATTGTGAGACTGAGCCTTAATTGATCACAAGCACAGTTTTAGGACAGTCAAAGATAATTCAACAGCTGGCCTTGTTTATATCTCTTGTTAACACGTTATATATGTTTTATGGGGTGTCAATTGATGTTGTTTCATATTACAGCAGCAGCCTATTTACAAGGATGCCTCAGCGTGTAATGTGAAACATAAATGACAAATAAGGTACTTGATTTTTGAAACAACAACACAATGTCCATTCCAGTTGCTCTCCCTTTTTTTTCCAGAGCCGTTTATGTGCTATTGTTGCGCGTGGAGGATGTGGTTTATGTGACTTTAAGTAAAACAAACAAAACAAGCGGTGCAGTTCTGGCACTTAAAACGGTCTGAGAATGTGTGCTGGCCCACCTGAGCCGTGCTAATTGTTTTCGAGATACACATAAGGTCCCGGGCAGCATCTTAAATTCCAAGGTTGCACTTACAGCCGGCTGGACGTCCTTGACTGGAGCCAGACGCGGGTCTAGAGAGGGCTGTTTGGCCAACAATGTCATTGTTATGGCCTTTGTCATCTCAATTAGCAGGTGGGTGCTAAAACACAGAGCTCTAAATGGTGGCATCAGTGTTAACCTGGGACACAACACACTGCCCATAAACCCCAGCACTTATGCCTACTGCTGACCGTGCTGTTTGTCTCTCATTACCTTGCGGCTGCAAAACGGGGCCCAGAGGTTACACTAATGACCCGCTCTGTCACAAAGTTACTGCCACTACCGTTGTTGTCAGAAGTATGAAATGAAAGTTATTTTCCTCGGCCGCTCCACTAGATCTGTCAGAATGCTATTTGAGTTAGGTGGTACAGTGGAAAGAAGGAAAGTCAGTTTATCATTAAGGGTGTGTTTCCGCGGTCAGAAACAGTGGCTGATTAAATTAGGCCCATTTTAAGGTCAATGTATTTCTTTAATCAGTTGTCCCTTTTGATCATCCCTGGGAACAGCGCTCCTCAAACTCAGTCCTTGGTAATTGGTCCTCCTCACTGGCTCACTGTCTGTACTCATATGCTCATGGTTTAATGTTTCCAGCATTTTCGGCACAGGCAGAGCACGTAATGCCGGCGCGTGTTTAACAGTCATTTCCATAAGTAAGTGCAATTTCTGTACAGTTTGTTCCTGTGTAATGAAGTGAAATCTTGTTTGTATTCCCCCTATTTCACAAGGAAACCCACTCAAGCAGCTACACGGGAATTAAAGCGGCTAAAAATTAAAAAGCGGCACTATCTTTAACTGAATGTCACACTATTAGGAAATAAAATCAATTACTTGCATACTAAGTAGTGCGGTTTTTGTTATTTCTGATTTTTTATTCAGCACGAGCCTTTTTTTCCCCTCGTTGTTATTGTCTGAGTCTATAAGTGACCTTAACAAGAAAAAATGCAAATGATGTGCGAGAGAAAATGGCTAACATTTATTTATCCTCGCTGTTCTCTTGTCTTGTTGGTGTCATTAGAACAGTTCGCTGCGTCCCATTCTCTCCCATTATCTCTGCTATCAACGCAGCACAGCAAGATTCCAGCAGGGCTATAAATACTTCCCCTGGACCACATACGGCTAGCACATCATCTCCCAGACACAGCTTAATGATGGAAAAAAAAAAAAATCTAATGTCTTTTTGCCCCCTTTTCTTCCTCACATTCTCACAACACCATGAAAAAAAGTCAGCCAGCTTGCAGAAGTTACACATACATTTAGTCGGGGGGAAAAAAATACATTTGTATCAGCGACGTCTTAGAAGGTGTGAGAGGAAATGATAGATGTCTGTCTTGATCATCCACTGGCGCAGGTTTTTGTCGATTGCACCAGGGTCACTGACGCTGGGCTCCGCAAATCCATTAGAGCGAGAATGCAAAAAGGGACACTTTATCTGAATTCATTATAAATGGATCTATATCTTATGTTTAGGGCCAAGGACACGATTTGTATCACAATGCAAATATCTATCATTAAATGTTGACAGTTCATTTTTCCTGGCAAAGAAAGAAAAATGTTTTCGGCGCGGCACTCTTTTTCTGTGCTGTTCTTTTCCCTGATAAGGCGCCAACAAAGTAGTTGAAGCTGATTTGTTGTCCAAATTGAATGGTTTGTCATAATTTCATAAAAAGGGGAAAGTATCCGGTTTCATGATTTGCATGTATTGTAACATTACAGGTAAAACAGTATGATAAATATCCCGATATATAACCAGTAACGTGAAGCACACCATACAGCTTGTGTGCATTTTAGCATATTGGAAAATCAAGAATCTGTCTGGTTTTCACTCAAATAAAACCAACAGTACATAAGTTGCGAAATTAATAAATTGCGAAAACAATACAAAAGAAACTTAACACTAAATTAACAGAAAGTTAAATGACTGCTTGCTACTTGTGTATTCCTATCAAATCAACAGTGTCCAACCTCTCCTTCATACAAACTGACACGTCATCATTTTTGTGCAAACTTGCAGGCACTTTTGTCCGATGCAGGGAGTTGAATTGCTGAGCACATGGCTGGGCATGTCAGTCAAAGAGCAAAAGGAGCATCCCGTTGTGTCGCTATCTAAATAATGGCTATAAAGCGTAGCTAACGGTGTCCTCTGAAACGTGCTCAGGTGGAAAGAACTAGACAAACAGAGACAGCCACCGCAGTGCTCCCTGACACAGAGGACAAAGTGAGGGCCTCATTTCCTCCCTCTAATCAGTGTTTACATCCACCCCAGTGCCAATGGCTGGTGACTGAGCAAGACGTGTATCAATCACCAACGGCAACGTTAGCCGGGGAGGACACGCTGATACACAACACTGGTGACACAAACAGACACACACCACCAGCCTGGCACCGGGGATAGCAACACGCTCTCATCTTAACCTCTTCCTCTTCTATTGTGTCCTCTCTCTCTCTCTCTCTCCCTCTCTCTAATGGGTGCAGAGAAATTACAGCTAATTAAGGATGTAAATGGTGGCGGAGAGTGACTTCTAATTCTGCATTAAATTGTCTCTTACCTCAGCAGAAAAATTTATCAGAGGAGGCAATGTCAACTTTTACTGGGGCGGGTTATTTGCATTTCTGCACGCATTAATTCTGGGGATGTGCGGCGCCTACAGAGCCAAACGGAGGGCACGAACTGCATCCCAGCAACCGGTAGGCATCAGAGGGGATGTTATTGCTCTTCTCACCCATGTGGTCTCCTAGCTTAGGAAGCAAAATAATTGCTGCACAAGACTGCACTAGGATGCATAGCAGGCAAAGACAAACACACACGGAGAAATGCATGTGCCAAGTCTGTAAACTGCCGTCACTTACTTCACTCCACAGATGTTTACAAGGTCACAGCGTGGCCATAAAAGACTGAACGAACGCAGGGAACACAGCTCGATGCGAGGAGGAGCACAACCCCGGGGTTACGCGTCGCAGCCCAGCGCATTAATTATCTTTGCGGCAAATTTCTTGAGGTTGAAAGCAGCAGATTTGAGGCGCGGCCAACAGAAGCGGTCTACACGGACCGCAAAGTCAGAGGGCACGGCGGCAAACATGTGGTAGGTGCCAAGCTGCGGGGTCTGAGAGCTGGGCGCCGGGGACGAGAATGATTAGAGATTTATTACAGCTTTTCTGCAAAGTCATGCAGTCGGCCACGTGTATTACTGACACGGAGGAGCTGCGTATAAGACATACAGACGTTCTGCATACATGCAACAATACCTGGATTCTAACAGATAAAATGACCTCACAGACGCCCAAAGATTGCATTTGCTTGGCCATTGATTGACCCCCCGAGTGAAGGACCTCATCATTCTCTCAGCTGTTCCTACGTTTCATCCAGCTCAATCCATTTACATTTAAGCACAGCTCTGCACGGCCTAATTAGTTCCACGGCTCCATTAGTCTACATTGTGGTCAATCCATTCATCACTTTGCATGTTAGTTAAAAGCCCATTTCTCTGATCCTGTCACTGTTCTCGGCCTATTACTGTTCTGTTTTTTCTAGAAAGGAGAGTGAGGGGGATTATGGGTAACTAATTATCAACAAGATGACATCACAATAGGCTCAACCTTATAAGTGACTTGTGGATACACTGTATATTGTATTTAATTTCCACATGACTGGATTTTCTCTGATAAAGAACGTGTTTAGATAATACTAGGGCTGTCAAAGTTAACGCGATAATAACGCAAATTTGTTTTAACGCCACTAATTTCTTTAACACCTTAAAGCAACTTGAAATTTTAGGTTGTAGCGGACTAAATTTTAAAGCTAGAGTGAAGATGCTATCATCATATGAAACTATAAAACCAAAGGAATCCATTGGTACCAACTATGTCATACTAGCTTGTCGGAAAGGAGGTTAAATAACGCTCTGAACTTTCGCTAAATTTTGGTGAGGAAAAACTGTGATGGCCATTTTCAAAGGGGTCCCCTGACCTCTGACCTCTGACCACTTTATGATAATCACATGCAATTTGGGGCAAGTCATAGTCAAGTCAGCACACTGACACACTGACAGCTGTTGTTGACTGTTGGGCTGCAGTTTGCATGATTTCAGCATATTTTTTTATGCTAAATGCAGTACCTGTGAAGGTTTCTGGACAATATTTGTCATTGTTTTGTGTTGTTAATTGATTTCCAATAATAAATATGTACATATGTTTGCAGAAAGCAAGCATATATCCCACTCCCATGTTGATTAGAGAATTAAATACTAGACAAATCTCCCTTTAAGGTACAGTTTGAACAGATAAAAAATATGCGATTAATCGCGATTAAATATTTGAATTGACAGCCCTAGATAATACATGTAAAAAAGGAGGCTACACATAAGGGAGGAAAAGGAAAATAAAGAGTAAAGCGAGGGAGAGAGAATCAGAACGACAGAGAGAAAGAGAGGTGGTAATGATCCCTGCATTGAGAGACTTGGCTCACCCACTGGCATACTGGCTCGTACGGTCCACTGGCTCCAAACTTGCTGAGGTCTAAAACTCGCATTACGCCTCAAAAAAAGGCAGGCAACCAGGACCTCGACACACTGAAGCTAATTAATTCTCAGACATAATGAGACATTATCATGTTTGATGTACAGTTCACACACTCTCGGGGTGCTCTCTGCTATCAGGACACAAACAGTTTGCGAAAAAACTTGAAAAAGGAAACAATCAGGCGGCGACGACAAGACTCATTTAGTGGATAAAGTTGTCAAACAATGTGAAAGTGACCTCAGCGGCGTCTGCTCGAGGATTTATTTATTTGTTGTTGGTTTACAAACGGAGGCTACGGAGACAATTTAAAGCAGAGAATCCTTTTGCATTTATATTCCTTGCGTTTGAGCTGTTTCCTTGCTTGATTATATCCCATTGGTATTCACTTTACCATTGCCAGGTCATCACCACTTTACGTCTGCTGGAGACAAGTGCAGCGAGGGTGATTCTCAGGGTGATTCAATGTCTGGTACAGTCCCTGAAAGCGGAACTCATTTCCAGGCCGAGCTACCCCGGAGTCCCAGCAGGGAGACATGAAGCAATCTCAGGCCCGTGATGCCCTCCCACAGTACCCGCTGCCCTTTCACTCCCACATCCTTCCCTTTTATCGGGAATCTATTTTCCCTCTCCCCCCCCCCTGTAAGGTAACTCCATCTGAAAATTTTACATCTTCCATCTCCCCGCTCTCTCCGGTTTCCTCTTCCCATGATGGATGAGCTCCACACTCTGGGGTGTCTCAGCCTGTCCATCATGCCCCGCGATTAGGAATTAAAAATTGCAGACGTTTCACAATAGCCACCCCCATTTTTTTCTCCGACTCCCCCCTCCGCACACAACCCCGCCTCTCATCCAACCACACCTGCCACACCATCACCAAAAACCCTCACCGCCACCATAAAAAAACACATCCAGCCTATAACACACTATCCCCCAACTCAGATGCACCAAACACCTACATTCATCTAAGTGGGAAAAAAAACATAATTTATTTTGTACTTCCCAGATAATTTACTTTTTTTTCTTTCCTTTCTACAGGAATTCTCCATTTCCCTATAAAATGAAAATTCATCTAGAATTACATCTTATGTCATCATTATGTTTATTAAGCGTGGATGATGTATATGAACAGCGCTGGCTTGCCGCTGAGTGCTTAATGATGCATAAGATTAAGCCGAGGCTCTCAGCTGCGCTGTGACTCCCCTCTGGTACCCATACTGCCGAGGCATGCTGGGAGTACAAGCTCCAAACGGCCATCAGGTGAAAGGAACTAACATCTCTCTTTTTGTCTGTGTGTGAGTGAGGCTGAATGTGGTGTGTACTTATGTTTTGTGCACGCCGCTGAATGGGAGTGTGTTTCCTCCTGAGCACATGTAAGAGCTGTAGAGGAATGGTATGCTATCAACGTGCTTTATAGTATCTGTCCACCTATATTAGAAATAACTTGCTTTTCGCCTGTGCTCGCTGTGCTGCGATCATGCTGTTTTCTCTATTTCATCCCTTTCTCCTCTCTGCCCCCTCTATCCATCCCTGGACCCCTTCTCTCTGTGTCCTTCCTCCCTTCATTTCTCTTCACCCCGTCTCTCTGCCACACCGCTGTTTTGCCGCAGCAGTCTATGACAAAAACATTATCCTTCTGCTGCTAAACAATCCAATAAACCTCTCCACGGGGAGGAAGTTAACCTCTTGTCTGTTCGACTGATGCCTTCCAGACCACGTGACGGCTGCCACAGTAAATTCAAATCATTAGTCTCCTTGCCCCCCATCAGAGAAAAAAACTTCTATTAGTAATGGAGACCTCGTAAGAGACCTTCCGCGGAGAGCACTGCCTTCTCAATTCCCAGTGGAGAAATCTCGCGCAAAAAACTAATTCTACTTTTAATAATCTGTCATCAAGACCAGAGGCAGTCATAAATTATGTGGGGAGCATGTGCGAGAGCGAGCCACAAGAGGGAAATCAGGGTGGAAAATCAAAGCCCAAGTTTGACAAACTTTCCCGAAGATAAATAATAACTTACAAACCGGATTAGTTGTTAAGTCACAGCTGAGCGCACAGTCAAGCCATTCCAATCAGCCAATGCAGATGAAGAATTTATAGGTAGAGCTCATCATTTGTTTTCCCGACTCTCCTCCCTCTTTTTATATGCACCTTTTCTCATTCCTGTCTCCTTCAAGCTTATTATATTCAGGGCCTGTTGTCACACCCTGGGCTGGTTTTATTATTAACTCCTTGTGTGCCAAACCAAAAGGCGTTTTCTAAAGGTGACAGATTTTTTTGTGTGGAGGAAGGCCTAAAGATGACAGAAGAACGAATGCCTGGCTTGTGTCGAAAAGTAAATACAAGGGAACACTGTAGTCCCCTCACAAACTGCAGCTATATGGGGCCTCCGGACCTTAATTGACCACTAAAACAAAGGAAATCATCATGGGAGAGGTATGTTGAAGGTAAAAAGATGCGTTTGAAACATGACCAAGGTGCTTTGAGGGAAAAGGCTATCAGCCGCAAGGGTCTGCTCTTTTGTTCCTGTGTCAATATCTCTGTAAACTATCGACATGCATCATAATCGTTCCCTTCTATCAAGTGCAGACTAAAGAACAATCTCCATTAGGTGACAGCGCCCCGGCAGGTTGATAAATGCTCCCTGACGAAAGGGAAGGAATTGCGTAAAATAAAGAGGCATGTTCCAACAAGTCTTGTCAAAATGGTATTGATTTAATCATCTGCAGAAATACACATTCTTGGTTAGTGTAGCGTGCAGCAGAGATGGCAGCCGCAGCAGAAGCTGGGATACGCTTTACAGTTGTTGACGCGGAGACGCTCTCCCTCATTGGCTTTGCAGGTGATGAAACACACGCTGAGCTGCGCTCTAATTTTTTTCCCCCCCATCTCTCTCTCCCTGTTTCCCTCTTCAATCAGATGTTATTCTAAGAAAGTGTCTGAAAATCTGCTTTTCTATTTTTATTTAGGGCCAACGAATATAACTTAATGCGAGTGGGCGAGTCTATATGTAACGCGCCGCTGTGGCCAGCCTTCTCCTTGGCCTCTCAGCAGAGTGCAGAGGCGATAGATAACAATAGCCCTCCATCATCTAGACACACCAATGGTATTCTAGTGGCTGGAGTGAGCTGGCCAGAGGTCTGGGAGTGTTTATTTAACATCGGGGTGTTGCAGAGAGTGTCTCACCTTGGGACAAATGGATCCCCTCTCTTTCCTCCTTTGGCAGCCTCAGAGTAAACACCATGGCAGAAAACTGGAGGTCTCATTGCTCTGAAGTACAAGTTCATCAGGCAGGTGGGTGGGTTCATCATTGGAGGCTCACCGCAGGATGGAGCACCTATAAAACATAACAAAACATGTCTGTATAAATACCCATGTTGCTCATGAACCAGGACAACAAACAGCTACCTCTTGTGACAGACTCAAATGAAAATCTAGTCGCTGTGGCAGTGGCAGCAAAAAGCAGTTGTTTTTCTTACAATTGTAATCATTTAGAAGGTTAAAGGAGGCATTATTATCTCTGCACAGCCCATCTGAGCAGTGATGAGGTGAACACAAATAATGTGCGTCCCCAACAGAGGGAAGATGTGTGGCTGCGGCCGCTGGGGGTTGGAGACAATCCCACAGTGACCTGACCTTGACACGTCTGAGTGAAATGGTGGCGGAGGCTAATACCTCATCATATTGAGTTTGACTTTGAGCTCACTGTGGTTGGCGCCATAAAACAAAGGATAACAGTGTGGACAAACAGTCGTAAACTATGGACAATTAACATGCACTACTACTATCAAATATAGCGTGTGGTTTGCCTTATTACGTTTAGGAAATATAGAAACTGACCATCCGGACTGCTGCTACGTGCTTTCACAAGATACATAAAATATTCTAAAAATTACTCTAACTTGTGAATAATATGGCACAGAATATAGTTAATACACCTAACAGACAATGTTGAATAGGACACACTTTTTATCCGCCAATAAAACCTCGAAGCCAATGGGATGGAATCATACATGACCGCATCATAAAATGTCTACATTACCAAAAAAATGAAATGCCCACTTCTCTGAAACCGGGATATAACTCATCATATCAAGCCAAGACTGAAGCTTCAGACATTATTCAGTCCAGGAGGACAAGTGGAGAGGTGAGGGAGACACCACAGACCTTTATATATTACCTCCTGCTCCAAAGTAAGGACAAAGGGAATGAAGATGACTACCCTGTCACAGGAGAAAAACAGATGAACCAGACAGACCTGACTGAACTGTTCACTTACCGCAACCTGGGAGCTCACACAACACACTGCTGCAGCCTAACTAACATTTTTTTATATATATATTGTTGATCAATAGCCATTCTGGTGGAGAATGTTCAGCCATGCATTATATCTGCTTACAAAGTATGCCAAAAAATATATTGAGCAATCTTATTGTTTTTGTAGGTTATTGATATAGTGTTGTGAAAATGATTTAACAGACTGTTAAACTATAGATTATACAGATTCTATCTTTAGGGCTGTGTATTGGCAAGAATCTGGCGATGAGATACGTATCACGATGCAGCGGTTATGATTCAATATATTGCAAAGCAAAGCGATATATTGCGATTTTTTAAATCTAATTTTAGGAAAACTATCATAATATAAAGAATACACCACCATATGCATAAAATCGGAGTAACAAAAGTTACCTTTTTATGCAATCAGAATCGTGAGATCTGCAATTGCATAAATCCCAGTCCCTGTAACATCATATGGTGCCTTTAAATGAAAATCGTGAGCTCGTGTTTACAACATGGGAAGTCGTGTACATGTAGCTTGGCGTTCAAGTTGTTAAGTCGTGAGAACACCGCTGCTAAGCAACGACGATATTAACGTTACTGTCGGCGTCTAGAAGCCACAGAGGCTAACAGTTTTGCAAGATAGCAAGTGGGTAAAATAATGCAATAAATGCAAAGGTATAATGACAGAGGAAAATGACGAGACCGTTGGGAATACCAACATTTTCCTCAGACATATTATAAAATTACGAAGAAAAACAATATACGACTAAAATTACAATATATTAACTTATTATGCACCGAAAAAATTAACTTCCATAGACTCCGCCATTTCTGAAAACGTCATAAACTCGGAGCTTTCAGAAACTTTCCACTTACGAGGTCGTGAACACCATAACAGAGGGGAATACGGTAAATACGACCCCATTTGAAGGCACCAATAGCACTACTTTGAAAGGTCACATACACTGAAAGGGTGCATATCTTTGCAAATGAAATAAAGTATTGACTGAGTTAATCATTACATGTAAACTATTAATTAAAAATCTATAGTGTTTTTTTAGAATCAATACAGTATCACAAAATGTAATATCGCAATATTCTATATTTTTTCGATATTTTCTTACACCCCTAATCATCTTCATGATAATTCAAGGTTATCATTCAGAAATAAAAATAAACATAAAATAAATAAATAAATAAAATTCAGCCAGTATTTTTGCTTGAAGCTAGCACGTCAGTTGACAAGAAGTGGAGATTTTCAATAGTCGATCCGAATAATTTGCTCTGTTTGATCGTTGTACGGCATGAAGTGAATGAACTGCATCATCAGACATATTTGCTGGTTGGTTAACCAAATAGAGGTCTGTTTTGTCCACAATTTTCCCTGTCAAGCTTGTCATTGTTGGTGCCATTTCTCAGGTCATAGAGCAAGAGACACAAAAAAAAAAATGAAGAAAACACAAATGCCACTTATGACAGGTAAAGTACATCATTTATGACTTGCGGCAGCCTCAAAATGAGCTAATATTCACATCGAATGGACATTAGACGAATGCATCATCTCCAGTCCTCTAACAGTTAAGGCAATCTTCATCTTTACGTCGATAATGAAGATGTGTGTGATATCAACTAGTCGGGGTAATTAATAGGAATGTCAGTGACATTGTATTAATAGCATCATGCATAGCATCAATTTAGCGTAAATTGTCGTTTTGACAAGCCATTTTAATTAAAACTATCACACAAGAATTAAAGGACCGTGGTCGTCATTTTGGGAGACTATCAAATAATGTTACCATCTGGTATTTTTTGCATGTCTTCTCCCCGCTAATTATAAGTGATACTCAAAAGGTTAGAGGCACTTTGGCAGATGCAGTGATCACCACCATACTGTCCCTGCAATAACCCACAGGTCGTTACACTATACATAGAGAAGATATGATAGCCTGCTGTTCTATTATGATGGACGATAATTATGAATGACCAGATCTATGAATACCTTAAGAGAACCACGTTCTATCTTCACATTATTTTTCATATTTTATTTCTTCTCAAACCCACAAGGTCATGTGATACAAGCGCTCAAACCAGAGTGCACTTCAGTCTTCAGTGAGCGGTGATCTAGCCCAGGAATCAATCTTCCTGACCACTCTCAGAGCCCAGGAGTGAGCTCAATATGGGGCTCAATTCCTGTGGGCTGCTCCGGGGATGAATTGAAATAGTACTCCTGTACAGTAGTCGCACAGACAGACAGTCTTTACAGGAAACGTTGCTTTTTATTCATTCAAATGCAGCAACTGTGCTTCGACAGAGGGAGAGAGAGGGAGAGAGAGAGAGAGAGAGAGAGAGAGCTCTGCATGTCAGTGGGATTTCACAATTCTGCAGAGGTCACCTTCATGACTGAAGAGGATAACGCTGCTTATCAATAGTACACCTTATCAATTGTTGTAAGGTATAATATTCTAATTGTAATAATGTAATATTGCCCTACAATTAGAGATTGTATTTTGCGTATTTTGAGCGAGAAAAAGAATGACTTTATCACATCCATGATGATGATGATGATGCAGTGCCTATCGCTCCATGGTACAGTAGTGACCAAATTACTAGGGATGCCAAACCAAACCATAAAAAAATGAACCGTTCAACGACGTACAAACTGAACCGTGGGGTTGTTGAACCGTTGCACCACTATTAAATACAGAACCTTCTAATTATTTGATGAGGTGTCAGAGACATAGAAGAGGCAATTATCTGAACACAGGCCTACTTGACCAGTGAGTAGCCTGCCTCATTTCTTTAAAAATCTGTGTTATGGCTTCATATAATATAGAAATATCATTCATTACTATTAATCAATCAATCTATTTATATATTTTGGAAGTCAAACACATTGGAAATGGTTGTGTTTTTCTTTTCTCTAATGTGCAAAACAAACTGTGACCCAAAAAACGTAATAAAAACCGAACCCTGGGCTTGTTGACCCATTGGACCACTACAAATGGTAATTACGATAGTACTTTTCTGACACGGATTGAATAAGTTTCCATGTTTACATATACAGTATAGTACTGATAATGCTGGAAAGGCAAAACCCCATAAACACAAAACTGAAAACATGATTTCGGCACAGTTACATAGAATCCTGGTCAGTACAAAACAGTCAGGGCATATATACACCCAAGTTGTATTTCTTGAACTGTAGTTGTGCAAAGTATATCTCACTAGATTTACAGATGTTTTAGTGGTAATAGTAACAGATATGGTGGTATGGTATATATTCGGCCATAATGTGCCCATCTGATGCTGATTTACTACAATCAGGTCTGATGATCACAGCGCTTCTCAAACGTAACACAAAGCTGGCCTCCTTCTGCTAAGTGTAAGGACTGTAGCCTATAATGCAATGCAAATTAACATATTGTGTCATCTGGAGGCTCTTTAAATAGTCAGTAGTTTCTGTTCCTTGGTTGGCAGTATTGCTGTTTTTGAGATGATTGTGTTTTGTGGCGATTGAAAGGGAAGGATAGTTTGTCAGAAAAGAAGGCAGAAAAAGTTTTGAAAGACGCTAGGTCACTTGTGTTGTAAGATATTAAAAGGTAAGAGCAGCTTAACAGCTAAACAACATGTTTGCACCCTTGGTTAGTTAGTATAGTTACTGTGTTGTATTGCTAGAATGCAACTAAAAAGAATAGACATATGGCCGATATGATTTTGCCATTTACTATAATAGATTTTATCAATCGTATTTGAAAAGTGATATGTTGAAACTTGAACGTCCATACAATTAAAATAGCATTACTCAATAGAGGTAGGAATCACCAGAGGCTCCATGATACCATATTATCACGATACTTAAGTCGATCTTAATGCGATTTTAAACATTTTGCGATATGCTGAGTATTGCGATAAGATATATTGTGATTTATTACCTTTTTTTAACTGCAAATTACACAGTTTGTCAAAATCTGTTTTATATAATAAGATACAGTTTTCACTCTGTTCATCGCAGAGTTTTTAATTAACATATCTTGAGGTCAGAGGTCAAGTTGTCAGAGGTCATATTGAGCCCTTTGAAAATGGCCATGCCAGTTTTTCCTCGCCAAAATTTACTAACTTTGGAGCATTATTTAGCATTCTTCCCGACATGGTTGGTACCTTGGGTTTCCTAGTTTCATATGATATCAGTATCTTCACTCTAGCTTTAAGACTGAGCCCGCAGAATAGCGACAAGATTGTTAAGAGGTTAATAGTTTATATATATAAAAGATCGATACTTGACGTCTGTGTATCAATACAATATTGCCACGCAAAATATCACGATACTATGCTGTATCATCACTTTACAGACCTATTATACGTTTAGGGCTTTTATTGTGAAAGGTAATAACGAAAAGAGTGGATCTGGTATGTGCTGCCTTTGTCGAGGTTGAAAGGAGTAATAAAAGTTTGCCGTCCTGGTTTAGACTACGGAGCCTCCGAATTGTCGTTTCATAAATATAGGCGCAACTCAATCCGTTCCGCACAACGTGTTTGGTTGATGCCTTTATTTGCGGCGAAAAAGCTCAGAAAAATCAACCTTGTTCCGGAAAAAAAGATGACGTTGATTTTTCGCCGCGTAGTATTCACGTTCTGTGTGAAAGTACTCATGACAAACAACACTTCAAAAAAATATACTGACGTGAAAATTTATCGCACAAAAAAAACACCCCTGGTGTGTAACGGCCTTTAGAAATGAAAACTCATATTTCAACAGTTCTGAAGTACTTCATTGATGTAAACTGTTTTACTGTATTAAAGGGATCTGTCAAATTGTGTTATGGAAAGCTAAATCAGTGAGTGTGTGAGCAATAGATGAGTCAGGTGAGAGAGTGATGGGGTGAGTAAATGAATGAGTGTAGCGAGTAATTGCAGCAAATGAGAGAGTGAGCAGCCTGACCTCTTTGCTGACTTGTGTTTTCAGTCACTCTTCCTGGTTACTATGCGTCATGCTTTGTTTCATCTGACGTGCAATTATTTTTCCCATTAAATACACAACATGTATTTCACTTAGTTTTTTTTTTTTTCAGAATGAAATTTCAATCAGAGGCCATTACACTCTTCAGACAGAGAAAGTTTAGAAAAATAACAAGACGCAATGGAAAAGAAAATAATGCTCTGTCAACGGAGATGGAAAACACAAAAATAATCATTTGCGCGAAGCAGGTGATGCATATGTTAAAGTGTCAAGAAGCAGCGGAGAAATGAATAGCTTTCTGCCATAAGCATTCTCTGATAAATATGATTACATTTGCATACTTCATTTTACTCTTGATCTGCTGTCTCGGTGATTCTCGTGATTCTCGTGCGCCTGGTTCCAAAAGGAAAAGTAATTTACATTACTGCTCAAACATGAAACAAGTATTTCGGGTCTCATTAGGGATTTTCCCTGCTGCTCGTAACGTCGACGGCACAATACAGCAAACATATGTCAGCTAGGATGATTGTGCATCAGGAGGAAAGGAAATGGTTAAGTTAACTTGTTTAATTACCTAGACTATTTCTGCAATGTAAACACGGCAATGAGAATAATGTGTAAATCAATGATTTGAGGAGATGGTTGTGGGCTGGGTGGTGGATGGGTCTTCCAGGAAGTGTTTTGTGCCTCATTAACTTATCAATAAGGCCATCTGACATTGTCCTCTATTTGCCCTGATGAGGAAAGCTGTCCATTCCAGTGTAATGGCCCTGCGTTTGTCCGACATCTTGACGTGTGGCTAAAGAATCTGCACATAACCTTGATAAAGCGGCTCACATTTACATTTACTAATGCGTTATTGTTTACTGTAATTTTGGTGAAAGTTAGAAGCTAGAAACTGTAGATCTCACTGTGGTTTTCCATCACGTTAAGCTACTTTATCAAGGTGTTGCTCTTGTCGTGTTTATGCCATAGGTCACTGAACATATGGGTGCCCTCTGGTCTGAGTATATGCTATTTATGTGGCCGGAGACATGCGGTGATTGAGTTACCTTTTTATCCAATCCAGTAATGGACCTCAATAGTACACTGCATCTTGGGAAAGTGAGCTCTACAGCATCCCCAAGTGCTCTGATAAATGTTGCTTTCATATTAAACGAGACCTTTTATCTCTATAAACGCCCGTTACAAAAAATGGGAAATCTCTTGGTTTCTTGTTATTATGTACTGTCAATTAACGGCTCTTTAGAAAATATAAATTAAAAGATTAGGAACTTGCTCCGGTTTAGAATATCTGTAAGGATTGCACTTCAACATTGTTAACGTTTCATGTCTTTGTCATGGATTGGAATCGACACACACATATATTCACGGTCTTCGTATGGTGATTCTCTGGGCGACGATATTTGCACTTTTCCCCCGCTGTTTTCCAGTTCAGGATTCCAATTAACCTGTGCAAAGCGTGACGCCAATCACAGGACGCCGTATCGACAACGGGCATGAAAAGAATAATGCTGTTAGGATGATGTAGCTTACTGTGGGGGACTCCTCCCTCACTGGTGACAGAGAAGTTTGCTCCAGTCATTTATCAAGTCCTCTCTGGCCACCAAGGGGCTGGCGAGTCCCAGGGCCGCCTGCTGCTTGGGGGGCCAGCGTGCAATATGTGCATTTTAGGCCTCTGGTGGGCTGGCAAAAACTGCTGATGTGCTCACTGCTGCTAAGTTTGATGGATTTGTTGTTGTCATTTGCTTTGGTTCTGTTCCCCGCAACAAAACAAAGGGAATCATTAACTCTTTTGTGCTGCATGGGACTTTTATGGGTTAGGGATAATGCAAAACGAGATGGGGTACAGATGGGGTCAGCTGGAGCGTTCTGTTGCTGGAGCCTTCCAGAATGGGGCGTTCAACATGCATGGATGATCCTGCATAGAGAGCTGATTACAGAATGATTTAGTGACCACTGATATCCCCTTTCTTTCTCAAGCTCCCATCATCGGGCTCATTTCAGCCGCAAGAGTGCAACTGGCAGTGCTCACCACTTATATTTATAGCCAGTTGCTGTTTAGCACCTCGTGCGATGTTCTGGCCAGGCTCAAGACTGAGCCATTACAGTGCATCACCGTTAGAGGCCTGCAGTGTTTACTGATGTAGGCTTGGCAGAGGACTCCTGCGCCATTTGAGGCTGCTGCTATGACTGTAAAGCTAAGTGCGGTCAACTTAAAAAGTCAACACTGATTTAACTTAACTAAAAAAACAGAGATTATGTAAAGATATTGAAATTAGAGCGGAAATCAACCAGTTAGTTGAGCAACAAAAAATGAATCTAATATTCTGATATTCGTAATTTTTAATGGAAAAATGCCAAATATTCAGTTCCAACTTTTCATAGGAGAGTATTTGTAGTTTTTTCCACCACTATATTATATTATATATTACTATAAGTTAATCAAGGCTCAACAATAAGAATTGCCCGCTTGCCCGGGGCAAGTAAAATGCCAAGTCGGGCTAGTAAATCTAGCAACTCACGTGGCCGATCTGGCAAGTGGTAAAAATAGAATTAAACACATTCTTTTTTTCTGGCGCTGATGATGGAAGTAGCTAAGGAATAGTTAAAGAGTCTCTGCTGAGAGTTGCACATGAGCAGTACCGATTGCGCACGAAAATAGCAAGAAAATAGCGGCGGGTAAAGACAAAGTTTACAAGCTGAAGTACAAGCGAGCATTTCAATTATCCTGGAAACAGAAGTTTAGTTGGATGGCGTTAGAGGATGTGGGCAAAACTCCAGATTAATTTACTTAAATAAGGATTAAACATGACGATTAACTTTGGCATTTGTTATTTAATAATAAATAAAACAATTTGTATAGGGGCAAGTACAGATATACTTCAGGCGAGTAGGTTCCTGACCCCTGAAACAAACCATTAATGTTGAAACCTGTATGTCTTTGTAAACTAGAAATCTTTGAGTTTTTGACTCTTGGTCAGACTAAACAAGCAATCTGAAGATGTCCTCTTGGGCTCTGGGAAACTATGATGGCCATTTTTTTCCCTATTTTCTGACATTTCATAGACTAAATGATTAATCAATCAATTGAAAAAATAAACGTCAGATTAATTGATAATGAAAATAATCATTAGCTACTAATTTCAATGATGACTTATTTTGTGATGCACAGTTTTTATTTGTGCTATTGCCTATAAGTAGGAATTTCTTGAAGACCCTAGGATGACTGTACCAGACTGTGTTGAGGACATGTACAGTATTGATTTCAGATAGGCAACATACTAAAACATAAAGTTATATATCTAAAAAATGCCATTAAAATGTGAATAAACAACCCTATTAGCAAATACTGCATATTATCTTAGAAAAACTGAAAACATGCATTGAGTTTACCGTGAAAATATATCTAAACACACTGAATTCCTGACGTTTCACCTTTAGAGAAAACAGACTCCATATAAGTTAAATGATTGTGGATAATTGTACTCGTCCAACTGTTTGTAAAATCGTAACGGATGAAGGGATGATACATTCGGTCGAAGGCAGGTAACCGTGCAGTTGCTAAACTTCAAGGTGAAGACTTACTTCCTCAAGGGAGAGTTGAAGATCAAGACAAATCCTCTTATTTTTCTCTGTCAAGTCATCACAGTCTGAGACGAAATACAAATTGAGATTGTAGCAAACGGCCTGCGACAGTCTGCCGTTGACTGCAAGGGTTACAGGAGGGTGATTGAGTGTGTGTTTGACTGCTCGAGGCCGAGGGCTAACAGTACTGTTACACAGGCAAGGTCGTCTCGGAGAGAGAGTAGCCTCAGCACATAATCCCAGTGTTCCTGACTACTATGAACACAGGCCCGCCGCAAAATTTATTAACGTGGAGGAACATTACTTGGGGAATAAGATCATCAAGACAGATGGAAGTGTATGGTTTTGACCACGAAATGATCTACTGTATTTCAGTCACCTCTTGCTTTCAAATGCTCACTTTAGATAATCTTGCCTCCCAAAAACAGATCACTGAAACTTTAAACTTTGACCAGCGTTGACTCATGTTGCCTATTGAGGGGTCAGCAGTCATGATAATAATTCGATTCAGCTTAACGTCATATGCGCATCTGAGAAAAATGGCTACGCCATACAGTAGCAATATGTTACCAATATTGACCAGAGGCTCAAGCCAACCTTGATATGTTCCCCTTACTCTCATCAATAACGCAAAAGAGGAAAGTTATTTCCCATATAAAACTAATCTTTCCTTTTTATTGTATTTTAATGAAACAGACTTGGTTCTAAGGCAGTAATTCATTCCATTTGTTATGTTTGGACAACTCATTAACATTATCATCTATTATCATTAGACGGAAATTTTAAGCTTCTTCTCCCTTGAGATGCGGTGCGTTTCTTCTCTTCAGTTTGCATTAAAACAAATGTGGACCTGCTGATGCATTAGATTAATGTGCTCACTCACTGCCTGCTACAAAAGCACCAGTCCAGCTTGAAAACTAGACCAAATTTCTGTCTTTTTGAGCCTCATCCACAAAAGAAAACACATATTTTTGCTTCTTTTCTTTTGTGAAAAACTGACTGATTGTTTGTTTTATCCCGTCAAATAGAAAGTAACGCGCGCCTGTCAGTACAAGTTAATCTTTGCATTAAACGTAATGTCACCAAAAGGCATAACAAAGCTATCTAGTGTCAGTAATTACTGAATGTAAACATGACTCTCCTGGAAACACAGAGGAGCCCGTGTTCATACACAACACATTATGGAATTATTTGCCCAGAGATTAATTTGTCTGTTAATTTACTGACTAATATAATCATCCACACGTCAAGCATTAGCAGCACTGTTTTTGCCTGGCTCCGTGTAACATTTACTAAATCATAATGCTAATGAGTTATTCAGACTTCCAGATCAAATTCAAAGTTCCTAATTCTTGCTGAGTGTGCTGCAACAGATCAAGCCATTTGCTAATTACAAAGTTTGCTTTTTTCCCCTGAATAAATAATGTTGATTAATTAGCAATTCAAAATAAGTGAAGATGATCTATGTATTATATATCACTGTCACAGAAACTTACTGAAACGTTTCATTTACAGTGCCTGAGTGCTTAACTACATGCATCCAAACTTTACAGATTTGATGGAGAATTAATAACGTGTAAGGTGAGGGGTTTTTAACGTAAAAACCTGCCGAATAAAAATGATCAAGATGTTGGAGTAATGAAAGCATCTAAATAGTATTCTATTTATATATCTATTGGCTTCTTAGCAATCATCAT
Source organism: Sebastes umbrosus (assembly GCF_015220745.1). Lineage (NCBI taxonomy): Eukaryota > Metazoa > Chordata > Actinopteri > Perciformes > Sebastidae > Sebastes > Sebastes umbrosus. Next base: position 17,980,153 of record NC_051288.1, on the reverse strand, counting down.
CATCTCTCAGGTGGATGTAACAGTATTTACACACCCGTTTTATGTGGATAAATAAATACTGTTTAGCCATGTTAATATAAATAAATGTCTATGAAACTGCTTCGCTTCATGCAGTGAAAGTGGGGTAAATAAACCATCACAAACTGATGGCCCCCAAAACGACCACAAATCGGTGAACACTTTTTCCGACAGTCTCCAAAAATACTGGAAAAAAGTAGGATTTACAGCAGGGCTGCTGTACCAGATTGCAATACATTGTACAGGATGTCTATTATTCTTGTGAATGAGTAAGTCAATATGTATTGTTTCTTATTTGGCCAGCTGGTTATCGTATCATCTTTGCATCGTATCATCCTGACCAGAAATGTTTCATTTCGTGATGAATAACATGTCATATTCCTAGTGTGTTGCGGCCTTTTCAATACTGTAATAAAACACATTAAACAGTGCATATGCATACACTTTACATCATGTACATACCTGAAGTTGGTAGAATCTAGTCAGGCAGTGGGCAGGTCCTCCATGGGCAGTTTGCAGAGCAGCTCAATCCTCCCTGAAGCCACTTGTATTGTATTTCTGGGTTTCTGGGTCTCTGGGTTTGAACTCACTGGACAGAATTAATTCACCGTCAATCCCTGGTGTATGAATTTGGCTGTCTTTCATAACCTAAAACAACAAAAAAATACATTTTAGAATAGAATAGAATAGAATAGAAAGCTTTATTGTCATCATAAGAGATTCACAGTTGCCACTTCTGGTCAGTGCTTTAAAACAAATACTTGACAAGACTAAACGAGGCAGATAAAACATATAACAGGTAAAACACACACATAGTTATAAAGCAAATAAAACAGGTAAAGTAGATGTAATAAATAAATATAAACAGAAGTGTTACACTAGAAGTATAAAATATAAAAATTCATGAAATGTAAACAAAGGTAATTGCACTTGTAAAATAGGTAGGGTAGATATAATAAATAAAAAGTAAACAAAGGTAGTTGCACTTGAGGTGTATATTGCATCAAAGGATATATTGCATATTGCATATTCTAGCAATGTCTCCAAACATCTTTTACCTTGCACACAGCAGCTGGAACTCTCGCGATAAAAAAACATCTGGCAGGTCAAGTTAATACATATTTTGCAGGTAGACAGTTCAGTTTTTATCTAGCTCAAACTAGGCTACTGTTTTAAGACTACTATTAAAATATACACTGACCTTGTAACAAGATATTTACCCATTTATTTACCACGAGCAACGTGCGCCACGTCGTGCGTATTTGACGTTCCGTGCGTAGTTACGTAGCTGTAGTGGTGCTTTGCATTGATTGGCTAGCTGGAAGGCAGCTCGTCCAATCAGATTCTTTGTGGGCGGGACCTTCGTCTCCTCTCCACACCTGTCAGTCAAGGTCAATCACAACCAGCCAACAGACTGATAATAATGTGATGGATTATTATTAGTATAAGATGCCACACTGCTAGGTTGTTGGAAAGTACTTTTACTCAAGTACAATTTTGAGATACTTCTACTTTACTTGAGTATTATACTAATTTTTAACAGTCTCTTCTGCACTATATTCACTTTTTTAATAGTCATGTATCACAGCTGTTACCCTGCACTATATTCAGTTTTAACAGTTTTCTTCATCTCCTTGTATTTTTATATCTGGTATATTTTTTTGTACTTTGTACTTTGCACTACTAACTTTTTTACTGCCTTTTTACTAACATGTTTTTGCACTATGGAACTGTGATGCTGGAAACTTAAATTTCCCTCGGGATCAATAAAGTTACTATCTATCTATCTATCTATCTATCTATCTATCTATCTATCTAATTCCATTTTCTGCTACTGTACTATAGGCTACTTCTACAACTGCAATTATTTGATAACTTTAGTTATTTGTGTTACTTTGCAGATTCAGATTAATAATACAACATATAAGCAACAAATAAATTGAAATATTATAGATTAAGATAAAAAAAACGTTCTTGATCCTCGGGAAGATATTCACAAACTACCCAGATAAAGTAGCCTAAAGTAGTTCATATTAGCCCCACCGTTTACCAGCTTCAACATTAAAGTGATGCACACATTAATGCATCAATAACTATAATCCAATGATATACATTATCCTGAAATGGGCAATTCTGCATAATGAGTACTTTTACTTTTGGTACTTAAAGTATATTTTGATGCCAATACTTGTACTTTTACTTAAAAACAATTTTGAATATATGGCTTTTACTTGTAACAGTGTATTTCTACACTGTGGTATTGTTACCTTTACTCACTATAAATACATAATCTGAGTACTTTTTTTCCACCACTGCTGTATAAAGTTGTTCATATGTAACGTTGTATAGCTACACAAGGAAACATAGGCTACATAGTGATAAACTGCCATATGTCACTGTGAAATATAAGGCTGCAGAAAGATAATCATCATAAAAATGTCAGAGTCCCCTGGCTTGCAGTCACCATAGTCAGCGACACCTCCTCCAAGACACCTTCCTTTTCAGCAAGATTACACTGAAATTGATATTTAGGTAATTGATAATCCCTGTGTGAGTAATGTTGTCAATTTGGCACCTAAATCCTATTTTGGTGGCCATCTGGGCTCACTGAATTGCTCCCCTGAGAGCAGAGGTTATAGGTAGTAATTATTCAGAAGTCATTTACTTTTAGAGGTGTTTAGTGCTTATCTGCTTTGCCGTTAAAATGCTGACACGATGCCTACAGATTTTACCCTCCCCAAAATATTATTTGGCTTGACATGTATAGACTATTACAGCACTGTTAACACACATTGATTTCTCTGAGAACTTTTATTGGGATCATTTTTACATCATGGACGTTTCACAATAAAATAATCAATAGTCAAAGCCAAATAGGATGAACTAAAGTCTTCATGGGCTTCAGGCAAACCAGTGTGATCTTTTTGTTTCTGCACAAAACAAATATTAGATCTGTTCAGGTTCTAGGGGGGAAATGGTTAATATATATATATATATATATATATAATTCAAAACTTTCCAGGCTCTTTCTTCATGCAGATTACACGTGTGATCTGTGTGACAAATGTTAGACTTACACAGGCTTATCCGACGTGCACTGTCTGTGCATTTCACTCACTTATTGCCGAGGCACTCCGTCAAATTGATTATCCAGTCAACTAATTCCCAGTCTATGTTTAGCTAAAGTATGATAGAATCATTGTGTCCCATGGGTGCAATTCTCATTTGTGTGTCTGTCTGTGTGAGTGAGTATTTATGTGAAAGAGGCTAACTAATCAACAAACTGGGCCAGAAGCTGACTATTGAGCAATCTGGGACAGTTCTGGGTGCTTCAGGGCTCATCACAGCCGAATGTGGTGTTTGATAGACAATAGCTATAAGGGATAATAATCATAGAGAGGTTGTTAGACCGCTTCATCTAAAACTGATCATCATATACAGCAGCAGGTCGTATTCGCGACATGAACACCGAATAAAGAACGTCCAGAGAGGTTCGTGATGGTGTTGATGACGGTGTAAAATGAGGGATTTGATATAACATGATGGCGTTTTATGTTTTGCTTAACATGCAAAATGAGGATTGTTTATCATTTCCTCTGGTGATATCAGGTTATGCTGTTATGTTGTTTGCCAATAAAGTTACTTAGGATATGTTGACATTTGGTGAGGTTATGGGAGAAGGAATAATTCATTTTTGGTAGAGGCAATATTTCCCTGGAAAACTTGATTTTATGGATGTCCTCGACCAAGCACATTGATTCAATCGACAGATTTGCAAAAAAGAATCGCACAAAAGCACCACCTTAAATCTTGTGTTTACCAGAGATTTGCTCATAAGTTTCTTGGAAATAAGTCATTCAACATGAAAAAGCATAAAAAACGACTAATCGACCAAAGAAATATTAGTCGACTAAGACTAAGATTGTTGTTGTTTTTTTGCGCTGACAAATTTCCTCCCATCTTCACTAAATTTCATACATACATACGTGCTGTATCTAGATGAAACAGGATCGTAGCTGGTAGCATTTCATGAGGTAATAAAGTCATTGTCCTGTCCCTGTATGTTTTTCATATTTTATTTATTTATTTATTTCCCAACATGATCGTCTAAAATCATCAAAGCCTTCTTCACACCACCAGAAATAGAATTATTTGTTTATCTACAGGCCTAAAAGCAGTTAAATATACTGAGTTTAAAATACTGGAATCAGCATATTAAAGCCCCAACATGTATTTTAAATTGTGGCATTTTAAGTCTCACCAGGTTGCTGAAACACACAAAATAAGGATTTCTGGCACAACCTCACCTACTTCCATAAGCTGCATGGAGAGGGGAAAGAGTCTGGAAAAGGTCAAAACCTTTTTTACTTCTCAAAGCCCACAAAATTCCAAGTAAAAATTCAGACGACATGATCTCAGTGCCCTATAAAGCCACGCCATTTACATGTAATCAGCTGCCAAATTCTTGTTAGTTTGACCTTTATTTGACATTAACTGATTCATAATAAGTCTTGCAAATTAAACCAAATGACATAAACAAATCGATCTAGAATATTTCTGCAAAATCCATAGATGATGCTGCTTCAACTGGATACATTTATATTATATAATGCTTTACTTATAAAAACTAGTTTGCGTTCAGAACATGCCAGTTCAGAACATGCCAGTTCGGAACGGTCCGACTGCTGCTTGGCGTTTGATGTTGCTGGTGTTTCTTTGAGAACCGTTCATCTAAACAAGTTCACACTTGACACTGCGCTTCCTTCAGTCACCAGCAACACACCCACCAAATGAGAAGTTGATCGGATGAATGGTTGTTGAGAAAATCGAAGGACAAACATACAAAGACTTCTTCCATTTTAGTTAGATGGTTGCTCTCTGCTTATTAGTATGACTGGATTCAGTATCCACATGCTAATTAAACAATTCTAAACATTTCCTATAGTTGTAATAATAGTAAAGATATACATTCTCTAAGAACTGTATTTTATTTCACTATGAGCACATCATGTACCTCACTATCTTGTTGTACATGAACCACGATCATACTGTTCAGCAGGTGAGCTGCAGGTTCATAGAGGAGCACAGTTCAATACCGGGCGGTCACACAAGGACACCTTCTTTATTTCCTATTGGAGCAGAAATATCTTTATTACATTATCTGCTGGTGTGTCTGGCCAAGCAGAGTCCGTGGAGAGGAGAGCAGAGGGTGAGAGAGGTCATGTAGAACCAGTCAGGGACACTGGCATGACACTGTGACATGTTAGGATCCCCTCCACTGAGCTGTGCCTTGCACAACAACATGAAACAAGGAAATGAGCCACAAACGTTTTCCTGACCCCCCCTAGCTACTAGAAACACACATACGCTCACAAAACACCATGCAAATACAAGGATGGGAACTTAAAATACATATAAATATGAACTGATCTTATTCCTATCACAATAAAAGTCTCAGCTGTTTGATGTTTACAGGATAATTTCAATATTTTTTTTTTAAATCCCACGTCTTGTGCAGGATTGTTCAACTAGAAGGCAGCACTATGGCCATGTGTTCATCTTGTTTAGTGCACTGAGCTGACAAGACTCCACTGAAAGGGAATTATATGTCCTCCGCTGGGTCTTCTCTCTAAATGAGAGCCATTGCCCCTATTAGATAAAGGTTAATAGTCATTTGGTGAAGAAAACAGCTGATTTTATGTCTGATCCAGAACACAAACACAACCAAGCAATGCTTACATTTGTCATCCACCTCACGAGACCCTTTCTGTTCTCGGAAAAACCCTAAATATTTTAATTCTGACCATGTGAAAAGACTTTATGTTCGTTTTGTCTGCGCCCTGCAGGCAGGAATCAATGACATTTGAAATAATTGTTGTTACAGGGGTAATCTCTGGAGGGAGAACGGGGCAAAACTGTAGAGAAGATTTGAGTAAATTACTGTGTCAGCTTCTATTTATTTGCGACCGGATTGCCAGAGGCAGCACTTCAAGATAGCCATTAGGAGTCGGGGCGATAAAGATAGAGCGTGTAGCCATTGTCGAAAAGTTAGCGTGTAATGCGGCAAGTTATCATCAAAGTGCTCCCCGTGGAGAGAGCAGGGCGCACACTGGGGAGGATACATGTGAGGAGAACCAATTATAGCTCCTCAAATCTCTCTTTCTCAGAGGGAGAGGGCATTAATAGGTTGCTATAGTGGTGAACACGCTGTACTGTATATCACTCCATATGGAGATGCTTGTCTGTCGGTATCATTAAAGGTAACAGACATCCTCAAACTAATGTTATACTGTTTGAGAGTACAGTAAAAAGCTACAAGCATGAAAACAAAACAACAAAGTTTTAAATAGAGTTGTGTCATCGTGGAAAACTTTTTCATGTATTTGCAAAACAAAATACTTTTAAATGACAAATATAGGAGTGATATTTAGACATTCTGAGATTTGTTATGAGAAATGTTTTAAACCTCATTTGGATGTGAGGTGGTCAATGCAATAATGTTTACTTCTATCTACTATCAGTTGTAATTAGTCTGGTTTTATTCAGCATGACAGTTTGTTCTTGACCATAGTAGTTTGACATAAATAAATAAATGAATAAATAAATAAACAAATAAACAAAGTTAATTAAAACTAAAAGAAAGTTGACCTTAAGTTTGCATTTTTAACTTTATTTTTCACTTTTTTTAACAACATATACATAAGAGACATGACAATCACACTTATGACACATAAATATCACAGCACAACAATCAATAACAGTATTACTGTATTTCTGGCAGCTATAATAATTGTTAGTTGAAATAATTAATTAAAACAATAATAGCAATAAGGAGATGTAGCAGGGAAAAGTAATAAAGCAATAATATTCAAAGTAGTAAAAGAACAACACTTAAAGAGTTTGTATTTTTTTGAGTTAAGAATCTGTTTTTGTTACATCTGATCTTGTGATGTTGACAACATTTTGAAACCATTTATATGCCAAACTACATAAAGGTTTTTATTCCGTTACCTGTTTTTTCATCTTAAAGAGAACCCAAAGGTTCCTTGGACTTACTGCAGGCACTTTTGTGTTTCAAGAAATGTAATTAAGTGTAAATACTGTCACTCACTTTCACACACAATCCTCATTTTCCTCATCTATATAGTACTGAATTTCATTTGATTTATGTCATTACTTTTTTTTTAATCTAACACTTATTGTCATTTTATCTTGTCTTTCTTTCTTATTAATGTTATTCTATATTATTATTGTCATTTTATCGTATTGTATGCAAATTAGCACATATTTGACAAGATAATGCTTCATTTAATGTAAATAATCAACTGGGGAAGTTTCATGGCAATATCTATTAGTTTAGCGATATTAGTTATTAGCAATATAATTTTTTACCCTATTCACAGTTAAATGAAATGCTAAATATTAAAAAAAAAAAATACAAATTTGCAGGTTGGTCAAAAACTTCTTAGTGGGCATGAAGTTGCAATCGAGGAATTTTAACCTATTTTTAAATCCATGCTACAGCCCTTTTACTGTTCTGAACGCCTTTCTTATAATACGGCTGTTATAGTGTCTTGTTGTCGTGGTGATCACTCTGAATAATATATCATTATGTAACAGCTATCTACTCTGTTTCAGGCATATAGTCTCGGAATATGAATATGTGTCTTGGGATATCCTAATTAAAATGCTAATGTCATGAACAATGAGAAAGTACACAATTAGCTGCAAATTAAATCCCATGAAGCCGCTTCAAATAAAAGGCGAGCATGAACTGGTTAATCCTTTTTTACTCTGTTTAAAACCAATCCTGACCTCTTTAACTACATTTCTGAGGACATTAAGAGAAGTAATGGTAAAACAATGAATATGTAAGAAAGTCATAATCCACAGTAAAAAAGACACCTTTTTAATCCCCCAGCCACTCAAATATGGTATGATAACCAGCGGAGGCTGTGACTTTTAAATCTGGGACTTAAGAGAGGAGGGGGGAGAGGATCAAACAATGAACAGGAAGTGGAGATGAAAAGGGAGGCTGCATTAATTAGATGATGGCGAAGGGCTACAGCGGCGAAGACAAGGCAGGGAGAAAAGGGATTGGAACTGTTTGTAGGGTCTGCCAAACAAATGGTGCAGGTCCCTGCGGGAAAGAGATTATTATGGGCTCTGTGTCTGTCAAACATGTGAACACAATACAAAAAAGGAAGGGAGGTGGGGAGGCGGGGGTGGGGGGGCCCGAGGCGGTGCTGCAGCCTCTGAGGGCCCGCGAGGACCCGGGCTCTCCGCAGCAACACTGGCCCTGCCAAAGAATGTCTGTAATCCGCAGGCTGACTGAGGTGATCCCGTGGCTCTCCCCGGCAATGCAGCAGGCTTCCCTATTGTCAGAGACGCTCAAAGAGGAAGCCAGAGAGAGGAGAGAGGGGAGACGGGGGGAGGTGGTGTCCCTTTTTCAGCCCGGCCTTATGAGAGCTCCCTGCCATTGTCCGAAAATTACAATTGCACTTTTCTGATCTTTTGTGCACTCCTGTTGACAGTGGTTATTGACTAAGCGGTTGGACATGGAAAGGATATGACCCCCACCCTTTACCCTCCCCTCCTCTGCCTTTTTTTTTTTTTTCGTCGTCTTTGGGGGGCCTCCACGAACAAGAGAGGAAGCAGGTCCGAGGTTTACATGTAGCATTAGACCTTAAAAAGGGTTTGAGGAGGCTTATGCGAAAAAGGAAGACAGAGAGGGGGCGGAGGCTTCGGCTCTGACAAAGACGGTGGGAGACACAATGAGCAAGAGAGAGAAAGTTAGAAGAAGAAAGAAAGAAAGAAAGAAACAGACTTTTTCCTGAAGATTTTTTTTTTTCCCCCTCCCTTCAAACAGATGCTAAGGCAGATGGTGGTGAATTAGCAGAAAATGGGCAAAGAAGAAATGAGACAGTATATTAGAGGTCGGGGAGGACGGACATGACGAAATAAAGATTAAAGTGCCACTGCAGAGGGGAGGAAATCTCACCCAGGGGTTGTGGGAGGTCTGAGGTGTCATCTCACGAAACATAATGTACAGCGGCTTCGCTGATGAGCGATGTGCTCTGGGCCTCGTGTAGCAAAAGACCCATCACACAGCAGCAGCAGCAGGACGCCGTGTTTCTCTGTGTGGGACTTACAGGGTGAAAAACATCTTATTAATGTGATAATGGGGTTAAATTAGATTGGGTTAACAATGGAGACACAGACTCAGCAAACGGATATTAATACTCTTAAAGGGATAGTTCGGGTGTTCTGAAGTGGGGTTGTATGAAGTTCTTATCCATAGTCAGTGTGTCACCTACAGTAGATGACATTTATATTATATATATGTACATATTTATACCAATTTACTTTGCCGTCAGACAGCACCTTCTGACGAGGAACTGAAGCCATTGCTTCCATCTATGCTCTCGCTAAAGCCACCAGACTCCATTGAAAAAAACTGTAATTTTACCTCGCAGAACACAGGGGTTTCTGGTCTCTTCTGATCCAAACTAACCAAAGTCACACAATAACACAAACTTACCGGTAAAATTACAGTTTTTTTCAATGGAGTCTGGTTGCTTTGGCGAGAGCATAGATAATGGCTTCAGTGCCTTGTCGGAAACATAAGGCCTTTGCATACCAAGTCCGTATTTTTTGTCCCAAATTATCACATGTTTAGAAATAAATAAAAGACTTTCTTGTGTCATTAAAGTTTTCGGAACAGATTTGAGTTCGGCATTTTTTCGCAGCAGTCAAAAGGCAAAAGAAGGTTGTTTGAGCCACCATCTGTGCAAACATCATCATCTAAAATGGCATGATAAACATTGACATCACTCCCAGCACAAAGTACTTTACGATAAAGAAATAGAAGAAAATGCAGAAATTAAAAATAGATTGTGGCAGAACAGCTTGTAATCAGGGATGGTCACAAAACAAAGAATGTAGGAAAGATTAGACAGTAGTTATTGTGCTCTTGGCAGCTAAACGATAGCTTCTTGCTTATGTCATTCATTCATTAGACCCGTTTTGGACTAGCGCTATCCATTGCACTAATTAATTCAGTTTTGTCTCGTATTGCGAATTTTTGCAACAAATAAAATAATAAAACGCATCGAACTCAGTGTGCAAGGTTTCTTTGCATTACGTTTTTTTATCGGATGGCGGATTAAAAACACGCATACGAAAAATACGGACTTGGTGTGCAAAGACCTATAGAGTGTATAGCCTAGCTGTCTGAAAGCAAGGTAAACCGGTGAAAATATTCTAAAAGCGTACACTTTTTAGGTTAGCCTTTCTTTTAGGTGGCTAAAATATGTTTTGCTGCTGCCCCCGTCCACAGCAGTACATTACTTTGCTCCTGTGTGTTAACTCCTGTCTGTTTCTCCAAACTGGGGTCGTGCAGACAGTCATCTACTGTAGGTAACACACTGACTATGGATAAGTACCTCATACATCCCCACTTCAAAACACCTGAACTCTCCCTTTAAGTGAGAAAATGACATACATATGATTTAATGTATTAACAATGCTATAAACTTCTGACTTATTATGTCATTACAAAACACATTTCATGTTATTGAAGCTGGAAGAAGAGAGCATGTTGTCAGTAAATAGATCATTGTAGATTTGTGCGATATATATACACTTTAGTACTCTTAAGCACACTTTGTTCAAAAGAAACCAGAAGGTAAAATGTCACATTCAGAGTCGTCATGATGTCTAACCTCTTTTTGGCCTTGTGCTACATTCTATAAATCTATAAATAGAAAGCAGTCCCCAGCTATTTCTGCAGAGTATCCATTAGTTTGAGAGATTGACAGAAATAAAAATAGTGAGAGAGCAGACTAGGTTAAGACTACACAACATTACAACCAGTAATTCTGGCTGCCTATTAGATTTATCTGTTGCAGGCTGAGGGAAAGCATGCACTTTGTCTTCAGACGCGAAAACAGCATCTCAAGTGTTACAATTCCAGAGGGGGTAAAGTGGAATTGCTGTTTTTACATTTCTGTATCATTTTTTTGCCCATAAGGAATATGGATAAAAAATGAAATATTCAGCCCCATTGTCTGATTTATTTCTTTTATTATCTGCGAATATCACCCCGGCAATTTAAAGGATAGCTCGCTTCATTCTGGGCCTTTTCGCTGGGGGCTTGACAGCCTATCAGCGTTATACCTACCGCATAAACAGGTCAGGATTGTATGAGCATTCCTATATGTTATACTTTAAGGTTTTTGAGCTCGCAGAATTTCTAAATAGAAATTGAAAAAAGGAAAAAAAAAGAAAGGGGTCCTTAAGGGGATGCTACACAGCCTCCGTGCCCAAGAAATGATAAATTTGCGCTGTGTCCGTTTTTGAAATGGGGGAACAAAATGTTATTAATTTCAAACCAACTGGAGACCTCCGTATCACAATTTCTCAGACTGTAAGTAATATGAGTCTGCTGGAGAGGATGATTGACTGACAGGCGCTCCAGCTCGCCTTTTTGTGCGGGGCTGAGTGTTTTGGAGCATCCCAACGCTCCAGTTTGTCTTGAAGCAGTCAAACGATATAATAGGCCCCGGTTCTTGTCTTCGGCTGACGCTCTGACTTCACTAAAACTATTAGTGTTTCATAACCGGCCGAAGATTCACAATTAAGGGGCTGCATCCAGGCTGGAGAAATATATAAAGAATGAAGACTTGGGCAAACCCAAGGCCATTTGTATTGGAATTGTATTTGATTGTGGGAGATAAACACATCTCATTCATGAGGTTATAGCATACTGGTTGGCCGTCATATATTCAATCCAGTATTGAATGTGTTGGTTGCATATAATTAAATACAATTTTCGAGAATAACTGCATTGAAAACGACGATGTTGCTGTACAAGTGACCTCTAAAAAGTGTTTGAATTTTTAAAAAATACATCTGAAAATGTGTAATTACCCTTTAAAAATGTTATTTTTGAAAGTTGTAAACCCTTCTGTCCTATTCCATATAAAATACAGTTATACTATAAATAACATTATTTAACTCTGGCACTCTTTAGCAGCTCAAAAGACATACTTTACAATGTTTTATCACCTTGATGGCTCTTTACTTTTCATATAATTATGAGAATTGGTCACAAACATAATTTTGAACTGATATCCTCAGCTATAAAACATGGATGGATTTTCATATGATCTGTATCCATGAATGGTGCTGACACAATTTTTTACGCTGCACTATTTCTGTTATTGGAGTTTTGTAACAGTTTGTCCATGAGAGGTCAGACAGAGTTCAGCTCCATATGTACTGTAAGTTAAGTAGGACAACATACTGCACATTTCTTTGTCTGTGAATGACTTTTTTGCAACAAGAGACTCTTTTTTACAAGAGAAATATAAATTTGTTAATGCATAGCCCATATAGCATAAATAATTCCTTATTTGGTGTAATAGCAGTTAAGGTCATTTTCATATGTCACCTTCATCAAATGTTGAAGCCCAGTTTGTGGCAAAGGGAACGTTTACCACTTATACCACGATACTTTTCTACATATTGTGTTTTAATAAGGAGTAGAAAAATAAAAATATGTATTTAAAGGAACAGTGTGAAGCATTTAGGGGGATCTACTGGCAGAAATTTTCTTTAGTGTGTAATCACCTGAAAATAAGAATCGTTGTGTTTTCGTTACCTAAGAATGAGATGTTTATATCTACATATACTGTAGAGCGGGTCCTCTTCACGGAGCCGTCCACCATGTTCCTACAGTAGCCTAGAACGGACAAACCAAACACTGGCTCTGGATAGGGCCATTCTCATTTTCACGTTTTCACGTCGGCCACCGTAGTTCTACTACAAGCTTTGCACACGAGAGAAGCTTCAGTTGGTTTCAATTTGCAACCTCACTGCTAGATTCCGCCAGATCCTACACACTGCACCTTTAAGAGGTGATAAATTCGATATCCAGGGCATTAAGTAAGGGATAATGTACAGCGAGCAGGTCAACTGTTGTTTGCACTGTTTAGCACTGTTAGCTGCTAGCTGCAGCTTGCCGTCGCCATGTTGAGAGCCGTTGAGAGGCAACAGAAATGCTCCCAATCCCGTATTAAGCTCCTTTAAGGGAAATAAATGGATTGATTTTGAAATTATTATTATTATTATTACTCATACAACAGCAGGTCAGCCAAGTGTTTTTCACTCATAGAAAATTTGACACATAACAAAGACATAAAACTTTGCCTCTGAAAGCCAAATAAAAAACAGTTTCATTGTTGTTGACCAATAACTGAGACGAACTCATTGGACCGTGGCCTGCCTCATAATAACCGGGATGCATTCAGTAAAAAATGTATCATAAAGTTGGCTTAGAGGAAAAGGTTTGCCCTACGACCTTGAGAGAAACACCGCTGCAGGTTGCTTTGCCTCTCTGTTCCTTCCAGGTACTCTCTCTGCATTTCCAAACACGCTGCATGGCTAAAGATAGTTATTCCACCTTGAACCGATCTACATCACCTCCCCAGAGAGCACCGGTCCCTCTTGTGAAACCTTACACAGTGTAGCATTTCTCACTTCCTAAAAGGGGAATCGAATGGCAGGGGGGAGAATATTCAGCAAGCCTCACTTTAAATCAAGATAAAAGACTGAAATGGAAAATAATAGAGGGAACAAACCCCTGGACGCCCCGGGGCCCCTAATGGAAACACATGGCTGAAGGCTGAGGTGTTGTCAGCAGCCAACACTGTGACATTTCTTTTTGATAATCTGGCCCGCCATAAAATTAGAATAGCAAATACCTCCTGACAAAGATGCATGTTCCTCCTCTATTGTGCCATCATAAAAAAAAAGAAAGAAGAAAAAAAAACTCCACTGGTGACTCTGAACGCCACAAACTTCAATTTAAATTTACAGCGCTGCGAAAAGAGAAGTGATATGCACTCAAAAATTTTAATAACCTATTAAGTTACGACTTCAATTTCATTTTATGAATATTTTCCTTGGGGAGCGCAGCCATCACCGGAGAAAGATAGAAATTTAAAAAAGATAAATAGTGCCATTAATCTACAACATTTCTCTTCCATTATCCCTGAAAATGAGGAGTTATTTTTGCTCAGATCCTCACGTAATTAGCTCCTTACACTTGATTCACTAGCCAGAAAATGACCATGTTCAGAAAATTAAAAATTTGTCATTAAGTGGAATTTAACATAATATCATTTATCTTTATATATTCCTCAGCTGACAAGCGGCAGCCTTGGATGTTGATCAGGCTTTTGTGTTAGAGGCAGCGAGCGAGGACTTATAGCATTATGAGGGTGAGCAGGACTCTTAATGTGTGCCGGGTTAGCAGGTGAATATCGCTGCTTTTAGCTGCTTTCACTCAGAATATTTATCCTACTAATGGTGCTGTCATTTGAAACAGGGACTTGCCATTTGTGTTGAAATGAGAATAGGACTGAAACACCATGTTATACTGTTGTATTCTATTATGAAGACAGATGACCAGTTAGGAGTCCATTCTGGTCTGAAAAGGCAAATTGTGCAGTAAGGATGCTTAATAGAGTAAAATCACTTTATTCACACTTTCATAGAGTTTATAGTGAAAAATATCCAACTTAATATTTCACCCCTAAGAAATGACACTTATTATATTTATAGTATTTTACTGTTCAACAGGCCATTTTGGTAGAATATGACAATAGAATATAAATAATTTTGTTTTTCTTTAGTACGGCATTTTTAGGCAGACGTTTTATCGGCATCCGGTATTCGCTTTCAGTCCCAAATGGCGGAAGTGTAGCTTTGCTGCTTGGCGCTGATGTTGCAATGGAACGAACAATTGACTTTCACTTCTTTGGTACTGTCTAGGGAATCCGTGCTAACGTAAGGAAGCTTCCACTTTCCTTGTGGAGTAAGCCTAGTTCTCTAGATTCTACTTTCCGAGTGAAATACAAAATTAACAGCAAGATGGGTCCTCCCAAATGTTGAACTTTATAAAGAGTCCGATGTCTTAAATTGCTAATAAGCAGAGCTATGTGGGCTATCAACTTTCGTAGACTATACAAGAAGTTATGGAGGTTGACAGAACGTCTCCTAGCAACAACAGCCGTCAAATGACAGTTAACTGCTGCCATTGGAAACTCCCATTCAGAGGCCACAAATATGTAAAAAAACATAATCTTTTAAAAAATATATTTATATTTTATATTCATATAATTATATTTCCTTACACAAAAAGTGAGGAGAAGTCAAATTTCAGGTCGACATTGAAGACAAATCTCAGCAGACGGTAACAACACTTAAAGGATTTACTGGTATAGAAACTTTCATTAAGGCTCAAGAAGTTAACATTCATTTTAAACACCCCACAGTGGAAATAAATGATTCCAGTATAACAAACAAATCCAATAACGACGCGTTTAAAACGATGTAATCAATGACTGAAACATATAGAGACAGATTTGAACGGGACGCTGCTCAGTTCACTGTGCTGCTGGCTGCTGTGTATGGTTTCGTCATTTATACTTAGTTTCAACACAAAAACATGTTGGTCATCATCTCACAGCACAGCAGGCTATCCATTAAGATCTAATTGATCATCAGAAGGAATGGGAGGAAGAAATGGAGTTGATAATGGTGAGAGGAAACCATTTAGTCTCCCTCCCATCACAGAATAACAACATTCTTGTTTAGTTATTATTCTCCTGTGACTATGAAAACAGGAAGTGAGGAGCCTCATGCTGCACTTTTCTATTGGAAAACTTTTTATTTCTTATATAAAAAAAACCTGCAAATCTTTAGATGTCTGCATGAAAACACTCGACATGAAAGGAAACAATGCAAGATTCATTCTCTATTCCAACTCATACAATCACGCACCACAGCTGAGTTGTTTTGCAATGTGCATGATGTCACGCTACTGAACCAAATTAGGGATACATGTAGTACAATGGAGCCTTCACGTCAAGTGGTTAATGCAGGCTCTCGTCACCCATGCCTGCTCCCCTAAAGCAAAAGCACATTACTGCTAGCTTTAAAACTAATAAACTCATTTCATAATAATATGTGCAGCTGGGCTGGTAATAAATCATTATGGGACTCCTTGTTCCCCTGATATAGTGCTGAGGCAATGACCCCAATCAAGTGCTTGCAACAAATATTTGGAATTACAAGGTGGAGATGAATAATTTCACCAGATTCTTTGAGGAGATAAAGTATAATTGCCTCTGCTTTAAGAATATTTTACAACTGGTAAGAGGTAGTAATGTGTACATATAGATTGTACTGCACTGTATAGTGAAATATTGTACATTTTATCGAAACAAAATATCACTGACTTGCCATTTAAGGAACCATAAAATAGTCTTTTTTAGACATCATCTATGAAGATTTTGTTAATTTCTCAACCTGTGCACCATGCAATGAAATATAGTTTGGGATGATTTTATTTGTACCTCCACCTTTTTTTCATTATTGATGAATGAACATAGCTCATGTTGCATCAACACTACTCCGACAGGAACAATTCCTCGCAGTGAGAACATGTCCTTTTGCCACTTAAAGGAACAGTTTGTAACATTTTGCAGGATCTAACAGCAGAAATGGAATATAATATTCATAACTATGTTTTCATTAGTGTTTAATCACCTGAAACTAAGAATCGTTGTTTTTTCGTTAGCTTAGAATGAGCCGTTTATATCTAGGGAGCGGGTCCTCTTCACAGAGTCCGCCATGTTGCTCCGCCATGTTTCTACAGTAGCCCAGAACGGACAAACCAAACACTGGCTCTAGAGAGAGCCTTTAACATTTTCACATTACCTGAAGGCCACTGTAGTTCTCCAACATGCTTGTGAAATTGTTGTAACTTGAGCCGCAGAGTGCAAAACCGTGGTACCGCCAGCCATCGTCCGACTTCCGTTGCTCCTCAAGTAGTGTTATTATGGAAAGGATGGCCTCTTAGCGAGGCAGAGGGTGTTACCACGGTTTTGCACTCGGCGGCTCACGTTAGCGCAGTCTTGGAAAGGGAGGAGTGAGCGGAGGGGTACTCAGTTGGTTGCAATCTGCAACCACACCACTAGATGTCACCAAATTCTACACACTGTCCCTGCTAATACTTCTGCTAATTCAGTACTTTTGATTTTGTAGTTTCCTTGAAGCTAAGTTGCAATATTTATGACTGACTCTTTGCTTTAAGTGGACAAGTTTATCTCAGTCTTTACACCAAGTTAAAGCAGAGCTATTGTTTCATCATTTTAGTCACATCTTCTGTCACACAAGAAAAATATTTTTTTATTACTTTTAGATGTTTTGGATTATTGCTTGATGAATTATTTGGAACAAAACTGCCAAAAATTAAACTGAATTTGTGCTGCATAAAGGTGCTACCATGCAGTGTACAGTGATAAAGACAGTTTTTTAGGCAGCCAAGGCAGCTTTATTTATAGAACACATTTCATTACAAAGAAACTGAATGTGCTTTACATTTAAAAAAAATGAAAAAAAAATAAGCATAATAAAAAACAGGTGGTATTCCAATGCCAAACAATAACACAAACAAACAAACACCCCTAATAAAAGACTGAATAAGCCTTAATCATCCCACCTATACACATACAACTAATTATCAACTCAAGGTCCATCAAATTTCTGAATGCCTCAAATGCCTCAAATTCCCCATAATTTGCAAGATTAAGGGGCAGGGTGCTTGAATTAACCTTAGATTATTTTATTAAAACTGTTAATATTTAACGCAAGAGCAGCTTGAGATGCATAAGGAACATTTAAGGCTTCACGTTGGTCTTTTAAGGATCAAATTCAGTTGTTTTACAAGGTTCAAGGTTAATTTATTGTCATTGTACAACACAGGGTTGCACAACAAAATGCAGCTTTAGTCCCTTTATGCTTTAGACTATTTTTACCTCATAAATGCATCAACCCCATGCCAATTCTTCCATAATCTTCACATGAAAACTTTAGGGGTCTTTTAAGGGTTTTGTTCCCCAGGAAATATAACACTTCGAACTCCACGGAGTTAAAAAGCCGGATATTAAAGATGACATCTTAAGTCTGGTTGACACACATTGGGGAAGCGTGAACATGGTAGTCAATCACTTGTAATAGCAAAGGAACAAAAGTGCATCCTGAGGACGAGTCAAACTCCACCACACACATTTTTCACCGGCCCCTCCCTCTAAACAAAACCAAGCAACCTTACATGCGACTCACATCCATTCAGCTCCCTGGGGTTCAAACCAATCTCTCTTGTCTCCAGCCAGTCTCTCTGCTTCAACCTGCAACAGCCATCAAAGCCATTAATCCATCCGCCGAAGATGACTATGACTGATTCGGCCGCCAAACAATCAATTTGTATCTCTCTCACTCTCTGGATGTACAAAAATATCATGAAAAAGTGTCAGTGGTAATAGTTCCACCAGAGTGAAATAATAGAGTAATAAGGCAATCAGCGTTTGACCTTGGAGGACAGCTAATTCATCTGCCCATCTGTCTTAATTATTTCCTCTGAAATGGATACAAAAGACAAACTGAACATTTCATTTGTTCTCAGATGACAATTTAATTTTTTATCTGCTGGTAAATGCCTCCGTTTTTTGACATGATGCAGCATTTCTTTTACAATGAAATCTGTACAGACTGAGTAGTTTAGTGCAGCCGCATTTCAAGGCCAGGACCTGAAGTGGGAAATGGGTTCGGATTAAACTTGTCTACATGATAAGACGAAACAGTGTTGTCAGAAGAAATTTTCTCTTATTTTCCAGCAATATTACAAAGCCTACTTGCAATTTTTCCGCAAAAAGGGTCAAATTCAAAAAACCCTGGTTGATGTTACAAATATTTTTTTTATAAAAAAAAAAAATAATTCCTCAAAGAACTTTACAAAAAATGTATGTTCAACTTCCCTGTTACTTTGAGCAGCTACTGACATCGCTCTGACTAAACCTCGAACTGACGTTTCTGCTGACGTCGTAGCCAACGTTTTTAAATCTCTCATTTAATACAAAAGTATGTTTGCTGGTATACAGGTATGGTGTAGGAAGCACAAAGGAGCCCTTAAAGTTTCTCTATACAATAGTCAGAGCATTAATATAGCAGCAAACAACTATTTGCTATGTAAAGATATAAAGGAGTAATGTCTACCTAAGCAGAGAATGAAGTCACTCTCCCTCTGTGCTTTGTTGATGTAGCCGGGCCGGCTGCACGTGCCTTTTAATGCATGTTCATGCGAGTGAGCGTGCCCCACTGGCTAGCTCATGGTAACCGCTCTGCATTGCTCTCTACAGCGGTTACAGCCGATAACTCAGTCCCGATCGACGGCGGCAGTGCGGAAGCGTAGCGTCCACCCTCCGGTTTCCCCCTCAGCAGTGTTGCCGTTGTTACACTGTTAGCTGCAAGCTGCCGGCTCAGCCGTTGCCATGGTGAGAGCCGTGTGGAGGCAATAGAAATGCTGTGAATTTCAAATTTAGCACCATTAAAGACTAAAAAAGAGTTGTGTCTAGATGGCAACCCCGGATTTGCGTAAACTTTTGCGAGACTCGCTGCTCGACGACCTGTCATAACCTTAACCATTCAAGGTGAATGCCTTTCGTGGCGCTCAGCATTCACGACTTTCAAAAACGTATTTTTTTTGCGTTTGCCTACAAATGTCCAGCAACATGTGACGCATGTGGGAATTTCTTTAAACTTGTGTATTTGGTGCAGATTTCTGGACAAAACACTGCCAATCTGGACATTTTGTGCCACAATCACAGTAAGGAGAAATTAATGAAGGATGTTTGCTCTTATTTAACAGTATGAAAAAATACAAATATAACAAATACCCTTTGATGTTCCACATTAAATATGTGAAATAAAAAAATATGTGTTGTGTGAAGGTGTGTGTGAATGGTGAGCCACCGGAGAATATTCCAAGTATAATAATTGGGAAGAAACTCCTGTTACTGTTCTCCATCATTTCCATCAACTTTCTTTGACAAACTTCATCATTTTTAGTTCATGTGAAGACTTCAGAGACTGACGTGTCCTGCTTTTAACTTTGATAACAACTTTTATAAGAACTGTGGCTCTGCCTGTCCTTCAACACAGAATCACTCAGGGATAAAAACTGTCTGCTGTCAGCTACAAAGTGCTGGTGAGCAGCAGTTGGAGGCACTTGTAGCTTGTCAGTCTCTGTCGGTCTCCGTCAGCGGGAGTTTTTTTGAGAGTCTGACAGATGATTCAACATGTAGGTTCAGTGCTGGCTGTCGGTCAGCGGAGGGCAGTCGGTGTTTGACAGCTCTAAATGATGCCGGACGGAGAGAGAACAAAGCTTTTCTAGTAGACGACTGATTTGTCTTTATGTGTTCCTTCACATCCTCCTATTTACCTCTCGACATGCTGGATTTTCTCTCAGATTTAAGCTACAAATAACTACAAACTCTTAGTGCTGACATTTGATTTGTCATTTTTCTTTTTTGTTTTCCTCTAAATGTTGTTATCCAGTCACTTGGGAACACGTTATCGAGCTAGCTATGGCTTTTACACTATACTTTTTACAGTATTTTCTTTTTAAAAACAGATATTATTTTTTTGTTGACTTATTTTTCTTCTCTTTTTTTATCTGTTTGGTTTGTTCTGCTTTTTACTTCTCTCAGTCAAATGTCAAATTGTTGTTTATTTTTCAATGTGAACCCCAGGAAGACCTACAAACACTTAGTGGAAGTCAATGGGGACACAAAAGAAAGCATAAAAATTGAAAGAGAAGACTAAAAAACAAGTCGCATATTCTACAAAATCCAAATTGATAAGCTTTCTGAATGCTTTGAAAGTACTTCATCACATGACCCATGTTTGATCAACTTGCATTTGCAATTAGACGAAATTAAGTAGACGTAAACGACCCTAAAAATGTAAACAAATTTATTTTTTTCAAATTGGTTTGTTCTGTTTTTTATTTCTCTCGTTAAAATGTTCAAATTGTTGTTTACTCTTCAATGTGAACCCCAGGTAGACCAACAAACACTTAGTGGAAGTCAATGGGGACCCAAATAAAGAATAAAAAATGAAAGAGAAGACTAACAAACAAGTTTCATTCTACAAAATCCAAATGGATTAGCTCTCTAAATTATTTGAATGGACTTCATCAAATGACCTATGTTTGATCAACTTGCATTAGCAATTAGACAAAAATTAAATAGACGGTAAACAATCCTAAAAATGTAAATGTATTTGTTTTTCAGGAAAAAATCATTTTAAATGTATTATTATTTTACTGTTGTTTATGTTTGGTTTGTTCAGCTTTTTCCTTCTTTTGTTTAATTTTCAAATTGTTGATAATTTTTCATGTGGACCCCAGGAAAACCAACAAACATTTGGTGGAAGTCAATGGGGACCCAAAAAAAGAATAAAAAGTGAAAGAGAAGTTGCATTTACAAAATCCAAATTGATAATCTCTCTAAATTCTTTGAAAGGACTTCATCAAATGACCCATGTTTGATCAACTTGCATTTGCACGTAAATGAAGTAGACGGTAAACAATCCTAAAAATTCCTGTTAACCAACATTTATATTTGTAGAATCCCACGTTTAAATACATTTTTGGTCATGCAAAATCATGGCATGCATCAAATTGATGGAAGATAAACCGATTGCAAAACTTTGTTTTGTTTAATTCCGTCACTTCACAACATCACTGCAAATGTAAAGACAAGCAAGTATCTTCCATTCATATAGATTCATAGGAAGCGTATTGACTAAATTGAGAAAACAGTACAACACTTTTGCATAATTATACCAGTTGAAAGCCAAACAGAGAAAAAAAAAAGTATTTGGCAGTGTAGATGCAGACCATAACTGTGAGTGTGATATAACCCTGTCTTATGCTGGAGAATAAGCCGCTCATAGTGAACCATGCGAGAATGCAAAGCAGGCCATCTGATAGCGCGGAGCAGAAGGTAGGAAGGAGGCATGTGTCTGGGAGAGGCAGCCGAGGAGCATTTGTCAGGAGACAGTGACAAAAGGGGGTTGAAGGGGCCTTGCTCGACTCCATTCAGAGACAATTTGTAAGCCCGGCTGTTGAAGCCAGGCCAAAGACTCGCGAACAGCTGGAGCCCTGCCGTGATTGATAAATGTGGGCCTCCAAGAACTTCATTTCGATATGAATGAAGACAAAAGCGCGACAACATTCTGTGAGTGTTTAATATTACCGTCATTAAGTGGCGACAGTGGACAAACGCCCTGTCCTCAGCTGGGGATACACAACGCCAAAAGGGAGGTCAGCACCCCCTGGTAATTAACATTTTTATGACAAAACACACTTTTTTGTAGCAGATTTGTAATTAATTCAGGTTTTCGAGCCGAGTGATTAAAAGAACATCTAATCAGGATTGAATTACACCAAGGGAATCATTAACAAAAAAACTCAATTTCATCCCATTGATGATAAAACATTATTGTTAGATTGCTTTTATAGGTGTCGACAAAAACAGTAAACATGTCACTGCTCTGTTATATTTTACAATCCACCAACACATGTTGTATTTTCTTTCAGAAAGTATATTTCTTTGGATGCTTACCCTAAAAAAAATAGAAAAAAAGGCCTCTCTTTTCTCACACTGATATGTATGAACACTAATCTAATTACACTGCAGGCAGTTTGTCATGCTAATCATGCAATAACCAAATTTCAACGCGTATTGACAGCGCGCCTTGAAAAGAGTTTCGCTGCTTCTCTCTGTCACAGGCTTTTGCAGATGTTGTGACCCATGTTGACATGGGTCATTAGGAGCGAGGGGTGACCAGCTATGATCCGTTCACTTACTGGGTTCACTGGCTTTTAAACCGACGAGAAACATCTTTATCAACAGCTGATTTTTATTTTTATTTCATTAAAAGTGAAGCTTTCAAATGGGCTAAAAGAATCAGGCATGCAGGTGAAGCTCAATCCTTTTTTCTTATTGATTATGCTTTTTTAAAATAAGCTGTTGTAACAACATAACACAGGATTTCCCATCTCCTTTATGGGATTGAGAGTAAACTATGTACATTCATCCCTGACCTATTTAATGGCTGGATTGTGCCAAAGGCCTACACAGGAAAATTGAAAAGTTTTCCATCATTAAGTGATATATATGGCTGTGACCGGAGTCCATAAAAATTGGGAATTGTTTTACTCTAATTTAAAATTCCATCTCAGACACTCCTCGCAGTGACAAAGGAGAACATCCATCCGGTAATACAGTCGAGAATTTGCTGCCAGGATTCACGATGAATGAGTGAATATTGATGAAGTTGAAAACTCCGCCGGGTCCCCTTTTTCTACATCACTCCAGTGGAGGATGGGATAGGGGGGAAGGGCGGGCTCCTACCGGGTTTCCATGGAGAGAGACACCTTTTTCTCAATATTCAGAATCCCGGTGTTCTGCGCCGAGTCTCAAAAGGAGATCAATCTCACTTTGAAGCACTGGGGGCTTCATTTGTTTGTGAAGGATGTGAGGTGCTGCCTAAATGACTACGCCGATTCTTCACTTGCAGTTGACACTCGGTGCCTCTGCATTCATTGTTTTTTGGGGGGCTCAAGTTCGCAGACACATGATTGACAGGATTGCTCAAGATAAAGATCTGAGCTCTTGGAAGTCGTATTTGTTACTCGACTGAAAACCTCCAATATTACTCAGAAACTGAAATATGAAAGACACAGAACAAAGAAACAGCAGAAGACACCATTATTGTGAGCTTTGTGAGTCCTTTTCGGAGTTTAATTTTAATTTAATTTAATTTTTTCAATACATATATACATATACATGTTACGTATCCTCATACAACGGATCATGTGATGTCTTACGAAAAGTTAATCCTCATTTTTCGTGCATTTTCCAGTCTTTTCAAAATAAGACTACTAAGGTAGGGTTAGGAATAGATGGACTTGTTTAGGTTTAGGCAACAAAACTATTTAGTTAGGTTTCAGAAAAGATTGTGGTTTGGGTTAAAATAACTCCGGAAGTGGCGTAACTTAAGTATGGAAGTTGCGTGGCAAATAAATCAACTTTGACCTGTGGTTTTACACGGGACATGAACAGCGGTCTCCTGCGCGAAAGTCCTGTGTTTTTTTTCCCGGTTCACAATTACATGGATTACATTCAAATATAAATTATATAATTAATAATATATTAAATTTCGTGACTATTTCTCAGCACAGACATGGCGTACAAATGACACAGCAAAAACAAGAATGGCGATTTTGGAGTTAATGTTGTTTATGTTGTAACTCCAAGGCAGAGTGCAAAAAGTCATGTCAGTGACTCTTTAGTTGTATCAACTCGACCCCTAGGTGCCAAAAAATATGAATAAAGAAAAGCTTTTAAATCAGAGACTATCGACTCTTTTAAACATGTTGAGGTTATGAGACTAAGCATTTTTATAGTTTGTCTTTGAATGCAGAATCTGCAAAACAATCCTTGGATATGAATAAAAACTAAATAAGACTTGACCTTGATGTGACATTCACAAAATGAATTAATACGTCTTTTTACATAAATTCATATAATGCCGTTTTATTTTATTTTTATCAGTGGGATCAGCACATTTTTTCACCGCCCAGTTTTTGGGGGAAACGTTACAACAATGTGAGTGTGCCAGCGGAGCCCCACATAAATAAGTCCTCCCTCAGTCGCCGGTGCTTAAGTAGCAGCACGTCAAGCCATTCTTCTCACAGTTTTAGCGGTGCAATGGCCCATGCGGTTCCCTCACAGTGTGTTTAGAAGAGGACCCTCCATGTCTGCTCAGTTGTGCCTGGTTTACCAACACTATTGATTGCAGGTGATGTTCTGGACAGAGTCCATCTGACCTCTGGAGGGGCTTAAATACATCATTGTCCAGAGAGGGACCTCCTGAGACTCTGGTTATACTGTGTGTGCAGCCCTGCGCCTCACTCCTAGACACACTGATAAAGTGGCAACAAAAAAAGTCAACAGGACACATGGATAAGCACTTCTTACTCCTTTACAGTACTCTGCAAAATCTAAAAATACACCTGGAGGACAGATATGTATGTTGTCGGACATTAGAAACGTGATACGACACACTATTTATGTACGTTGTGATTCCTCAGTCAGTACACTTCAGACAATCCTGCTTGCTCTTGTCATAATCACGCTGATCTGCTCTTCTCGTCGCCTTGCCGTGAACTCTAATTGGCGTTATTAATCAGCAATCATGTTAACACTCTCCCTAATCTGTGTGGCAAGCTCTTGCTCCATACACACCTCAGAGCCATTGATGGAAATCCAATGAGACATAGGTTTACCTGCCATGAAAGTACCTCGGTAGCAGTCGTCAACACATTGTGGGGAGTGAGGGGGGAAGTACACTTTAAATTAATTAACATCAGGCCTCTTGTAGCACTTCATTTTCTGTAAACAAACATTGTAATATGCGGTAATTAATTAGATATGCCAAGCTTCCTTTCTGGTCCTCTTGTTGATCTTTCGTCAAGTAGTTCGCTTTATTTTGGTCAAATTTGAGGGTTTATCTCTAGTTAGGATGGGATACTGCAAAAATAATTTATTTAGGACTTATTTTCATTTGGAGTCTAATATACTGTACCAAAGCACATTGTATTTCTCCAGTATTCTGATATATTATAGATATTGCATGAGAATATTAGAAAAATATCAGTGCACATAAGAGTAGATTATTAAAAAATTTGGAAATTAACATCAAAGTAACGTAATTAAATTACTAAAAAAATAAAGATATTAGATTCGATAGCTATTAAAGGTCTAATATATATATTTTTTAAATATATACATACATATACATGATAAATATCCTTATATAACGGTTTGAATGATATCTTACGAAAAGTTATTCCTCATTTTTCGTGTGTTTTCCTACAAATGTCCAGCAACACGTGACGATTTCCGCTCCAGTCTTTTCAAAATAAGCTTCTGTCTTCACAGGAAACAACTTCATTAGGTTTAGGCAACAAAACTACTTAGTTAGGTTTAGGAAAAGACCATGGTTTGGGGTCAAAATAACTCCGTAAGTGGCGTAACTTAAGTATGGTAGTTACGTGACAAATAAATCAACGTTGACGTACGAGTTCGAGGGTACGAACTAGACGAAAGTCCGGTTTCTTTTGGCGTTTGTCGCTCTTTTTACTTCCTGGTTCACAATTACGTGGATACAAAATGTTTTTGTAGGATATATATGTATTACAGTGCATTACTTTTTGTAGGTATAGCTATGAACAGTGTATGAGAACAGTATGACATTTAAGTTCAGTTCAGTTATTGAAAAGTTTGGTATGTGTTTTATCGGTTAATCATAATTTAAATTAAATGTTTAATGTTATAAATAAAACCTTTAAAAGCGTCAGAAAACATGAATAACTTACCAAGTATTATACTAATGCATTTTTTTTGTGACAATATTAATCCTGTGTTTTGAATTTTGGTGGTGGAGTGACCCCCTTTGGTTTAGACGCAATCACAGATTCAATCATATAATTTTTTTATGCAAAAAGAAAAACTTATTTGTGAGTTTATTTTTCAGTGACACTTTTTTTCCAAAAAAAACAGGGGCCCCACTTTCTGTTTTCCTGATTTCCATTTCATATCTGCAACACTCACGCGCCCAGCTCTGCATGAGACGCTGCTCATGGCTGATGATTTTCGAATCGATTTGCCATTCTCACAAACGAAGGGCACAAAAGGCTGAGCAATCAGTCCAAGGCTGGCTGCTTTTGGCCCAGAGAGAGGAGAGATACTCTGTGAGTGGAGGGCAAGCATGGCTGATCTGAATCATGAAGAATAATGTTTAGCCTGGCAGATGATTAGGGATGTTAATTTTTTTTTTTTTTTGGAGGCTGGTGGGGGGGTGGTGGGGCAAAGGGGGCTGGCACTTGGTGATGTCACTTTGGCGATCTGAACAATCTGGCAGGGCCGATCCTGGCGAAACGCTGCTCAATTTGCTGGGGCTCCTGCTCCATTTGCCTGTTAATGAGCACTGTTGTTGGAGGTACCCATGTGTACCATGTCATGAGGCTAGCAGGCAGCACCTTCACCTGACGCTCTGACCACAGAGGAAAATGGCAGCCGCTGTGACAGATGTTTTCACAGTCCTGGGGAGGGAGCCATGGGAGACCTGTACAGTCAGAGGGCCTCGATATATCGCTGGCAACAACTGCTACAACATGTGTCTGCCTCCGAGTACATCCAGCATGCACCGGAAACAAGGAGTCAGCTCTTTTCTTTAAAACAACATCAACATGACAAGAGCACGTCCCTCAGTGTGACTAAATAAAGACTACGATTAAAAAGGAGCTACAAAAGCTTATTTTTCGGGTCAGAAGAGGCGCAAATATTTAAATATTTATCTCACACGTATGTGTCTGAATGGATAATTTGCTGTTTCCTGGTGTGTGATTCAGTGGGAGGAGCCCTCGGTGTCACTGGATGGATGGCCGGGGTAAACTCATCACGTCACAGCATGACAACGGCACTTAATTACTAATGAAAGGGTGAGCTCTCCACAGTCCACTAGTGTTGAATGAATCCAGGATTAAAGGAGCATACCAGTGACATTAATCGCTTTTTGCCATTTTACTTCAAATCCTGAATAGTTTGGATATTTTCTAAACTATACTGCTTTCCTTTTTTCTTATATTTTTTGATGATTTTACCTTTTTTTGGTTACAGACATGCAACAAATGTCCCTGGCTGGAATCAAACCAGGGATGTTGCGATTACGTGGTATACATCTTATACAACATGGCTACCAGGAAGTTATTTTAGAGGGCTAAAGAGGTAAAATGATCCAGTAATTCACTAAAAAATAAACCTGGATTTGTGTAGCATAAATAAACACTGTCTTTTACAAAATCCAGTCTTACAGGAAGACGCATAAATAGCACAACATTACAAGGATATTCCACATGTCATGAGTATGCATTTTAGCCTTTTCGCATGTCATTTGTACACCGCTTTTCGTGTGTCATTTGTACACCATGCAAACATCTGCAGTTAGGTTTAGGCAAGAAAAACACTTAGTTAGGGTAAAGGAAAACGTTAAGGTTGGGCTTAAAATAAGTACGTAACCTAAGCAGAACACGTACAGAAACAACTACGGAAAACATGTGACAATGGCAATAACAAACACGTGACAAACACGTGACAAATGTCACTAACGTAACTTACAAAACAAAACACGGGTCTCCTGGTTAAAAGTCCACTGTTTTTTTTTGGGCTCATCCACCTCGCTTTTTATACTACGTCACTAACTGTTACCGTAGCATATATACGCAGATGCGTTTACATTGCAGTCAGTACAGGATACACGGCGTTCAAAGACACACGGAAATCAGGAAAGGTGTACTTATTGCACGCTAAACGTCTTGCGCATTATCGTGACATTTATATGTCTTTTCGTGCGAATGGGCTGCTCCATTACATTTCGAGGGAAGCACATTTTCTCCTGGATTACGGTGACAGTTTTAAACTGTTTTAAACACGTGGTTAATGTTGTAAATTGAAACAAAACAAAACAAGAAACACAACAAAACTACTTCTTTAGGTTTAGACAACAAACTTGGTTAGGTTTAGTAGTAAAAAAACATCATGATTTGGCTTGATAATGATAAGAGACATAGATTTTAAATTTAAAGGAGGGGATCAATGGAAAACAGTTGTAATGATCCAATTTGTCTTAACTAAAGGGTCTGAATACTTCTTCCATCATATGAAGTACATCAATTGTTGGTGAGGAGCTAAAACTTGCAAACTGAAGGTAAACAGACTCAACCAAAACGCAGAGGATTGTGGGATACAAGGAGCCTCTGAGTAGCAATGAAAGTTGAAGGTTGCCATGGTTATTTATCGACGCCACTGAGTGAAATGTGCCACTATACATTGTAACGCCATTACACAGTGCATCATTAAACAGATCCATAAAACCGACAGGCAACCAGACCCAAATTTTAGTGACAAATGCGCTGATCTGAGATAAGTATAAATACTGTGTAATTCAGTGAGGTTTCACGCCTGGTTAAGCATGTACATCTTTTGGCGGCCCACTAACTGATACTACTTCAGCGCAATATTTCAGAGCACATCAACATCCCGGTGAAATTAACTCTGATGTGTGAGCAGACCCCGGGTCCGGCTCTCCAAACTGTCTCGTGATTATATCGAGATAGATAGAGCAAGTCGTGCACAAAAATCTACAAGCTGTCCTGGCAAATTTAAATACAGAAAAAAGAGGGAGAATGTTTTGTGCTGCTGGAAAATAGGTACGCGACGCCCCGAGAGTGTCTTTGGAGGCTGTTGGTTTTCCCTGAGTCTGATTACTGAATCCAGGGTTGATATACAGATGTAAATATGCTGCTTAGAAGCCCCCTCCTCCTCCTCTACAACCCCTCCCCTTCCTCTCCTCTTCCATCTGCCAGACAATAGTTTAAAATTCTTAATCCATGAGCAACCATTGAACATTAGTGAATTGCAAATTACAGATGTTTTACTGTCTCCCCCCTCTTCTTTTTTTCCTGTTTTGATCTGTGCATCCCACTGTCACTCAGTGTCGCGCACGCATCCCTCGCTCCCCTGCATTCATTAGACACCCCGCGCCATCATGGCACCATATGACACTGTCATCATTTGGTAATTAAACCTTTGCTCGTTTAAATATGAAAAGCTGGCAAGGGTGTGATCATAAACAACGTTGCTCCAACCAGATTTTCCAGACTAAATGAGAATTCGAGCGACATCGTGCCAGAGATTTCTTTCTTTCTATCTTCACTTGAAATGAAAAACAAACGTTGGGGGGAGGGGGGAAAAGTTGTGCCAAACAAATCACACATTCAAATTCATATAAACAGATTCTTTATTTAAAACAATGCACTTTAGAAAACAAACTCCTGCTTAATGTGACACCATAAAAGTATGATTTTTTTATGGGTATAGTCACAGATTACTGTTCCTTGAGTCCAGAAGTAAACAATGATAATAAACCTTCCACTTCCTATATGTGCACGATAACACCAAGAAGGGATTTTTACACTTAAATGATAAGCACAGGACATCACATCAGTGTTGCACTCTTCTCTCTCCCCCTAAACACAGTTGATCATGTTGGACCACCAGACGATAAAATCTCCCCGGTGCCCGAGGACAAGCGTCAACATCTCCCAGATTCTCATCTAAATTCACACAGGCCTCCATCACTGGAGATTTAGCCAAATGGCTGCAGAGAGGAGGAATGCCCGAACCATTACAAGCCAAACTACTGGCTTTTTATTACCACTAAACAATCTTCCTCGGAGCCGTCCTTTAGCATATATACCTCCGAGCTCGGGAGTGCGTGGGAGGAGGCCATTCAGTCACATTATGGCTTTCCATAGATCAAGGTCACAATTTTCATGATCATTACACCACTGAAGGTGACAGGAAGCATTTACAGAAGTGATCAGGAGCTTATGCGGGAGCTGCTCATCCGTAGATTTCTGGGGAGAGGAATATATGTACACACACACACACACAAACTAATCAGCAAATGTGCAGCTGACATTTTATCATATCATCATTACAATGAAGACAAGCAGCAAAGACAAAGAGGGGGAAAATTAAAAGAAATTTTGTGAGTTCAAAGCGTGCCACCAGGAGGTGACTGCTACATTATGCATTCACATGATGCCATAGGCTAACACATGTCAGCGGCCCACTGGACAGAAGCTCTGTTTCCCATATTGCTGACATGTGATTGGAAGCTGTTGGCTGTCTGGTTGGGACGGAGGCAGCTGGCGGGACACCTCCGAGCCGCCTCGGGCTGATCTCTACACACACGCACACACACACATTGAAGGATCCAGCTTCTCCCACGGTGATGAACCCAGGGCCTTATGGGAGGACTGGTGTGTGCTGCCTTTATCCACTGGAAGAGAGGCTTCTCTTGGTGGTTGATATAGGTGGAGATTTTTAAATAATAAAATAGAAAAATTATAGAAATGTTGTACTTGGATATCAGGATGGACTTTTGTCGAAAAAGCGAAGCTAAATCTCTCAAAAAATATTCCTGACTTTAGTTTTCCAATGCCCTTAAATTGAACGCCTCTCCAGTAAGTTCCAACCAGAGGGTTACACATTTAACTATTCATGTGGAAAGTTTGATGAAGGGAGGAGAAGGGATTTAGCCCCTTCTTGTTCCCAGTACAATAAAATGCAACACGGAGAGAATATATTTTTGAAAATGACAAGATACAGTCCTATTTTTAATCCAGCACTGCAGGGCATATTTAACAATTACGTGCAAATCTGCATAATGAATGAGGAGCGAGTGTGTATTTTAAGTCTTTGGCGCTTTATTCCCCCAACTTAATGCATGGGAGGTAGAAAGACATACGTGTGTGTGTGTGTGTGATATATTCTGAATATTAATGGTAATTTTTTTAGGCTATATGGGGGGAAAAAAAGGAAATAAGATACTGAAATGTTGTACTGTAGAGATATAAAAGCTTGTAATAATAATAATAATAATAATATTAATAATAATATGTGATGTTTTGTAATTTGGCCCTTCTTTCACGTTTAAATGCAAATGAGATGTTAATTTTTCTTAATGATTTGCTGTACCTGAGGCATGGAAAAACTCAGAAACTCAACTGTCTGACTGCTTTTGTGCTCAGGGTATGAAAAGTAATTTAACAAAGTGTTTTCTAATCAAAGTAATGTAACCTGATCTCACTTGCATTTGGATCTTTAATACAATATAAAATCACTGGAACCACCATGTGTGTGTATGTGTGTGTGTGTGTGTGTGAGGACTAATGACAGATCATCAGCTGAATAAGCTGCCAACATGCAGCTATAAGAGGAATTATAATTGGAGTTAACACCAAACTGGATATAAGAGTTGTTAAAGAGTGAGAGCAGCTCAAAGTCCTTCCATCCTGTGTGTGTTTTATCATCTGAAATACGACCCTGAGTCGCTGCTGTAAACTTCCGCATTGACTTTTACGTCTATTCTTAATTTTTGATGATTCCCCATCAAAGACAGTAAACGGTTAAATTGGCTGCATTAAACTGACATATTTATTTATAAGCACACTTAAAAAAAAAGTGTTTAAATATAAGGAGGCAGCAAATTGGAAATCGAACCACCAATAAAAAAAAAATAAAAAAATAAAATGCGACTTTTTGTTTTATATTATAATGTTTGAATTCATCATTTATACAATGTATTGTGGCTTTTAAAATGTATTCTACAAATAAAAATATTTTCAGATATAAGATAATGGGTTTTCTCACCAAACACATCCCTGAACTCAAGGAAGACAACTAAAAATAAATAAATTGATATAGTTAATGTGTGAGATAACACTGGTCGATCATCTGCCTGTCACGTGAACCACGTGAAAGTTGAAAACACGTGGATTTTATATATTTGAAGAGTTATAGTTGACAAAAGCAAAACAAAATTACATGTTATTCTATTTATTTACAGAATATTTGTTTTTAAAAAATATATGTTTAGGTGCATTTAAGAGAGATGCAGACAACTGATGACAAATTAACATTAAAATAATGCACATAATAATCCTAATAAAATCAGAAATTGTATATATTACTGGAAAATAAAGTCAAATATATCAGAAAATACAGAAAACTATATAAATATTATAGTATATTAATTATATTATTATATTTTCGTCATGAGATGCTGAAGAGGACTAGTGTGTGTGTGTTTAAATCAATAGGCCACACTTTGTGAGTTTATAACTCTGCATTATTAATATATAATTTGGTTTTACTGCATTGAACAGGAAACATACGCTCAAATAACTAGCAATAAATATATTAAAAAAAAATTAAAAAGATGATTTTTTTTTTGTTGCTGTATGTTTCTCCACATAACAAATACACAAATAAATAAATAAATAAACCTAACGATAAGAAACATAGATCACCTTCTAATTTTACATTTAAACGAGGGGATCGATGGGAAAAGAAAAAAAACTGTTGTAATGATCCAATTAATTATGGGCAAAATTAAAAAAGCAAGTGTAAAATCAATCTTTCACGGTGTCGAGGACGGAATCAAATTGATGCTTCATCCATCTGTTCACGCCAGCAGAGATTTGTAGCCTGGGAGTGTGTTTGTGGCTGCTCGCTGCTGGAGCACATGGACACACTGAGCAAATCCAATATACAGTAACACTGGCAGGAGATGTGTCTGTTAGTGGTATATATACAGGATTATATGGAGCTCAACTTCCTGTTCCATTCAAATATGAAAAAAATATATATTTAATTGTATTTTAAGAGCAATATCTGATGTTTAATGTATATTTTTGGCATATAAAAAGCCTAAAAATATCATTTATTTGTATTTTAAAAGCAATAGATGACATTTAATGTATATTTTTGGCACATAAAAAGCCTGAAAATATTATTTATTTGTATTTTAAAAGCAATAGATGATGTTTAATGTATATTTTTGGCATATAAAAAGCCTGAAAATATTATTTATTTGTATTTTAAAAGCAATAGATGACATTTAATGTATATTTTTTGGCACATAAAAAGCCTGAAAATATTATTTATTTGTATTTTAAAAGCAATAGATGATGTTTAATGTATATTTTTGGCACATAAAAAGCCTAAAAATATTATTTATTTGTATTTTAAAAGCAATAGATGATGTTTAATGAATATTTTTGGCACATAAAAAGCCTGAAAATATTATTTATTTAAGCATGCAGAATTCCATAAATTTATTGACATATTCTCAGATCTAAATTAGCCAAAAATGCATCTCCTGGCAGACCCCTCTATTATTTATTTTTATTTAAAGAGCAATAGATGATGTTTAATGTATATTTTTGGCACATAAAAAGCCTGACATATTATTTATTTAAGCATGCAGAACTCCATACATTTTTTTTTTTTTTTACATATCCTCAGATTTAAAGAATTAGAAATGCATCCATAACTCTCCTGGCAGACCCCTCCCTTCAATCGAAAAGGATTAATATTCAACTTACAACCATGTGGTGTCAGCTCCCCTCTGCAGGGAAACTCACATCGATTGGTGACGTCGGAATAACGCGAGAGTCTACACACTGGGAGGAGGAAGAAGAAGAAGAAAAACATAAATGACACCTCTCTCACACCTCTAGAAATAAAAGTTCTTTACCACCACACACAGGAGCCTCCATCTCTACAGTCCTCCCCTGGATGTGTGAGCTGATGTTCGGCAGAGTGGAGCTGCATGCTGGACCCTCTCTGGTGCTGCTTCCTCCTCCTCCTCCTCTTCCTCCTCCTCCTCCTCCTCCATGCCACCTCTCCTCTCTCCTCTCTGCACAGGCCATTAGGAAGCGGGGCAAAAGATAAATTGCTCTCTGTCAATACATTACACCTCTCCTAATGGGTGCACCCGGGCTCCAAAAACATTTTCCAAACTCTTGACATGCGCCTGCGTCGTCTTAAATACTGCAGTTTGTGTGTGTGTGTGTCACATTGGAAATGAGTCAGTAATTGATGCAAATTTTTTGCAAATATTTTTCTGAAACTGGTGAATTTGGGCTGTTTTTTTTGTTTTTTTACTCATATGATTAGAAGTATTAATGTTTAATTATTAAAGGTAGAACTGCAAAAAAAAAAAAGAAAGAAAAGGTGATAATTGATAACTTAATTAGCAGCTTTTTGTATTGTTTAAATGTCTTTTTAGAAGCTCTCTGACCCAGAGTTGTCTCTGTTTTTGGCTCAGATGAATAGAAGTATTAATGTTTAATTATTAAAAGTAAAACTGGAAAAAAAAAAAAAAAAAAGTTGATAATTGATAACTTAATTAACAGCTTTTGTATTGTTTAAATGTCTTTGTAGGAGCTCTCTGAGTTGTAGCAGCTGAATGGAGCTAAAAAAGAGAGGCCCATCTGACCACACACACACACCACACAGTGCTGTTCAAACAAACCAAATAAAGTAAACATTTGAATATATGTTTTTCTTTAAAAAAAACTAAAAAAACAATAAACATTTTGTTTTCCACCCCCTCCTCTTCCTCCTTCTGTTTAATTTTTGCAGTGGGGAGATCATATTGTGGGGAGCAGGAGGGCACCAGAGAGAGGAAACTGAGGGAGGTGGTGGGGGTCTTATAGGGGGGAGAATGAGGGAGAATGTAGCTTTAAGGGAAATGTGCAGCCGGGTGTGAAATTACAGCCTATAGTGCTACATATTGTACCAGAAGCTCACTCCAAAAACAGTAACAAAAAGAGAAATCATCCCCTAACCTGACCAGGAGGCAGAGCAAGAGATGTGGCCGTCTGCCCCTAAGAGGTGCACCCCCTCCACCACCACCCAACTCCACCTACACCCCCCAAAATATGGCCAAATATGTGGTGAGGGCGCGTGCATAAAACAATAGCAAGGAGAATAAGACTGAGATTATGTATTTTATTTTGAAATTTTTGTAGTAAATTTTATTGTGGTTATAATTATTTTATATATTTTTTAAATTATTACTATTATTGTCACTTTATGTATGTAATGATGTTCATTGACAATGACAAAATTGACAGAAATTTCGGTCAACTTGAGATTTTAATTTATTTATGTTTATGTATTTTTATAATGTATTTCCATGTAATCTTATTGTATTTTTTAATGTATTTTCATGTAATCTTATTCTTTTTAATATATTTTCATGTAATCATAATGTATTTTTAATATATTTTATTGTATTTTTTTTAATGTATTTTCATGTAATCTCATTGTATTTTATTTTATTTTTTATTTACTTGTATACCCTTTTAATTTGTCTTTATTGCTTCCGTTTTGGATTCCCTTGTAAAAAAAAAAACACTTTGTAAACTTTGTCAAGAAAAGTGCTTCACAAATTCAGTTTCTTGTTATTATGTGTATGTATTATATAATTTACAGTATCTATTAATCAAAATAATTATATCGTGAATTAAAACAATTATTTTTTTTATTATTTGATATATTCCAAATGTAAAACATGATATTAATAGGATCCAAAACGAAGCACCTTGACTTTCACATGACTCCATCCTGCATTGTTTAGTTTTAACTTCCCAACCAGAGGACTTTAAACTGCAGGTTTATGCCAAGTAGCCGATTATCTGCTGTTTAATTCATTGCAACACCTTACATGGATCCACACCTGATGGATTATTGTTCCAGAAGAATATATTTTGACTTCTCAGTTTGATCACAAGCACTCAAGTGCACCCCAAGTTTTACTTTTCTCTGGACTCTGGCAGCACCTTTAAAATGTTGAGAAACTATACAGCGCCATCTACAGAAGCTCAGAAGCACTGCTGCAGTTTCACCTCCAACCTCAAACCACCACCAGCAGCACCAACACCAACACTGCTCCCAGTTTGGACCACTGCAATCATCACACCATCATCTGAATGTAAAAAAAAAAAAAAAAAAGGTCAATACATCTATAATTATATATTAGCCACCAATTTTAACATTTTATATGGAAATAAAACCAGAATTAAAGCTATAAACAAATTATTTGAGGCCTACTTTGGTTCCAGAGTGGACATAAAAGACAGAAAAATGAAATAAAAATTCAAAGGTTGGAGCTAAATCCAGGTTGTGAGGACACATAAATATCCAGAGAGAAAAAGAGAAAAAGATCAGAAAGAAACACAAATTAAAAAAAATAAAATAATCTCTTTCATTGATTCAAAACTTCCAGTATAAGCGAGCATATAATTCACAGCTGTTATAATGTCTAATAAAAATATAATGTGATATTTCTAAACTCCGAATCCATTCCTTATTTATCTCCCTCCCCTTTCCTGCCTCTGTGTCAGACCCACAGACCTCCTCATTTGGACCCCCGAGTTTTTTTTTTTTTCTTGCGTTGGCGAATCACAAAGTGTTGGCATCTATTGCCTTTGTCTGACAAGTCATCCATATAAGCAAAAAGGGGGGGTCTGCAGAGCGGAGGAGAGGGGTGAGAGAAGAGGAGAAGAGGAGAAGAGGAGGGGTTGCAGCTTTTAGAAACCACAGACACAGAGAGACGCTTCATTCCCAGCCCAAAGATCCAGCATAACGCATCCACACAGAGAGAGAAGAGAAACCATACGAGTGCGCATGTTTTCTTCCACCACCGACGCGTGAATCAAGGCCACCAAGGATTGAGGAGATACCGAGGAGATATTTCCTTTTCAAGACTCTTGTGTGAGAATTACTGCTTCACCTGCTTTTGAGAGAAAGAAAAAAACACCCAGGTCGTGTTTTACTGAAACAATCCTCTCCTATACCCGGTCATGCTGCTGCTGCTGCTGCTGCTGCTGCGCACCTGCCACCAGACCTCCGCACCAGCACCGGACTGTTGTTGAAGAGAGAGGCAACTTTTTGGGGGTAAAGAAGTTGCAAGGAGGGTGGAGGGGGCAAACTATAAGTCCCTCCATCGAGTATAGAGAGAGCCACCTTTTTTTCTTCACATTTTCACCCTTGATCGGAAGGCGAAAACGGCGACTTCAGTTGATTATCTGTCTTTCCTTTGCTATCCAATGGATATTCACTGTAAAGCAGACCCCTTCACAGCGATGCACCGTAAGTAGCACAAACCCGAGTTCCGCTGCAGCTATATAACACAGAGAAATAATACATAATATTATATGCATATTGCAAAAAAAGGCCTGCAGCAGAGAGCTTGTATGTGCATTTTTGGTGCATAAAAACAGGCTAATAAACTGACATAGAATAGAATAGAGACTTTATTGTCATTGTCATTGAAAACAACGAAAAAACAGTTTAGCAGCTCTTGGCAGGAAAAACAAACAATAAAAGCAAACATTCAAATCAAAATGTAGACAAATAAATGGATCATAAAGTGCCATGATTATGGTTCAGCAGCTATAGTGTGACATGGTGGCAAACATGGAAACATAATAGTGGAGTAAATAGCCTTATGTCTTATGTGTGCACATTTCAGCAACTATTCTGCTTTAAAATTCTTTAAAAAATATAATACTTTTGTACACATGCAGAAACTTGTCATAGTAAACAAAGAACATGCAGGTACTCTTAATTTACACGTGTATCAGCCTCCAGCTTTTCCGCAGCTACAACACGGAGAGAAATAATAAGAATAGATAATATTATATGCATATTACAAAAAAAGGCCTGCAGCAGAGAGCTGTATGTGCGTTTTGGCGCATAAAAACAGGCTAATAAACTGACATGGAGGCAAACATGGAAACATAATAGTGGAATAAATAGCCTCATGTCTTATGTGTGCACATTTCAGCAAATATTCTGCTTTAAAATTCTTAAAAAAATATAATACTTCTGTACACATGCAGAAACTTGTCATAGTAAACAAAGAACATGCAGGTACTCTTAATTTACACGTGTATCCAGCTTCCCGCGCACTGTGTGTGTGTGTGTGTGTGTGTGTGTGTGTTTAGGCCTAATAATAATAATAATAATAAGTCACATACTATTATTCTAATAACAGCATTGAGTCCAACTTAAGTCCACATACTTGTAATTTGGTGAATGTGTGTGTGAATAATGGATGACCTTCTTTCGTTTACTAAATAATATGTAATATGAGTAATCAAAGCTCGTTCAATTATTTAAAATTACCGTGCAGCGAAAATGAGGGAGCTTGTAACTTAATAGCCATAACATGAGCCGTGGTGGAGCTCTGCTGAGAAAATATATTTTCTTTTTTTTTTGACTGTGAGAAACTTTAAAGTACTGGAGACTCAAATAAACTAATATATTTTTTAATTATTTTTTTAGAATTTAAATATGGCACACAGATATTAATGGGTCAATGCAGGTTGGATTTATTGGATTAATTGTAAAAGCTGCACAGTTAGACAGATGCAAAATAATATGCAGTGTGAGTAGGTGTTCAGCACTTGAATGTAACCTTGTGTTTTATTTATTTTTTAAAAATATAATAAAAGCATTATTGTAAGTTAAATATATATTTTTTTAAACACAAAGAGAAATAGACCAACAAGTATGGACAAAAACATGCAAATAAATAAAACACATTTTCTGCTGCAATATCCATTTTTTTCCATAAAAAAAAAAAGCCTAATAATAAATAAAAACATTCATTATGGACACTTGTTTTACAGTGATCATCTTTACTCTTTGCTTTCTCTTAAATCACCAAATCATCCTATTCATTATTTGGAAAAATTGCAAAATATTAGCCTATTATTTGGTCATTGTTCTGTATTTATATAACGTTTAAAACACAGAAAAATAAGGCGTCTCCATGATGGCAGTAAACAACTTTTCAAAAAAATTATATATTTTTTAAATGAACAGGATTAATGTGCAGCATTTCATGGCTTTTCCATAATACAACAAATAAATGTAAATCCACCTGCTCCATAGAAACAAGAAAAATAAACCATGTTATCTCAGCTATATTCCAGCTATATTCCATCATTTTTAAAATAAAAAAATATATATATATTTTAAATTAACAGGAATTATGTGCAGCATTTCATGCATCTCCATAATACAACAACTAAATGCAAATCCACCTGCTCCATAGAAACAAGAAAAGGAAACCATGACATCTTAAGATATCCTATCATTTTTCTCTCTCTACTATAATTAGAAAAACAAAAAAAAAAGCCTAATAATAAATAAAAACATTCATTATGGACACTTGTTTTACAGTGATGTGATCATCTCTACTCTTTGCTCTCTCTTAAATCACCAAAACATCCAATTTACCAACTAATTATTTTGAAAAATGACAAAATATTAGCCTATTATTTGGTCATTGTGCAGAAAAATAAGGCATCTCCATGATAGCATTAAACAATTTCCTGATTCCATAAAATAAAATAAAATAATAATTATATATTTTTTTAAATGAACAGGAATTTTGTGCAGCAATTTCATGCATCTCCATGATAAAACAAATAAATGCAAATCCACCTGCTCCTTAGAAACAAGAAAAGGAAACCATGATATTTTTCCTCTCTCTCCTATAATTAGAAAAACAAACTCACCATGCGTCCTCCTCCTCCATCGCCACTGCTTTATGTAATGTTACGCTTGTGTTTGTTTCTGGCTGTTGTGTCCCACGTAGGGCACGGAGGTGTGAACCAGCTCGGCGGGGTGTTTGTGAACGGCAGACCCCTCCCGGACGTGGTGAGGCAGCGGATCGTGGAGCTCGCCCACCAGGGCGTCCGGCCCTGCGACATCTCCAGACAGCTGCGGGTCAGCCACGGCTGCGTCAGCAAGATCCTGGGCAGGTGGGTGAACAGTCTCCGGACAAGCCCCGCAGACAGGTACACTCTGCTAGAGCCGGGTGCGACGAGGTGGATGGATGGAGAAATAAATAAATATATAAATATATATATATGCACGATGTTGGAGGTGGAGGAGAGAGCTCAACCTGCAAAACTTTTTTTAATTCTGAAATGATTATTTTAGTAAATTATACACTATTTCTTAGAGTTCAGGTGGGCTTCTCCTCCATTTTTTTTTTATATGTATGTTGGTGTTTATTGTAAAGATTACATTTTGCAGAATTACATCCTTGCCGTGTATATCCTCCTGAGACCCAGCCCATTGACATGTGTCCTCTCTAGTGGACATTTTGTCCACATGCATCTCCT
Source organism: Sebastes umbrosus (assembly GCF_015220745.1). Taxonomy (NCBI): domain Eukaryota; kingdom Metazoa; phylum Chordata; class Actinopteri; order Perciformes; family Sebastidae; genus Sebastes; species Sebastes umbrosus. The sequence goes on along the minus strand of NC_051288.1, from coordinate 17,939,532 downwards.
TTTACTCTTTTGACCTACTCTATCAACCCCTTAAAGAGGACATCATGGGCTTTCCAGTGATATGTCATGTGTTTTTTTTGTTTTTTTTAAATCAAGTTGAATGTATTCTTGGTTTAATATCACTCTATAGCCATTATTTTTTTTTTTGTATCTACTAAATTCGTCTGTCTTTTCACACTGAAATAGTCCACTACAGTGGACATATTGCAAAAATTTGAAAAAAAAATTAAAAAGTCTAAATTGTAAGATTTTCTTTTTAAACCCTAAATAGGAAGGAAATCACACAAAAATAAATAAATTGGAAGACTTTTTTTTTTTACTCGGTTTCCAGGAGGATATGCATGCATGCACTATGCGTTTTTCTTGCATTTTTTAAGAAAATATATGTTTGTTTTGAGACATCATTTAATATTTGAAAACGCATATTAGACACAAAACATTAAAGTTTGATGTTTTGCTGAAGAAAAGTTTGACTTTCTTGTAAAAAAAAAAAAAAAAAAAAGTACTCTACTAGGGGTATAATTGCGTCTTAAAAATTGCTATTGGAGAATATTATTGCTATTATTATTGCAGATACTACGAGACTGGCAGCATCAAACCCGGGGTGATAGGTGGCTCTAAACCTAAAGTGGCCACGCCAAAGGTGGTGGACAAAATCGCAGACTACAAGAGACAAAACCCGACCATGTTTGCGTGGGAGATCAGAGACAGACTGCTGGCAGAGGCTGTCTGCGACAACGACACTGTCCCCAGCGTCTCATCCATTAACAGGTAGGACACCAATCATTTTAATAGAAACGAAAACATGCATGCAAAAAAAAAAAATGCATGCAATTTTTTTTCTCATTTTGTAAATTTGGGCTGCAGGATGTAAACACTTGAATGCAATAACTCATGTATCTGTGCCATAAGAGCAGCAGATTATTGTTTGACTAAACTTTGTGCTGGACCTGCTCGCCCGATAGTGCATGAGGCTGCCTGAGGTCTCTGAGGTGCAATTCAATCTTTCAGACCAAACTCCCTCAACAATCAGCAGTACATCCAGGACTGAGTGAATCTGTCGAGATGAAAACCGATCAATATTCGGTGACCAGATCCCGTGGCGCTATAAAGCAGGCCAATTTTCTTTAGCACATCTAATGTGCTGCTGCTGGAGCTGCTGCTGCTGCTGCTGCACACAGAGAGAGCAGAGCTGAGCAACACTCTGGCTTTTCTGCAGGATTTTATTTTGAAGAAAATATTGCATCATGTGAAAATAACATGCCAAATAAAAAAAAAAAAACACTTTGCATGAACAAAAAAGCCTTAAAAATCACTTCCTGATTATAAATATGGCTCCTGATTTAAATCATTGCATTAAAATTTGAGGTGCTGCTGGAGCTGCTGCTGCTGCTGCACACACACAGAGAGAGGAGAGCTGAGCAAAACTCTGGCTTTTCTGCAGGATTTTATTTTGAAGAAAATATTGCATCATGTGAAAATAACATGCCAAATAAAAAAAAGCCTTAAAAATCACCTCCTGATTATAAATAAGGCTCCTGATTTAAATCATTGCATTAAAATTTGAGGTAATATCTCGCTTTAATTAATATTGATGCAACATTATGATGATGCATAAAAGTGCAGCCTTAATTGTGGCTTTAAAAAGGGGAAAATATTGATATTTAACATTTCAGGTGTCATAGTTTATGCTACAAAATCTTCAGTTTTCATATAGAAACTCACCATGGTTATAGAGTGGTAGCTACAGGAGGACCCAGGACACCCCCCACACCCTCACCCCGCCTCACCCCCCACACCCCTCCACCACCAGAGATCCCTGGTGATGAACTTTGGTTAAGAGGCACTGTTCCATAGAGCCAGCATCAGCATTACATTTTAATGAGCTGATGGAAGAGCACGGACAGCTCCACACAAGACATCTTTTAAATAGAGAAAAAAAGGCTGAAGAAAATTCATTTCATGCTTCGTGGCTGCTTAAAAAGCCCTATTTAAGGAGGCTCAGACACATGTATGTGATAAATTCAAAATGTACATTAATATCATTAAAAGAGCCCCATATAAAGTTTTTTCAATTCCAATTAAAGCTTTCAGTTTTGGTTAGGGGGGGGTGAGGGGGCTTATGTGTCTTTGTTTATGTGGGAAATTAAATTGTGAACACAAAAGAACTGTAATTCTATCAGTCAAATATGAGAGCTACTTTGAATTTCTATTACGGCTTAATGCTGAATATTTTCTCTTTTTTTTTAAAGCAGATTTCAATGTGTTGCTCTGTGCCACACACACACACATACACACACAAATGAGACGCATTTGTTTTGATTTATGTGGAGGTTAATATTTCAATACATTTCAATGAGTTTCTAAAGGAGCAGTCTGTGAAAAAAAAAATCAATGAAAGCATCCTTAGTGCCTCCAGATCATGTGATGCTACTTCAAGTTTGAAAATCCCTTGAAAAAGTGTCTGTAAATAAATAACAAGAGAAGTTTTTTACTCCAGGTGTTAAAACGGGGGTTTTCCACAGTTAAGACAATTCAGAAAAAGAAAAAAAAAACACTGGAGCCAAAGTTTCCAGTTGGGTGATTGTGACTGGGAACAGAGCGTCTGACCTCAGGACTGTTGACAAAAGACGATGCTCCATTTAAACACCTTTCGCCTGCATGCATTATTAAAAGCTACAGAGATAGTGTTGTAGGGCCACTATGACCAACAAGTAATGCTACCCTGTTGGTAGACATAAAAAAAAAAAAAAAGGTCCTCAATGGCGCTCGATATTATTGATTCAGAAGGAAAGCAATTTTAATATTTCTTCGGGGGATTTTCAGCAACAGCCGGGTCATTAATTCATTCTCCCAAATTGCTTATTCAATATCAAGAACATGGATACCAAATAAAGTCTTTTGAATTTATGTAGCACACACAAGTCAAGGGGTCGAATAACTGTTATGGGGGAGAAGTGAAAAAAATTAAAACGTCAATATGCGCTCTCTGGGAAGCCTTGTTGTTAGGTTGGCTTTGCCTCCGAGGGGAGTTTTTCTTTCTTTATTTTTATTTGTGACAGATTTATTCCTGTGGAGCCTTCTGGCACCTACAGTAACATCAATATCCAAATCATCTGATGCATTTCTGGAGAGTATTTTGGTTCAAAACTGTATTATCTGAGCGGGTGAATATTTTTTATTCTGCTGAAATAAAACATGCAAAGATATAAATCTTAAATTGTGCAAAGAAATCAACCCTAAAAAGGTCCACAGTCCTCGCCCGACCTTTTCCCCTTTGTGCTCTCAAATAGCTCTCGATGCATACATGATGAATAGTTTTAAAGTTTACAAATTATTGTGACAGCTCCCTTTCTCCCCAAGTGCCACTCAGATTAAAGGAATCTAATGCTGGCGTAAGCTTGTGCAAGGCAATAAGGAACTATTGCTTTCCTGTCACATATAATTTATAGCTTTCTATTTGCATCTGTTTGCCCGTGTGACTAATCCCCAACTTTTTCTCCCCAAGCCCCGATCAATACGACCTCATCCTGCATTGGCACACGGGGGCCGCTGGCTCTACAGAGATGTTTGATCTGGGAAGCAAAGGGCTGCGATCGGCTCCCGGTGGTGAAACTCCCTCCACAGTGGGGGGAGAGAGAGGGAGGGAAAGAGGAGAGGGTGGTGGGGGGGGGAGAGCTGATTAGTGTGGGCCAGGTAGAGTCAGTGAAGCTGATCATTGAGGTGAATTGATGTGATTTCATGCTTTGTTTGCAAGATCACTCAGACCAAAAGTGCAATGAAGACTTTTCTCCAGACCTCACCTTTATAAAAAAGGTAGAGCCGCTGATCCCTTCTTGCGTATGAGTTGATATCTTAATCACACGATATCTCCATGATGTTAGGGGTGTCTCAAGGAAGTTGGTGATAGAAAAGCAGCACTAACTTCTCCTTTGTTCCACCAGGATCATCCGAACAAAAGTCCAGCAGCCTTTCCATCCGTCTCCTGATGGGTCGTCCCTGTCCACACCTGGCCATACTATAGGTAAGCTCACAGCATAAGCATCAGCTTGAGAATACATACATACTGAACATGCATGTTTTCATTGCAAAGCTAATTTTTCTGTCCTTTTCCCAGTACCAAGCACAGCCTCTCCGCCTGTAACCAGCGCCTCCAACGACCCTGCAGGATCCTACTCCATCAACGGGATTCTGGGTATTCCACGATCCAACGGTGAAAAGAGGAAAAGAGATGAAGGTAAGATGATTCTTCTGTCTTGAGGAGAGAAAAAAAGCTCAGGTTTAGCATGCAGAAAATATCTAAAATCCTACAAAAAATGAAGTTCTGTGCAGCTTTATACTATATAAAACCCACTTTGCTGAACTTGCAATTACAGCATTAAAACCCGCTTTGGTTCCACTAGATGACCCTTATAAAACACCTTAAGTCTGAACTCTGTTACACCGCTGTGTCAATCTGCCAAGGAGTCTTTTGATTTGAAGACACGACCTCCGCTGTTGTCTCCTGCAATTAATCTTTATGGAAGTGATTAAAGGGCTTTAGATAATTACATGTCAAGATGATGTAGCCAACCACCCAGGTCAGTCAAGAAAGCCGCTGTAGCTCTGTGGAGGGGCTTTTTTTTCTTCCTCTCCTCCCTTTAACAAAAGTGGCTCTTGCTGCTGAAGTAGTGGATATAAGGGGGCCTGAGGCGATATAGATTATTGGTTCTGTAAGCAATAGGCTTCCTTAATGTCACTACATAAGTCTGATGAGAATAGCTAAACAGATGCACTCGTGTTGCAAAGCATGTTCGGGTACGGGAGGGATGCTGCTGGAAAAGGGGGCAGTTATCTCAAACAGGGTGGGGAATGAGTGCCTTATTTCTGCGGTGCTCCGGAATGAGAGCTAATCAGAGCACGGCGGCAGTTTACATAGCGTCTTCTTTGTTATGGCGTTTGTTGAGAAGCGCGGGGGTTTGCGGGATATTGAGTGGAATTGATGTTTTATGTGCGTGCGGGGAGGGGAGGGATGACTAATGACCTGTCAGAGGTAGATTTCCTGGCAAAGATATAAAAACCAGCATGACGTGGACATGGCAAATGACATAATCAAGTCTTTCCCTGTAAGAGATGCAATCGCGGCGGCATAATGCAAACGTCTAGCGTTTTTTCCGAGGGTTCATTTTCAGTCGTTCGAGGACCTCTCATATTAGCCAGGGTGTAATGTCTAGTCCCCGAATGATAGAATGCACACATTTCTATGCAGATTGCTACTGAAGGGCAAAGAGGTATTAAAGGGCATGGAGAGGAATAAGGTGCGCGTGTGTGTGTATGTGTGTGTGTGTGTGTGTGTGTGTGTGTGTGTGTGTGTGTGTGAGGAGGAGAGCTGGCCTGTTTTGTGGAGGTCTTCCAGGTGACAGCGCCATGTTTCTATGGCTATTCAGTCTCAAATGATTCCCCTGATGTGCTGCCATTTCTGTGATTTAGGTGCTCGGCCAGCATTACGATGAAAGAGAAGAAAGCTGTGTGTGTGTGTGGGTGTGCGTGTGCGCTCATGTGTGTGTGTGTGTATCAGGGTAGGACTTGTACTGAGGTTGACGGAGGGAGCTGTGGTTCTTATATACTCTCTCAACGGCCAGCTGGTGCCTACCTGGAACCACGGGGTCAGGGATACTTTATCTTTCCAAAACATAAACCCCAGGCCTCGGCCGCACACACACGGCTGCAAAAGCAATGTCTCGCCTCGAGCCACAGTTTGTAAGAATAGTATATTACATACGATGTTACCCTGTAGACACTATTGTCCTGTTGCTGTCTTCTCTTAAAGTGCACCTTACTCCCCAAAAAGACAAAAAAATAAACAGAATTTCAGATTTTGCAGCTGGTATTCTCAGGTGTCCTCTGAAAAAGGGCCGTAGGACACTAAATTTGGATGTGAGGTTTTCTGCAATCATGAGTAACTTTCAATTTTGGTGGAAATTGAGTGAAAATAGTGAGTAGTTTTATTTTGAAATTTATGCTGTAGCTTCAGTGTCATCAACGGGAGTGTATGTGGCCTTGTATAACCATGCATTATTATTTTTTGGGATGTATTGTTGAAAGAATATCATCACAGATGCCTTATTTTGCTTTTAATGCCATCAACTGTTTTCTTTCTTTGCTTGCATTCATGCATTTTTTTGTAACATTTACACTGAAAGAACAACACCTTTAGTCACTTTTTAAGAAATATGTCTTGAAAGGATCAAATGCTATAACCACAAGTGTAGTGGTTAGGGCTGTAAATCATCACGATATGATATGGGTGTAGGAAAATATAGAAAATATTGAGTATCGCAATATTATGTTTTGCGATACTGTATCGATTCACAAAAACACTATTGATTTTTAATTAATAGTTTACATGCAAAGATGAACTCAGTCAATTTATTTCACTTGCAAAGAGATGCGTCCTCTGTGATAAATGCAAATGCAGATCCCGCTGTTCTGATTGCATAAAAAAGTAAACTTTGTTTTAACTCCGATTTTATGTATATGGTGGTGTGTTTTCATAATTTTATTTTTTTTTTAAATCCCAATATATCGCTTTGCTCACTGTATTGCAATATATTGAATCATAACACTTGTATCATGATACGTATCGTATCGCCAGATTCTTGCCAATACACGGCCTTACAATATGATATTATATTGATTCTTTGGACAACGATACGATATGATACGATAAGAATTCGATCCGATTAAATTCAGAGGCCTGTGATTGATATGAGACTATATCATATGTCTATTTAACACTATCGGTTACATTTATATCAACCCACAAAAAGCAACTAACATATGATTTGACAATTTTATTATTGGCCTCTGTAGGAAGGAGGTCCATGGGAATTTCAGAATAAAGGCATATATATTGAATATGATGATACGTATTGATGTTTTCACTTTGAATCAATGATATTGGATCGTTGATCATTGAACCATCACATCCCTAGTACTGGGTAGTCTTTTTACTAACCAAACAAGGCAAAGGATTTCCAAGAATCTATTTATAAGCCGTTGTATTTTGAAAATCCTGGGTCTGAAATCAAACAAATAGAAGTCAGAAGCATGTTTGTGCTGCTTTAGAAAGGTGTTTCATGGTCATTTTTAGGTTAAAGCAGTGTGGGTTTTTTTAGCTGTGTTTCAGTGTTGCCTTGTTTGCTACTCAGACATATTTTGCATCCCTCAGTAGGCAGTAGTCTATAGTCAGTTAATGCGTGGATTAAATTTCCTCACAGCACAGTAGCTTGCCTGAGCCCTATTTAACTTGGTAAGCCTCATGATGATTGTGGCACAAGCAGTCATTATGGAGGGTTGAAAACATGAACAAAAATGAGCGAAGGAAAAAGGAGGGGAAGGGTTACAGGAGGAGGGGAGGGCGCTGTGTGAAATGGATTGGCTGTGCAGCCCAGAGTATTTGTTTTAGGCAGTAGCGGTGGCTCTCTGCCAAGCAGGCAAGACAGGCTCCTAAGTTTCCAAGTCAGCAGTGCCCTTAAAAAAAGGTCTCCCATTACAGGAGGGATGTAGAGATAATGTAGTGTGACACACGTTATGTACACTGGGTCTCGGCGATAGGAGCTTCAGGGACACAGGTGTCATAAGAGCCATTAATCTGCGATAGTCACGTGTTATTGCAAATTAAAAGTAGCATGTTACACTTGGCATGCCATTGTCGGACGGACAGAGTGGGGGAGAGCGAGAGAGACCTCTGGAGATGGTGACCACGGCTGTCCGCACCTTCTACAAAGTGACATATATTAGAATTTGCAATTCTGCAGAGAAAAGCTATTACCTCACAGATTAACATCCACACTCCTCCACCCCCACTGACGCTGTTAGGCTCCAGAAAAGACAAAGGAGAAGCTGCTCCTCTCAGGGTCAAATAAAAAGCTGTCATACAGTGTCTGATGTTTAAGTACAAATCTGCTTTCACGGATGTTTTTGTTCACCTTCGTGTTATTAGTGAACGTTTTGAGTGAGCTGAATTGACCCGAGCAGACAGCTCGGAGGTCTGTTGAGAACATGCAGCGTCCAGTCATATCACACGTTCCTTTTCAGAGCGGCCCACAAATTGCACAATCAGACCTGTAGATGATTCTTAATTTCAGCCATTACTGCTCGCTTTCTTTGCTTTTGTGCCGCGCTTTCTTCTTGATTTATGAGAGAAATACCGAGAGACAGATTTCATGATAAAGATGATCATCATATATTTCAAAAAGCCAACAACAATAGCCAGTGGCAGTCAGAATGGATGTGATTCTGTGCTTCAGTAGCTGTTGAATTAATTATTTCTCATCTCTGAGCGTCATGAGGACTGTGGATGGAGATGAGTGATGGAGCGGGCCGCCGTCACACCCTGCTCTGTGTATCAGCATCTGTTATGGGGGGGAGGAAGAACCAACACAGGAACTCAGAGCGCAGCAAAATGTCAGCACCTAAGTGCAACCTCCAAATTAGATTAATAAAGCCTTTAAAAGCTCAGGAACATCACAGCGAATTGATGGTCGACAGTAAGCAATGTTGCCAAAATGTTCCCCCCTGAATATTATGAGGGATCAGACATAGGGCAGCAAATAAGGAATAACTTTCATCATCGTTTGGCATATAAAATGTCAGAAAATATTCATACTACTTCTAATGTCCTTGTTTTGTTTGACCAACAGCCCCAAACCCCAAAAATTTAAATTTACAACGGCAGCAAATTCTCACATTTGAGAAGCTGCAAACAGAATATTTGGCCATTTTTAATCGATTATCAATTTTTTTGTTGATTAATTTCCCATCAATCCCCATCAAACACTAATCAACAGATCTTTGGCGATGCAGAACAAACATATCACAGTATTTCATTTATGTTTACATAATCAAAACAATTCAATTAGACAAAATAAAATGCAGCTGAGTTCATCCAATTTGTTTTAATTTGATCTCATTTAGCCGAGAATTGAATCAGGCGGGAAATTATAGAGGTGTATTATTGTGAAATACATAATGTGGTAAGGGAACGAGAGCGTATGTATGTTGACATGTTATTTAAACAAGGATCAGACTGAGGGGGGGGTAAGCTCATTCATCTGAGGAGGGGCTTTCATGACCTCAAGGTGGCGGCTCACCTCCCCGTGCCTCTAACAGGAACTTAGAAACAATTTTAATCGCGTGAAAAAGTTTAAACTTTTATTCTAAAATCATTCTTTTCCTCCATTAGAGCCAAATTTTTTATTAAAACTACTCGACCTGTTCTTCATTCATGATAATTGTTCTGTTTTTGTTTGGCGGGCCGTCACTCAGACTCACTCCCAGTCCCAGAGTTGCCTCGGCTGAAGCCTCCCGCTAGGGGTCGTGACCTCTGGGTGCCAAACCCGCAGAGAGGAGTCTGCTTTATAGAGCCGGTTATCTGATCTGATAGAGGCTGCTCCCTCGTTACCGGAGTGTTAATGCGCACCGATGTCAAGATGAATACACTCAACTCCGGCAATGATCAATAAACGACCACAGAGCGGGACAAGCGTGTAACGCACCGACAAAGCCACTGTGGTCAAAGATTAGTATCACCGCTGCATAATGGGCACATTTGGAAATGTCCAAATAATGGATCTGACTTCTTGTCGTGACGATAAGTGCTTTTAGATACTTAACAGCACCTGAAAACTCTTTTCTTTCAAATAGTTAATATTTCTATTTAACATTAATTATTGATTATATTTTTTTTGCCAACTTTGAGCACAGAAAAAACACAAATACAGAAATCTCTTGTGAAATCACCACGAGAATTTGGGGGAAAAAATAGTGTTTTCATGTCTTAACATATTGTAGGAAAAGGACAACAAGTCCTCCAAATTAAAAGACAAAATACGCTGTTTGTAACTTTCCTTCAGAACAACATAGAAGCGTTTTCAGAAGATAAATCTTACAAAGTTTTGGTTAAGATTTTGTAAGATTTAGTGTTAGGGTTAGGGAAATAGTGTTGTTTGGGTTAAAATGAGAAATGACTACTAGGTTAAGGTTAGGCGACCTTCGTTGTCATGGTTGCAACAATAACCACATGGTTTAGATTGCAGTGAACGATTGTGGTCATGGTTGAAAGATACCAACGTTGACTGTTGGTAGGAAACGGAAACAGTTAACTCGTTTTGTTGACACTTTGCGGCTCTATATTAACATAACACTACTTCCTCCTTTGCTCCAGACGGACGAGAGTCATAATTTCAACAACCGCTAGAGGGCTTTGTCACTTGAACTGAAAACAAATGGCGTTTTTGATGCTATAGTTGTTCCTAAGGAGGACAGTCTCGAAAATGATTAAGGATGCATAAACCTGATTTATGATCGAGGAAGCTTAATTACGCGGCTACATAAACGCTCTAAATGTCACTAGAATCATCTTCATCACCAAAACGCGCGCATTGCTGATTTGTCAAGATGGGAGTCAGTAGCTGGGAGGGCAGATGGGACTGAGTGGGAGGAAGAGTATGTAGGTTGACCCAGGATGGTTTGTCTTGTGTGTGGGAAGTGTATTCCTCAGTGGTGAATGACAAATATGGTGGTGTGGGGGTATTGATCAGGTGTTGTGGCTCGGGCCGGCTGATGGAAAGTAATTAATGAGTCTATTTGCTTTGGTAGCAAAGAGAACAATTGAGTTTGATAAAGTGACAAGCAGCAGCTATAGTAGGTGAGGGCCTTCACTGAAAACATGCTGAATATTCACCTGAAGTTCAGATGAGCTGTTGTTTTTCTCTTGAAGCAGTTGTATTAACCTCTTAAAAGGAATAGTTCAACCTATTCACTGTCTTCCCAAGAGTCATATCTGTGCATTAACTGTGAAGCTACAGTCAGGTGTTAGTTTAGCATAAAGACCGGAAGCAGGGAGCACAGAGCCAGTGTCACTACAACTATTCTTTTACATTCTACTGCACCCACCACTGTCCATTTGAAAAAAACATACATTTAAGCCAGATGGCAAAGCTATTTTTTGAGATAACATGGTGGATTTTTAAATAGTTATGGATCAACACCTAAAAGTCACAAAATTTGGAGTTACATGGATTTCACTGGAGAGTGACATACTTTCATACAGTGTGGAAAATGTTTGTTTTTATCCCCCTTAAATATAAGGAGATGTAAAAGAAAATGTAGGGGTAAAATTAAGTGTTTCACAAGCTAAACGACATAACAGATGATACTGTGAGGTAAATGATTGTGATGCACTGATCCAACTTCTTGGGTCCAATACTGATACCTCAACTCAGGATATCTGCTGAGTACCGATCTGCTATCAGTTATCCGTTTTTCCCATATCTAAAATCCTCAGCCCAGTCACACTAAATGGCGTATGAATGACCCGATAATTCGCAAGGCATTTAGCGTGCAATAAGAACGTTGTTCTTGCTTTTGGCGTGTCATTTGTAAGCCATGTAGTCTGTACTGACTGCAGTGTGAACGAACGAATCAGCGTAAATATGCTACGCTCAGAGCTAGGGACGTAAAATACAAAGTGCAAAAGACTGTTTATGGCAGGCGGGAGGGGAGGTGGATGGGTCCAACGAACAGGAGACCGATGTTTTTTTGTAAGTTACAGTAGTGATGCAAATTACATTAATAACATTTGTGACATAATTTTTAGTGGCATTTGTGGCCTGTTTTTTAGTGCCATTTGTGATGTGTTTTCCGTACTTATGTAACGTTATTTTCGTTTCCATTGTACTTAGTTTACATACTTATTTTAAGCCAAATCATGATGTTTTTCCTAAACCTGACTAAGTGGTTTTGTTGCCTAAACCTAAGTGAGTGGTTTTGTTACGTAAACCTAACTGCAGACGTTACCATAGTTTTGTTGCATGGCGTACAAATGACACGCGATAAGCCTAAAATGTGTTCTCATGACACGGAGTGTCCTTACAATGTCAAACTATTTGAGATCGGGTTGGTTTACCTCACCTGTTTATCGAACCTTTACCCTTCTGTAAGGTACCATGAGGACAGGGATTACTGTGCCACTAAAAACTGATTCGGCAGCCCGCTACGACTGAATGAACTGATAGCAAAAGGCTTTCATTTTTATAATGACAGTGAAAAGGTAACAAAATCTAATACATCACAGTCAAAACCTGATCAACCTAATAAGATCAGTATCGGCACCGAGAACGATCCAACGGTGCATTGTTTGTAAATAATTCCTGTATTCATCTGCGTAGTGAAAATAGACAAGATATTGTTAGCAAACTCGTGATATATATTGCTTGACATTTTTGCAGCTATCAGCACAATTTCAGGTTACACACACTCGCACGTGCTCAGACACACTCACGCTCTGTTTTATAGCTCCTTCATGGGAGAGCCGGGTTCATCCTCTGGCCTCAGCCGGTGAAAAAAGGTCAAGCAGCAGAATAGAACGGCAATAACCCTCCCAAATGGTACTATCACGCAGACATGATTGATCAATTGAATTCCATGGCAGAGAAAAATGTGGGATTAAGTAGAGTATTATACGCACAATGAGTTGAGGCATGATGTTCATTTCAAGTTCATTTCAGCTCCCTCTTGCCACCAGATCAGGCAATCAATAGGGGCCTTGCATATCATATATCACCGCTCTCCCACTGAGGGGAGAACATAATCTGCCGCAAATTTAGAATGACAGATTTGTAAGGGAGCTGAAGCTTTCTGGGATCCAGGGAGGAGACCTACAGACACAGCCGCTGCAGCCAGGAGAAGGGGGGGGTAATGGAGGGAGGGAGGTATGGTAAGATGGTCTGTAAAGGCTTTAAAGCGTCCGCACACAAGTGACAACGGGAAAAGCTAAGGCATCCCTCTCCCAACAGTCGGGTAATCAGGTCAGGAGTCAGGAGAGAATTCCTGTGTTTGGAGAGCAGGATGATTGAACCAGACTGTACGATTTTATTCAAGCGTCTTGTCCTCCGCCGCCGTTTCCAAATGGAATCGCCACGCTCTCAGGGAATGAAAGCAGTATTGAATTGTGAAAGGGAAATTGTGCTTTAAAAGAAAACTGATTTCAGCGAGCACCAAGGGGGTTTTGGGGAGGAAAGAAGGAGGAAAATAATGGGCTAGCTGCTGCTTTCATTAGTATACATGCTTGCCACAACATATATATATATTTGCAAGTGATGGTAATCCATCAATTACCAGAGGGCTTTCAGATCATGATGGTGTTACTACTGTGTGCAGGGGGGAAAAAAAACCTGTGTGATGTAGCCAGTGGCTCACTACAGCCATTAAGGAGTGGGGAAAAACCTGCACTCCATCCCTTTCTGTCCTCCTCAGATCCCCCACAGAGGTGGTGCAGAAAACACATGAGGAGAATATAAAGTGCTTATAGCTTGAAGTAAAGGCCAGCTTCCCGGGGTCAGTGTCTCGACTGTTGCTCTCTCTTCTTGTAGATGGTTCAGATGGTTCTGGCCCACACAGTGATTCTCAGGGTAGTGTGGAGAGTTTACGGAAACACCTTAGGGCAGATGCCTTCACCCAGCAGCAGCTGGAAGCGCTGGACCGGGTCTTTGAACGCCCCTCGTACCCTGACGTCTTCCCCACATCGGAGCACGTCAAACCTGAACAGGTTAGTAGCGCTGCAACTCACTCACTCACTCACCCACTCACTTCTGCTCTTTCTTCACATTAGGGCTGCAACTAACCATTATTTTCATTGTCGATTAATCGATTAGTTGTTTGGTCTATAAAATGTCAGAAAGATGACGATTCCCAAAGCCGAAGTTGACGTCTTCAAATGTCTTGTTTTGTCTACAACTCAAAGATATTTTACCGTCATAGAGGGGTAAAGAAACCAGAAAAAAAAATCATATTTATAGGTAGTGTGTAGGATTTGGCGGCATCTAGTGGTGTGGTTGCAGATTGCAACCAACTGAGTACCCCTCCACTCACTCCTCCCATTGCAAGTGCAAAACTGTAATGCCTTTCGCCTCGCTCAGAGGCCGTCCTTACCATAATAACACTACTTTAGGAGCAACAGAAGTCAGACGGCAGATGGCAGTACCACGGTTTTGCACTCTGCGGCTCACGTTACCGCAGTTTCACAAACATGTCGGAGAACCACGGTGGCATTCAGGTAATGTAAAAACCCGAAAGGCTCTCTCGAAAGGTTTGTCCGTTCTGGTCTATTGTACAAACATGGCGGACACCATGATATCTCATTCTAAGCTAACGAAAACACATTGATTCTTAGTTTCAGGTGATTAAAATGAAAACATAGTTATGAATATTATATTCCATTTCTGCTAATAGATCCCCCAAAAGATTACACACTGTTCCTTTGAGAAACTGGAATCAGAAAATGATGACTTGATTTGTGGATTATTAAAATATTTGGCGATTAATTTAATAGTTGACAACTAATCGATTAATCGTTGCAGCTCTTCATCACATACAAGCAAATACACCCAAACTGTGCATGTGATGCTGATTCAAGCACAAAAGAAAACTCCACTTTTGTCACAAATATTCCCAACCCAGAAAGCTAATTAAACAAACGTCAGAGACGTCCAAGCACTGGATTACAACCAAGCATGTATAATGCTGGAGGGATCACCAGGAAAACTCCCACACATTATTGATTTTGTGATGAAAAACACATTCCTTGTATCCCCTATAATTGAGAATAACAGTAAGGCAACATGAAATTAATCAATACCTAGATTTTCTCCATTTTTGCTGTGTTATTCAACTCTTGCCTTTGTTGTTCATTTTTCCAATTCTGTGTCATACGTTGATGTTTAATGACTGACGCAGTCTCGATTGTAACATGTATTCATAAAATGTATGAACGCATGTATTCTTGCTCCATATTAAACCCACACTCGCCATCCATCCTCATTTCAAAAATTAAGAGGCATTTGGGGAGCAGCCACCCCCCCACGCCACAAACGACAGCCAGAAACCGCCGCTTATTAAAAGCTCTGGGCTTATTACAATGGATAACCTTTATTTACTTTCATTATACTATTAAACAACAAGAGACTATTAATTTCTCCCACCGAACTACAAGTCGGACCCATAAAGCAAAAGCAGTCGCCCTAATTGAGTTCATTTTAATTTCTCTCCAATCGGGGCGAATTACGCAGGTGATAAATCAGTGGGACAGGCCTCACCTCCAGAAGAGGGCCTAATTTGCAGCTAATTACAAAACTGATTTCTACTGGAAGATCAATACCAAAACGAATTGGAAATGACTTGCAATCACAAAGAGCGTCAGGGAGAGTATTAAAAGGCAGGGGGAAAAGGGTTAGACTAAAAAAGAGGGCAAGTAAGGGAGAAAAAAAGGAGGCCAGGATAGAAAAATCTGGTTTAATTTAATGCAATATTAATCAGAGCACTTTCCCTTTCATGGGTGCCTCACGTTTTTTTTTCTCTTTTTGGCCCTATTAGCCAGTGTCTGGGTTCTGTAGCGAGGCATTAAAAACCCATTCTGGAGATGCAAAACTCAATGGATTCACCCCTCCCACACTTCTGCTAGCCATTTGGTCATCCCTTTCAGACCCATCTTTTCAGTTTTTTCCCCCTTCTGCCCTTTATCTGCATGATAAAACGTCTGTTTGGCGTCTGAAGCCTCCGAGAATAGAGGAAAACATCCGACATTGTGCCAGTGAACAGTTGTAGCAGACAATTAGAGTTTATCGGTGATAGTGGCAGACAAGAGCGGGGTCACGGGCGTCCCCCTGTGGGAGCGCGGCCCACTGAGCCACTCAGGCTCACACTGGGCTTTTGGACAAACATTGTCAACACTCAGACTCCGGAAGTCTCATCTCATTAAAGAAAACTGCCAACATCTGCCACGAGTGTCTTTTAGTGGATTTACAAAAAGAAACATGACGATAGGAGACAAGCTGGGAAGAGATTATTTTTAGATTGAGTTAAATGTGTGGGTTTTTTATTAAAGGGTCAGTTCACCAAAATTACAAAAAAGACACATTTGGTTTTATTTACATCCAGACAGATTTAGCTGTGAATATTTTTTACTGGAACTACTTTCTACTCAGTAAACAGTCCGTATTAAAACAGATTTTAGTTGATTATCCAGGACATTGTTCTGGAAAGACACACTTTGTGGCACAAACTGGCCCTGGGTATCAAAAATCTGCTGGTCAGATTCATAGTTTTGTTTACTTATTTGTGAATCTGATTAAAATCATAATTTTGCAGATTTTAGACTATTTAGGGTTCAGCTGTGTTTAGAAAAAAAATCTAACATTTAAGTTTGACTTAATTTGTTAAAAGAAAAGAACAGTTCTGTAAATAAAGTGTAAGGTATAAATTATTTTAAAAGTGTTGCGTTGCTATTGGTACTCGGGTAACTCGGGTATCATATCGGCACCAGTATAGAACATTTTCAAATGTTTTTTTAATCAAAATTTTCAATGTTTTTTTGAAAAAAATAAAGGCAAACGCACTAATTCCAGTCACCACCGTTAAAGTGGGGTGGAGATGGAAGTTTCAGAAGTGGAAATTTCAAAACCGCTATTTTGATAATCGATTTATTCGATTTAGTAATTTTTTAAAGAAAAAAAAAAGTAAATTGTTCTGATTCCAGCCTCTTAAATGTGAATATTTTCTGGTTTCTTTACTCCTCTATAACAGTAAATTTAATATTTTTAAGTTGTGGACAAAACAAGACATTTGAGGACGTCATCTTGGGCTTTGGGAAACACTGACTGACATGTTCTACCATTTTCTGACACTTTATAGGCTAAACAACTAATCGATTAATCAAGAAAATAATCAGATTAATCAACAATGAAAATAGTTGTTAGTTGCAGTCCTAGCTGGCACCAGTTTAGAAAATGTTCAAACGATACACATTTTTTTTTAATAAAAAAATGTCAATGTTTTTTGAAAAAAATAAACTCACCAACGTTAAAGCGGGGTTGAGATGGAAGTTTCAGAGGTGGACATCTCAAAGCCTGAGCACATAAAATTATTTGCATCGCTAGACATGGCTAGCATTAAAAATGTGTTTTTTTGTGTGTGATTTGGGTGAACTAGTCCTTTAATACAACATCTGAATGCACACAAGAGGCGAAATAGCTAAATGGTAACAAAAAGTGCAGGTTGTACAAGTGATTCTATTCAGAGATAAGAGGTAATGAAATTTAAAGGTGGTTTAGACTCCAAATTAAAAGCAAAAAAGCAAGAAAAAAAAAAAAGGTGAATGGTGTCTCTGAAACAGGGCCACATGGTGAGCCTGTAACAAAGCAGAACTGCTTTCTCCCTTGGCTGATCAGGGCTAGGACTGCAGTCAAGCACAAAGGGCCAGCTGACGCCTTGGCTTTTCACTCATCTCAAAATCCCACTTCCTCTCAGACAATACCAAAATACATTCATGATATGCTTGAACTGCCACCCTGCAGCTTGAACACACACACACACACACACACACACACAATGCTCTCATACAAATTTATACTCGCACCAGGCTCTGTGTGGAGCGCTTAATGGAGGAGGAGAAGGGAGGATTTCCATCTTGGTATTGTTTGGTTGTGTAATGATTCAACTGTCCTTTTTCCCAGGCTAATGAGTACTCGCTCCCTGCCCTGAATTCCAGCCTGGACGAAGTCAAGCCCAGTTTATCCTCCAGCGTCAACCCAGACCTGGGCCCCAGCGTGTCGCAAAGCTACCCTGTAGGTAAGATCAAGTGCCGTACAGTATACGCCTTTACGCTGTCGAGCCACAGCTTCAGCTGAGGGGGTTTCAACCATGTAAAAAGAACGAAAACAACTAAAGAATGCTTGTGCAATTTGACGAAAAAATGTGAAAATAAAAGCAAACCAAAAAGTTAAGTGTGAAGGCTTTTTTAATACCATTTCACTCTGAGCTGAAAAGGTGGTACAACGATGCGATAAAAGCTTAGCAGCTGTCCTCCGTCTGCTGAGCAAGCAGGGTGATAAGAGAGATTGTGGGGTGGTGGTGGTGGTGGTGGTGGTGGGGGGGCTGTTCAGTCACCGCTGGACAAGGACCTTTGGGTGTCAGCACATCAGAACTATGACTGTGTATCAGAGCAAGGTCTCGCACAAAAAAAAAAAAAAAAGGCCACCATGCAGGACTGACTCGGCTGCTGCTGTGTTGCTCCTGTGATTTGTTCGCCGGGAGACAGTTTGTGTGTCTCAAAGCAACGAGTAATGTGCCTCGGTAAATACGCTCTGGCATTTCTGCCGCCTAACTCTAACACCATGATCATTTATTTCACCCTCCTCCTATCTCTCTCTCTTTCTCTTTCTCCCTCCTCCTCGTCGTCTCCTCTCCTTGTCACAGTTAATGACTGCCTGGCTAATTGAAATATTGTTTCGTTGTTGCCGTGTTATTACCAAGAAGAAGGTTAAGTTTACTGAAAGTTTACGATGACTGTCGGGGGGCCCTGAGATTAATATACAGAGCTTTTATTAAAATTCATATAATTATGCAGCAGCCATCAAAGGCAACGAGTTCTGCGTGGGGGAGGACAGGGTGATTGAAAATTGCTGCAGCCCCCCTCTCCCTTTCTCAAATGATAGCCAAGCAGCAGTCTTATGAGAAAAGAAAGGGCCCTTTTCTCATTAATATGTGGGAGGTAGATTTCCCCGGTAAGGCAGGCCTCCTGAGAAGAAAGGTGTGTGTTTGTCCTTTGTGCCCTGATGGCCCCCGTAGAATGCAGGCGGCTTTGTTTGCACCTGGGATACTTTAGATCTGCAGAGAGGGTCTCCTTACTGCTTTACAGGTGCAAAGAGACATGTAGAGGAAGAAAGATGGGATTGTATGCATACCCCTGTGTGTGTCTGTTAGGGGTGGGGAAAAAAAAAAATCGAGTCACCTATGTATTGCAATTTTGAAATAGTTTTTTTAACACCAGAATCGATGTATTTGCTTCATTTGAGTCTATGCAGAGGTAGAAGGAAGTTACAGCTTTTATTGTTGTAGTCTGATTAACGTGGCATCACATCCGTTCCGTATCCTTCAACCAAAACAAACCACAGCCGGCCGCCGCGAGCCGAAACAAAAAGTAGAAAACGGCGGAGGGTCGGCGTGGATAGGACCTGCACTCTCACATTTTAAATCCAACGTGGTAAACACTACACATAGAGTAGAGTATGGAAACACTTTTAGTTTCACACATCGCCAGGAAAAGCAGAGCTAGACATCATGGCTAAGGCTGCATGTTAACTCTGTCATGGACAGGAAACATTATTGTATTGGAGTAACGTGTGGTCAAGCCAGCCGGCACTCTGTGGTCAAATCAGCCAACGCTACAACTGTAGAGCACCCATATACTGACATTTATGTTAAATGCTTTCAAACGGCCCCGATGGAGCTGACCATGGATGTATAAAGAGAACAGAGCTTACGGGAGAGCTAGCGACGCACTAGGAGAAGTTAGAGGAAGTATACAAATGTCACTATGTCTGGTTTTCAAAATAAGGTGTTAACAAAGGGAACGGTATATACAAAATACACATATGGAAATAAGATTGATTGGATTATATTCACCAGAAGTATAAAACATTACATGTCCCCTATACATTAAAAAGAAAATACCCCTAATTTGTGAGGGAAATGTTTTTATTCTTTGATTTTCGGGTTGCTGGAAATTTGTTTTATAAATAATTCCTGACAATGACTGATATATTTGACTTCAGGACATCTTTGACTACATACTTGCTGAAAATCAAACATTGTTACTGTATTAATTTGGATATTTTTCTGAAGTAAAAGTCCCTAGAAGTGTGTGATTTAAAAAAACTTGAAATAAAATTGCAATATCGAATCGCAATACTTAAAAATACATATCGAATCGGCACCCAAGTAGTGTGATAGTATTGAATCGGGAGATAGGTGAATCGTCCCCGCCCTTGTGTCTGTGTGTGTCTGTCATGCTTTTGTGTTAAGTTTATTCCATGCCCTTTTTCTGGTGGCAGAGAAATAAAGCACGCAGAGGTCAAACTAATGGAACAAACTTCCACTTTGGTAATTAGTATTTGGTTAGTGGCTCCTCATGCTTGGTTTTCCCTCAGTGGCTGCCTGTGTGCATATTAGGTGATATTCAGGTGTGTGGTCTCTCTAATGGCTGAGCATTACAGTTTACTTGCCAGCGATAAGCCCACCAGAGGAATTTTAAGCCATGCAAAAAAAGTAGTAAATTATCTGCAGTATTTAGGCCGAGATCCAATTTCAAATTAATTGTGTCTTTACGGGGGAAAGAACTGGAGATTATGTTCATCCTTAAAATGTTTCCCAACACCAATTAAAAACGCCCGCAGTTATTGATCTTGTTGATTTTTATGTCCCAGAATTTGCATAATCTATTAAAAATGAATGATTCATGAAGTGCTCATTGCCAGAGAGATCGGGATTCTCAGTGAACTGAAAGACTTGAGAGATAGAAATCTTTTGTGTCCTCCGCTTATCCTATTAAGGCTCAAAAAGTACCTGCAAAGCGGGCTCAAATAAGAAAGGGATTTAAGGGCATTGTGCACATCATCGAAATTCAGAGCCACTTCCATTAAAACTGTTTTTTTCTTCTCTCTCTCCCTCTCCTCCACATTAACGCTGTATTACCTGCTAAATAGTCCCTCTTACCCCATAAAAACACCAAAGGGTTCCATGAATATGTGGATAGGACAATTGCATATTGTGAGGTAATTTCTATTGTTGATATGGGAAGTAATTTCTTTGATGAATTCCCTTTCGAGAGATGGATTTCATCTCAAAGTGCTTCTTCTTATTCTTCTTCATTCGAACTGCTTAAAATTCAAATAGTGTGAGCCGTGGGTGGAATTTGTGAATAGCGGGAGGAACTTTTTTGTGTATTTTTTGAGAAATAAATGGAGAGATGGCCTCGATACGGCCGATTGTCCACTATTTCTACAGAGGGTTTCTGTATTTCCTGAAATTAGTCACCTGTTTTCTTGATGGTGCTTCAGGCTGAAGAGCGGATTCCCTCGAGCACTCAGTGGGAGTTTTACACATCTCCACTCAGCATACTGAAGACTCTTTAAACATATTCCCTGCTGGGCCTGTTAATGGAGGCCTCTAAAGGCTTAAAGCCGCCGTGTCAATGACACTTCTCCTCCTCAAGCAGCTGTACACTCCTGTCAATTCTCTAAACAAAAAAAACATCCACACTTAACATTCAATTAAGGTGAGTGAGTGCTCTACACAGGAAGTAGCAGGACCCGCTGTTGTCCAGTGAGCAGCGAGCAAAGATCAGACGGCGAACCTGCCGTAAGTGATGTGTGGCCTTCATGACAAACCGCTCGCCCGTCTCCCCACAGGGGGAAACGCAGGCCCCCGAAATTAATGCTTATTTCGTCTTCACAAAAGCAAACTAACCTTTGAGCACACATTTGATAATGGATGACTTTCAGCCGGCGTTTGGGGAATTAAAGCAATTTGGCTCTCCAAACATTCTTTACTTAGTTGTAATTAATTAGGGTGCTGAGATTTTTTGGCTGGTGATAAATTGCCCCATTCTGCATATAGCCTAGAAAAACGGAGGTCAAAGATTTTTTGGTTGTTGTTGTAGCAAACATGAAGGTGTCCCTGTCATGCTAAATTTAATACTCTCGCAAGCAAAAGAGTCGCTCGCAAATGACTTTGTTCCAGTGCCAAATAAAGGGAAGGTCATCTCGCTTTTCTGTTTGCGTTTTAAGGAACTGAGTTGATGTTAATGTAAAAAAAACGCGCATAACAGTTTCTTGTCACGTTGTTGTGGAAAATCTTTGTCTTCTCACAAGTGTTGAAAAAATAGTTTAAACTGTATGATGTTTTCAGTCACTCAAATCAAGGGAATAACCAGTGCTACTGTCTGTCATTTGTTCTCAGTTTGTCAAATACCTGCACAAGCACAATCCTGTCTGTAAAAAATCAGATATCCGAGGCACACTAAAAGCAGGAAATACTGTATTCCCAGCTCAGCAGCGGCTGCTACAAGCCACTTCTCAAATTAAGACGGAAATCAACAGGCTTTTGTAACAGCAAACCAAAAAATCTTTGAATTGATTTTCGCAGGGGGAAAGAAAAAAAAAAAAGAGGGCCGAGGCAAAAAAATAAATAGCTTGATTTGCTGGCGTTCAATCTAAGGGGACTGTCAGAGGAAGCAGACAATATAAAGAAGCCCGTCTTTTAATGAGAATCTGGACACACATCTCTGTTGTAAAAACAACAAAGGCTAGGAAGCAGCTAATGAGGCTATCATTGGTGTACAGAGAGTTCTGCGAACTGGCGCCTCTCAGAAAAGAGGGCCTTAAAGGGGACATAAAGCAATAGTCACAGAGCTGCTGGCAGTCGCTGCCCACTGGATCCCGGAATACACAAAAACAGCATTATTATGATTATTATTATCAGTCAGCATGTGATGGGAAAAGACTGATATTTAACTGATTTCTTATTGGGTAAGAAAACATATTCTCCACATCTCCGCTTTCGTATATTTGCACATTAAAATAATAACTCCTGCTTTCACCAAAACACATGGTGATTTTCACTCGTCTGCTCCCAAAAACGAAGCAAAAGAAACACCAAATTGTGTGTTTTATTGTTGCTATTTAAGGTTAGAATGAAGATTGAAGTCCCCAATGTGGGTTAAGTTGAAAGTATTGATGCCCTGATCCGATACACTGGATCGGTATCAGGGCTAATATTGATCAGGAAGTGACCGACCCATATTAAGTACAGTTTCTTAGCCATTCTCTGATGTTATAAAATTGTAAAAATGCAATTTTATAAACCTTTTAGAACAATTTGCACAAAAATGAATGGAGTTTGGTGTATGGGAGTTTCAGAATCAGTATCTGAAGAGGAAAAAGCATCTCTAGTTGCAATAAAAGCAACTTTCTAGGTAAAAATAGCATTTCTTGGCATTGCAGTTTAGCAACGTTTTAAAGAGATTAAACTACACGTTTCGCTTAAGACTGAACAGTAAAGGCAGGGATCCGGCGCTCATTATGTATTTCATCTCTTTGAAGCAAGGTAATGAAGAGATAAGAGTATTTACTTTTATTAAACATGTACGACTGCTGTAGCTGCTGCAATAATAATGGAGCAAAGATTGGGTCAGTGTTTGCTGAGACAGTTAGACAATAGTTACCAATGTCTACACCCACACACAATGGCCTCACCCCCACTGGACCCCCCACCTACAGTACTCCCATGGCTCCCTTTGACTTATGTGCACTGGCTTGTGGCTAACTAATTCTTATTATAAATGAAAGGTCCGGCATGACCTCACTCTTCTCTGTAAAGCTCTTTAACGCCGCAGCCCTCCGGTCTCGCCGCTTTAACCAAAAGTCACATCTCAGCAGGCCGCATACAATACAGCCATCAGTGCTGAGATCTGCAAATAATAGAAAGCAGTAAGACTGAGTCGCTTCTCTATCGTACGATTCATGATCACAAATGAAAAAGTTCTCTTTTTTTGGCATGTGTTTTAAGTCGGAATCCACTTCAAAATATATTTCCCATATGTAGTTTCTGTAATATTGTGTAATATAGTGACTTTGAATAATTCTCTCTTTAGTTAAGCAAACTGACAAACTTGGAGCTGCTGCACAGCAAGCCAATAACAACTCCTAGGACTCAATGACCACAGTATGGTATATTTCTAATGCAGAGGTGGAAGCTCAGCATTAAAAAACACTTTTTGGGACAGCATTCCCAGTGGTGGAAGTAGTATTCAGATCATTTACTTAAGTAAAAGTAGCAATGAAAAACACATCATTACAAGTTCTGCATTAAACATTATATGTAAGAAGTTCTGCAGCAGTCTTAAGAGCAATATATATATTTTTTATTGATGTAAATGTAATCAGCATTTTAATGAAGTAGCATGTCAGAGTGGAGCTAATTTTAAATATTGTAAATGCTGTTTAGTAGTTTAATCTATAGGAATGCATCATATTCTACTAGCATATCATACAATATGTTTTGTATGTACAATCTTAATCTGCAACTGGTAACTAACGGTAAAATAGATTCAGTGGTGTAAACAGTGCAATATTTCAGAAATGTGTTTGAATCGAAGTAGTACATGAATGTACCTCAAAACTAGTACTGTACTTGAATAACTGCACTTCATTGGATATCTTAAACTAAAAGTGTCACATAACAACATCCTTGAAAACAAGTCCTGTTGCTGTAATTTGAGTATTTTTGCACGTGTTTGTAGATGATTTCATTGTCGTAGATTAGTGTAATAGCCACACAAGGCTTCCATTGCTCCTTCTTCCACCCCCACTTCCTCCTCCTCTTCTTCCTCCTCCTCCCTGGCAGGCCTGAGTCTCGTGGACCTCCAGGCCTGCCACCCTGCCTCTTCACCAGCCGTTTCACTCCCCGACCCCCCCCCCCCCTGCAGCCAGTATGCCAGCCTGTAGTAGCAGGTACTTCAACACCCAGAGGGCCCATTCGCTCACCCTCAATTAAACAAATAAGTTTCTCATGATATTGCTCATGTATGAATTGGATTTTTAAGTCAATATCTAAATTTGCCTGTGGTTTATGGTCTCATTAGCAATGCTAATTGGCAACAAGAGTCGATATTTGGACAGATAAATGTGTTTTGTACTTGGGAGGTGACATGTTTCAATAGAGTTGGATTCTCGGAATGAAGCATGAAATTCATTTTTAGATTATTTTTGCCGAATATTTTGTTCTATTACAGTACATATTATTTTTCTTCGCATAAACTGAAACCATTCAGTTGTGGTGCAACGTACAAAAACAAATAATTTGGGGTTTTCTCTACCAGGTATATAAATGCTAAATATTTCCTTTATATAACCGGGTACAAGTTAAATTTAAATGTCTTTTTCAAGAGACATTTGGCCAAGAACACTGCATAAAAACATTGTTACAACAATAAAAACAACATAAACAGACTAAGACAACTGTCATATTACAAAAGAGTACACACAACATTCAGTTAAGATGAATAAACCGGTATGATTTTGCAAAATTATCTAAAATATATTAGCATTCTCATTGACCATCCTGATCTGGTACTGATGAAAAATACTTTTCAAGTTTTCCTTTAGGTAGTCAAGGGTTAGTTTGTAAAGGCAGCAACATGGACAACAGTTTTCTTGTGGTGCTGCGGTGCATTTTGCCCACTAGTTCCTCATTAGAGCTCCAATGGGAGATGATTTTCCCTTTGAGTCCAAGTGGCCCTCACAGCTGACAATATAACTGGGGCCTCTCCTATACCCCAGCCCTTGTGCAGATTGGGGTTACGTGCCGTTTTGTCCCAACGTCCCCGTGGCCAGCGAGGACAACCCAACCGTCACTCTCAATTACAGAGCTGAATATCTGCAGCCGGACGGGTGACGCTCCGCAGAGGGGCCACCGAGCTCGGACTTTACAGCCATAGAGGAAGACAGAGGCTGCCATATTTAGACTTTGGTTTGAACTCTGTAATGAGGAGACATATTTATGTGACCCAGTATTCAGTTAGTTGGTTTGAAGCAGCAGCTGTTGTCTTGTTTTTGGTTCAACTGGTTGAGAGGCGGACTGATGCTTTCTGGTGTTCAGTAACCGGTTTAAATGACACTACGTTCTTTGAAACTATCTCTAACTACAGTGAGTTGTTGTGCTGACTGACTTGCGGTGGTGGTGATGAGTCATGATGTCCAGTAACATCCTGTTTTCGTGGTGAAATGGCTGTGTCATAAGTGCAGGAGCTGGTTTGCAGTTTGAAAGTGAACACTAAAAGCAGAGATAGAAACTCACACCTTTACTCAAGTACTATATTTAAGATAGTTGTACTTATTCTTCATCTCCATGACATTTCAGAAGGAAACATTGTACTTTTTACTTGTCTACTTTTATTTGACAGCTATAGTTATGCCCTTTTGTTTTATTTAACTAACCAACGTATCCTCCTACAACGGTTCGTATGATAAATTACGAAAAGTTGTTCCTAATTTTTCATGTGTTTTCCTACAAATGTTCAGAATCACGTGTCAATTTCCGCTTGTTACATGCATACAGTGTTTTCAAAATAAACTTCTGTCTTTACAGGAAACAACTTTCTTAGGAAAAGATCGTGGTTTGAGTTAAAATAACTGCGCTTGAAATACTTGGTTAGGTTTAGGCAACAAAACTACTTAGATTTGGGAAAAGATCGTGGAAGTGGCGTAGCTTAAGCACGGAAATTACGTGAATATAATTAATCAACGTTGACTAGTTCTAGTTTCACACGACCTACAAACACACTTGCCAACCCTTACGATTTTCCCGGGAGACTCACGTTTTTCATTGCCCTCTCCCGGTATCCTCCCAGGGTCACAATTCTCCCGTATTTCTCCCAATTTATGGCAAATCTTCACACTTCTTTTCCTTTTCATTATCGTAATGTGTTTCTGGAATTGTAAAGCGTGTAAAAGCCCTACTGTTACGGCAATAGAGTAACACCAAATGTCGTTTCCCGGCGGAAATGAGCAGTCTATGCTCGCGACCCAGTGCAGTTTGAGCTGCGGTCGCCGCCGTTAAGCACACATCAGAGCATGTAGCGCACAAAGTCGGGCTTTGCTCGACGTAGCGAAAAGCCGTAGTGGCGTGGCGCATGCCATTGGAAATAACGGGTTTCCGAGTGCAGTGAAAGGGCCTTCAGTGAGTGAGAGACATGGAGAGAGCTAACTGAAAGAAATACTCAAGCAGTGCCAAAGAAATGAATAAAAACTGATAAATATTAGTTTGGTTGGTTGGGTTTTGAAATCCTCCCTATTTTGGAGGTCTCAAGGTTGGCAAGTATGTCTACAAACAGCGGTCTCCTGGGCTTTTTATATTTCCTGGTTCACGATTATATAGAAATTTATATACACGAGTGCATTACTTTTTGTAGGTATAGCTATGAACGGTGTATGAGAACAGCCAGAACTAACCAACAGTGTATATAGGAGGTAAAATTAGCTCCATCTCCGCCTGCTACATCATTAAATGCATCACTAATAATATCCCAGTGACTCAATATATATAACACTAAAGATCTGAAAGGGATCAATCTACATGATGAGTATTTTTTGATATTTACAGTAAGCACATTTTGATGATAATACTTGAGTAGAATTCTGAACAGGACTTTTACTTGTAATAGAGTAGTTTTTCAATGCTGTATTGCTGATCCGAAGTCTTCTTTCACTACAATATTCAATCCAGAAAGTATTATTTTAATGCTTTTAGTCCCAGATTAAAACTGGAAGTGTTAATCTGATGAAGTGTGTTTTGTTGTTTTGTTTCATTTTGTCTCTCCAGGTCGGGATATGGCCAACACAACCTTACCCGGGTACCCCCCTCACGTTCCCCCCACAGGCCAGGGCAGCTACCCGACCTCCACGCTCGCCGGGATGGTTCCTGGTGAGTCAGAGACGACGTCATCGCTTCATATTCTCATTAGGGGGTCTATTTAACTTAATTTAGGTGGCATTACCCTGAAAATGAACAGGTGTAGAAGCTACAGAAGCAGAGTGAAGAGACTTTAGCGCCAAATTACGCAGAAGGGCGATAAATATTGACCTGCAGAGCAAGAGGCACACACATCCTTATATTAGCTCCGTGTGTATGATTGGATTAGACAGGCTGAATAAGTGATCAGAGACAGGGGAGAGGACACTCGCTCTCCCTTCCTTCCTGCTTCCCTCTCTGCCTTATTGGCTCATTATCTCCCCGCGTGGCCGTTCACACCGGCCGTCGATAACCGGCACTACCAGCCCTCCCCAGCCTTTGCGCTCCAGAGCATATCCCTTTCCCCTCCTCTACTTAACCTGCAGTTCAGGTTCACAGCAAACAGTTAAGGGTCAAAAGGCAGAGGCATGGGAGCCCGGTAAATATTCAAATCGCTGTCTCTCTGAGGAGGTCAGGCTTGTGTTTCACTGCCAGGGATGCAGTTTTGGTGCTGGGCTTTTTATACGCTTCTTCAGCTCCAGCATCACCACCACACACACATTTTCACCAAAACCACAGCCGGCATTTTGCTTTGATGTGATTAAACCACACGGATGGGGAAACCAGTGGAGTGTGTCCTGTGTTTGCATATCATTTACCAATCACACAACCCATCAAAGGCTCTGGCTGGTCCTCTTTTCTCCTTCATGAAGGGCTGCGATGACGAGTTTCGTTATCACCTCAGCCAAGAGGGTTATATTAACTGTACCATTTGTTTTAGTCTGTTAGTAAGCAGATATTCTTTAAAAAATAATGATTTTATATCAATGAAACTTGAAAATGAGGTCATGAAACAAGGATTTTAGAGGATTTCTTTAGAGCTGCGATGATTAATCGATTAATTGTCAACAATTAAATCAATCGCCAACTATTTTGATAATCGATTAATCGGTTTGAGTATTTTTTTAAGAAAATAATGTCTAAAATTTTTAACTATGTATTTTGATGTAAATCTCTTTTCTAAACATTTTCTATTATTAAAATGATGCATTTGTATTGGCCTTTCAGTCTAAATAAACTTTGGCACACCATAGGCATGCACTCTTTGAGTGCTTTACAGCTCTGTTATGAAACGCTATTTTGAATACAGAGACTTTACATTTTTTTAAATACTTCTGCAAACAGTTGAGTCCATTTAACAGCTACTAGTAAAAACAGAGGGAGATGTGGTAGCACCCAGTGGCAGTCTGGATTTACTTTAGGATTTTAACAAATAAAACTGTTAAATCATGTCGGTGGAAAAGCGTCAAGTCAAACATACTTTTACTTTCCATTTGTTCTTATGTGGCACAAAGCAAAAGATGAGGGCCTTAATCCCATGGCTTGTGGTTTTGTGTTACTACCCATTCATCCTATACACAACCACTAAGATTTAGTGACAGGCACAAAACACTGTTAAAGCAAAGCCATTTCTCACCAGCTTCATATAAAATCTAGCCTTTATTGTCTCGTAAAAGAAAGAAACGTGTTGAACCAACAGCAGTGCTCACTGACATGCTCCAAGTTAGTTCCCCTGCAATGAAATCCTGTCGCGCCAAACACCAGAGCTCAGACCGGAGCGGGTTCACACTGGAGATGTTAAAAAAAATTCCTCCAAGAAAGGCTGCAGGATTTATTGCAGCATATCAAAAATGTATGCATGAAACTGTTTATTACCACTCTGTATTTATTAGACGGGTTTGGAATATAGTGGAGGAAGAAGAATGGGTAGATATCCATAAATGGGACAGGGAAAGCCGCCTTCAGTGTCACATCCTGTATTGTTCAGTGTTGCATAACTTAAGTGAAATGAAAAAGAAATAAATTACTTGCTTGACTGGCCACACATCGATGACTATCATTTTCCCCCTCAAATTGCATCCTGTTTTGAATGACGAGAAATGACTGCATGTGAACGGGGTAATGGTTTGATGCATTGAAATGCTAATTGATTTGTTGTTTTGTTTTGCAGGGAGCGAGTTTTCGGGGAACCCCTACAGTCACCCGCAGTACACAACCTACAACGACGCCTGGCGATTCAGTAACCCAGCATTACTAAGTGAGTAGAGAGTGACAAACTGGATTTATTGACCGTTCGCTAAGCCCCTCCCCCCGAGCAGCGATTGTCCAATTGTAGCCTTAGCAACCGTAACTAGGCACAGCATCTTTGGATTTCTCCACATGCTAAAGCAGTGTGCATGGGGCTGTAATAAGAGTGATACTTTAAGGAGTTTAGAGGGTGTTGTCTAATTTTTGACTTTCTAAAATCAAAAACAGAAGAGTGAAAGTATAAGGATAAAACTGTGTGTTTATCTGCTCTATCCTGAGCTGCAATTGTTGGCATGCCCTGCTAACAAGCTTACTACTTACAGTAGTAACTTCTAAAGCCAGGAGCACATCATTAAGTAATTACAGTATTATGTGAGGTCACAGGTTGCATTTAGAAAAAGAAGCCCTGTTGGAGCACCTTGGTAGCCGAACGGTTACAGCACATGCTATATAAATACGACGTACCGGGTTCAATTTCCGGCCTTTGGACCTTTGTTGCATGTCATACCTCTCTCTCTCCCTCCACTCTTTTCCAGTATGCCCCTTTGTTAGCGTTATGTTAGCCAAACACATCAGTTAACCTCCTTTGCGACAAGCTAGTATGACACGGGCTGACTTAGGTTTTCTAGTTTCATATGATACCAGTATCTTCACTATATCTTTACAACTCAGCCCGCTTCAATCGTAAAATCGCAACTAAGAGGGTGGGGCTAAGCGAACGGTCAATTAACCATAAACATTTTGAGTAAATCAGCTTTTCAGTCTGGAATAATGTGTAAAACAACAGCTTTTTAACAATTACACTAATAATGATGATACATTTTGTAAGTGGCATTTTGTTGTTGTTTCAAATGGTCCGTTCTTCTGTTAACTTTCAGGTTCCCCTTATTATTATAGTGCCGCATCGAGAGGCTCCGCCCCTCCAACTGCTGCCACTGCCTATGACCGTCACTAGTTACCATGGAAACCAAATCAACCTGCAGGACCATGGCCTTAGCCTCCATATTGCCCCGGTGTGAGCGGCATGGTCCACTGGACACTGAGCAACTGCGCATAAAATGTTCCCTGGCTCACACAATGAGAAACTTAACGTTCTT
Organism: Sebastes umbrosus; assembly: GCF_015220745.1. Taxonomy (NCBI): domain Eukaryota; kingdom Metazoa; phylum Chordata; class Actinopteri; order Perciformes; family Sebastidae; genus Sebastes; species Sebastes umbrosus. The sequence goes on along the minus strand of NC_051288.1, from coordinate 17,908,960 downwards.
TTGGAGGGGGGGAGGGTTCCAGATGACGTCTCTCCTCGCAGCTTTTTTGGACAATGAACGCCAAAAAAAAAAAAAATACAAGAAGATCAACAGAGACACTGAAAGTCCCTACACACACACACACACACACACACACACACACACACACACACACATACACAATGAAAACTGGCTAATTGCAGTAAAAAAAAGAAAAAAGAAAAAGACTAAAAATATGAGAATTTATTTTCCCCCTGTGGCAGCGTCACAGTTTCATCCCATCACGGATCAATACTGTACATTCCTTTTCTTGATGGCTCTCAGCAGGGACGCTGTCCGGAGCTTAAAATGTAGCAGCAGCCCTTTTTTTTTCCTGTTTCCATTCGTCTCCCACTCCGATTCAGACGGCAGCGCAGTGAGATCAGAGGAGATTAGCAGCAGCACATGCAGGCTGTGGCAGGCTAAACGTTGTTTTTATCCATCTCAACAGTCACCGACCAAACATCCAGCATGAGTAAATCGATCGCTTTTGATGCCATGAGAAGATTAGGACATGTTCTCTGTGATACACAATCAAGATGTAAAAATGAAAATGAAATAAATAAACATCCGTTTGAAAATAGAGGGAGCCATGACAATATATCACCATGGCTCGCTATTTGCAAGACTTCAAGAAACTAGTAAATATATTCTTAAAAATGATTTTTTTATTTCATTTTTATAATTCGTAAACTGCAGACTGCTTGGCTAGTTTTACTATTTCTTATTTGTCAGGATACAAATCATCAGGCAAAACCTTTTTTGTGTTTTTTTGTTAATTTTGCACTATGTTGGAGGGTTTGCAACACTGGAGCGTTATTATGCAGAAAAATGATGATGCATATTTGCTTTATTTCATGAAACTGACTGTAAGTCTCAGTCTGAAAAGGCACTTACAGCTTCACAGTTTTTTCCTGTTAATTCAAGGCTCATCGTGTCACCGCCTTGACGTGCACTACTATGTTCTCACAGCTTACGTTTTTATTTAAGTTGATTAAGTCTTTGGCATTCAACCACAGAAACAGGATATAACAGCCATCCCGAGTCAAAACCAGTATCATTTGTCTAGTTTGATGCCAGAAGCATAATTCACTCTGATTCTGACGACTCCAATAACGTCAAAAAGCAGGGCGACGATTTCAGCTAAATGCCTTAAACATGTTCCCTCCCAACTTCAGCTCCCTCACATGTTTCAGGCCAAGTTATTTCTTTGAATCACGCTGGAATGATGGTTTCTTCATCTGTCAAGTGAATGTATTTGCATTTGCCAAAGACTTAGTTCTCGTTACTGTTTATTTACAGGCCGCCTATATGCATCATGAGAGCAGTATTATTATTATTATTATTATTATTATTAGGAAAAACCCACGTTGTTCATGAGGAAAAGTATATGTATAAATTCTATGCAGTGCAGAGATGGTCATCATATGCATATTCAGCTGTAAACCTAAAGGTAGGTGGAGTTTATTTAATTGTTATGTTATTTACAAATTGTTCATTTTGTAGAAGGATTTTTTGTGTGTGATGTGAAGACACTTCTCTGTAAATACAGTAAGAAAAAATGTCTTTCATGTTCATGGGTATTATCACTTTCATTATGCTGGTCTCACTTGTACAATAATAAAAAGTGTCTGAAATCTTTTACGCAAAAGGGGCCGCATGGTGTTTCTGACTATCTGGAGTATAGAGTTGAAACAAGGTTATTTATGAAGGAAAATGTGCTGGTTTCAGCTTCTCAAGTGTGAGGATTTGCTGCTTAGGACAGTATTTTTGACTGTTGGTCGGACAAAAAAGCAACTAGAAGACGTCAGCTTATAAATTGCAATAGTTTTTCACTATTTTATGACATTTTATATTCTTAAGGAGTTTATTGAAAGAAATAATCAGCAGATTATGAAATGCAAAAACATTGATCAGCTTATCAAGCTTGATTTTAATTGATCTGTCAATAGTGATATTAAGTTAGGTTACAGGTAACCCTTTATTTAAACCCCTAGTATATAAACACTTAATAAATGGTATATAACACCAGCAGTGGAAAGTAACTAAGTACATTTACTCATGTATTTTCAGAGGGAGACAATGTACTTTTTACTCCACTACATTTATTTGATAATTAATGTTTCTAACATTTACAATAAAACAAAAAACAGTTTATAAAATATGAAGCATTATTATTAATACAGCTGCAACAATCAGTCAACTAATCGATTAGTCAATCGACAGAAAAATAATCGCCAATTTTTTCACGCAAAAATGGCAGAAAATGCTGTTTCAGCTTCTCAAATACGGAGATTTCCTGCTTTTCTCTGTTTTATATTATATCAAACTGAATATCTTTGGGATTCAGACAGAAAAAACAAGTCATTTAAAAGACATCACCTTGGACTTTGAGAAACTGGGATAGACAGCTTTAGAACAAATGATTAATCAATTAATCTAGAAAATAATCTTCAGATTAATCGATGATGAAAATCGTTAGTTGCGGCCCTAATTATTAAACTGTACCACAGTATATAAAGTAGCTAAAACTGGATTCACACTGACAAACTACAACATCCTAATGGTGCTAACACAAAAAAGGCATAATTATAATAAGAAAATTATTACCTTTATATTATCAATCACTCATTAACTGTTTATACACCCATTACAGACGCTTGATAGGAGAGGTTCAAGTTTTTTTAAGAAGAGGTTGGTATATGGCAGTGAGAAAACCCCATTTCAGGGTTAGACACTATTACGGTATGTGGTGTAGTAAATGAAAGATAAACACAACAAAATAAAAATAAAAACATGTCACAGTCACAGAGGCTATGCTTGAAATCTAAACAGACAATCCATCGATCTTTATAAAGGTCCAAAAAAGGTCTCAGGACGAAGTCCCATCTTCAGAACTACCTTTTTATCTATTGAGCATTGATTCATCGGATGCTATCTCTACCACATGGGCCAATTTTTCAAATCTGGAGCTTTAGCTGTTGTCCAATGCCTCAACATGATTCTCATGGTAACTGAAAATGCACATTTTGATATATCTGTTCCTCAGTAAACATAAAACAGGAGTCAAAAATAACCTCTGACCCAGAACAGTCACACAAATGTACATCCCATATACAAAGAAATATCCTGCTTCCATTCTGCACAAGTTATAATTATAGACAAACATTTCAAATGTCCTTATTATTGCTTACTACAGTAAAGTGTTTATATACTGCATATAAATGCTAAATAACGGGTTGAAAGTAAGTGTTACCATGTTAAATTTGATGTCTACAAATGTTGCCTGAGATGACAAATGACTTGATGGGTTAAAAAAAAGTTGAACTAAACAATGGCAGAATGACTTCAGGTACCTAATGAGACTATCTGGAGATAAATGTATTTATTTTTCAGGTATAAAGAGCACATGGTGGGCTACAGTGAGAATACCTCTAAATGTTTTCTCCACGATTCGGATCACTGAGCAGCACATAAAGTGTTTAACCTCTCCTCGCTTTGTAAAGCTGAATTAATTTTTCTAGCAGTGTGCCTGAATTCAATTTGTGCTAAGTTGCAGGGAGAGATTTATGCATGAAATCCCTCTTAGAGCTTATTTCACTCTTTCTTCGCTCCGTAATCCCTCCGCCGCTGCCGCCGCCTTGTATGACTTAGTTATATCATTATTGATTTACAACAAGTGGACACTGTCCTGATTAGCGCCGTGCGATTTGCAAAGGATTTGGGCTGCATCATGTACATTTGAAATGATGTCAGACAGAATGGGAATATATAATACAGTTGTTGAGCTTTTCGGTTGTTCATTTCTTGATCCATACACTACTTTCAATCTTGTTTTAATGGAAAAAAGTGAGTTTTTCTCCCTGGTCCCGCATGGATAGCAGTGATATGATATTAAATTAAAATATTACGACGTTTTTTGGGGTAGAATACTCCGTTTCCATCATTCTATCGTGCATTTTACTCCAAATTTCAACACTGTACAAAGAGAAAATAAGCTCCTCTAAAACATACTGAGCTGAGCTGTTTTTTGGTGCACTCTGATGCCTCTGGGTCCACGAGGAGAGACCCCCTTTTTGCTTTGTAATTCAATTTCTCTGCCTGTTGTTTATTTCATAGCTCCCCTGTGAAGCATCAAAAGCGGATGTTCTGTCAGCCCCTAACTGTCGTATATATGTTTGTCATTCACAGCCCTTGTTAAAGGAGGAGGAGGGGGGAGCTTGACTCTTTCCTCTCCCCAGCTGAGAATTCCCAGAAGCAGAATTATTCTATTTAGATGGAAACTTTTTTGTCACTTTCCTGTCTAAATTGGCATATCTGGCTCTCTCCTCCGAAACCAATAAACTGTGAACCTGGATGTATCTGTCAATCACACTCAAATTGACTGCAGCATGCCAGATGACAACAGCATCCTCTGGAATATAAATATATATGTTATTTACTGTATATATTTATATAAATATAAGAGCGGTGGGATGATCTGATCGGCTCTAAATCAGCACCTGTCACTGTCTTTGCTCATCAAACATTCAGTTTTATATATAAAAAAAGATGAAAGCACAAAAATGACATTGGTTGTCTCAGATAGACTGAATCTGAGTGTAAACTTACATATAAAATTGCGTATTTGATCTTAAAAAACTATAAAAACATAAAAAAAAAGACATTTGTACTCAGATGAAAAACTATTTCAGTAATCGAGTTAATGCACGGGTGCTGAAATCTTGATTTACTGCACATTTTATACATGAAACCAGCCGCTCTGCAGCTATGATTTCTCTTCTTTTTATGCTCAACTTTTTGCTCCGTATCTAACTGTGACGTTAATGTTATTACTCCTCACTGGATGAGCAGTAATTATCTTAATGTGCAGACCTCATTCTGTAGATTGCTCACGAGGAAGTCGAAATATTACGCCTCAAAAGTTGCACAACAACAGCAAAAAAAAAGTGTACATATGGGAGGATTTATGATCCGTTAAATACTGTTAAAAAGAAGCAGAAAAGAAACAGGTTGGAGCTCCACATGTGGTAGGATGTGTTGTAAAATAAAGTTCTGACTGCAATAAGAAACCGCTTCTATTTCAGGTATTACAGTATAACAGTGAACCTCATCATGCGTAACTTCAAACCACAGTGTCAGATCTAACTGTTGACCTTTTCCGAGGCGCTCCGCACTAATACACGCTGACTGAACGCTCTCCTCTGTGCGATTTGTACGGCGGTTCTATGAATATGCCGCAGCAACTGAATTATAATTTGGTTACTGGTGTGTCAAATGTACAATAAATCCTCAGGATGTTATCATTTGCAGTGACACACCAAGACGAGTGGAGGGGTGTGTGTGTGTGTGTGTGTGTGGAGAAAATATGAAAATGCATTTCACGTCTTTATATCTGAGAGTAGTGGTTTGGACGTTGTGAAAAGAGGGAATGGATCTGCTGCTTTATGTGCTGTATCTAATTGGATATGGCAATATATAATACGATTCTCCAGTATCCATCAATTCCTGTGTTAGACCTGTTTGTATGGCCGTGTCACTGGGGCAGCCTAGCCTGTTATGATGCCTGAGCGGCAATTATGAGGTAATTTTTGACTCTTGCTGTGCGAGGCCATCCAGAGGATACTTGAGGGGAGGTTCCTAATGAGTGAGCATTGATTGATTGGACGTAATAAGTGCGCCGACTGAAAGCGAGTGTGAGAAAGAAGAAAAAAAAAAAAAAAAAAAAAAAAGGTGGGGGGGACAGTGGGGTTTGGATGACTGGATATTTCCAAATGAAGCAAATGACCGGCGATTAGATTTGTTAGCGTATAGGTGAGCGCCACACCTCTGCCAAAACCGGGGCTGGCTCAGCCCAGCGCCAAACCTCATTTACCCTTCACCAGTAAATAATTACCCTAATGGCTATTGTGTGATACATGATGCAATTAAAGCCTAATGCAATGCGCCTCTCTTAGTGAACGTGTCAGGTCCAACATAACAGGCGCCGGTGGTCCCGGGCAAAACGGGGCAGTTGCTACCTGACTGGCCAGTAATGAGGATATCCTCCAAAGCAGACAGAAGAGCTCCCTAATCAGCTGGATCCGTCAGCCGGGCGTGTTTGTTTGGGGGAGCTGGGAAATATTCAGAGAGAAGCAGAATTTGATGCAGGCTATTTCTGTTAGCAGAAGAGGGAATAATAGAAGCGGGTAGAAGAGAGGGCAGAATCATCAACCCCCATCCTTCCCACCCCCCCCTATAACCCTAGCTTCTCCTGCAGCTCCCCTCACCCTCGCCGCCTCCCCCACCACCACCACCACACTCCCAACACCCCAGTCACTGTCAGGCCAAACACATGATGAATTGCCCTGTCAACAGAATTCATTCAGGGACCAATTAATTCAGCAGAAATGAACTAGAGCCATCAGTCGCTGAAAAACTCAGAGCAAAGAGAGCAAAGTAGCTCTCTTTGGAAGGAAGAGAGACAGTGTGTGTGTGAGAGAGGGAGAATGAGAGAGAGGGTGCCAGGGGAGTGCAGTGGAAGTTAGCCTGACAGGAATTGGTCATTTAATGCTTTAGCGCACTGGAGACAGCCCCTGTCATAGAGGAAGCCATGACAGGACTCCCCTGGTACTTTATTTATTAATTATCCAGAGCAGCAAGGGGCATTTAACTGTCTCACTCCAGGCCTGTCAACTCGACTTCTTGTCATTTCCTCTCCATAAACAGGTCCTTTAGAAACAAACCCCCGAATCAAAGCAGGAGGAAATGTAATTATTCACGGAGCAGACAAATATTTGTGTTGTGACGGCTGAAAAAAAAAAAAATCAATTGTCATGCTCAGGGTTGTTCAGAAGTGTTTGAAAATTTGAACACTAGATTGTCGTGGAGGAAACAATATCCGGGCTCGTGTTATGTCAGCTGATCAGCTGTCAACAGTGAAAGGGGAGTCAGGTCACTCTTATGACCTCTTCACACCAAAACAACACAAACATAAACACCCCTCTAAGAATGCATACACCTGTTGGAAAAAAATGCATCTAATATAATGTTTTTTTTAAATCTTCTTGTGGTGCATGCTTATGTATAAGTTCTGAGAAGTTCAGTCAAAGGGTGAGGCCTGGAGAGGTAAGACCAGCCAGAGCGAGGCCATTTTTATGTGCACCGTTACCATTGCAACTGTGGAAAAGACTATGTAGAATTTCACAATAAAAGAAAAGATTTGAGAAACTTATGACAAATAATGTCGACTTTATGTAGCAGAATTGAGTTATTTCGTATTTCCCACCTATGCGATCAACTCACGACCCTTTAGAATAACCTTCTGACCCCTTGTGAGGGCCCCGACCCCCATGATGGGAACCACTGATCTAATGTAAATTTTCTGATTTACGAAACACGACCAAAAATGGCACATTTAAATCTAATGTTAAAGCAAAACATACCAGCTGCTTAGATTTTAACCCATTCACAATGTTGGTGAGTTATATGCTATACTACTTTGTGAGTTTTTACAAGTATCTTATGAATAGCCTTTCCATTGCAAAGAGTACTAGAATATTATACTCAAGTAAAAGTAGATAGATAGATAGATAGATAGATAGATAGATAGATAGATAGTAACTTTATTGATCCCGAGGGAAATTCAAGTTTCCAGCATCACAGTTCCATAGTGCAAAACATGTTAGTAATTAGCAGGAAAAAAGTTAGTAGTGCAAAGTACAAAGAAAATTGTTAAAACTGAATATAGTGCAGGGTAACAGCTGTGATACACGACTATTAAAAAAGTGAATATAGTGCAGAAGAGACTGTTTAAAATGAGTATAGTGCAGGGTAACTCCAGTAGCTTAGTCTATGAAAGTGCACTGTGTGCATTATTATCTGTCCTGCAGACTGTATTGTTACTTTAAATTATTTTTACTCAAGTACAAGTAAAGTTATTTCTGCAAAAAATTTACTTAGACAAAAGTGAAAAGTAGGACAGTTAAAATATACTCTGAGTAAACATTTTCAAAAAGGGAAAGTGGGTAGAGGAAGGGTAAATAAAACAATAGCTTTGGTCCAAGTTTACTTCCTGTCAGCATTTACAAATATTGCAACCAACAAAGAGGCCCAATTATAATATTTATGTTGTCAAGTTTGAACATTTCTATTAAAGTAAACAAACATATTTAGGCTACTTATCACACTATAGAGCCCTATGTCCAAACAAACAACACATTCATTTTATATAGAGACACACAGTCCTTGCATTCAACTGATTATCAATCAGTATTAGTGCGCACAACGTTGCCTAGCAACATCGCCTAGCAACATCGCCTGGCAACGTCGCCATCCTCCTCTGAAGAGAGTTAAAGTTAGCTAGCATATTACATGACAACGACTTTGTTGTTGTACTCACCTGTGAACTGAACTGCGCTCCTCAAAAGTGTTCAAACATGTGGAACATAAAGTCCTCACACACCACAGTGAAGTTAAAAGTTCCTAACTGAACGCAAAAATCAGCTAGAGATCCGCCATGAGCATTTTCAGCATGTTAGCACTGGGATGTTAGCATGTTAGCCACACCCAGAATGCACCTGTGTTCATTCTTCTTCTTCTTTGATGAATTTATGACTGTTGCATTACCACCAACAACTGGTCTGGAGGGTGGATCAGGATTCTCATTCACTAAATTTACTACTAAAGAATAATTAAATTAAATTTAAAAAAAATAAAGAAATAGGGAAAAAAATAAAATAAAAAAATTATATATATTATGTATAATATATTCTCCATCTATATTGAGTAACTTAGCTGCTGGCCAGGTGATGTATTAAATCACTGCTTAGGAAGGTGATAATCTGACTGAATTGTACACTGATTATTTTTTTTAATTGATTATATGTGTTTTTGTATGTGTAAATACTGCGTGTGCGTATATGTATGTATATATGTATATGGTATATATATGTACATATCAATAGATTTTATTTAATTTTATTGTTTTTAATTTTATTTTTTTACTTGTGTATATTCTTTTTGCTTATTTATCTATTTTTTGTATATAATGTGTTTTTCCTGTATCTATACTGACTTATTTTATATTAATATTAGGTCTGTTAAGTTTCTTTGTACCGAGAATGTTATTATTGGGGACGTTTGTGAATGTTTGTTCTGTTGTTTCAAAATGAACAAAAAAACAATAAAATACATTTTGTTTTTTTTAAACTATGCCGAGGTACAATAACACTAACCATAACCCATAATGACATAGTTCTTGCATTGTTTTTCCTCTGTAATGGATGCGACTTGAAACATACCAAAGTACAATAGGCTACTTGAAATAAAAAATACTAATGTACAAGTCAAATTACTGATTTTTAAGATGACTAAAAAAAAAGTAAAGGTAATTACTCTTACTTGTTACTTCCACCCCTGCCTTTCAGTAAAGGGACAAATCCCAAATCGTAACAACCCAACAATGCAGCAAGGGTGAACTAATGGTGTTGTAAAGTGGACTGACAACATTAGGCCAGATGATGAGCTTAATATGAAATATACTGATCTATTTGGACAACACATATTTTTCAGGGTAATACCCAGGTTTTTTTTTATTTGTGAGAAAGATGTTAAATAGTTTGTAATTGTAGAGTGTTTTTGGCCTGAATGGAATAAAAGTGGTAAAAATTGAACATTACATCATTGTACAGCATGTATGCCTCTTGTATTTTCTTTATTATGCTGTATTTTCACCTCAACCAAGGGACTCATCGTCGACTCATCATTAAAATCCCCCCCACACACCTCACTGCTCATCAGCCCTTTACTTTTCTAATGATTTCCCTTCTTTTACATTGTCTCCTTTAGAGTCACAAACCATTGACCTCTTAACTACAAGCTGATTCTAATGATCTGTAGATTAAGGCTTATTGTACTCTTGCATCAAAAGTAAGTCACTCATGAAAGATAATCTGTGGAATGAATGAATGACTGACCAAGCTGATACAGGACAGTGCTTCCTTTCTAAATGTGGAGCAAAAGACACCTATGTAACACAATAAAAAATAATAAGGATGTCTACAGAGGGTAACAGTGCAACTGTTGTCTTCCTCCAGTTGATACGGTTCTGTTTTCTCTGCTGGAAACTCAATGAGTCTGTGGTTGACCTATTCAGTCAAAGGTTTGATCTTTCCCCATTGTGTCGTGTCGATCAGGTGGTAAATATTTGATGAAACCTTTTCTTTCGCACATCAAGCATCCCGGTGTAACAGGAGGATGAAGTGGCAGCTGGGAAGCTGCTTATGCCGTCAGGTATTCCTTACCAAGATGACACAACAGCCCACAGCAAAACAACAACTTCACCTGCCCTATGAAGCACTTTTATGAAAAGGAACGTACATAGAAACTTGTTTAATTATTTCTCATCCGATCCTCCCTTCATGTGGGAATTACAATACTTTAAATAAACACCTTGTAGTGAGTTGATCATCTAAAAAGTGTGTTAAATCCACACGGTAACCCCAAACTGAGCACCAGCACCTTGGAGCTCTGCAACTTTGAAACAAAGGCGATGAAATCCAGAGGAAGCCAGAAATAAGGAGAAGTGCTGCAGTATATAATTAATTAAATGAGACTAATTAGGAACATGAGAGCAGGTGCCAGGCTATGGGCTGACAGCACAGACAGCCAGACAACAGGAAAGGAAAAAAAAAAAACTATGGGTAAGGGGTGTAACGTGACAAGAGGAGGGACAAAGCAACTTTCTGTGTTTTGTCACATGAAACCTCCAAGGAATATATATGTGACAGAAACCGTAGACCCAGACGCCATGGGGGTCTTTCCCTTTGTTTAAGACAGATTTTCATTTCGCCAATTTGAGGTTGATGTAAGCAAGAGATTTTCCTCCTCATTATTTCCGCGCGTGGATTGAAAAAAAAAAACTGTACGACTGAGGAACTATATGAACATGTGCAGTAGCTCACCAGAGACAGCATAGAGATGTCATACATTTAGAAATACTATGCATATAAATGGTAGCGCAGGGCTTAGAGCCTCTGGTGTAATAAAGAATTATAGATCCTACAGAACTCAATGTTATTTTTCATCATTTTTAGGTGATAAAAGTAATTTCAGCTCACTAGTTCCTGTTCCACAGTAATATCAGGGCCCCTAACATCACAGTTATTGATATGAAGCATTCTGTTACATTGATAGTGTATAAAAAATAGAAGAAACCCTGTATTTCTGCCATAAAAAGCACCTCTCCTCCTCTTTTTCTTGCGGTTCCCATGGAAAGTCCAGCTAGTGCAGCCAGAGACGCTCAGAAGGGGCATCAGCCTATTTTATCACAATTTGCTCGCTAACCAGTTACAAATGTGGCATGTGATGACAATAATGAGGCTTGATGTCACTTAGCCTTTGGGCCGTGTGTGTGGAATAGCAAAGCAGGATGTCAGGGTGCTGCAGGTCCTCCACTCTGGCACACTGAGAGGCCTCCTGCTCACGAGGTGACAGACACCATGGTTAGAGAGAGAGCCGCCTCTCTAACAGCATTATAAATTACTGTAGATCCTATTTGTGTCAGTGGAGGCAAGTGAGGGGAAAATTCAACATCAGCCTATTTATTCATTTACTTATTTCCCCGGCTCGGGCAGGCTCAGTGCTGCCGGAGAGAGGAGCTCTGCAGAGCCACTCTGCCTCAGAACAAATGCTGTGTGTTTACAGGGACACATGGGCTTTTTCTTTTAGAGGCACTGGTGATATCAGAGTCAATCAGGCCAGAAAAGGGAAAGCATTACAGTACAGCTGATTTTTCTTCTCCCTAATCTGGATGCAGCCTGAATTTCTAAACAACCATGAAGTGTAAATAAACCTGCAAGCGTAGACAGCATGTCTCACATGTCTTTTGAAATGTATTTATTTATTTAAATCTGTATAACATGACAAAATTGATGTGGGAATGTGTGTTATGTGTAGGTTGTTTTATGACAGAATAAAACCAAACCAAATCCAATAGGTTATATCTCCAAAATTACCCATATGACCATCACAAAAACTATTCATATGGCCGTTTTCTGATCTGTCACCTCTGTAGTTAAAGGAACAGTGTGTAACATTTCGGGGCATCTATTGGCAAAAATGGAATATAATATTCCTAATAATGTTTTCATTAGTGTATAATCACCTGAAACAAAGAATCGTTGTATTTTCGTTGGCTTAGAATGAGCCCTTCATATCTACATAGGGATCGGGTCCTCTTCATGGAGTCCGCCATGTTTCTACAGTAGCCCAGAGCAGACAAACCAAACTCTGGCTCTAGAGAGAGCCTTTCACATTTTCACATTACCTGAAGGCCACCATAGTTCTCCGAAACGCTTGTGAAATTGCAGTAACCTGAGCCACAGAGTGCAAAACCGTGGTAGTGCCAGCCGTAGTCTGATATCAGTTGCTCCTAAAGTAGTGTTATTATGGTAAGGAGGCAAACAGCATTACCACGGTTTTGTACTCTGCGGCTCAAGTTACTGCAGTCTCGTAAAGAGAGGAGTGAGCGTAGGGGTACTGAGTTGGTTGCGATCTGCAACCACACCACTAGATGCCGCCAAATGCTACACACTGTACCTTTATGTTTAGGCAACTAAAACTCGGTTAAGAATAGTGAGAGATCATTATGAAAATTAACTAATGACTAATAATTAAACTTAATAAACCCGACAGATGCTGGTGGTAATTCTTTATTTAACCAGGAAAGCCTCATTGAAATTAAAAATCCTTTTTTCAATAGTACCCGGGCCAAGACGGGCAATAACAATGAGTTACAGACTAACAAAAACAGACGACACAAAATATGTCAAAAGTGGAACCTCAAAGGTATTGTTTGTAATATTTGGTGGCATCTAGTGGTGTGGTTGCAGATTGCAACCAACTGAGTACCCCCGTCCCCCTCACTCCTTCCTTTCCAAGACTGCGGTAATCTGAGCAATCGAGTGCAAAACCGTGGTAACGCCGTTAAGCCAGTGTTTGGTTTTTCTGTTCTGGGCTACTGTAGAAACATGGCGGAGCAACATGGCGGACTCTGTGAAGAGGACCCGCTCTCTATATAGTTATGAAGGGCTCATTCTAAGCTAACGAAAACACAACAATTCTTAGTTTCAGGAGATTAAACACTAATGAAAACATAGTTATGATTATTATATTCCATTTCTGCCAAAAGATCCCCATAAATGTTACACACTGTTCCTTTAAGAGCAGTCTAAAACCAACAAATAAAAACAATAAGAACAAGAAATTAATGATATAATATAAGCATGTGCAGATTCTAATAGTCACCAAAGCATTGACAGTCAAAATGTGTCTTAGAAAGACTTGAGTGATTTTTTGAGCTGACGCTGCATGCTCAGTGAACGGGCTCACCTGACTAAACATTCAAAACAAGAATGTTAACAGTTCTTACTTTACGTAATCAATAACAAGTGACAGAGAATGGATTCAGAAAAGAAAGTCATTTCCCAGCTAACAACGCCACAAGTGATTTAAAGGGACAAAGTGACCGCGGCTCGATATGTTTTTGCGTGCACCTGTTAATTCACCCAAAAAAGAAAGAAGCTAATACAGAAAAAGAGATGGAGCTTTGGTTTAATTATCAAGGGATGGCTTGGACTGTGCATCATCATTAGTTTGACTAAATAGCGTCGGTCAGTGACTCAAGTAGTGGTAAATGGCACAATTAGCAGGCTGAGCAGGGAGAGGTATATTCAATTTGAAAGCCTTCTTTCTTAATCCATCTCCTGTGATCATGAGAAATGCTGAGCTATGGGCTTTTACGCTCAATGACATTAATCAGGTTAATTCCAAGTAAAATGTCAACATTGTAATCAAGAACTAGCACACTCCAGCAAAACGTAAATGTCTATGGACGCTAAATTTAAATGTCCAACAGCTTTTTATCTCCCCCATCTCCATCTTAATGTCTTTCTGCAGAGATTCCTCTGTTAGCACGTTGGCACATTCCCTCTTCAGCTGGGCATATTTGATTAACAGCTAAGGAAAAAAAAGCGGCACAGATTAGTTTGAAAGCTACGTAGCAACCGGCAACAATGAATAGCTTAAGTACAGACACCAGGGAGGTGTTGACATGCTTCCTTAACATGAATCTGTTGTTCCTTGTTCTACTCCCAGTGCCCCAGTGCTTAATCCCTCGGTGCACTTGCTCCGTAACCCCAGCAGGTGCAGTGGGAATCTATAAACACAGCTGGTGCGTCTCAGCGTCGAAAACTCTCAGATCTACCCTCACCTCGCACCTCACCCCACCGAAGAACCCCCAGTTTACCCTGAATACCATGCATAACCCACATTCATGATGCTGGCTGATTCTTTTATCAGCGCTGAGTTCATGTCAACTAATTACAAGTACTCAGTGTTTCCGTCAGGAGTTTTAGAAAATCTGTCAGGGTGGAAAAGCCACTGGAACAGCTTATAGACCATTATGGGACACTGAAACTCTCTGAATTAATTACATTCTTCTCTGGTTTGCACCTTTTAAGAGCAATAACACATATGGACTGTTTGAGGGAGCTGATGCATTATGATTTTATGCAACAGATACATTTATAAAAGCATAATAAAAATAATTCCAACATGCGTCAAACGTTAAGATAAATCTTTTGCAGATTCTATATTGTTGTTATGTGGCAGTGCTTAAGTTATTGGCACTGACTGACTCGGACAAGGCTGATGTCAGTATCTGATAAATGGCAAATTTCATATTTTTTCATACCACGAAGGAATGTTGGTTTAAATGAAGATTACAAAGGTCAAGTTTAAGACCAATTCTGGTTGAGTTCAACTCAAGCTCTGCATAAAGCGGTTCGAAAATGTCCGGTTTAAGACCACGATCAAGACTATGTACTTGTCTCTGCCATATGTAAAAGATAAAATTAAAGGGAATTCATTATGGATTAAAATAAATATGGAACCAGTTGCATTAGTTCTTGCTCTAACTTTCAACAACCAAATAGTTGAACAAGTCCTCATACCTAAATGACAATTGTTTGTCAAAATGATCCATATGAGCGTTTCCAAAATGTTTCATATGAGAGCTTTCTGGATACGGTTATGGTTTGGTTAAATTCAGGCAATTAAAGTTATAATCCTTGATTTATTGTGGTTAAGAACGTCTTCATAATACGATGAGTTCCGTTAAAAATTACACATGTGTAATTACAGCCATGATGAAAATATATTGTCTTCTTTATAAACCCAGGTAGCTATACTTTTACATATGCAATTATGTTTCCTCTTCAAAATGCCCTGGACCGTCTGTTCCACTCTTTCAGATTATATCATTACACAACAAACTTTATATGCACATATGCACAATTGCATATTGTCCAGTGCGTGCATGCAACATTTCCCGTGAATACAGACTGTGAATACATTTAATGGCAGTGGCAGCATAAATAGTATTAAATATTGGGTTTGATATGACAAGTAAGGGATAATGTACAGCTAGCAAGACCCCTCAGCTTCGCATCGGGGTTCCGCATCGCCCTGAAGGGGTTTATTTCACAACAATGACCCGCTAGCTGTACATTATCCCACTTATTGCACAGCTACTTCCTTAAGAAATCAATAATTTGACACAAAAACTGTCCGCAAGAGTCTGACATCAGATCAGCATCCATAGCAACAGTCTGCTATAACGAAATAAAATGCTCTGAGTGTCTAATGTAGTATTATTTCTAATTCAGTATTCAACAAAACTGTGTAATGAATAATTATAACTTATATCAACTTTAAACTTGTAAGCTTAGGGAATGATCATGGTCATTAAAAATATCCTGTACATTCATCCAGCTCGGCCTTCTCCCTGAGAGATTTGTGGAGCTATAACAACATTCAACTCAACTATGCAGTCTAAAAAAAAGTTAAGTATATTGGAGAAGTTAAGACTGAGACCAGAAAATAAAACTTTATAATGTGTTCATTAATGCTGTCCAATGCATCTGCTTTGTATTTATGTACAGCCATGTCACCCGCTGCCTCTTGTTTTTTCTAGAAGGCTGATGACTCCGGGTATTGGTTGTCTCATTCGCTCTGATTTAATGTTCTACTTGGCTTTGCATTTTAACTCGTTAAAGTGTCGTAGTCTATACCTGCCCGGGACCGTTAGTCCTGATTGCTTAGGAAATTCACCGCTGCCTGCCTGTAATGAGAGTGGACAGAGGTTAGAACAGCTCAATAGAAGAGATAACCAGTCTTTGATCCAAACAGCCATGCAGAACATACAGGCAATACCATCAGAAAATGTACTGTCAGGAAATTTTGGATTTTAAATTACACCTGATTAACCTAAAGGGAAGTGGAGGAAGAGTTTGGTGGACTTGGACATGCTGAAAAGAAACGTGGACACATACCGGTCAATGTTCCTGAAGACTAAAACGTATGGACAAAGAAAGAATTCATTCTACAACACATACAGTTTAAAAATAAAATGCAAGCTCTCGGTGATGAGGGATTTTATTTCATGCACCTGTCATTCACTTCCATCTCAAGCGCTGCTTGCAGAAGTGTGAGAACAGCCCTTGCTGATCAAGATCAGTGAACAGTCTCATGTCTGCAGATGTCTGCTGCGTTATTATCAGAAAACAGCTACACATCAGGCTGCTGCCATGAAACATGCATCCTAGAGAGGTTTGATTCAGTCAAACACAAATTTGAATACTCACTTCTTTACTGCAAAACTATATTGATACTGCAGCTATTGTTCATGTTTGATGTTTCATGACATTTTTGTGGAAACTAAGTTTGACTAACATTTGAGGGCCAGTGTTGCTACGAATTAGCAGTCTACTGTATCCTGTTCTTGTGTCTTTTCCGGAGCTTGTTATCACAAAGTTGGCTGTTGGAGAGAACTGCTAGTTTACTTTTTCTTTCATTTAAAAATTAAATGTGTCTCTTAGCAATAAACCTGTATAACTCTCTCAGTATAAACTGGGGTAATAAGGTCATAATTAAAAAGAGGAAAGTGATTCTTCTTCTCTATCAGATAAAGTATTTCCCAGTAGACTGGCATGAAAAACATATCTGTTGATGAGATAACCTCCTTTAATTAATATTTTTTTCCTTTAATCAGGATTATGTTTTGACAAATCTCCTTGTCTGACTTTTATTAAAACTGTAAATTGATAGTAAAACATTGTCTCAAATCCCTCGGCTCTTGAATATTCACGAGGGTCAACTAAAGAGTTGCCACCGTAGCCACAATCTGACTGTGCCATCCAAAACACCTGAGGGGGGAAATGATTTCCTCATCGCCGGGATAATGGTGTTCATTTCTGTTAATCTATGGTCCAGTGTTTTCCAATTTGGAGGGTGTATCCTCACTCTCCACTGTCTATTATGCTCCAGGGCCAGGGAGAGGCCACTCTCTCCCCATCTTGGTGGCACTTGAATTAAATGGAAGCCACTTGATTGCTGGGAAGCACACGGCTAAGCGATAAAGCAATTAAGACAGTCCAATTCTTAGCCAAAGGACGGGGCAGCTATACAGCTCAGGAGAGAATTAATTTGTATATAATGATATCCTCTAGTCTTTTTATTCACATTTTTGTTTCATGGCTCTTTTGGGCTCTTTTGTGTGGTAAGCACACCCCTCTCTTGGGTTGTCACAGAGATGAAAACAAATCTGTGGTTAATAGGTCCTCGGTGGACAGAAGAGGTCTATTAGAGAGTTGTTTAGGAATGAATGGGCGGACTGGCTGAAGAGACCAGGAGAAAGGATGGAGACACTGAGTGGACGAACTGCTGCAGGTTGATTCCTACTTAGATTCATTTAATTCAAATAATCACATCATTCAAAGTGTTTTTAAGCATATTCTGAAGGAGGTAGGGTTGTTTAAATGCTCTGAATGCATGAAATCCCTTTCATGTTTATTGTGGTAGAAGCAATCTAAGAGACGGGTATCTCAATACCTCACAGGGGTGGGAATCACCAGAGGCCCCATGACACGATATTATCACGATAAAGTGTTATTGCGAGGGCTGTCAAAATGAACGCTATAATAACGCGTTAACGCAAATTTGTTTTAATACCACTAATTTCTTTAACGCATTAACGCAACTTGCAGGTTTTAGGTTTAAAAGCTGGAGTCAAGATACAAGAAAACGTAGGAATACATTGGTACCAATTATGTCATACTAGCTTGTCAGGAAAAGCTGTCATGGCCATTTTCAAAGGAGTACCTTGACCTCTGACCTCAATATGTGAATGGGTTCTATGGGTACCCACGAGTCTCCTCTTTACAGACATGCCTACTTTATGATAATCACATGCAGTTTGGGGCAAGTCATAGTCAAGTCAGCACACTGACACACTGACAGCTGTTGTTGCCTGTTGGGCTGCAGTTTGACATGTTATGATTTGAGCATATTTTCATTTAATGCAGTACCTGTGAGGGTTTCTGGACAATATTTGTCATTGTCTTGTGTTGTTAATTGATTTCCAATAATACATATATACATACATTTACATAAAGCAGTATATTTGCTCACTCCCATGTTGATAAGAGTATTAAATACTTGACAAATCTCCGTTTAAGGTACATTTTGAATAGATAAAATATGTGCAATTAACTTATGATTATTGCAATTAAATATTTTAATTGATTGACAGTCCTAATTGCAATATATTGTGATAAATGCGATTTATTACCTTTTTTCAACTGCAAATTATGATGCGATAATATGCTTTTGATTTTTCCCTCCACCCCTAAAACCATAGCAAATAAAACTAAAACTACATTGTGATACTACTGTGAAAAAAAGTTTTTTTTTGTAATCTGGGTCAATTTAACTTAATTCACTTGGTTGTAACCAATTAGATGCACAATGATGTAACTATATTCCAGAAAAGGAAAGAGATCAAAGAGTGATAATCATTTTCTAATCACGAGTGTGATGGCTTATAGACACTAAATGTTTGAGAGCAAACAATTTTCTCTCCAGCTGGCCTCTTTATAGATCATGAAAATATACTACTTAAATCAATGGGAGACATCCCACACACAATGGCAGCCCTGCTGTTCAATGATGGCTTTTGTATTGGGGATAATCTGCTCAGGTCATCAATCATGTCACGCATCCTCCACTCTGAAAGAAAAAAAAACACAGGCTGATGTAATGGATTGAAACATATAAAACAACTCCCTTCTTCTACTGTTCACAAAAAGAAAGATGTGTGTAAAGAATATATATGTTTAGCGCCGTACAAGAGGAATCCTTTACGCTAAACGCCAAGGGAGTCAATAAGGCAAATTGTTCCAAATTCACTGTCAGGCATGTGGCGAGACAGACACTTTCACAGCAAAAGACTCCCTAGTTGAGCTGGGAATGTACAATTGACCCTGTCTGCCTTTTCAAAATGGTGCAACATTATAACCTGGGGGAATGTGTTGTCATCCAAATGAGATAAGTTTATTTTCTGCGATGTAGCATTTGTTCCATCAGGCAGGGAGGCTATAAAGCTCGAAGGATCAGCAGGGAGTCGAGCTCGGCACATGTGGCGCGAACGAGGAGCCCGACGAAAAAGGCTTGGCCACCGCCCAAATCTCTGCCTCTGCCGTCTGTGCGGGCCCAGCCTTGGAAAGCAGGAGGCCACAATATTGTGGAACAAATTTCCTCTAATCTGAGCGTGCTGGTCCGGGGCTCCGGTGGGAAGGCTGCTCTCCAGTGCCCTCCCCGCCTGTCCCACAGATCAGCCCAGTTTACCCTTCACAGTGCCAACACACCGCAAGACGGATGGGGTGTCGGCGGGGGGGGTTAGAGCTGTCGGGATCCCGGCCCTTTCGAGGACCGCTCATGTGTGCTCTCAGCAGGCCAGCGCTTTGCCCTGGAGAAAGGAGCTGAGTGGAGAAGAGCTGGCACGGGATTGGTCATCTCCCACCTGCATCCTCACTGCCAACAACTTTCACAACTTTAAAGCATGTCACTGTTAGACGGAGAGGAATAAAATAACATAAAACCTGAGCTGATGTTTGGTTTGCTTCCATTTTAACCAAGATGACAGGAAACAAATCGTGTAAACTGTCCATTTTCAGAATAAAAACCACAAGTAAGAACATATATTTCCAACTGGAAAGATCCCACACAGCTAAGCGAGGACCCTCCCGTTGTCAAGGACTACATTTAGATTAAATGTGGTGCCATAAGCGCCACCGATGGAGACGGGTCACGTGCTCTGCCGGGGACTGTATCCATCAGCTTCCAGTCATTTTACAGCAGCATGCAAGGCTCCTCGGCTCAGGATTGATCGAGACAGGAAAGGAGTGGGAGTGATGAAATGTATAGCAGATAATTATTTATGGTGGCGATGCTACGGAGCTCCTCCAGCACTTTTTTTCAGGGTAGCTTCTCAGGGAAATAAACAATGTTTATACCACAAGTTTGGGTGTTAAGACTTTAAATGGACAGCTTTAATATGAACACTTGTTTTGTGACTCGTGGTTGAAGGCTTATTCTTGCTTTTGGGACGAGTGATGACGGGATCATCATGACATTACAACAAGGTTTAAAGGTGTTTAAAATTAAAGCCCTCACATAAAATCTTTCGAATTGAGGAATTGGAGAGACTTTTTGTATTTCATCCGTCATCCTGCTGGTGTAATATGCATTAACAATAAAATATTTCTCCTCATAAACTTTTATTAGACTTCATGCTATGTTTACAACTTCTGAGGAAGAAAGTTCCTGACACCATGCAGGTAAGATGTCAAAATCATACATATCCCTCCTGCAGTTATCAACAGGAGTTGGATGAACATTTTTTTTTGCAAGTCAGCAGTTCATATTTACAGAACAAGAGACATGATGTGAAGGCAGCAACTGAGTACTAATAACCATATACATAATATTCATGAGGTGAAATCAGCGTGATTGTCACTGGCACATTATTAAGGATGTCAGCCTTAGCCCCATTGGATTGTGCTAGAGTGCAGCTCCCTTCAAAATCACTGACACTTATCAGATATACAACATGAGGCGATGCATCCCAGTTTCACAGAACATGGCAACCAGTTATAATCTATGTATAAAAGATGGACGCACACAAGTTTGTTTGGTTGGTCTTTTTTGTTTGGTTGGTTGTTAGTGTATTCATGAATATACTATGTGCCTATATCAATGCATATGCATTTACTGTATTTGTGTGCATATGGATGTATGTATAATAATATATTGCATTGTTTGCATATACTGATGTATCTAACATGTGATTGTGTTTGGACTCTGTTGGAGTTGGGTATAAAATATTCAAACGTAAGTTACAGTATAAAAAGACAATATACTTCTTGGCTTTTTTAGCTGTAAATAACAATACAAATCTTTATACTAAAATAAAATGTGTCATATAACAAAGGTTATTGTCTTCCACATTATGTAAAATCAGTATAATGTGCATATGTGCATAAAATGTGCATATGTATTGTTATAAATGTGAATCAGCTTGTACAGGATTTGAATCCTGCACAGGAAAGACGGACTCCGACAGTAACAATGCAACGTACCAGAGAGGCAACATTATATGAACATATAAATACACTGAATGGCTATTACTGAACATCAGAGCCAGCTTAAGCATAGGCGGTATAGGCGGTATAGGCGGTATAGGCGGTATAGGCGGTATAGGCGGTATAGGCGGTATAGGCGGTATAGGCGGTATAGGCGGTATAGGCGGTATAGGCGGTATAGGCGGTATAGGCGGTATAGGCGGTATAGGCGGGTATAGGCGGGAAGAAAAGAAAAATGTATGACTTTTACTATTTTTTACTAACACTAATTTAATACTATTATTTAAAAAAAACCATAACAACATAACTATGTAAATAGGCCCTATTTTCTGGGTTGGCCGCAGTTGTTAGGGAAAGTTAGAAAGACTATTCAGGTGTTTGGGAAATAACCTCTATAATTTCGATAAATACACTTTTTCTTTTAAGTGGGATCTGCATATTAATCTCAAAGATATAAAGCTAAAGCAGTTTCTGTGTGAGTATGAACACAATGATTGGCGGTGGAATTGGATACGATGCAAGGGGCACCAGCTAAAATCTTGCCTTTAGGGCACCAAATTGGGCCGGCTCTGATGAACATGAATGGTATCAAAAAAAGGATTACAACTTTTGGTATAACAGCAACTCTCCTAATAGAATAGATTCATCTTACCAATAAACAGCATGCGCTTAGTATTTCATTCCTATCATGGTTATTTAAAAATGAGGAAGACTGTTAAGCGAGCAATTTCTCAGTCTCCATCTCTAGCCAGCCTACTGGAGCCCATTCTAGGAAATTTTCCAGCTGCAAAGCCGAGCTGAGCACCGTTAAGCACCCGAGTGCACCCCGAGCCATTTTCCATTTGCAATAAACCCCGTTTGAAACAGGGCAGAACAACAGAAAAGTTGACTTGTTAACACGGGGAGAAGGAGGAGGACTTGTATGGTCTCAAATGAGCAGTCTGGGGCATTTTCATGCACTCGTGGGGGTGGACGGGCACGGGAGGAGGGAGCTGGGGGTGATTTCCATAGCAACAGTCAAGTCCCCAGCTGTCATGTTTGGGCTGAGATAGGTGCTGTGAGCATAGGGACCACTTAACCCCAGCCACACTTCAACTTAGGAAGTTAAGATGCTGCTGAGTGTCTGTGCTGTGCCTCACTTAAAATGCAAACTCTATACCCCTGGGAAGATAAGGGAATGCTTCTGAATTAACCCGGGGATACAGGAGCTATGCAAAAAGCCTCCGCAGAAATAATTAACCATCAATGTTTTTGGATGTCATTGAATGAAGTGTAAAGAAAGAAAAAAAACAGACAGTGAGAGCATCGAGCCAGGCAGACAAACACAATGAATTCCCAGTTTATCGTCATGTGTCACTTGAAACACATTTGACAATTATAGTAGCTGGGGTCTATTGTTTAGTGACTCAGAAGTAACACCGTGAGGATAATTTTACTGAGTATATTTTTTTTTATCTCCTAAAATCAATTATTTGTCAACGTTGATGAAATCCACTTTATACTACACTCATGAATACTAATTCAGACCTTTTAAATGGCAGCTTTAACATTTTAAGCTGGAATGTCAAATTGCTTATTTATTACCTGCATCATTCTCTGTGAAGAAAAAATATATATACTCACCTTACTTCTTATTCAGATCACAGAGTTCATCTCTCCAATTACAAGCATCCGAGAACCCTTTGATGCTCAAATGAGCCAAAATGAATTCATATTATGTCTGAAGCTTAGACAGAGAACATGGTATTATTACAGTGTTTAAAGTGAGGCTCTTTAAATACACTGCAGACTAGTGTAAGCGCACAAGCGTGAGAAGCAGCTGTGAAAAGGAGGGTAAAATGGAGAGAAAGTGTGTAATGAGTGAACTTCAACTGAGGTATTTTTTTTCAATAAACAGCAGTTGCTGACAGGACATTTATTTTGACTTTCTCAACCAATAAGTTCACTCATTTGAATGTTAATGTGTATTTTATTAAATGAGCATCAAAATTGAATGCATGCGATCTGGCTGGCTTTCAGATATTAGGAGTTACGGATTTCAAATAAATCTATTGATTGTGTTCCTAAATAGTCCAAATTAATTAATTTAAAAGGAAAACATCATTCAAAGGCCCCTTTAGGAGATGGAAGGAATAGTTCAACATTTTGCGAAATACGCTTATTCGCTTTCGAGTTCAGCCTGTTCGCACAAAAAAGTGTACAAACGACACGATAATACGCATGGCATTTAGCATGCAATAGCGTTGCTTTTGGCGTGTCATTTGTACGCCATGTAGTCTGTACTGACTGTAATGTAATCGCATCCACGTAAATATGCCACGCTCAGAGCAAGTGACGTAGAATAAAAAGTGAGAAAAACTGCTTATGGCGGGCGGAAGGGGAGGCGGATGGGTCCAACAAACAAACGACTTTCAAAAGTTACGTTAGTGGCATTAGTGACGTTTCTGACGTGGTTTTTAGTAACGTTACATATTTTACTTAGTTTGCATATTTATTTTAAACCCAACCATTATGTTTTTCCTGAATCTAACCATGTGGTTTTGTTGCCTCGACATAACGTTACCATAGTTTTGTTGCATGGCGTAAAATTACAGGCAAAAAGCAGCATACAAGTGATACGCGAAAAGTCTAAAATGCGTCCTCATGACACATGTAATGACATGGTATTTATATGCCTTCCCATGAGACCGGGTTGCAGAGTTAGATGAGAAGACTCACCATTGCACAGAGCTAGACTAGCTTTCCAGCCTTATGCTAAGCTAAGTTAGCTTCCTGCTAGAGGTAGCTTCATACTTATCATACAAACATATGAAGAGTGGTGTCAATCTTCTCGTCTAACTCTCAGCAAGAAAGATAAAAGTGTATTTTTATATTACAATGTTTTGATTGTTCATTAGAATTAGGATTATCCGAACTTTTATAATACATTTAAGAAGAGTATAGAGTTAAGTGGATACAGTTCATAACAATCAGAATGTTTATTTCCATATTATCTATATTCTTCACAGATCCATACTGCAGTATATCGATCTACTGATAGATCTCCATCAGTATTTAAGATATTAAACATGATTAAATAAAACAGGGAATTTATGCAAATTTGGCCTCTTCCAAAGCCACCATGGAGCCACCATGGGTCTTTTTGTGTTTAAACGGAGGCGACTGCAGTTTGAGCAGCCATTCGTCTCTCAGTGCGGGATCACTCGGTCTCCTCTGAGCTTTTCAAACAGCCTCCCACAACATAACAGATATTGCTCGCGACAGGCCAGACAAAATGTCCCTGTTGTTTTTGCAAGGGAAAATGTGGCATTGTCCCTCCGCCGCGGTCCCCTTCTGGGTGTGAATGGCCATCTAATCAAGCTCTCCCTTTCACTGCAGCTGGTTTACAGCGAGCAGCGGGGCTGACCTCTGAGGGGCCCGCCTCCCCCCCTCCCCGTCCTCTGGGACCCTTCAACAAGCTTTAGAGGCCAAATGAGGTGTAAGTCTATTAAAAGGGAGTTTGTGTGTAGATCACAGTCCCTCTGGGGGTGGGAGCCTTTGCCTTGTCATTCAGGTGCGGCTAATTTCCTTCTGCTCCACACGCAGACATGAGGCCTGCCCACGGTCCTCATCGCAACTCAGACGAGACCCGCTGCTAGAATTTCAAATGACGGCTTCTTGCAGAGGCAGCAGGTGATATATTAAAACAGAGCAGTGAAACAAAGAGACGTCGCCTTTACACTGTGGATTATATTCACAATGAATACGGTGTGTAATGTTCGCACACCATGATCTAATTCCTTCATGAGGCTCATAACTACAGTGCAAATATCCCTGCATGCAAATTAGATGGAAAAACAATCATTTTTTGCTCACGTTTTTTAACAAATTTGGGTGGATTTTTGTAAGGAAAATTGCTGTTTATTGAACTGACAGAGAAGGAGATAGGCTGGAGAAGCCGACAAGGGAAAAAGGAAATAGAGGAACAAGGCCACAGGCAATGCTTGAGTGAACGTGAGTCAGAATTTGTGGCATAAATTGATTGGATTGTCAGAATAACATGATGTTCTACCAATCAGGGTGCTATCGAGAGATCTGTTTATCACAGCAGCACCCAGTGAGGCACCTTAAACCTCACACAATCACGTAACACCTGACAGGTACAGTGCAGTCAGGACAGTGATGTGGTTTTTCCTCTGTACTCCAGCACTTCGGATTTGAAATGAAACAATGACTGTGAGGTTAAAGTGCTTTAATTTGAGGGTGTGTTTACTTCCATATAGGAACAGTAAAGTGTTCTTGACTGGCCAACTCAGTCACATGACCTCAATCCAACTGATCATGTGTTTCACTTAATGAAGACCAGACTTAAGGCAAAAAGCCCCTGAAAAAAGCGAGAAGCAAGTGTCTGCTGATGTCTGTGCACAGCCTGTTTACACGTATGAAGGACACAATAATTTAGCGTGCAATACGAACGCCATTCTTGCTTTTGGTAAATATGCCACGCTCAGAACTAGTGACATAGAATAAAAAGTGAGAAAGACTGCCTATGGCGGGTGGGAGGAAAGATGGAGGGGTCCAATAAACATACGACTTTTAACCAGGAGACCGGTGTTTTGTTTTGTAAGTTACGTTTGTGACATATTGCACGTTTGTGACGTTTTTTCCGTACTTATGTTACATTGTTTTCGTACGTATTTTACTTAGTTTTCATACTTATTTTAAGACCAATCATGATGTTTTTACCAAACCTAACTAAGTGGTTTTGTTGCCTAAACCTAACTGCAGACGTTACCGTAGTTTTATTGTGTGGCGTACAAATGACGTGAAAATGGCGTACAAATGATGCGCAAAATCCTAAATGCATTCTCATGACTTGCGGAATGTCCTTGCAACGTCGTGCTATTTTTACGCCTTCCCGTGAGACCCTGTGCGTCAGATAGCTATTCACAACAAAGAATTTGACACCAAATATGATGACTTTGTTTACGTTGTGTATGTTCCCTTGTCCAATTATTTTCTGTGTCCTAACATTGGTAGACTACTGTATGTATAATAAGGGCTACAATTCCTGTACAGTTCATCCGCTGTGGATGTAAACACCCTCAAATTAAATGACAACATGCTGAGATCTAAATTCAGATGATCGGATAGGTTGTAAACAAGCCAACAGTTTAGTAGCCAGATTATCTGAGAACAAAGTGAGTGCACACAAAATGTCAGTTATAGTTCACCTTTGTTTTCTCTTCCAATTATGCCAACCTATCTGATCATCTGATTGCTTTTGTTTCATGCCCAATTTGACTTCTTCTTAGTGCTGCATTCAGGCACACTGGCTGAGACACAGTAGAGCACAGTAGCTCATGAACGCATCATTCTTTCCCAAATAACTTTTAGTACCACTTTCTAACAAGTTACCATTTGTAAAGGTCTTTTACGTGGGTTGTAACTAATGGATTAATTGATGGCTAATAAATAATTTAGTAATGCTTTATAGCAGTTTTAAGCCATTAATAACAATAACATTTGCATTGCCAGGTTGTGAAAAATCTCTCTGTTGAGCCATTAATAAAGTTTTTAATAAAGGTCCGAGTTTCTCTCTTTCTAATAAGTCAGCAGCAAAAGTGAGAGAGCCATCTGTAATTAGTACCGTTAATAAGTCATTAATTAAAGGTTCTTACAGTAATCCATCAAGCCTGATAAAAAGGTCAGAGGTCGAGTGGTCCTTTGGGGGAGTCTTCATGAAAGTAAAGAGCTAAACAGAAAATCAAGTGTCATGCTGCAGGCTGTTCTCATACACTGTTTGTAGCTATACCTACCAAAAAGTTATGCACTGTAATTTATATATATACCACAAAATCACTTCCTGAGTTATTTTAATCCAAACCACATCGTTTCCTAAACCTAACTAAGTAGTTTTTGTCACTGAACTTCCGTATTTATGTTACGTTATGTTATGTTATGTTTATGTTACGTTATGTTAATTAAACCCGAACCGCAACCAAGTAGTTTAGTTGCCTAAACCTAACCAAGTTGTTCTTTTCCTAAACCTAAGCAGTTTTATTTTGAAAAGACTGAAGCGGAAATTGACAGGTGTCACGTGTTGCTAGACATTTGTAGAAAAATGTACGAAAAATTAGGGATGACTTTTTGTAAGAAATCCTACAAACCGTTGTGTGAGGCTACATTGCATGCTGGAGGAGGATAAACACCAGCCCCAACCTGAGAAACCCCATTGCAGTTATTCTTAATATCTTATAGCTGTTAACTAAAAAGCATTAGTAAATAATTTATTGACTGTTAATAAAGCTATTGGTTTGGAAGTGGTGCCTAACGTGTTTATCTTGTGCATAAATAAAGAATTAACTGTTCACTTTATGAGGAGATTTCCGGATAATCTCTGCACTAATAAAGCAAATGCACTTGGCAATTAGCTCTACTGACATATTACTGGACTTTTGGACTCGCATGTGAATCCCTGAACACCCCTCGAGCAACGTTCGGAGTGGACCGTCCTGATATTTGGCTGAGGAAGAGCTTTTCCTGAATCGAGCATTGACAGTGTTTGTCAGAGGGGACCGGGGTCAGCCGAGCCGCATTAACCTCTGGGAGACCATCTCTGCGCAGTGCATTAGTCACATAGCGGAGGAGGAGGGATGTCCTGTAATAGATTATTGACCAGCGGGCAGCGGCCTGCACCGCACCATGTGGTCCTAGCCAGCTACTGACCTCTTCATCACAGATGGAGGAGCCCACCTGCAGTCCACACACACACACACACACACATAGCAGCAGCAGCATAACCCCGACGACTAATGAGAAACACACAAGTAATATTCGCTGTTCGGTTGCAAAGACAGTTAGCAGGACAAGGAACCTGAGGGGTATGAAACCATATTCATTCATAGCTATAAAATGGGAGTCCTTGGCTCATCAAATTGAAAGTGCTGGGGAAACAACAATTGCTTCCATGAACTTAGACTACCTAATTAAAGGCAGGCAATTTCTCTCCGAGAGTCACACTCAGGATCTTTAATTGAAATCAAAATGAATATCGCTGGAACACGGAGAGAGCAGGGTGGAGCGAGAGCAGGGTGGGGGTGGGGATGGACACATCCTTCGCCGTTTCACTGCGTGGTCTCACTGTCGGCTCATGTGACTTCACATTTGATTTGTTGATTGCTGAGAAATGGATTTTTGAAACAAGTCATTTGTTTTCCTACTGTTTGGGCTTCATGACACGCTGCATTACAGCAGCCAAAAGCATGAAAACAAGAGAATAAAACAGATTAACCCAGAAAGACAAGAGCATCTCCAACAAAAAAAAAACACTGCCAATATCATCTGTGCTCTGTTTCCCTTTTGGCTCAGCCTCGCTTCTTTTTTCCTTTTTTTTTTAATTGTTTGATAATTCATCTCCGAGCTCTAATTTACCCCCCATCGTCAGCCCTGTATGTTCGACCATTGTGCGAGACATTCAGCTGAATTTCAAATGAGCTCGTAGCATATAAAGTCTTTCTTCCAGGGAAAGCACCTATTTATGGACATGTTTGTTTGTTTTTCATCAACGTTTAACCCTTTGGGCGAGGAACGTCCGTATGCCGTCTTTTCAAGAGCGGTCCCGGGAACGTCCTTGGGCAGGAAGTCACACTGTTTCAGTTAGTCTGGTTTCTCAGCGACTCCCGGGGTGAAAATATGAGATAATTAATTTTGTTTTTTTCAACGTCAGAACATGTGACCTATAGGATGGTGTCTTTATGCACTCATCTTATAGCTGTGTGTGAAAATCACCTTAAAAATTCTCTCTAAAACGCATCATATGAAGTTCTTTAGTTCTTTTACAATAGGATATTAAGAAGAGAGATTATTCAAAGATATAAAATGATGAGATATCATTTTCATAATGAGTTGTATGATGATGATGAAGTCATGTGTCCAAAAGTAACAACGAGCACCCATAGACTGTATAAGAAGTGGACGTAGTCACCGTGACGTCACCCATTGGTTCGTGGACTGCTGTTTTGAAGCCTCGAGTTCAGCATTTTCCCCATCTTGGATTTTTGCAACCAGAAGTGACACGAGAGGCTAAGTACAACCAAACACTGATTAAGATATTTTTAGGCGACCATAAAGGTTATTATTAACTTTTATGAACTGAAAACACACTGTGAAAGCGTTAATGTTGTAAGATGAAAATACGGACAACTCCCAAACCGGACAACGTTGCAGGTAGCCACGCCCTAAAGCATACTCTGCTTTATGGTCTATTTGACTCTAAATGGGACCATAATTTATTAAATGAACATCATGCTGTATTGGCGAAGACTTGAAACTAGCGATTGAGACCATAAACTCATGTTTACAATGTTTACTGAGGTAATAAATCAAGTAAGAAGTAGGCTCATTTTCTCATAGACTTCTATACAATCAGACTTCTTTTTGCAACCAGAGGAGTCGCCCCCTGCTCGCTGTTAGAAAGAATGCAAGTTTAAGGCACTTCAGCATTTGGTACTTTATCACTCGGCAGTTGAGCCATTTTGGCTTCATGCGCCACTGAGCAACTCTCATAGGAATGAACGGGAGCCCGAATACAACGCTGTATCCAGTTCTCTATATACATCCGTGCATCAGTCACCACAGCACCATTAGCGAAGAGAAACGGCGTAAAAAGTAACCATCTTTAAACAAACAACGAGAATCTCGCAGGGAAATATTTCTGAAAATCTAATTTAAGACATTTTTAGGATCCGCAGGAACCCTGTTAAAAGAGACGGGAGCAGTAGACTAGTCCGCATGCTCGCATAGACTTCTATCGAGCACTGATCAGCTGAGTAGAAATAGCAGCTGCAACGTTGTTAAGCACGTTTGACAACACAAACACGGAATAAGACACTACATAAAGTAAAAAATGATGAAAAGGTAATTCACTGTGTGCGCCGCCATGTTGCTGTGACGTCAGGTGTATTTATGTTGTCGAACTCAGGCTAGATAAATCTTGCCAGAGTTTCCGACTTGGAATCCTGACTTGCATTATTCTTTTCCATGTCGGAGGTCATTTTTCTCAGATTTCCAAGTTTCCCTCCGAACATAATCCAGAATGCACTTTAGTTGTATGGGAATGTACTTTCTAGGAGACAGGAGTGCAACAAGATATAACCCTTAATTAGTGAGCTTTGAAGGTGCTGGAAGGCAAGTTTTGTTACTGTTGGGCAGAGGCAGGCTAGCTGTTTCCCTCTGTTCCCAGTCATTGTGCTAAGCTAAGCTAACCCCCTGCAGGCTGCAGCCTTATATTCAACAGACAGGCATGAGAGTGGTATTGATCTTCTCGTCTAACTCGCGGCAAGAAAGCAAATAAGCGTATTTCCCCAAATGTCAAAGTGTTCCTTTAAGCGTTGGGTGAGGCCAAATGCTGCATAAACTGCTACAGGATGTAAAGGTGAAAAGATTTTGCAATAACAACTTTTGTTGTATTTGCTTTGGACATGAGAGTTTAAGTTGCAAATGTATTTTTTTTTATACAGGAAAACTGTAGGAAACTGTTAACTACTAAATTCTCCCTAACAAGATGAAACCTTCGTTGGTGTCTAAATCTTTTTTAGTCGAATATGAAAAACCTAAAACATATCAAGCGTTACAGAAACATGTGTTCCTCAAAACACAACAAACCTTTCAGTGTGCAACACTTTGCCACAAAACACCCACACACTCAAACAGGATTGAGAATATGAGGCTATCAGAGCCCTGCACATTACATTGACTGGTGGAGGTCTTCACTGTTTAAGTGGAGCTGCCTGCTGAGGTTTTCCTCCCCGGCAGCAGGCCTATAAGAGTGGTAAGTGGCGGTGATGAGACACTGTCCCCTGTGCCTCCTTCAGCTGCCATTCCCTTTAAATTGAAACAGAGTCCTGCAAATAAATGCCACATTCTGAGCAGGGAGAACGCCTGAAAGTTGAATTTCATATAAGCACCCGTTGGGGAATTGGCCCCCGGCACAGCCTGCTTTATTCGCTCTGCTTTTTGTTATTTATATGATGAAGGAACAGGGCTACGTCAGGGTCATTCAGTGTTCATTTATCTTTTTATGTTGTGTTCTGCAGGCAAGCTACTATAGCCAGGCTGCCTATAGCGACCAATTCCCTCCTATGCGTCTGAATATTACAGACAATCTCATTCTGATGCTTTCACCTCTTGGTATCAATATGCATTAGTTTTACCCCCCCTGTTCATTAGCTTTAAATGGCATCTCTCTTTAAGATTAATTGAAGCTGAGATAAAAGACGATGGCTCCCAAGAGTGGCCCACTGTTTGTTATTCGCGTTGGCCCGAAAACGGCAACAGTAAATCCTCTAAGTTGTTGTTAAGCTGGCTGTATTACCATATGTGTGCCATTTCCATGGAGTGACAGACCCCCCCTGGATCAAATGGGGACTATTGATCCTGCAGCACTCCATTTCAAGTTAATTGTGCTTGAAATGAGGTGCACACACTCAAGCATACCTGCATCGGGAAGGCTTTATTTATTTATATTTGTCAGGGAACCCGTGTCAGATAAACAGAAAATATTCAATTCACGTCTTATTCAATTTTGCTCAAAAAAGCCAGTTGTGCTGAAGTATGCTCGGAAAGTGGTTGAACCAGATTGAATCAGACTTTGATCCTCAGTAAGGCCGGCGCTACATGAGACTACAGGCTGCAAGGCAACACAATGCAGGGGATTGACTGAAATTATACTTGTAGAGCAATGATTTAACCTCATCAGTGCAAACCCTCATCACACTATTCTCTCTAACCGAACTGATTTCCTCCCCCCAGCTGGAGACGTAAGTAAACCAGGCTGTAATATTTCAGGAGGGGGTCAGGTGAAATCTGGCCTCTCTCTGACCCCCATTCCCTCCGACACTAACAAAGCAGGCTCTAAGGTAACCAGGCATGAAGAGGCTGGAAGCAGCGGAGTTCCTCAGCAGACGTCCTCAGCTCAGCCTTCAGCGTGATCATGTGCCAGATTATGACTTTGAATGCACTCCGCACACAAATCATTTATCTCCCGGCAGCACGGCGGCGAATCTGGAGTGGAAAAGAAGTACAGGAAATGTCGCAAGTATAATCAAATCTCAACATATTGTCGTGATGCGTTATATAACCTCACTGAAAAAGCTCCATGTCCTTCAATGTAAAACATAATGATATCATAAAATAATACGTTTACAGCAGTGGTGGAAAGTAATTACATTTACTCAAGTACTTAAGTACAATTTTGAGGTACTGAAACTTAGTATTTCCATTTTCTGCTACTTTACACTTCTACTCTTCTATATCTCAGAGGCAAATATTGTACTTTTTACTCCACTACATTTATTCGATACATTGAGTTACTAGTTACTTTGCAGATTCAGATTATTAATACAAAATATAATCAACAAATAAATGATGTATTATTACGGATAAAGATAAGACTTTATTGATCCCTTGGTGATAGATAGATAGATAGATAGATAGATAGATAGATAGATAGATAAATAAGCCCCACTCTAACCAACTGCAACATTAAAGTAACGTACACATTAATGCATCAATAATTATTTAATAATATAATGTACATTATTCAAAAAAATGGACCATTCTGCATAATGAGTACTTTTACTTTTGGTACTTTAAGTAAATTGTGGTGCTGATAATTTTGTACTTTTACACTGTGGTATTGGTACTAGCTCTGAGTACTTCTTCCACCACTGGTTTACAGGAAAAAACTGTAAGGTGAGATGAAATGAAGTGATAACTAAAGGTGCATGCACAGTTTAAGCTAGCTGTGAGTGTAATTCCATATTTTGTTTCACTGATAGTGAATATCACCGCTCCCTCCTCCGGCCCCGGGGCCACCGCGCAGGGAAACAAGCCAGCACAGCACCATTTGCAGAACAAACCCCCTCCCTCAGTTTGTTTATAAGCCTATTCTTTTTATAATAGTATATATAAATAAGTGAAACTGTGTAATGGATCGCATTAAACAGGCAGGCATATTGAGACAGGATTTAATTTGCATGCCAGATTAGCTCGCTATTGGCTGGGGCAGCGCCGTAGGGCAGCCTATTCATTAATAGGATCTAGTCTCTTCAAATCCATTAAGTCAATTGAACCCATACATAATCTGATTTCAGAGGCACCATGTAAATGTACTGGTACGCCTGTTCTAGGACAGGCCTTTGCACTCCCTTAAGTGCAAGTGGTGTGGTGGTATTTGTAGAAGCGAGGGAGCGCCTGTAAGCAAATAAAAAGGATAAATAAATAAATAAATAACTAGAGACCATCTTGCAATGGGATCACACCATAGACTGTATATAAGAAGTGGACGTAGTCTCCGTGACGTCACCCATTGGTTTGTGGACTGCGGTTTTGAAGCCTCAAGTTCGGCATTTTGTCCGTCACCATCTTGGTTTCTGGTTCCATTTTGACCTCAACTACACACCAGTCAAGTTTCGTGACTGCATCTTGCACGGTTGTGACTCTATAGCGGTGAGAAAATACATATAAACACCTAACAAAGCACTCACATCAGCTTCTGTAGTGTCTCCATGTTCACTTTTTACCATGACGACACACACAGAGACTCACAAGGTGAAAACAACACCATAACCCTAATCCTCAAACAATTATTATTCTTCAAACACAACATCACAAGAAAAACAGCTGAGCTTGAGACACTTCCTGAGTTGCCTCTCTGCCACGAGCAGCACATGAACTTTTTTTATTCTGCTACCTGTCACTGAGGATGGAGGATGGACTCTGTGACTGCACTGCTAACAGCACCACAGCTGGATCAGGAACAGCATATAAAACATGTTGTTGTCTCTTGCCCTCATCATTTGTGAAAGCTGGACTGACTTTGTCCGTCATAAGGATTGATAAGGAGTAATGCATAATAATATATCTATATGCAATTATGGACTATCAAAAACGTCATTATAAGCATCATAGATGTGGGTCAGTAGGGGCCTACTCCACCTACTACTATGTTATAAAAGTGAAAGCGAAACTTAATAGTAACACGTTCTAACACGTGTTTGAACACAAACAAAACTGCTTCTTTAGGTTTACGCAACAAAGCCACTCAGTTAGGTTTAAGGGAAAAGATTGTGTTTCAGCTTAAAATAACTAGCCTACGTTTTAAAAGTGAAACTTAAGGTTGTGAACACAAAGACAACTACACATAGTTGGTTTCACACGGGTTGCAAACTCCAGTCTCCTGGGTGAAAGTACTGTGTTTTGTGTCACACTTCTCCCCGACTTCCACCCCATATGAAGCTTTACGCTGTCTATACCACAGCGCCTGACTTTTGCTTTCACTCCTGTCCTCATTACCGCGGTCGCTAGAGGTCGCTGTCGTCTTCTTTTATACCTTCTTTCGGTGATCGCTCATGTGAATTGATGATAAAACCTACTGATGGGTATAGCAGGCCCCTTCTGACCCACATCTATGAGGCTTATAACTACTGATGACGCCCATTTAATGACCTGATAACAGTCTAACTGGCAGAAATTTTGAGATTTGATGGTGTTCCAACAAAACTAGTTACTGTCATGGATTGCTTTTGTTGTTACTGTGCATGTTTACACATTTCTAGGGTATCAAATCCCCAAAAAGTCCCAGGCCGGCTTGCTCCAGCAAACATTTCACAAGCCTAAGAGAACCTAATTCTGGATTACAATGCACAGGATACATACTCATATGATACTAAAAAGTGCAATCAGTATGTTTACAGGCTCTGGTATACACTTAAATATGTTTTGTTCAAACAACACCGGTAAACATCTTAAACTCCCCGTCCACAGATCAGATCAGAGGCAGTGACTCCCCACCACGGGTGATGCAGGGGGGGTAAAGATGACCTAAATCCTTGTTTGCGAGGCTGGCTGGTTGGAGCTGAGGAGGGGAACACTGCTGGAGGCGCTCAGAAGACAAGGCCCGACATAGTCCAGGTCATGCCTGAGCGACCCGACTAGCCCCAGATTTACACACTGTACACACCCCAGCATCTGGGCCAACAGGGAGCCGCACATGCACATGCACACACACACAGCTAGCTCACAGATACACACACATGCACACACTGTAGATGTGAAGGGAGGACAGGGACTCACCATGGGGAAATCTATACAGTTTATAATTGGGGGAGGCTACAGAAGGAAGAAGAGAACCATAACAAATCTACACAAGGGTGCATGAGGCTAAATAGACCTGAATGTCTAAAAGGAGACTCGGAAAGTGGGACGACTTCAGGAGGAGAGGTGCATTTTGAAGCAGTGCTAGCCTTGCAAACAGCCAAAGATCTAATACTGCATTCAAATATAATCATTTTCCATTTTTTTTAGTAAGTTTTTCTTTGTTTTTTTTTTTATTTTCGTATTAATTCTGGTCCATTTTGGTGAAGATTTTAATAAGAAAGTGCTTCAAAACATCCATATTTCTGTGTATAAAGAAGAAATAGCAGCGTACTGTAATTGTCTGGTTAAAGGTAAATACTGCAGAATCTTAAATAAAGAATCACAGTAGGAGGCAGTTAACTACACCTCACCTGAAGACTTCATTTACAGCCTTTAAACTGTACCGCAGTGATTTCTATGTTAGAGGATTTGTCACCTCTGCTGTGAGGTCTTCCTGCTTTTCAAAAACACACAATGGGGGAAAAAATTAAATCCCTGGAGGAGGATTTAGACACTTATATAACTCCCCAATTATAAAGTTTTTTTTTTCCTCAAGAAGCCTCAGCGCCCTCCCTTCTGTTTATATGACTCACAAATATCTAATACTGAACTGTGTATAATGCCGGTATGCCCACATGACTGCCGAAAAGGCTCTTTTGCTTTCTGCCCGACTGAGTCAGGCATAATGGGAGGCTTGAAAAGCTGCGAGCTTAAACCAGCGCGGTCTTCACAAAGCCTCGGTGGCTTGCTGGGAGACTGTGCATCCCAGGAAGTTGCCAAAAAACTAATTTTCAAGAGCACTCAGCATGGTCTTAAAGCTATCTAATGGAACCACACCCAGGCTGGACGTTAAATACCTCACTCCTGCATGGGCAATTTGCTGACAATGACGAAGGAAATGACTGCGTGGGCTAGTGTAACCGCCATTAACATTTAAGAAAAAAATATAAGGAATAATGCAAATAGCTGTATATTTGAATGAAATGCAACGTTCAACACTTTATTGTTATTGTAACTTGTCATCTGCAGGCTCATACCTAACATATAAGGCCAAAAGTATGTAGACACCTCAACATTACACCCATGATTATTGAATATCTAATCCCCCAATCTACAGGCATTAATATGCTGCTATAACAGCCTTCATTCTTCAGGGAAGTCTTTCCACAAGAGCATTAGTGAGGTCAGAAGAAACTGATGTTTTGGTGATAAGGCATCCCAGTTCATCCCAGAGGTGCTGGATGGAGTTGAGGTCAGGACTCCAGTCAAGGTCTTCCACACTCGGGCTGCAACTAATGATTATTTTCTTTACCGATTAGTCTGCCGATCAATTTCTCAATTCATCGATTAATCGTTTAGTCTATGGTAAATGGACTTGCATTTATATAGCGCCTTTTTCTAGTCTTCCGACCACTTTAAAGTGCTTTACACAGCACACATTCAGAGGCTGCCATGCAAGGTGCCAACCTGCCCATCAGGATCTAATCTAAATACTCATTCACATTTTGGGGTTCAGTATCTTGCCCGAGAATATTTCGACATGCTGACTGGAGGAGCCGGGGATCGCCGATCTTCTGATTAGTGGACGACCCGCTCTACCTCTTGAGCCACAGCCGCCTCTATGAAATGTAAAGAAGAAGCTGGGACACCCACCACAGAGCCCAAAGGGACGTTTCATGTCCAAAACCAAACATATTAAATATTTACATTTGTGTGTACAAAATATTTTATTGCTTTCTTTTTGATTTAATAATCTTGTGACCCAAGATTTTCCTGGCCCAAACCACAAAAAAACAGCAAGTACAAGTAAGGTATGTGTATCAATTATCTTTTAGGTATGTGTCCACATACTTTTGCCCATATAATGTACCACATTTATCCAGTGGTGTGGTCTTTGATGAGGTGGGTGGGCTACTAGGTAGATGGGTAGTAGGTTTCCGAGATAGGGAGGTGGGTATACTGTAAACCACCAGAAAAAGAGCTGGTTACACCCCGTATACCTGCGTATACCCTCCACTATACCACTGCATATATTCGATCCAACAGAACCACGCCTAGACTGGACATTAAACCGTACTCCTGCATCTTCAATTTAGCAAAAATTTAAAAAATAATGCCAACAACTGTGTCAGGACTAAAACAAAAACGTAATTTACATCACTCGATAGCTTGTTTAAGTGTGATTAAACAAAATTACATATATTCAAACTTATGAAAAACACATCCCAGAGATATGAAACAGGAGCAAACAATGAAAACAAACTGACCTAATACACATCCTACACATTTGTTCCCTACAGTCTAAGTTAGAAATACACCTGATACAGGTGAGAGTATGTAAAAAGAATGCCTGGTATTTGCCTTTTTAGCCTTGTTCTCTTACGAGACATATTTTATGATAAACCACAAAGTCACGGAGAGGTCCCCGTCCCCTCTGATCCCCCTACCTGCCAGCCTCAAACCTCCACCTTCCCCCCCTCTACTTAAATTTCAACCCACCTTGATGTACCTGTTTACTTGACTGTGGGTGGTCCGGCTGGGTACTAAAACAAATCCCCTTCCCCCCACGCTGGCAGATCCAGGAATAGAGTGTACCTGTTCAGGAAACGGCTAAAGCTGCCTGCTTGTTTTGCAGTTTACAGGTATGAAAAGAGGTAGAAAAGGATCGAGGGTGGGCACATAGGGGGGGTTCATTCAGCGTAAAAGTCCCCCGGCCCGGCCTCAGGACCACCTAACCTGTGGCTTCTATTCCTGACCCCATAATGTGTGTGTGGGAGGGGGGATATTACCTTTTCTCCGACAGTGCTTCCCCATATTCCCTGACCCCACAGAGACATTACAGTGGGCAAATATAAAGCAGGGCTTCATGAAGCCCGAGCTTATCTGGGCTCTGAAAGTATGTGAGACATGCCTGGGAACAAAAGGCCGTCTCTCAGCCTGGGAGCAGGCCAAGGGGATCTCTTTCAGCAGCCACAGATTGCCCTGTGTTTTCTTAATTGACAGACCCCGGCCACATTTGATAGAAATGACATGCAGCTGGCAGGGAGCCCCGGCCTTCCAGGTAGACCACCTTTCAGCAGGAAAATTGTCCTCAATCTAGTTCATAAAGAAAGTTCGATGGAGGTCTGCGTCATGTACATATTGTGCTGTGCGGTGGGTTCGTCTCGCTGTGGGTTACACCTGCGTGGGAAAAGCGGGTGTGGGGTCAGATTTCCAAAGTGCTCATCTACACCCACTGATGAGCTCGGTGGAAATTATTTCACAAAAACTATCAAAAAGCGACATCTATTAGTCTACAGAGCCAAATGTATTGGTTGTAAGTGTTGTTATTATCAAGTGAAACTCCCACATTTAACAATTATATTGTATATTTAACTGATTGTATTAAACTCTGACCTTTCTTAACTTCATATTTACCTCTTTTACGCATACCTGTTTGCTGTTTATAACACAACCAGACTCATTCTTCTGTATATAGTCTGTATTATAGTTACATTACTGTATATTGCTTTGTTTATTTTCTAGCACCCAATCTCTTTACATTTGTTTTTCTCTATATGCACACTGCATTTCATTGTACTGGTACTTACTACTATGTGCAATGACAATAAAGTTGAGTCTAATCTTATTGCTGGATTACAGTTTGTAGGGGAGGCTACATAAAGCTATATATGTTCCCTTCTCCCAGTCTGAGGAAAGCATGTCCTCAGCTGGCCAGATACAGTAGTGCACCCTTTGCTTTTTCTTTTTTTTTTTTTAAATAGCCCTGTCAATCAACCCGGAGAGATGTAACCTTAATTTAATCTCCAATAAAATTCAAAGCTCCTCATGTTTTGGGATATTTTAGAATCTTAGATGTGTTTGTCTGATTAAAATATTGTTTTAGATCACATTATTATTTATTTCTATGTTTTTTTTTTACAGCTTTTGGGTTGTTTTAAGGAGAAACCTTTAATCTGATTAATTTTATTTGTGGTTTTCTAACCATATTTCTGTCTCATTCTGTTTTGTGGAATATTTTGTCTTATCTGTGTCATGTTGTTTGTCTGCAACTCGCTGTTATCGCTGCTTAACTTGGACATCCCACATGTATGTGCTGTAATAATCACAGTAGGATAAGGATCAAATCACTCTCAAACTAGATTCTTTTTATTCCCTTTGGAGTATTTTATGGTTCTTGTAATTGTTTTTATTAAATTTGTGGCTGTCTAACTTAATTTGTTTAGCTGTGGTCATCATTTATTGTTCTCAGGTTGTGTGGTTTTATGTAAAGTCTGACTGTAAATGTCTTTCTTTGTTCTCAGATCTCTCTTGAAAAAATAAATCTTGATACCAGATTTAAAAAGTTACAAGAATCACTGAAAACATAAACTGATAATATGTTTTCATTTGAATCTTAATAGCCCAGTTTTATGCATTTGCGTCTACAGATACAGTCACCTCTCTGTATCTCAGTGATGTGCCAGTAACCACAAACAACAACATAAACTGCCAAAATGTCTTTTTATCACAGCAACATATTGTCAGAATCTCTCGTGTACATTTAGACGCCGGGCATCCCAAAGGCCTGAACTCCACAGAGAATAAAACGGGGCCATATGGCATCCATGTCTGAAGCCCCCCGTGATCCACCCAGGCTGATTTCCCATCCGGTCGGTGTAGGAAAAAGGATTTCAGGGTGCCAAACGGTGTTGGTCCCCTGTGGATATTAGTGGGCCATGGAAGATAAGAAACTAGCCATCCCAGACAGCCGGTTCCATCAGCAGATAAGAGCAGAAAAGGCCCCTCAGCTACACCTGAACCTCCACTGATCCACTTCAGGCCTGATGTGCTGCGACTTCACAGCATTCATCCAATAACACAGTGTTAGGTTTTCATGTATTTTTGCTTCATTTATTAGTATTTTTGTTATATATGTTTTTTATGGGTTTCACAGGGTGTTGTTGAGAGCATTCTGATTTGTTTACCCATAATATATACATAAATACATACAAACATATGCAATAATTAAGACTCAAATATATTTTAAAATAGAAATTATCAATTAATTGTTCATAAAAAAATAAATATTTCTCTACTCCAGAGGTCACTTATACATACACATACTGTATCTTTCCACTGAGCCTCTGTTCAGACATATATTCATTCAAAAGTCAACGCATCCTGCGGTTTGTCTCAAAAGTTGAATGCAACCAACTCCGCTCACTCCTCCCTTTCCAAGACTGCGGTAACGTTAGCCACGTTGCAAAAAAACATAGTAACGCCGTTCGCCTCACTCAGAGGTCACTAGCGACAGAAGTTCAGTATTGCACATCATCACACGGGAGATTCAATTGTCTCATTAACTAACACTTTAAAAGACACTTCAACTGCTTTCATCTCT
Organism: Sebastes umbrosus; assembly: GCF_015220745.1. Taxonomy (NCBI): domain Eukaryota; kingdom Metazoa; phylum Chordata; class Actinopteri; order Perciformes; family Sebastidae; genus Sebastes; species Sebastes umbrosus. Next base: position 17,867,860 of record NC_051288.1, on the reverse strand, counting down.
TTCTCTTCAACTGACATTTCCATTGTAACTACAACTACTTTCAATATTTGTATTATTTGTACTTAAAAAAGGTTTCAACTGTTTCAAATGTTTCAACAGCACATTTTCAGCAGCGAGCACATCGACAGTTTCTTTAGCCTTCTCTAGTATAATTTCAAAATGCTTTCTGGAAGCATTAACACATTCCTTAATCTTCTGTGATCTGAAACTCTATACTCCAAGGACTCTGACTCCAAAATACTCTGAAAAGGGCAGCAATGTGAAAACTTAAGGTCATCTGATAACTACTGAATAAGCCATGAAACAATGGATTACACAGAGAAAATATCAGCATTGAGCTCATGCAACAAATCATCATCACGTTGGGACAAAAAAAAATGAGAATTTTGCTCTCACATGTGTGATCTGAGCTGAGCTGGATAAAACTCTCCTTGCTATCACACTGACTCATTATTTTTATGATAGGGATTCACAACCAGATGAAACTCCTCTTGTGCACAACACTGCCTGGTGGAGCTGCTGTCATTTCGTGCCATGCTGATCCTCTCCTCCAGCTGCCTTTCTACACAGGGGACCTCTTTTTCTCAGAGGCCCAGTGAAGGCAGAGGAGGGAATTTTTTTTTTTTTAGGAAAAAGATGGGTCACAACTTCCCTCTCCTGCTCTACAGATGCTGGTCGGTTAATGAAGTAACAACAAATTGGGCCGCGGGCTAATTTGGAGTGGCGTTTCCTGGCCCCTCTTGGCCCATAGAGATGTGTTTCATTTTCTCTTATCAGTGATTCAGTCATGTGGATTTACGCATGGACGCCTCTGTCTCCCCCGATCGCCGTGCTAATGGAAACTTCGTTAATGTCATTAATCTACGGGCCGAGACATGTACTAAACACATATTTTGCTGTTTGTTCCCCATTTGTCAAATATTACTAAGAGCTTCCTTTGTGTCAGACGGTTTCTAGACGGTGAAGCAGCACAGAAGAAATGAGACAGAGGAGGCAAATATTGTCTGACACTGAATAGTTCAGGTGACACACACATTGATGGTCTATAATTTAAATTGCACAACTATAAGGAGCATAATGCAAGCCTCTAACCGCTGTGCAGTGAATTCAGAGTCGTCCCTTCTTTGTCTTAAATCAGATCTTAATCTCCATACAAAGTAAATGATGAGGCGGCCTCTAGCATCTTTCAGTGTCCACCAAGCATAACAAGATGTGATCTGTGATTACGGCACAACGCTGAACTCTGATCTCTGCTGGCTGGAGGACACAAGTTCAACACAGTTACTTACAATTTAGCCACCCAGATTAGTCAGAGGGCAAAATGCTCCTGCCAGGACGAATCCTCGTCATGTTTATTGTATACATATTCTCTATTAGGTAAATCGGTGTGTTTATATTGCAGGCAAATTGAGCGTATAGCTGCAAAAACGTGGCCTGTGGGTGCTCAGAAGTGGGCTGGACTTGAGTCTGGGTGGCAGAAGGCTTGAGGTGAGAGCGGGACACTGGCAGGAGGAAGGTCACCTCTTCAATAGCACGACTAAAGGCTGAAAGAAGAACCATGACTTGAAAATGTTAACAGATCTTGTGGAGCAAAACTGCATAATGTGAATAATGTGACTTGTATAAAGCTTTTTGTGGCTCCTAAAGAGCTACGTGTAATGTGACAAAATTGTCTCAAGTGATGTCACTTGAGGCAGTGTTAGTTGTGGCTGTAGGGGCCAGCAGCTCGAGGCTACATAAGCCGCTATTAGCATAACACATCCAAACCTCAAGATGCATTGTGGGTAATGTAGGCACCAGATTTTGACAAGGAAGAGGAATGCTCAGAATTAAAAAGAATATATACTGATTCTGCTGCAGTGATTTGGATCATTTTTAATTTAAACTGTCCAATGTGAGTTGGACGATGCAAAATCAGTGGAGTAGCTTACTCTGTTTTTTCTGGGCGGCTGTGGATCAGGCGGTAGAACGGGTTGTCCTTTACTCACAAGTTTTGCGGTTTGATCCCCGGCTCCTCCTGTCCACATGTCGAAGTGTCCTTGAGTGAGACACTGAACCCCAAATTGCTCCGTGGGGGCTTTTCAGCAGCTCACTGCTCCTAAATGCTAAGGATGGGTTAAATGCAGAGGTCAAATTTCATGTATGTGACGATTAAAATTAAGTTTTTTAGTAATCCGAGTCACAGCCGAAGTCTCAAGGGCCACTTTTACACTCATATTTGCAATAGTATTAGTGCTGCAACTGATGATTATTCTTATGACGGCCCTCTCCACCCTGTCTGCCTGTTACTTGGTTTACGTGGCTGCTTCCCCTGCAGGTACTGGAGGTGGGCGCGGCAGCGGGTCATCAGTGAAATGGCAACACCTGCTGGGCTCATTAGCAACACTGGCAACACCTGGGCCCTGTGTGATCTTTTAAAAACCCTCTTGGAGCTCAGTTGCTGGTCCCCTTTCCTCCCTGAGTCACCTATTGAGTTGGTATTATGGTTTTTAGTGATGCTCCATACAACATTACACCTACACACTTTTAAAACTTAACTTAAACTTTATTAGGTTCGACATATACATACAGGTACATACATGAAATTTGACCTTTGCATTTAACCCATCCTTAGGAGCAACTTGGGTTTCAATGTCTCACTCAAGGACACTTTGACAGTAGGAACGGGGATCGAACTGACAACCTTGCAGTTAAAGAACAACCCACTTCTTTAAATCAATAAATAACTTGTTAATTTGCTTGTTTGTGTGCATCTCCCTCTTTGGTCATGGCTGTGTGGCCTGGTTTGTGACACCTGCCATTTTTGATTAATCAGCATATCATCATCATCAATAAAATGCATCATCACAAGTTCCCAGAGTTCAAGTTGACATTTTCAAATTGTTAGTTTTGTCCAATCAACAGTCCAAAATCAAAATATATTCAATCAATGAATGACCTATGACAAAGAAAAATTCTCACAAATAACTGAAATGATGATGATCGTGTCAATAAATGCTCTGTTGACCAACTAATCAATTGCTTAACTAACTGTTTCAGCATACAGGGAATACAATACTGCCACAGAAAATCATGAATACTGTCATTCTTGTATTTTTTGTGGAAAATCTGTAAATTCTCTTTATCAAATGTTGATAGCGTGAGAACAAATTCACAAAATGACCCTCAAAAGTAAAACTTTTTTTTCCAAATAAGAAGTGGGCCAACACATTCTTCACCCAAGCATTGAATAGTTGTGAGTCATATGATGCCGTGATACTCTATTCATTCATACACTATGTGAGTAACTAGCTGACCGTGTGTTTCCTGTCCAGTCATGGGTTATAGGAGGAGCGCAGTAATTAAGAAGATGCTAATGGCTCTGACAGTTCTGAGTCCTTGAAAGCATCAAATGTCGCTTCAATTAGACGGCATCCTGACAACGTCTTGTGTGGCATCGTCATTCATTCCACTCAGAAAACACAACTGTGCTTGTCCTGAATCTCCACATCATAGTATTTTTATAGCCTCTCTACATATGAACCCTGAAGAGGTAGTTTGTTCATCAACACCTTCAAAATCCTCCTAAATAGAGACCCTCACAGTTTAGATTCTAACACATACATGTTTATTCATGCCGATGTTAAAATCCAACATTATTTCCTGCTTGGTTGATCGACATTTTTGACGGCCACGCTCACAAAGCCACTTTAATGTTGTCATTAGTTCTGCTTCTCTGGTGGCCAAAGGATGGATCCCTAAGTCGCAGGATCCAATAAGGTTGTATGTGAATGGTTGGAGGAGATAAACTACATCAAATAAACGAAAGGAGGACTCATTCACTGATGGAAGACGAGAGGGAAAGTCTGTTAATTAAAAATATGAAAATGAACAAAATCTCTGACACAGTTTTGGGCCCATCTGAACAGCTACAGTAATTCTCTCTCCACCTTATATGAACTTCATTTAATTAACAGGAAGCTGAAAAGTGGCCTTAACCAATTTCTGATTATTTTCTCGAGCAGGATCTGTTTTTTTTTTTTACAAAAATAATATTTTGCATCCAAATAAATAACTAAAACATATTAGACACTTCTTAATTATTCAGTTGGTTAATGTTACATGAAAATTGCTCCCAAATATATTTATTTCTCTTGTTTTTTAATTAAAATAAGGTCTTATTTACAGGTTTCCCGAAGTAAAATTGACATTCAAGTCAATTCTTTGACAGTGATGCTTTGTGACAGAAGACAAATGGCAGTTGACCTTCAGATATAAGGTCAACAGCTATTTAAAAGTACAAAAAAATGCTTTAGAAACAATATATTGTCATAATGTTGTGTTAATATCAATGAAAAATAGGCCAAAATATATATTTTGCTCAAGTCCATCTAGCAGGCCCAAAGCCAATGCCCATTCAGTGGCTGTAATTGCCTTCAGCAGATTAATCAAAATAGGAAACAGCTGGAATTTTGTAATGTTTTGTTTGCCAAAAGAAACCATAAGAGGGTTCATATAAAATATTAAAGAGGACCTATTATGCGTTTGCGATTTTTCCTTTTACTTTAGTGTGTTATATCCTTTTTTGTAAAAGGTCTGCAAAGTTTTAAAACCCAAAGTCCACGCCAAAGGGAGTTACTCTCCCCTGCAGAAACACTGCTCCTGAACTGCCTGAAACGCCTTGTTTGAAGTCCCACCTTTTCTTCTGTAACGTGGTGATGTCACCAAGTAACACATTTGCATAATACCTGCCTAACAACTAGTTTGGCACGCCCTCAAACAAAGCTAGTTAGAGCGGAGCTGAAGAGCTGGTTCGGTTGACAGAGAGTGTAAAGATGTGCTGCAGCACAATCAGTAAGATAAATGTAAAGTGTTTTTTGAACATTAAAGCATGTAAACGAGGGCTGTCAAAGTTAACACGACAATAATGCATTAACGCAAATTTGTTTTAACGCCACTCATTTCTTTAACGCATTAACGCAATTTGCGATTTTTTGTTTTTAAAGCTAGAGTGAAGATACTGGCATCATATGAATCTAGACAACCTAAAAAATCCATTGGTACCAACCATGTCATACTAGCTTGTTGCGAGGCAGGATAAATAGTGCTCCAAGCTTGCGCCAAATTTTGGCAAGGAAAAACTGTCATGGTTAATTTCAAAGGGGTCCCTTGACCTCTGACCTCGAGATATGTGAATGAAATGTGGGCTCTATGGGTACCCACGAGTCTCCCCTTTAGAGACATGCCCACTTTATAATAATCATATGCAGTCCCATGTTGATAAGAGTATTAAATACTTGACAAATCTCCCTTTAAGGTACATTTTGAACAGATAAAAAATGTGTGATTAATTTGCAATTAATAGCGATTAAATATTTTACTCAATTGACAGCCCTAATGTAAACATGTTCTAGTAGAAACCCAAAATGCAAGTATGCACTTAAACAAAAGCACAATAGGTCCTCTTTAATAATACTGGAGAGGGCCTTTTTTTTTAATAAAATGAAATATAGGATCCACCTCTTCCTCCATCCCAATAACTTTCATACAGTCCCTTACTTGGACGCTTGCATAGAACAATTAATGCTATTAGTTCCCCCTGTGCTTTTCCTCAGTCAAAATGTCTGCCATGAAAAAGATCTGTTTCTAGAAGGATTGCTGTGCTCTTGTTATGTGAACCAGCCGCCACAACACACATGAACGAACCTCACGAGCCTCTGAACAGCACCAGTAAGTTACTCTGTCAGAGAGGACTTTAAAAGCAGCCAGAGATTAAACTTAGATTTATTCTTTGTTTTAATAAGTACAGTATATTACACGCTGCCTGCCGGGGGGCCTAAAACTGCATACTGAATAAAATGCACCATTGTTGTGCCTTGGTATAAAATGATCAGTTGCTATTGATCAATAATTTAGACAAGTGCCAGATTATTGACAGGAAGACAAAATATGTTAGGCCGGCTATGTTTGAGAAATCCCTCCATACACTCAATCACTGGAACAGAAATTGCTCCATGGTATATAATAACGCAGCTATGTTTCTTTCCCCCCCTGCAGATCAATGCTAATTGAGGTCCTACATGATGAATGTAGTCTGAAGCGTTTTTAACCCACTGACTGCTGAGCAGCAACGTGGACGGGCCACTGAACACTGAAGATGTTGTTTATACTGATTATTAAACAGATGAGAGAAGTTTTTTTTCTATTTTACAGTATATTAAAACTCCCTTTCCATGCATTATGATACAAGGATAATATCTATCTTGCATCATTTGTTATTTTAAAGAGGAAAAGTCATGATGCTAGCCTCTTTACTCTTTAATAATTGCTTAAAATGTGAGAAAAACCTGCTAAATGTTCACAAATATAGGTATCTACTGCATGATACGCAGCGTGAGTTGCTTCACGAATTGAAATTTCAAGATTTACTTTATGACTAATGACACCGTGCTGTCTCCTCGGAGGCCCAGCAGTACAATATGATGATCAGCACAGCTAACAGAAGGATGCTGGTCGATCCCTGAAGCCCTCCAAACACAACTCTCTGTTGGTGCACATTCAGCGTCGTGGACAGCACGCAGCAGATGGGCTAAACCATGCCATCAAGTGGAAAATAGACCTGTTGTGTTGTCACAGAGGCAAGTTACAATATAGTCTGCCAAACGGACCACCAGAGGAAACTGCTAAGAGGGTTTTTTTTTTAAAACACGTAGGGGAAGCTTTCATTCTTATTGTGCATTCACTGCATCAAGTGTTATAAAGATCATGTAGCTGTTTATTTTCACAATCTGCATAACCAGTCACACATTAGACTTGTTCTTTAAATCTTACAGAAAGAGGTTCCTGGCCTTTTTTTATATACCCTTGACACTGTTTTCTGACATATTTAACATTGTAAACTATCACTATTCCTGCATGTAGGCTGTAGTTTGGAAGTCATGCAGCCTCTCAAACAGTAGGATTAAAACAGACACACATCCTGACTCACTGCTGCCACCTTGTGTCACTAAACTGCTGTGCACTGAAGAGATGAACCTCATCTTTAGCTCCACTTCTGCAATGCTTTGACAGTTCTCTCTTATATTTGACAATTATAGGAGTCCTGTTATTCACAGCAAGTTGCAGATATGGGGCAAATTATAAATAATGTGTAGGCCTGGGTCATTATTTTGAACATTTTTATATATTAATAAAAAATTATGTTTACACTGCCTGTTTTTAAATCAAACCTCAAAACTCACTTTTATTCTTTGGCTTTTGGCTCAGCATGAGATTTACCTTTTGGATCCTTTTTCCTTTCCTATTGGTCTTAACGCTTTTATTATTTTAATGTCCAGTTGGTTTTAAATTGGTCTTAGTGTGTTATTGTGTTGTTTTTATGTTTTTACGTTTAATTGTACAGCACTTTTGGACCACTTTTGTTGTTTTTCAATGTGCTTTGTAAATAAATTTGGATTGGATTGGATATTAAGTCTGTCAAGAATGCATGGAAAAATCTACTTTACCCCTTAATTTGCCAAACATCATGTTACATGTACTTGAAGAGTATTTTTTAAGCTCCATATTCAACACTCGTTTTGACAAAGTGACATCCACTAACCGACATTAAATAATGTTTCTTCTAGTGCTGCCCCCTCTTAGTGACTAATCAGTCGTTTTTGGTCTTATTCGACTTAAGATTTCTTTAGTCGATTAGTCATTTATTGTGCTTTTTTCATGCTGAGAGACTTATTTCCAAGACACTTATGAGCACATCTCTGGTAAACACCATATTTAAAGTGGTGGTCAATTGGTCGAGGACAGCCCTAGTTTGTTCATCAATATCATAAAATTCTTTTGCTATTAGTTTCTTTAATTCAGTAACGGTGGTTGATGTTTTTAGCACCACAGAAATCTCTGCCCTCATGGTACCTTCAATAAAAACTATTTTTAAATTTAAAATTTGAAAAAAAAAGAGCAACGGTATCGGTTCAGTGCTTTGAGATACCCTTAATTTAGGTATTGGAATCGGTATTAGGAGAGAAAAGGTTGGATTGAAAAGTGACAACAGTCATTTTTGATGGTATTTTTCATTTAATATTTCATACGGATATATTTCATATACCGTATTACTGGGCAACACCATTTCAACACAGGTACTTTTTTTTACAAAACTCACTTCAAGGGTTCAATGGGAAACAGTCATAATAAATTCCTATACTTATTTCAAACAAATACTAGGCTATACAAGTATGCATTTATTAACAAGATGAATTAAAGGGTTATTTCACCCAAGTCACAAGAAAATGTTATAAATATTTTCCCACTAATCTCTGGTGGCGTCTCTCCATGCAGATAGTTTAACTATAAGCAACAAAGCTGGTCAACAGTTTTCATTTTGAAGCAGTTAAAACCTGTTGACAGTGAGGTCTGTAGATTATTGTTTCTGGAAGACACATGGTCAGCACCACTAACAAAATTGCATTCACCTTCATTGTATTGTGGCGGCAGCCGAAGTCTCAGTAGTGGAGATAATACAAAAAAGTGAGAAAATGTTTCTGCGTGATTTGGGTGAATTGATCCTTTAAACAGGCACATACATGCAAAATTAAATGTTTAATTAAACTCAAACATTTTTAAAATGTTTCCAAATGAAACATAAGATAAATGTTTCTTAAAAATGTCCAAAGTAAAGCATGTAGTTTGTTTGAAAATGAACAAAATAACACACTGTACATAATTGCTTTTTCTATAAAGCCACATTATTACAAAACTGAATGATTAACAAATAGTGCAGTGACATGAGGCAGCAATACTTAAAAGTACATGGCTTTCTTCAGTTATTTAAGACTTAGTTTCAGTTCGATCTTGAATATGGATCTTTGATCACATTCCTGTGAGGTTTTTTTGTCCACATTATTTTTTAAATGAGTGTAAAACATCCAGGTCTTCTTGGATTGTCTTGGCGTTTCTTAGAGCAACTCCAATGCACGTGTGATGCAGCTGAGTGATGAAGACACCTGTAACAAAGGAAGGTAAATGTTGATTACAATTGACTGTCACCACCAGTATCTGCTGCAAACAGACTCGACTTGTAATACATTTTGGGATATAAACATGTCAGAAGCTCATACAGTTGATACGCTGCTCATATTACCTACCTGTGTGCACTCGTTGGACAGAGAGATGTCCCTTTACCTATATCTGGAGATTGATAAAGGGAGCGAACCCCAGCACATCCTGAAGGAGCACCAGAGCCCTCTGTAAAGGCGGCTCAACATCTATCACTACGTTGCGCTTCCGTAGAGGATCCAGGCTCGACTCGGTCACGTTGTGACAGTGATTCACCTTCAGGGACTGCAGCTTCGGGCAGTACTCCGCAAGAGTCCTGTGAGCACAGCATGCAGAGCATCTTATGGATGGGTGCACAAGTGATGAGGTGGTGCATGTAAAAGTGTGTGCACAAACTTTAGCTGGATTACACTTGAAAGTAAGACGTGATATACCTGATGGACTGGTTCCTGACCCGCAGGCAACCTGTCAGGTCCAGCTGCTCTAGGCCCCTGCAGTTCTTGGCCACCTCCTCTACCGACTCGTCGGTGACGTTGGCGTTGACTGCCAAAGATAGAGACCTCAACTTCAGACACTTCTTGGCCAGGTAGCAGATGGCGTCGTCCTTGAGCTGGCGGCAGGCGGTGAGGTCGATCGACTGCAGCCCCCCGCAGTGGTCAGCCAGGCTGCGCAGGGACAGGCTGTCCACCCACTCGCAGTGCGCCAGGCCGAGGTGCTGGAGGTGCATGCAACTCAAGGACACCGCCACCAGGGAGTGGCGGGCGAGACAAACGCACCCACTCATGTCCACTCTCTGCAGGTGCTGGTTCTGGCCGATAACTGGCAGCAGCTCCTTGTCTGTCACCCAGTCCGAACAGCTCTGAAGAGAAAGGCTGTGGAGAACTTTGTTGTCCTTTAACATGGAGCAGAACGCTTCCTTGGGAACGGATGGTCCAATCTGTAAATATCACAACATGGCAGACTTCCATCACCCCATCTCTCAATATAAATAGCTATATATAGCGCCCAAGAAAAATTTGCCAAAATGCTCTGCCAATGGTAAACAGTGTATTCTCATACGACTACCAGGAAGCCTGCAATGATTGCCCTTCACCGTCAGACCCGTTTGCGCTGGTGTCGACAACACAGACAATGAAACCTGAAGATGTGGGGGAATGTAATGTGATTCAGTGATGAGTCCAGGTTCTGTCTGCGATAGTTGGATGGCAGGATCAAAGTATGGAGACGACACGGAGAACACTATGCTGATTGTTGCATCGATGGAGTAACAGCTTTTGGTGGGGGCAGTGTCATGGTGTGGGGCGGCATCTCCCTCACTGGCAAAACAAGGCTTGTCATCATTGAAGACCATCTCAATGCAGTGAGATATCGGGATGAGATTCTGCAGCCAGTGGCGTTCCCATATCTCCACAATCTGGTACCTAACTTCATCCTCCTAGATGACAACGCTCGCCCCATACAGAGCCAGGGTTATCACAGACTACCTCCACAATGTGGGAGTAGAGAGAATGGATCGGCCTGCCAAGAGTCCAGACCTCAACCCAATTCAACACTTGTGGGATCAGCTTGGGCGTGCTGTACGTGTTAGAGTGACCAGCACAACCACGCTGGCTGACCTGCAACGAGGGACCAGGTTGGTGACCAGCATGAGGAGGAGGTGCCAGGCTGTTGTGGCTGCGTATGGATCTTCCACCTACTACTGAGGCTCCTGATGGTGTATTAAATGAATAAAGTGTAAAATAGCCAATATGTCTTGTTTGTTCCTTGTTACTGATAGAGAGTTCAATCATCCAATCCACCAAACAACTCAAAACAAGAGTCAACACCAACAGGAGAATACACTGTTTACCATTGACAGAGCATTTTGGCAAATTTTATCTTGGGCGCTACCCACATAATCAGCTGTGCTGCTCATCCCACAAATGCATGATCCTTACAAGTTGGACATCATTGTGAAGATAAACTTTTTATTCCCAGTTTATATTCATTAAAACTCTCACTTCATCAGGGATTCTTACCGTGGACAGATCAAAAGTCCTGCAGTTGGCTAGATACACCTGGATGAGGCTGTGGAACTGCTTGCTCACCCTCTGCAGGCTGACCAGGTGTTGCAGTGGCAAATGGCACAAAACATGTGGAACAAGCACATCCTCCCAGGGCAAGTCCAGTAGATGGCACCTGGTGAGGGAATGCAAACCTTGTGTTTTACTTTGACACTGTGCATGCAAAACAATCACACTATTAAATGGTTTAAAAGTCAGTAATATCATATAGCAATAATGCATGTTATATCAGCCTTGTCAGGGTAATATAATCATCATTAGAAGGCCATAAATAGATGGGAGCAACCACAACCAGCTGCATCCCTCATTGACTTGGTTGTTATGCTATCACTGTTAGCTGAGAAGCTAGCCACCAAACCAGCTGCTTTTTCAACACAAAACTCCCTTTTAAAAAAGCACTTACGCTCGCATCTTAGCCTCTTCATCCATGCTGAGTCAACTATGTTATACAGAGTGTTTAAAGGCGTGTTGTTCTTCACATAGATGACAAAATAAGGTGTTTTCTTGTAGCATCTTTGCAAGAGCTTGAGGTGTAACCCAAACCCAATGCTGCATTCAGGGACCGTCGGACTTTTCCATTAAGATCGGAATGGCACATGAACTATCCAACAATAACGTTGTGAATCTACCAAATTTGGTATTTAGGGAAGATAAAATCCACGAATTGATTGTAAAAGTGATAAACCCACATATTTATACTGTTATTGCTACATTATAGGCTATTTCCTCCATTTCTCTCTGTTGGTAAACGACAAATTAGCCCAATTATGCGCCACTTGACGTGCAAACTAAAACAACAACTACCATCAACCCCTTTAGGGAGTATGTTTTTGTCGTTTACTATCATATAAATCTAAATACTAAATATAAATCTCATAGACATTATATTTAAGTGACTTAAGTCTAATATAATTATGGACTCACGCGTTTACGAGGAACCTGAATGTAGCAGTTGTAAATGTCCGGGTTGACGTCACTGATTATGTTAAAGTAATTTACATGAGGTGCTATAATGATTATAAAATAACTCTTTTACATGTTTTATACTCTTATAATCATGCATTATGTGCTATAACAATTATAAAATAACACTTTTAAATGTTTTATACTCTTATAATCATGCATTTGCCAGCATTGGTTGGTTTCATGTAGATTTTTTAATTTATTTACATTTACAAAACAATATTAGCAGAGCATGAATCTAAATAAGTAGTTACAAATATGTTATCAGGAAGGAATATAAGTATATAAATAAATAGAAATCTAAAAGATTCTGTGCATATTGTTTTGCATACAGTAACTTTAGACTTAGGAACAAAATATACAGTCTGTCTCATAATTATACTGTTGTTGTTAAATAAAAAACTGATAAAATCAATGTAAGACTGCACCACATTCAAATCACAAATCAAAACTCACCTATTTAGAACTGCTTTTAATGTTTGATTAATATTGTGTGTTTTTTTTTTTTTAATGATGTCCTTGTTTTATGATCTTATTATCTATGTAAAGTGTGTTTGAGTTTTTAGAAAAGTGCTATACAAATAAAATGTATTATAATTATTATAATTATTATTATTATTATTATTATTATTATTAATGAGAATTTGGGGATTTTACTCTTAATGTTAAACTTCTTTCTGTGTCAGTTCTAAAGAGGAAATGATCCAGACAAAAATCAGTGTGACCCATATGATTATTTTGAATATTTAATTTCCTCAAAGCCAATTAGCTGTCACCACATTAGCAGCCTATTTCCCTGGAACACGTGTGCAGAACAAATGGTCATTCTGCCAGCTCACCTCTGCCCAGGAGAACAATGAAGTCAGTCATGCTGAACAATTGCTGACCCATGAGTTATGTTTCAGTGAACGAGATGAGCCAACAGGATAGCCGAGTGAATACTCACTCTTGACTGACTACAATCCCATATACAAGCTAAAGTACAAGCATGGCGAATAAATCAATCTATGATTTCTCTGTTGAGACCCTGGATGGACAGTCGGTTCCGCTCAATAACTACAGGGGTAAAGTGCTTCTCATCATCAACGTTGCCACCTTCTGAGGGTCAACAATAGAGGAGGTAATATTCTACAAGAGCACTGATTGATTGCAGTTCAGACCACATTATCTCATAACACATAACAGTCATTTTTTATTGAAGGTGTCTGATTTTGTGTCCTGTTTCCTTCAGTACCACAGACTGAATGCACTGATGGAAATGTTTGGCGACCTCAATTTCACTGTCCTGGGATTCCCCAGCAACCAGTTCGGTCTTCAGTCACCTGGTGGGTACAAATGTGACAGAAATAACAGATTATTTACCTGGTAGTACACTGTACCAAGAGGAATATTGTATCTATACACTGTAAAAAAACATAACACTTTTTTTACAGTTTTTTTCAAGAAATTCTAAATTTTTTGTCTGTATTTCAAAATGACAGAAAAAAAATGTAAAAATGATATGTTTCATTTGTGATTTATATGTAAATGGTCTTAGATTTACAGTATTTTTTGTAATCACAATCGTAATTATCTGTATTTAAGCTTTTCTTGATCATTTTTAAAGATAATTATTCTGTTTTTTAGAGGTTTATGACTCTATTTTAACAATTAATTTATGTTAGAAGAAAAGGATTTCATGGAATTTTAAAAATATTTCTTGTAAAAATACAGATTTTCTTTGCAAAACTTCTGAGAGTTAATGTAAATTTGGGCTTTTGCAATGTAAAATTACATGTTTCATTTGTGATTTATATGTAAATGGTCTTAGATTTACGGTGTATGACTATTCTAACAATAAATATATGTTAAAAGTAAAATATTCCTTGTAAAATTACAGTAATAAAGGCTAATTATATAAAGATAATTACTGGGTTACAGTTTATTTATGTTAATTAACGGACAGTTTTTTTCCGTTTTTTAACAGACATTTTCTGGTGCCCCTGCTGCCGGAAAATTTCCGTTATTTTACACTTTTTTTTGTTTTTACAGTGTAGGCTATAACTGTGTACATTTACTCAAGTAATATACTTAAGAACAAATTTGAGGTACTCGTACGTTACTTGAGTATTTCCATTATATGCTACTTTATACTTCTATACTCTACTACATTTCAGAGATATATTATACTTTGTACTCCACTACATTTAATTATCGGCTATATTTCTGATCATCAGATTAAGATTGTACAAAAAACATACGATAAATTTATAAAATCCAATACATTGTTAAAGATAACCACTGATTGATGATTTCAAAACTTTTTGTGATGTCAAAGAGGGATTTCCTCTTACCACATTAATCATTTTATGACCCCTGAGATTTATTGTGTGACCCTTTGGAGGGGCCCGACACCTATAGGTTAAAAACATCTAAACTAAACTACCAAACTGTACATAAAGTAGTTAAAACTAGCTGCACCTTGACCAGTAAAATGCTTCTTATGTAATATATAAAAATCCGTCAGAATGAGTTTTACTTTTGGTGCTTTAGATACATTTTGCTGCTAATACTTCAATACTTTTTTGAAAGCAGGACTTTTACTTGATATGGGGTATGTTTACCTTCATGTATTGGTACTTTAACTGAATTAAACAATGTGAATACTTCTTTCACCACTGACCTACATACACATTTGTTTGTCTGATGTACATGCTCATGCTATGTGGTAAACATTTGACAAGTTATTGTATGGTTTTCATGCAGCATATGTTTAAAAAGTAATAATTCTGTAATAATTATTTTTATTTTTATTTTTTCAGAGACGAATCATGAAACCCTCAATGTTCTTAAGTATGTGAGACCTGGTGCGGGCTTTGTGCCAAAGTTTCCTGTGTTTGGAAAGGTTGAGGTCAATGGAATAAATGAAGAGCCTCTATTCGCCTATCTTAAGGTAATGTGTTTTAAATATATGAAATCCGTGCGGTCAGTGCTGCAGCTGTTTTGCCCTGAAAAACCCCATATACACTGTCATTTCTCGTTTGCCACAGGAGTGTTTGCCATTTGTGAACCCTGTTATTGGAGATATGAAGAAATTCTACTGGACGCCAATAAATGTCAATGACATTCGGTGGAATTTTGAGAAGTTCCTAATTACTGCAGATGGCATGCCCTTCAAAAGGTGAAATTACAGATTACAAGCCGCGAGTTAGAAACCCCTATCAGCCCTTCATTAGGTCAGACATAATAGTGTCTCTAATGTTTCCCCTTTACTGCAGGTATGAACTTCATTGCCCCATTGAGAAGGTGGAGAAGGACATAGCAGAACTTCTCTGATGGATTTTCTTCAATTTGTCATCGGTGGCAGAGTGACGATCCCCCAGTAAATGCACTCATCGTGCACCTGAGCTGGATCTGATGGGAAGAGGGACAGGCCTCAGGGCTTCAGTGCATTCACTCTGAGAACAAGTTCCCTTCAGCCACTGGAGGAGTTTCCACATCACTGTCGCACTTTACTCTAATGTGATGGTGTATGCTACTCAAACAATAAATAAAAATGAATAAAAAATTATAAAAAACACTTTCTAGTAGTTGCTTTTGTTGTCACTCCTGATATAACTATATTATTAAAGGTTTGAATGGCTCACGCACCAGTTCAACTTATTTAAAATACTTCATGATTAGATGTTTAATATGGTCGCATATAATGATGCAATGTGAATATTATTAAAAATACCAAGATGTTCCAGTGCAAGTGAAATGTTTGTGTCTGCAGGCTTTAGTACTTTTTAAACTGTATTAAGAAATCTCATGTACAAATTTATATGTCGGCTTAATCACTCTGAGAATGACATAATGTTGCAGTTGTCTAATATCAGATTTAGCACTACACGGTACCAATCACAGCTGTGGATGCACTGGTATAGTTCTTTATATGTAAGGCATTGATGTATGTATATATTTATATTAATATTATTATTTTTAATATCTTTTAATCAAGATTCAAGATGTTTATTGTCACGCCGGTTATACAGGTACAATCGTGTGAAATGCTTTTTGCTGGGAAGCTCCATTTAAATAATAAGTTATATTACAATTATAAAAGTAAATACTTTGTACAAGGGCATATTAAGAATATATACAGGCATATTAAGAACATATACATTAAGAACATATACAGTATAAGATATATTTTTGTGTGAGAAGGTGTCGTATGAATTATCTATTTGACTATATGACTTTTTATAGTGCTTCCTATATTGTAATGTATTAAATGTAATGTATTGTTGTTGGTGCTTTTTCTTTTTTTCTTATCTGGACCTTGAGTCTGCAATAAAGTTAATAAAGACGGTCTGCAGGACAGATAATAATGCATACAGTGCACTTTAGACTAGCTACTGGAGTTACCCTGCACTATACTCATTTTTAACAGTCTCTTCTGCACTTTTTAATAGTCCTGTATCACAGCTGTTACCCTGCACTATATTCACTTTTAACAGTTTTCTTCAGCTCCTTGTATTTTTATATCTGGTATATTTTTTTGTACTTTGTACTTTGCACTACTAACTTTTTTAC
Source organism: Sebastes umbrosus (assembly GCF_015220745.1). NCBI lineage: Eukaryota > Metazoa > Chordata > Actinopteri > Perciformes > Sebastidae > Sebastes > Sebastes umbrosus. The sequence goes on along the minus strand of NC_051288.1, from coordinate 17,851,250 downwards.
TGCCTTTTTACTAACGTGTTTTTGCACTATGGAACTGTGATGCAGGAAACTTGAATTTCCCTCGGGATCAATAAAGTTACTATCTATCTATCTATCTACCTATCTATCTATCTATCTATCTATCTATCTATCTATCTACCTATCTATCTATCTATCTATCTATCTATCTATCTACCTATCTATCTATCTATCTATCTATCTACCTATCTATCTATCTATCTACCTATCTATCTATCTATCTATCTACCTACCTATCTATCTATCTATCTATCTATCTATCTACCTACCTATCTATCTATCTATCTATCTATCTATCTATCTATCTATCTACCTATCTATCTATCTATCTATCTATCTATCTATCTACCTACCTATCTATCTATCTATCTATCTATCTATCTATCTATCTATCTACCTATCTATCTATCTATCTATCTATCTATCTATCTATCTAAATTTGAATTGAAATTGAATTGAATTATCGATTCGACTTTCTGGCCCTTACGCCGACCCATACTTCCAATCTCACGCATGCGCAGTTCTTAGTCTGTCAGACTGCAGCAGCCAGTAAACATGGCTGGTGTTGGCTTCAGACGGTGGGCCCAAGCTCTCTCTAAAGGGAAAGGTTCTGGCATTTCAGCCCTTTTGTCGGGCTCTAGAGCAGGTCAGTGGTGTTAATAACTTTCTGTCATACTGTGTGCTGACTTTCTCTTTAGACACGTGTCAGAGTTTAAAGTTTAAAGCCTCAAATGAAGGTAACCTTGACATGCTGACGTTAGCTTATGCTAGCTGGGTACAGAGTAACATTGTTGTTTCTTCATTCTTATTAGCCTCCGAGCTTTGTAACTTCGACTTGTTTTATTCTTATATATTATATATTGTTTGTGTTTCAGCCTCTGGTGCGTCAAAGGATGGTCTACCTGGTCCATTCCCGACGACCCCTGAGGAGAAAGCTGCTGCTGCAAAGAAGTACAGCATCAGGGTTGAGGACTATGAGCCATATCCAGACAAAGGAGAGGGGTGAGCTTTATTTTGAAAGAGCCTGCCATTCATAGTTTAAAGTATATTAAATGGGTTAAACTGCTCTTGTTTTCTCTGTAGTGTCGAGGCTTACCAGATACATCACCACTGTGTGAATCACCAGTATCTATTACATGTGGTGGTTAACTAACTGCCATCGTTGTGTTTTTGTAGCTATGGTGATTATCCAAAGTTACCAGACAGATCTCAGCATGAGAGAGACCCCTGGTACCAATGGGACCACCCTGACCTGAGGAGGAACTGGGGAGAGCCGGTAAGATACTGATGACTTTATTTCCTGCTATTGTAATTATTTATTGTTGTGATATCAGGTGCACATGTGCAGCCCATATATTGACTACAGATAAGAGCTTATCTTGGTGTACATATCAGGTTATAAGTAACAAGAAAATGCAGTACATGGTCTGGTTACACCAAATTTACAACATGAAATAATTTTGTCATTGCTCATACTGACATGTATCACTTATCAAAACAAAATGAAGAGGGTGTAGGGTTCACACATCCAAAAAACTTCAACAGGTGCTGGATCAAAAAATCAAGGTAAGAGTCAAACAGAAGATCTGCACACTGAATTAAAAAGCTCCCAGCAAGTTTAATTGTGCAACGTGTCTTTTGATCTAACAGAGGTCTTCGTCAGGCATTGCTTTTTAATACAGTGTGCGGATCTTCTGTTTGAATCTCACTTGTCAAAACAAACACCATACTTACTTGCGAACCCATGCACAAGCATGCCAGGGCCTTGTCGCAAATAAATCTGCAGCAATCTGCAGTCTGCTGCCACTATACAGTATGCGATCTGCATGTTATCAGTAGAAATGCCAAATATATAATTTGGAAACAATGTTCCACTCAGCACATATATTGGTACCAATTGCTTAAAAATAGAAAGGAACACTTTAAGATATACTTTTTAATAATGTCTAATGTTATGTGTATTCATAGTGTATTGCTACTCTACTAAAGAGATACAACACCTACATTATATTGTATATTTCTGAAGATTATACATGCATAATTTTGTCTAGCACCATTGTGGCTTTACATTTTGACATTTCTATAGATAAAAACATATTTGGTACTTGTTTTTATCATTGTTTGTATACCATTTCTATCTTGCACTTCGTAACTTTGTTTTGAAAATGCTATATAAATAAAGTTTCTATTATTATTTTTACATTTGTTATATTTCTGAAGTGTATTATGTCATTCCTCTGTATAGACACTATTGCTTTTGGATATTCAGACAGTATTCAGATCAGCTTAATTCTACAGAGGCACTGAATTCTCCACACAAGGCAGTGCATCTGTACAATCACCAGTTCACTTAGATGACAACATAAATATTCATAAAGTACATTACGATATGAGATTGCCTGTTAATCAGTGATTGTTCTCTGTTCATTTTTAGATGCATTGGAATTTTGACATGTTCATCAGGAACCGCGTGGATACATCTCCCACCCCTGTGTCCTGGTCCTCAATGTGCAAACAGCTGTTTGGTTTCATCGGGTTCATGCTGTTTATGTTCTACGTCGGGGAGAAATTCCCCGCTTACCAACCTGTTGTAAGTACAGACCAGTGCTAGGATTTATTATTTTGTACTGCATACTATTCTCTGGGGATGTGAAATGACCTGACCAATTAATCATTAGTTTTAAAAGGGAGACAATTCCTGGCTTTAGCTCACCACTCTGGCTTGAATCATTTGTTTTTCACTTCTTTATATTATCTAGTCTCCCTTGATGTTTTCACCTGCACCATCCACAGAATCTAATAACAAATACAGTTGTAAAAAAAAAACATGGAAATGATATTGTTTAAATATCTTTCATTATCTTCTTTTACTTTATAGAAATCTGCACTTTTCCCCCTCTGTGCATATTGGCATATTCATATTTTGAATTGCATAAATTTGCTTACTGCTTCAGAGTTATTCCTTTCCAACTAGTCAGAATAAAAGTTACTCGAATTGCTTTCCTGTTTGACTTGTCTGACATATACTGTAGATCATAACTGCTGCTAAGATCATATCATGTTAAGTCTATACAGTAGTGTTTACATTTTTAAAGGTGTACATAGACTTAGCGTGATGATGAGCGTTATTATTACATTATGCATGTTAGGGTAACACACCATAACAGTACTTTATTATGTTGTCGTTTTTCATGTCAGTTTCATCTGACTGCTGCACCCATTATCCAAAACATATTTGCCTGTGCAAAGAAAACGTGGCTGTTTAATCAGCAGATTGAACATAGCATGTAAAGTTCTGCTCAGACGTGAGGCTTAGAAAGCTAGACGGACATCTCAGAAACTTACCCTATAGTCTGGATACTTTATTTGACTATGTAAAGCAATGTCTCAATACAAAACATTATAATACATTTAATAAACCCGAACAAATATTCATGTAACATTTTAAAGTTATATATATAGTTAGATAAACTTGCTGACTTAATTTGAGACTTTGCAATTACTCCATTTCACTCATGAATACTTTTAATCAATGTGAGCAAAGGAGTTATATGAAAAATATTGTAGTTAGGGCTGTCAGTCTATTAAAATGTTTAATTGTGATTAATAGCATGATTGTCCATAGTTAATCACGATTAATCACACATTTTTTATCCATGTGTGTGTGTGTGTGTGTGTGTGCACATTTGTCTTTCTTCCAGGCACCCAAACAGTATCCCTATAACGACCTGTACTTGGAGAAAGGAGGAGATCCGGAAAAACAACCAGAGGAAGTCAAACATTATGAAATCTAATGACTAAAATCTGATTCTACTTGTGTATATATATTTCCTGTCAAGAATAAAGACTTATGTGAAGTTACATCCCTCACTGTGTTGCTGTTGTTTTGTGTATAACGAACGATAATAACGATAATACTTTATTGGCAGACAGGTCTGAAATTTGTTTTGCATCACAGCAGCTCCATTTGCAACATCACAAAAAGGACAAAGATCAGAAACAAGGATACGTACATTACAATCACAGAAGACGATATTCAGGGCCCTTCAACGTACATTTGATCTGGCATTAGGCTCCATATTTAGTTTTAGGATTGACTGGTAATAATTCATATTCACTGTTCAAAACATGGTTGGGGATCAGAGACGATGGTGTTAGCCAGCCTTAAAGGGACTGTTTGTAACTTTTTACAGGTATAAATCTACCGGGTCAGTATCCCATGCGTGCTCGCATATGCGTGCTCGCATATGCGCGCGGTGACGGGGCTCCGCAGCGAGAAACGTTGTCGTCTCCGGCCCTGTTCCTGGTCGGGAGGCTGAGGCAGGAAAAGCCAACACTAGGATCAGCAGTGATTCATGGAGAGATCTTCGTCTGGTCAGCTAACATTACTGCCAAGCAGGTGAAACAGAGTGATATTGTGGTTTTAGCTGACGTGTGTCGCCTCACTGTGTTGATGATGCTCGTTCATGTCTATTTAGAGCGAGCACAACGCTGACTTTCGTTGACTTGACGGCCACAGGTGTCGCTGTTAACGAGCATTTCTGAAAGTTACAAATAGTCCCTTTAATATGTTATTATGATAGGCTGATTCATAGAATTTCTCAAGGGGTTGACCTACAATCTTTGAGCAGATTTTCATTTGGTGGAGCAGTTTTGACTTTAAAGTAGTGGACAAACTCTTGTACCATGTAGTATAACAATACTGTAGAACACTCATAATAACAGAAGTAAAACAACAAGAAGAATTTGTTTACTCACAGAGAAAGTAAATTCTTTGTTTTGTCTTTACGTACATGTACCCATACAGAGTATGATATGACCTTGCATCATATGAAATGTGTGGCACACACTGGAAATGCATTGTTGCACACATTTACACACAGATCACTATCCCATGTACAGAGTTTATCTGACTGCTCTAGCTGAGCTGTCTTCTCACTAACTGTCCATATTATGTATGAATTTCTAAATATAATAATATTTTCTAAATATCTACTGAAAGCACCGACAGTCATCCCTATTGTCACATTGATATGCGGTATTATCAACATTATGATATATGGGTGTATGCAGACATTGAGTACAGTAACTTAAATCATATATACTATATTATACAGTATTTGTAATATTATGATACAGCTCAAATGTGTTTTTTGGGGATCAGAATCAGAATCAGAATCAGAATTGTGTTTATTGCCAGGTGTAAGAGATTTACACTAGGAATTTGCTTTGGTTATGTTGGTGCAAGTCAAACAGTATAATAACAAAATAGATAAAAACGTTAGAATAAAATAGAATTAAAAAAATTGAAATTTTAAGAATATACAGGATCTTAAAGGGTCCTCTACTTTTAGTTCTCAGTTTATATAACTTATATAGCTGAGCTTTCTGCCTTAAAAAATGTACAATACTGTAGAACACTCATAATAACAGAAGTAAATAAAACAAAAGAATAACTTGTTTACTCGCCTCAAAAAGACCTAAGGTGGTGGAGAAAGTAAATTATTTTCTTTTTACAGTATAGAAAGAATATCAACCTGCCAAAAAAGTCACAAATGAAAGGATTGAATTATGATTATGAAAGCAGGTTATATCTAAAATAGGCACAGAGGTTACCTAAGGCCACTTGACCCAATGAGGAATGTCCTTCTCCGGCCACCGTAGCTCAGTGACAACACGGCAGAGTACTTTGATCTGAATCTGCCTGCTGCTAAAGCTGCTAGCTTCACTGATCAGTAGCCAGCTCTGCTGTCTAGTTGTGGATGCGGACAGTCAATCAAGGCTGTGATAAAGACAGTTGATGTGAGTAACTATGTTTATCTTTACTTAACTTAAACGTGTTTGATAGTTAAAGCAGCGTTTCTGTTGTAATGTGGCTTCAAAGGGTGGTGGCTGTTGGGAATGCTAACGTTAGCTCCCTAGCTACATATATGAGGTTAGCTTGGGTTGGATTAATGTTTTTAAGTGATTTAACAACTATTTAATGTAGATAATATATCACCTGTATGTACATTGAGTTCACTATGTTGTAGTTGACCTGTTAATGTTGGTGTAACACATGTGGGAGATAGCTGAATGGGTGATTTGATGTTAGCTAGCCAGCAGTTTCAGGAAATAGTCGGTGACAAGCTGTCAGTAAAGGGTGGCACCCTGTTGGAGCTGCAGATATGTAAGATGCTAAATGACGTATTGTTAATCCACAACACATGTATTATCTTTTGATGTAGTGGTCTACATCAAGAGGAATATGAGGCTGAAGGAGATCCAGAGGACTGCCCACCAGGCGTGGAGTCCTGCAGAGCACCATCCCATCCACCTGGCCTTAGGAACATCAGCACAGCAGCTGGATGCCTCCTTCAACACCACAGCTGCCCTGGAGATCTTTGAGGTGGATTTCGCTGACCCATCTCTGGATATGCAGCTCAAAGGGTCACTGCCCACCTCAAACAGGTAATTTAAAGGTCCCATATCATGCTCATTTTCAGGTTCATACTTGTATTTTGTGTTTCTACTAGAACATGTTTACATGCTGTATTGTTCAAAAAAAACTTTATTTTCCTCATACTGTCAGCCTGAATATGCCTGTATTTAGCCTCTGTCTGAAACGCTCAGTTTTAGCGCATTTTGACGGAATTGCAACAGAATTGCGTTGCTAGGCAACAGCTTGGGTCCATGTGTATTTCCTGTCAGCTGATGTTCATCACATACACTGCAACCAGGAATAAACTGGAACACATTTAGAATCTTTACGTTTAAAATTGTGTTAAAGGGACTATTTGTAACTTTCAGAAATGCTTGTTAACAGCGACCCCTGTGGCCGTGAAGTCAACGAAAGTCAGCGTCGGGCTCGCGCTTGCGTGCTCTAAATAAACATGAACGAGCATCGCTCAAAACAGTGAGGCGACACACGTCAGCTAAAACCACAATATCACTCTATATTTCACCTGCTTGGCAGTAATGTTAGCTGACCAGACGAAGGTCTCTCCATGAATCACTGCTGATCCTAGTGTTGGCTTTTCCTGCTGGCTGAAGCAGGAAGAGAAATGTTATCGTCTCCGAGCGCGGCCGCAGGGGAGACACCGGCACGGAGACGGTAACGTTTCTCTTCCTGCTTCAGCCCCGCTGATAACGTTTCTCGCTGCGGAGCCCCGTCACTTCACAAGACACGGGAAACCTCTGTTGGTCTGGAGGAGATGCAGCATTTATTTCTGCACAAACGTCCACTGTACATTCACTAGATATTCTCAGAGCTAAACTAACTCTTCTGCAGTGGGTAGTGAGCGCGCATTCACGTCTAGAGGTGGAGTGAGAATGCGCGAGCGGTGTGAGTGAAGGCAAGCAGGCAGAGGATCAGTGAGTCTGGCAACACGCGAGCGCGCATATGCGAGCGGCATGTGTCCCGACCCGGTACGTTTATACGCTTAAAAAGTTACAAACAGTCCCTTTTAAGGGTCTAAATATTGTATATTCGTGACATCACGAATTGGCAGAAATCCTGACAGCTTGTTTCAAATGCATAGTTTCTGAATACGGGCTGTGTGTATTTCCCTGTGGATTGAGTGTTTCGATACTTTCATAGTATTTATATAGGACTTAAGCCTGCTTTATAATAAAAAAACAAGAAAATCTCCCTTTTCTATATTATGGGACCTTTAAGATACAAGATAATACCACTGTTCATATCAGCTCCTGTAGAGAAGTCATTTTGTTGTTTTGGTACAGGGCAATCTCAGCTTTACTACTAGCCACAGATATGATAACAGTCACAGACCTGTATATATGAGGAAGCTCCAGTATTCTGGTAGTAATTTCTTATACTGATAACGCAGAAGGTGTGTCCTAAGGGTGTATCCTCTATTAACAAGCAAATTCAACACACACTTCAAACCCTTCAGATCTGCATCTTATCAAACTTTGTTTAAAAGTTTGCATTTCTACAAGGGAGCAAATGTTTGATTTATGTGATTATTTGACCTTGAATAATTATCTTGACACATAAGCCACAAATATTTATCCTCAGTCTTGTAGTGCTCACTTCAAATTATTTGGGCAAGATTTAAAATACATCATGGCTGATTCCAAATCAAAACACTAAATTAATAAATGATGCATTATTTTGGCTCAAAAGACAAAGTGTTAGACAGTTCAACATATAGCTCTTGTAGCAGCATGCAGAGGACTTCTTACCTAAACACCAAGTGCACTTCAGCGTTTGCTTTGAGTACGCCATTTGTAGCAAAATCCTCACTATACTTTTCATACTCCACAGGTTGCACAGTATCGTATGGGTGAATTTTGGCATGGGAGCAGATGGTACTGGAGGGAGACTGGTTGGTGGCAGTGAAAACGGCACATTAACTGTATATAACCCGGAGGTCATAATGAGCTCCGGTGCAGAGGCTGTAGTGGGACAGTCTGACAAACACACAGGACCCGTCCGAGCGCTTGATTTCAACCCTTTTCAGGTAAAAGTCTTCAGTCGAAATCTTAGAGACAGTTTATACAGAAGGACCTGTCTTTCCTGTAGTGCGCATTATTCATCTTTCTCAATTTCTCCTCTCCCAGAGTAATCTCCTCGCTTCGGGTGCAAATGATTCAGAGATATATATCTGGGATCTGAACAACTTTAACAGTCCAATGACACCAGGAACAAAGTCACAGGTGGGTTTGAACATGTTAGGAGCCAAACAGCTAATTAAGTGGTTTACTGGCTTGTTTAGTTTTGTAGTTTGGTCTGCTATTTCACTGCAGTGAGTTTGTTGCATATGTGTGGGATAAAGGTTGTCTTGCTGGCTGTGTAGGAGGTTATGTGCCTCAATTAACATGTAAGTAAGCTTTGTATTTTGTGCCTTCATTGTACATATGCTGTAGGATTAGTAAGAAGAAGTTGTGTGTCTTACAATTCAATACCTTACAACAAACGAATAGAGGTTGCTAATTTGGAGTGTGTGTTATGTTATAGTTAATTATAGTGGTATGTCTGTTAATTTCTGTTCTTCTAGAAACCACATTTTGAAGCATCTTATTGTGTATTCTTACCGATACACCACAGTGATTATGAACTCAACAACCAGTGACATTTATTAGGAGGTTTAAAAAAATACTAACGAATAGTGCGTGATTGAGAAATCATGAGAGATCTTGGGTTTAAGGAAGTTCACAAATGTCTGTTGTGAGAGATGAGCTGACTTCTTGTTTTGATCCGGACCTAATTTACAGTTTCGAGTCAAAACACAAAATAGAAACCACAACTGGCAGCTTTCTCCTTGTTTCCTGTCTGTGTGTTGAGACTGAAAGCCACAAGAAAGTTTTGTTTATGGTTTCAATTTCATGTGTTGTGTTGTACATCTTCCCTTAGACAACAGGGTTATTGTTGCCCGGTCACATGGACATTTTCTTTATAAAATGATCAAGTTCCAAGCAAGCCATTCATCAATTTCATAAAAACGATTTACTTTTACTGAATATCTTGATCCTACATCTCTATCAGCAGCTGACCAACATAGTTTGCATCCCTCAGGCCTTGTTATATTATCGTTTGAATATTAGTTTGACTCACAGTCAGGTTTGTTTTGACAGTAACAGCCTTTGTCTCTTCTTTCAGCCTGCTGAAGACATCAGCGTTGTGTCCTGGAACAGGCAGGTTCAGCACATCCTGGCCTCGGCCAACCCCAGCGGGAAAGCAGTCGTGTGGGATCTGAGAAAGAACGAGCCAATCATCAAGATCAGTGATCACAGCAACAGGGTCGGTGGCTTTAATAAAAAAATATAGCAAGTGCAAAGTTATTCTTCTGCAAAATCACTGCAAGTTTGTCTTTCGCAAATCAATCAATAAGGCTCGTCTGCCACACTTCAGCAACATTCTCAGATGATTGAACATTTCTAAAGCGGTTATTCACAGGGTTTGTCTGTTCGTACACATCGGCCACTGAGAATAAACAAAACTTTAGGGGGCAGCATTCATTTTGAGAATCTTTTTAAGCCTCCCAGCCCTTTTAGATTAGACAGAAAGTTAGTTAAAGTTAAAATGTTCGACCCTGTAATCTCTTATATCATCCTAAATCTCATTTGTTGTGTAATTCCAGATGCACTGTTCAGGAATGCTCTGGCACCCTGATGTGGCCACTCAGCTGGTGTTGGCCTCTGAAGACGATCGACTGCCCGTCATCCAGATGTGGGACCTCCGTTTTGCCACATCACCCCTTAAAGTCTTTGAGAACCACACAAGGTGAGGCTTTAACAGTTTGTGCCTATTTCAGTTTTTTTATTCATGTTGCAGAATTTACTGTATGCACCTTCTGTTGGTGTTTTCTTACAGGGGGATTCTGTCTATATCCTGGAGCCAGGCCGACTCTGAGCTCCTGCTGAGTAGTGCTAAAGACAACAGGATCCTCTGCTGGAATCCAAACACTGGAGAGGTATAACATGAATTGCTTCCCTTGCCTCATTATTGTGAATCAGTGACGATGATGCCACGGATTCTCACTCGTCATTTCCTTCATTTTAGGTCATTTACGAGCTTCCAACAACAAACCAGTGGTGCTTTGATGTCCAGTGGTGCCCCAGGAATCCTGCCCTGCTTTCAGCCGCCTCGTTCGATGGGAGAATCTCCGTCTACTCTGTTATGGGAGGCAGCTTGAAGGGTCAGCAGCAAAGCACAGCTGATAAGGTAGTGGCTGTTCTTAATCCCAGAGGCTTTGTGCTGTGCTGTGTTGTTTGTCCACAAGGTGGTGCTGGTGTGAAGGGATTGACATTGACTAATTAACAGCAATACAACATCAAATTTAAAAGAGAGTTAGACTACAGTATTGACTTTTAACTTTTACCTGCTGTTGAAATAGAAATCTAAAAAGCTCAGTGCGATACACAATAGCCTTCAGGTAGACAAAACTGACATTCTGGTATCGTACAGTAAGCAGTCAGTGTCGACAAAAAGTATTGAGAAGCCAGGACCAGTGAAATTGACGTTTTTGTTTAATCAACTGTCAAAATAGTTGCTGATGAATCGACTTATTGTTTCAGCTCTAGCCCCAAAGAGTTGTGTTTGTTTTAACATTTAACATTTTGTTTAACAGATCTCCTCCTCATTTGATTCAATGGATCCCTTCGGTACAGGGCAGGTGCTGCCTCCCCTGCAAGTCCCTCAGCCTGCAGCAGTGCAGGACACCATAGTTCCCCCTCTGAAGAAGCCACCCAAGTGGGTGCGCAGGCCAGTGGGCGCTTCCTTTGCTGTAAGTGCAACATAAAAATGTTTTCTAATCATGTTGATGGAATGAGGCGTTTATGACTGATCGTCTGTTGTTGTGTGTTTTTTTTTTTTCTCAGTTCGGGGGAAAGCTGATAACCTTCGAGAATACCAAGCTGCCTCCGGTGCAAAGCCCCCAGCCGGTCCCCAGACAAGTGTTTGTGAGCCAGGTTACCACGGAGACGGAGTTCCTCCAGCGCTCCAGGGAGCTGCAGGCGGCGCTGCAGTCGGGCTCCTTCAACAACTACTGCCAGGCCAAGATTCAGTGCGCCAAGTCAGACGCTGAGCAGGACATATGGAAGTTCCTTCTGGTACTGAAAAAGCATTACCTCATCTTATCTTTCTGTTTATCACTAGCAAACAGGTCTGAAGTATTTAGGTTGAGAAGTTTTAGAATACAAATGCCTAATCTATGTTACAATTTAAGAGGAGGTCCTTGGACAATGTGCTCCCCTATAAGGGATCCTTGGACCTATAAAGTTTGAGAGTCTCTGGTGTAAAAGCCTTAAGCCTGTCAGTCAGTGTAGTTTTATTGTATTTCGAGCTGATTCACTTTCTCTGTTTACAGGTCAACTTTGAGGATGAAGCCCGCGTTAAATTCCTCCGACTTTTGGGTTTCAGCAAAGATGAACTGGAGAAAAAGGTATTCTGCTTCTGATTTATAAATGTATTAGCTCTAATAGCTGATATCTGTCATATATATGAATGTTGCTGTGGCTTGTATCATCTTAGCTGTAAACATGTTGTGTTTTATTCAGATTTCAAAATGCCTGGGGAAGAGCTTTCAGCACAACGGACACGGAGTAGATGCCAAAGACCTGGCAGAAAAGATGCAGCGGCTCTCCACTGAGGTCAGCACACAAAATGTTTATTTTCAAATATGTTTTTCTCATTTGCATACCAAGGTTTGCAGCACTTCTTTTTACTGTAAAATACTCTTTGTTGCATTTCCAGAGGGCTGATGTAACAAATGCGGTAGGCGACACTAGAACTTCTGGTTCAGTTTCACCGGCAGACTTCTTTACTCAGACGCCAAAGGAAAACTCCAACTTCCAGATCCCTGTGTCATGTGGTAAAATCCCTCATCTGCACACACAGTTAATCATGTGATTAAAATACACGTTATCTCTGTTTAGGTATCTTGTCTTATTGTTCGTCATTGTGGTTCTTTTGAAGATACCGATGGTTTAATAAGCCAGTCGCTGCTGGTGGGTAACTTCGAGGGCGCTGTGGATCTGTGTCTGAATGACGGTCGTTACGCCGAAGCCATCCTGTTGTCCATCAGTGGAGGAGAGGAGCTGCTCAAGAAAACTCAGCAGAAATACCTAAGCAATCAAAAGAACAGCATTTCAATGGTGAGAGTCCGTTTGATTCATTCTGTTTCAGTCGGTGCAATCACAGGGGGAACATTTTAATCTAATTTGTCTGTCTCAACTGCAGCTCATATCATCAGTGGTGACCCAGAACTGGAGAGACATCGTGCAAAGCTGCGAGTTGGACAATTGGAAGGAGGCTCTCGCTGCTCTGCTGACTTATGCTCACCCAGAAGATTTCGCCCGTCTGTGCGGTAAGTCGCACACAAAAATAGCAGCACATTAATCATGCTGTGACTTGCCTCGCTTCCAGGCAAACTGTATAGATTCAAGAAAGCTTGTTTTACTTGCTGAATAACATTTGTACTCATCCTCCCTGCTCTGTTTTCAGCCTTCCCTCTTTCCTTTAACTTTGTTTAATTCTGCTATTCTTCTCGGTAGACACCCTGGGAGGCCGATTGGAGCATGAGAGGACAGAGAAGCGCTGCCTGCAGGCCTGCCTGTGTTACATCTGCTCTGGGAACATTGAGAAGCTGGTGGAGTGCTGGGCCTTGCATAGAGACTGCTGCTCCCCTCTTGGTCTAGAGGTACAATCTTTAGTAAAGGATTTGCATCCACAAAATACAGTTCACTGCACTTTTGCACCAAGCATAAGAATTTGAGCACAAAAGCAAATTTGAAATATGTGTGGAGTCTTATTCTTATGTGCTGCCACATCTGAAAATGATCAACAAACTTATTTTTTTCATGGTAATTATTGAATATTGTACTTAACAAAGATGCGTGTGTACCAGAAGAATCCAGAACGGTTGCTTGTACTGACATGCAAAATTTGAAAGGAACTTTTAATTGGGCTTTTTAACGATTTTTACGGGCTGCACATACAACGCACCCTTGTAGGCTAAAGGTGAGAGCACTGAAGAATGTCGTAGTCACAGTGACGTGTGACATGTTTCTTTGTGTCTCCGTGCATTTTTCAGGATCTGGTTGAAAAAGTAATGATGCTGCGCAAGTCAATCGAACGCCTCCGCAACAGCGAGGTGGCGGTCCAGAGCCCCATCCTGGCCGAGAAGCTCACCTGCTACGCCGGCATACTGGCTGCAGAGGGCAGTCTGGCCACCGCTATGACCTACCTGCCTGACAACTCAGACCAAGTAAGAGGCCTTATTTCAAAACCCCAAATTCATAGTTTTGCTCCGTTTGGATTGTGATAAATACCCTTTTTTTTTTGTGTTCGTCTCCCCAGGCTGGGATCACAATGCTGAGAGACCGGCTGTTCCACGCTCAGGAAGAGGCTGCCGTTGGACAGCAGCCTCCAAACTCCTTCAACAGAGTCGACGTGTCCACAGCCAAGCCCACTCCTGCTGCTCCGACTCCTGCAACAAAAGCACAAATTATGGTATAAATACATTAGCAATCAAAAACATGAAATCATATACATCAGACCGGCAATACGTCATCCAGATCCAATACGTGAATATTCACTGTCAGTGTGGTAAATCGCTAAATGGTGTGATTAGCATGGCTAGTTAACATTAGCTTGAGTGGGAGGCTGCTACAGTAATACAGTCATACATTAACGTTATAGCAGCATCAGACTGTCGTCTCCAACTAAATCTCACCCCATAGATCAAACATTTGGTTATTAACAGGTTGGTTATGTACAGATAACACTTAGCCTCACGTGGTTCAATCAAATATGTATAGATGTCTGGATAAGCAATATCCGTTCGCTGTTGGACGGGGGAAGCTTGAAGGGACATGACGGCGATCAACCTTAATTTATTAAGGTATCGCAAACTCTCAGGTTCAGGCAAGGTTGCAAAATAATTATTAGACATGTGTATAAAACAAACATTTGTATAACGAGATGAATGCGTACAAACTTCCGATCCAAACATATGTCAAATTGCATTGAATTCTATAGGATCTTTGTTTTATTGTACCCCAAAAGGGGGCGCAGCCTTGACTTTTTGCGAAGTACCCATATGTGCCGGTCTGATGTATAGTTTGCAAAATTATGTTTCCTATGTAATTATGGATGTTTGCTTTAAAACATACTGTTATTTTTTCCTCACCTTTAGAGTCAGTACCAGCCGTCTGCTGCTTCCCAGGCTGCCCAGCAGCAGCCTCCTATCTCCTCATTTTTTACCCCACAAGCTCCAACCAACAGCGGGCCTGGTCTGCCGCCTTATTCTCATGTACTGCCGCCCAATGCGACCCGCCCTGCCTTGAGGCCTCCCTACCCCCAACATCCTGCTCCGGCTCCAGGTTTGACATTGACTATTTTTATTCCACCTTCAGGTGTTTCAGGCTGATTTTTTTTTTTATTTGATGTAATTTTACTTGTCCTTTCCCAGGTTTCCTTCCTCATCAGCCATTCCAGCCTCAGCCCCCTATGTCCATTGGCGGACCCTCAGGCTTCCCTCCTCCAGGTCCTTCCATGCCAGCTGCTAACTTATCAGGACCTGCGCTACCGCCGCCGTCATCCACCCCCACAGGCCTGCGCCCCATGCCCAGCCCCGGGGTGCCACCGATAAGCTTCACGCCGTCTACCTCTTTGCCCTCAGGCCCCATGCCACCCAGCTCCCAACACGGAGCCCCAGTTCCCATGTACCCAGGAGGCCACCACAACCAGGGGCCTGGCCCACTCATGGCATCTGGTCCCTTTGCGCCTCTCGGATCTGGGTACCCACAGGGAGGCCCCGGAGCTCCTGCTGTTGCTCCTCCTCCCACAGGTAGATGTCGCTTTGATTTCTAAAGACAGATCAACACATAACAGTTAACTGGAATCTGTTGCTGATGGTTATTCAGCTGTTCACCTCATTTGACTTGCAGGATACTTTCCCTGGCTGAATTCCCAGTCTGACTATGAAGGTGACAGTTAGGGTTGGATATAGAATAAGAGTGCGTCGAAATATACACTTGAGTGACCAGAAAAACACACCTGTACAGCACAAAATAATCCATGCATTACTTTCGTATTAGATTGCACTACATCATACAGGGTTTCTTTTTTATATTTTTCTGGTTAGTCAGTGTATTTTCGGTGGTGTTTGCTTGTGCCGCTGTATGCTTCAGGGAAATGTAGTGACTTCATTGTATGGATGTCAGCTTAAAACACAGTAAACAAAACCACAGTTTCCAGGCTCGAATCAAGTAAACACAAACACACTTGTTTAAGCTCAAGAAGATATATATATGAGATGCTTTAAATTATTCAGCATTGGGATATTGTTAGTATTGAGTTATTATGAGGATGCTGCCTGAACATTTGCCCACATATGCTGTTTTGTTTCTGCCTAAGCTGCTGAAATCTGCGGCTCAGTGACATGATTTTGCTATGTAGACTAGCCTTGGCTGAAAGAGGTTGTCTTGTGTAGACAATCTTTGACTGCTTGAGTGTGAGCACAGGAAAAAAATACCACTGGCAATGTCATTGAAATTCTCGCTCATCTTCTGATTTAGGACCCCATGAAGGCTGGAATGACCCACCAGCAGTACGAGGTGGACCCAGGAAGAAGAAGGTACTCGTACATTTATCGCTATCAATGTAGTGTTTTAGGTCAGTGTTGTCCAGTCTGTGCAATATTTCCTTTAAAATGTGATTAATTAGAATAATATGCTTGCAAATGTGTTAGTGTTCCAGTCAACCATTGCTGTTAGCACAGGTCAAATCAAACTTTAATAAATCAGCTTCCTTGCAAATTATTATTATTTTTTATAAAAACAACAATCTATGGTTCTTCTTACCCTGTAAAAAAATTAGAATAAAGGACTAAACCAAATAGCTCAATACAAGACACAGTAATCCTGCAACTGCAGATGCTTAGACTTTCATGTTTCAACCATTTATTTTTTACTTTTAGCTATCTTTGTCAAATTCCCTGTTCATTTGCTGAGTTTCCATGCCAATAATATATACAAAAGATCATTAATTATTGTTTACCTGAGTCACTCCACCATCCTTCCACCTCTTAACAGCAGAAGTAGTCCTTGGGGTGCAAGTGCCACTGGTTGAATCACTGCTCTAAGATGCCTGGTATAGTAGTAATAATTCACCCCATCAAGAGCTCAGTTCATTAATTTAATGTATTGCTCATTCTTAAAGCTGCACTGATGAATATTTGATTAATAACAATGAATTAAATGACTAGAGGTAATGTGAAAGGGGTCGTGCAGAGTGCCAAACCCTCAGAGAATTAGGACTCTGCTCTCATTAACCTAATCTCCAGCAGCAGAGGGCGGATGTTTTCAGCAAACAAGCTCTGATAAACCTGCTACCTGTTCAACCCCCAAAGTCAGACAGACGAAGTTAGCAACCAGCTCACTAAAGTTGAACATCCATCAGCTTGTTATGGAGTTGCTCTGCCTCAAAGTGAATAAAAAGAAACAATAAATGATGTCAGATCTAGCTCCGTTTCAGTGTTTCCTAACCTTCCTCTCACTGATTGGATGTGTCTTACTGTTGTGTGTTGGCAGGTCCCTGAGAACTACACTCCACCAGCCCCGATCATGACCCCTGTGATGGGATTCCCTGTGGAGGCCCCTCAGCCCCACGACCACGCCCAGGTCCCCCCCGGAGCCCCCCAGGAGCCCAGCGTGCAGGTCGGTGTGTGTGACAAGGGGCCGCTATCTGAATCCTCACACGGCAAACACGTCAACACCTTGTATTTGTGTCCTTGTTTTCCTCCTCCAGCTCCTCCAGCAGCTGCCGGCAGAGAGGGTGGAGCAGAAAGAAATCCCAGCTGAACACATGGTCCTCAAATCCACCTTTGACAGCCTGGTGCAGCGCTGCCAGCTCGCAGCTGGAGACCCAGTAAGTCTCACTACGTGTGTGCAGCTGCATCCACATTTTGCTGTGTTTCTAATAAACCTTGTATTGATTCAAGGAGAATGTTTTTATTGGATATAAAATCACCACAAATATTTTCATTTTCAGCAAACGAAAAGGAAACTTGATGATGCAGGCAAACGTTTGGGATACCTGTACGACAAGCTGAGAGAGCAGTCGGTAAGAAATTATTACACGTACACAAAGTTATCATCAAAGAAAGCTGCTAATTTATTTGATTTGATTTAACCTTTATTTAACCAGGCAAGTCATTAAGAATACATTCTTATTCACAGTGGTGGCCTGACAAAAGGCAGAGCCTCTTGAGGGAAGGGGCTAAAAAAGAAAGAGTTAAAACATCCAAACATTTCCAATAGACCCGCTACTGACATACAATCAAAAACAACCATTACATGAGATGCAGCATTGTGGGTGAACCAACCCTTGGAGGGGGAAATGTAAAAGTTATGCTGCACAGTTTCAGGGTCCCTGCAGCATTTATAAAGGAGGTCAAATAAAGAGCGGTCTGCTAACGTCAGAGGAAATCATTACATTTTAAAAATATATATAATATTAAGGAGAGCATGCCTCCTCCTGGTGCTCCTAATGGTATTTGCAAGATTCCACCGTGCTCAAAGGCCGCTGTCAATCACTGCTCACAAAGCTCGTGAACTCCAATCAAACTTTCTCATTTTACAGCTAAACAGCACACTACAAGATGTTTCTGAATACATTTGAGGCGAGAAATACGCATTACAGAAACAGAATATTGATTCATATTTGATCAGCGCTGCCTAGTTTGACCGTTTGATTGGAGTTCACGATGCTTCGAGAGCAGTGATTGACAGAGGCAGAAGAACCTGTTTTTTTTTTTTCACAGATTATCTGTCTCGTGTACTACTAACAGTTTTGAGAATCATTTAAGTAATTTATCCTGCAAAAATGCAAAATATACTCAAGTTTTGGACTGTCAGTCAGACAAAACAAGCAATTTGAAGATGCCTTTTATGGGCGCTGGGAAATTTTCCTGACACTTTATAGACTTAAAGGAATGGTTTGTAACATTTAGGGGGATCTATTGGCAGAAATGGAATGGAATATTAATGAGTATGTTTTCTTTAGTGTATAATTACCTGAAAATAACGCCTTTTCATTAGCTTAGAATAAGCCGTTATATCTATATAGGGAGCAGGTCCTCTTCACGTAGCCGGCCGTCATGTTTCTACAGTAGCCCAGAACGAACAAACCAAACACAGGCTCTAGATATGGCCATTTATGTTTTCGCGACGGCCACCGTAGTTTTCCTACACTCTTGGCACACGGGAGAAGTTTCAGTTGGTTGCAATCTGCAAACTCACAGCTACATGCCACCACATCCTACACACTGCACCTTTAACCTAAGACATCACATACTAACATGTCACTGTTGTCTCTCTCAGCTCTCTCACAACATCCTGAACGGGCTCCACGAGATCAGCCGCTGCGTGGCGAGCCAGAACTACCAGCGGGGCCTGGAGGTCCACACCCAGGTGGTCAGCAGCAGCAACTTCAGCGAGATCTCCGCCTTCATGCCCATCCTCAAAGTGGTCATGACCATCGCCAACAAGCTGGGCGTCTAACTCCCCCGGTGGAGGGTCGGGACGACGACACCACCACCAACCAGACTTCAGTGTTATCATATTGTTATATATGTATTTATTTCTTTTTGACCTGATGACGTGCTTTGATAAGGAGAATAATAACTGATGATATTGCAGATTGTGGTCTTCATCACTCCATGCATATTCCTTCCTGGAGGCTGATTTGGGCGGTGAGGTGGATTTTTTGTAGATGTTGCCGTGGTAATTTTACGATAAAATGAATGTAAACTGAAAGTCGTGATTCTGTGTAAATTCAACGGTTGATGTAATATACAAAGTTTGAATCAAGGCGGTGTTTGTATAAGTAGTTGCATTTTCATCTACACCTGTGCATATTTTTTCTTCTAGTAATACAGTTTTTGATTGAATACATGCAGTGCTCCAACTGCAGAAACGAAACATCTGAGACTAGCAGCTCCTACGTCTGAGGTATAGGGGTGAAAAACGGTGGGAATAAAATATAGGTTGCACTTATCTATCCTGTCGGTGTAGTTTGTATGAGGGAGAAACACACCGATGCTCTTTTTACTGTGTGTCATATCGCAACGAGCATCAAGGAAGCACTGTAACATTAAAAAAAAAATACTGATTGTTCTCTTCACCTGCTGTAACAGGTTGTGTCCAGTTGATTGTGCCACAACGAGGGGCTTTTGGGCTTAAAGCACTGCAGAAGAATGCCATACGGTGATTGTCAAGTTGCTGTTTTATTTTAATTTCTTAGCACTGTTGTTTCCCGATGGGTTGTGTGAACGATTGAATCTTCTATTCTCGCTTCAGTGTGCATGTTTCCCTGCTGAGTTCACATGGCAGCTCATAAACAAAAGTTACATTAATTTATGTTGAACTGAGAATGATCCCTTTTACTCATCTTTCTACCCCCTCGGCTAAAGTCTTATCCTTTTGTAACTTTTTTATCTTATTTGTTTTTAGATTAGATCATACCAACTCAAATGAACTGACAACATATAATATTCTGAGGTTTGTAGCTGGACATAAAGCTGGATAGTGTTTGTGTATCATGGCGGCAGAAGGCAGTAAAGTGCCTCAGTGTGCTCATTTTGGTTGCACAGATATTTATACAATCCATCATATTTGCTTACTTTACTCATGTCGTTATCTTTTTCAAATAAAAGTTCACTTCATAAGATTTTGAGACTTGAGAAATTTCTTCAAATGTATTAATTGATACATATGGAAAGGGTAATTTTAATAGTTATTAGTCATTAATAAGAACAACTTTGGGGTTGCCATTTCTTTGTCTCTGTAGTTATCTCTTTAGTTCATTGACTTTTTCTGTGTTAAAAAGTGAGCAACCTTATTTTGGGGTGTTGCAATATACCGGTATTGATAAGTAATATTCTTTAATTAAATAAATGTTTTATTAATATTTATTTAAATAAATAATAAAAACATTTTTTAATTATATTTAAAATATATAATATGAAGCATTGCTATAAACAATGTATGAAGTTAGTACATTAATCCAATAATATAATGTTTATTATGACACTTTGCTTCTTTAAGTAACATTTTGAATGCAGGAAATGGTATTTTCACAATAATGGTGTTCTAGGCAATTCACATTTTGAACAGGAGGTGGCTCTCTGTTTACTGTAACATGTCATGCATTTGCTTTCTGTACAACTACAACACAATAGGCACTTACTATTTTTCTCATTCACTTTGGCTCAATTCTCAAATGAGATTTTTTTTTTAAAACAATAACATCAAATATCTGAACAATTAATTTGTTGTTCACAACAGATTAGAATTTCTCATTCATTCAAACAAATTTAATTGCACATGTTGTGGCACGTGTGCAAAAGAGAAAGTACAATAACCACTTGTACACGTCTGATTTACATGTATATTCCATAAATATCTATAACATGGTGTTACACAAATATATGTACTGTAAACACAAATGTGCATAACCTGTTCCTGTGTATACAGTATTGTAGCCTACACTATTGACTTTTCCCAGTAAACATTTACCTGCTATTGAAATCTAAAAAGCTCAGTGTGATACACAAAAAGCCTTCAGCTAGACAGAATTGACATTCTGGTATAGTACAGTAAGCAGTCACGGTCAACAAAAAGTAGAAATTAATTACAAAACAATTAATGATGACAAAACAACTTTTCATTTTGGTGCAATTGGCCAATTTACTGACACATTAATTAGGTTTTGAAGCATGAATGAATTAAATGTTTTGAGTTCAAATGAGTTAACAAAAGCAATTGAGAAAAACTGTCATGCATTTGCTTTCTCTTTGCTGTACAACTACAACACAATAGAGTTTTCTGCAGCTACACCCACAAGTAAGCAACTTTAGCTGCAAAGTTTCTATTTTCCCACTTTCACCAAAAGCATTTGAATGCACCAAAGTATGTCACCCGAGGGGCGTTTCTTTTTCACCACTTCATTGATTTGATTCACTGTCACATCCTGAGGGTGTTGTGACACACAGACATATATGTGTGGTATGTCAGTTAGTTTACAAGCTGGCACAGGTATTTCACCAGCTCCTGTCTCCCATTGGTCCAGGAGGATCATAAGGTCAGGACCTTGCTGCTGATTGGCTGGTTGGAGTCAGATGCTGTGAGCTGGGACACTTGAATGTTTTTTGGGGTTTTTTGAACTGCAGTAACCTCCAGTCATCTCCTGTCTGGGGTGATGATAATACAACATCACCACACATCATCACACCACTGTTGCGTCCTCCTGAGTCATACTGTACTCACTCTGTACGGGTCACGGTGGCCTCAGGAGTTTAATAAGAACTGCAATGTGCTGAGTGTGATACTGATATACAACTGTAGACCAGTTTATAACAGCTGGAATCCTGACTGGCAGCTTTTCTTCAATCACTATGGCTCATTTTTTTACAGTCTTGACACTCTAAGTTTGTCAAATCATAATTTAGTTGCTTTTTTGTGAGTTGATATAAATGTAACTGATTATGTTAAAATATTAAATATGATATAACGACGGAGTATTAGGGCCACATTGAGGAAAAAATAAATAAATCTGAGATTTCGAGAATAAAGTCATAATATTACTAGAATAAAGTCGTAGGTTTACAAGAAAAAAAAGTCGTAATATTATGAAAATAAAGTCATAAGTTTACGAGAAAAAAAGTTTAGTATTATGAGAATAAAGTTGTAAGTTTAAGAGAAAGAAGTTGTAGTATCATGAGAATAAAGTCATAAGTTTAAGAGAAAAAAAGTCGTAGTATTATGAGAATAAAGTCACAAGTTTAAGAGAAAAAGTTGTAGTATTATTAGAATAAAATTGCAAGTTTACAAGAAAAAAAGTTGTAATATGAGAATAAAAATCATAAGTTTACGAGAATAAAAGTCATAATATTATGACTTTATTCTCATAATACTACAACTTTTTTTCTCTTAAACTTACGATTTTTATTCTCATATTACAACTTTTTTTTCGAGAATTTTACGAGAATAAAAGTTGTGATATTATGAGAAGTATATTTAATGCTGATACAATTTTAGTAATAGTAGAGTATTTCTAGTGTGGCATTTGCTACTTGGTGTGGTGTAAAGTAACGACACTGAACAAAAATATAAACGCAACTCTTGTTTTCGCACCAATCTTTCACGAGTTGAAATAAAAAATCTAAGACTTTTTCTATGCACACAAAAGACTTTTTTCTCCCAAATTTTGTGCACAAATTTGTCAAAATTTACTGCGTTAGTGAGCACTTCTCTCCTTTGCCAAGTTAACCCATCCACCTGACAGGTGGGTCACATTAAGATGCTGATTAAACAGCCTGATTATTGCACAGCTGCTCACAATAAAAGGCCTCTAAAATGTGCAGTTTTACCTTGAAAATGGACATATAGGCACTCTGAGCTGTGGATTTCAGGGTGTAATTTTACTTTTGATACTTTTACATATGTTTTGACAATGATACTTCAGGATTTTTACTTGTAAAATAGTGTTTTTGTCTTTGTGGTATTACTACTTTTACTTAAGTAAAGGATCTGAGTACTTTTTCCACCACTGGATGTTATTGTTAAAATGAATGAAGCAAAACAAGATATTCAATTCACAACTACATAAAAGAAAACCTTCACTTTAGAGAGGCTTTTTGAATGACTTAAACTTTGCTCAACAGAAATGACATTTTGTAACCTCCACTAACCAAACACTCCTCAACCTGAGACCGTCTGATGTAATATACAGTAAACTGGTCTCTGGTCAGCACACTGCTCCTACATTCCTCTCTGCCCTGTGTAAACCATTTCACACACTGCGAGAGCACTTTATTCATCTACAGGCAGGAGCCAAGAACTGCAGTATTAAATAGTTGGGATATATTTGACTTGCACACTTATGTCAGCAGCAAACTGGAAGTGTTGAGTTATTCACCACAGAAGGCCAGAAACTAGCCAGGGAACAGAAAATCCCCCAACAGGCCCCAGTTGGATTAAACTGCAGTTTGCCATCCTTTGAATCCTCACACAAAAGAACCCCAAATACTCCATTACAAGGCTCTGCATTAAAAAAAAGTACTTAGTATTATCAGTAAGATATTATTAAAGAGGACCTATTATGCAAATTTTCTGGTTCATACTTGTATTTTGGGTTTCTACTGGAACATAGCTTTAATGTTCAAATGTTCTCATACCGGCTGTGCTGCAGCACCTCTTTTCACCCTCCGTCTGAAACGCTCTGATTGGTCAGCTGGCCCACTCTGTTGTGATTGGTCAATTGAACCAAACTCTTCGGACTCCGCTCCAGCTCCACTCTAGCTTTGTCTGACGGCGTGCCAAACAAGCCGCTAGGCAGGTATTATGCAAGTCTGTTACTTGGTGACATCACCACGTTACGGAAGAAAAGGCGGGACTTCAAGCAAGGCGTTTCAGGCAGTATTTATACCCCCAAAAAAACTATTAAAAAGCATAATAGATCCTCTAAAGTAAAATTACTCATACTTTCAGTTATATTCTTATATATATTATGTTAGTTGAAAATTAAATGAGAGTATTGGATGTGTAAGCAGCATTTATGTGTTATAGGTTGTCAAAATTTAGCTATTTTAACAACTTTAATGTATCAATAATAATGCAGCTGGATCATGTTTCACTTCTGATCATAAAAGGCCCAAACTAACTCTGAAATTGAAGATCCAGATGTCAGAAATGTCTTTAAATTTGTATCAATCTTTTATTTATAAAAGCTGCAGTTGTGTGTAAACAAAGCCCTTTAGTAGAATTACTAAAAAATAATAATATAATTACCATCTGGCATAAATGTTGAGGGGTTTAGCCAGTTTTCAGAGAATTCAAAGACTATGTATGCAGATTTATATCAAGAGACAAAGTGAATAAAACCAGAAAAAAAGAAGAGCCACAACAGTTAATGGAATTACTGTGTATTGAAAATATTGTGAATTTTTATTTCAGAATAGAATACAGTTGAGATTTGACTGTTTTATCATTCAGACCGACAACCTTTTGATCCTCCTCGTTGTTAGGAAAATGTAGATTTTGGCGCTGTGGGCAGCAGGAGTTGTTTGCATGGCTTGCAATATTGTCAGGTTTGAGTAAGTGCTCTGATGACGGTGCTCTAACATCCCATCATGACAGCACCTTCTTGTTTTAGAGGCTTTTAGATGCCGTGATGGGTTGAAACTAGTTGGCACATCAGGGTCCATGTTTGAACCAGGTGTTTTACTTTCTATCAGCTTCTTTGAAAGATGAACCTCTTACGCATTTACAGCATTTGATGTTGTCATGCGGTGCTACCATTTAAATTAAATGTCTCTTCAGAATAAAAACAATGTCCCACCTGGTGCTTCAGCCTGTAAACATGGACCGTGGTCAGATTTGTTTTGAGTCTTTTTGTCTTCACTGATGTGAAGGAGAAGATCAGGAATGGATTCAAGTCATAAGGCATTAGGTTGTATCCTGACTCTTGGGGAAAAAATAAACTCCAATTTCATATATTTTACCGCCAAATCTTTGGAGTGCAGAAAACTGGTTCAGGTTAGAGCTCTTTTTTTTGTCAATAAAGGAAAAAAAAACTAAATAAATACATAAATAAGATAAGATAAGCATTCCGCACACCAGGATTTAAGATGAGCACAAACATCGATGCACCTGAAATTTAGCGATGACAACCAGCTTTGTGGGACATCAAAAGGGAAACCAGACCCCGTCTCAGAAATCACCACGGCAACAGATCTAATGATCCAGCAGCATCCATAAGTACGTTTACAAAAATAGACACAGCTCTGCCGTTAAAGAGTCACCGATAAAACACCTCACTACAACACCTACCACAGTACATCATCATGCATGGGTGGCATGTTTGTTTTGTAACACTAGAACTGTCACATGACATGGCTGCTGCTTCGTCGACCAAATCAGATCTCTGCTGCCGGATGTTTCTGGACAAAAGAGGGATAAAAGAGGAAGCGAAGCCACTGATGCCACGAAGGTTAAAAAACTTCCACAATGATGTCGAGTGAAGAAGCAATATCGACTCAAGTGTGCTCTAGTGGACCGTTAAGATGGTTAGAAATGTGTTGACGATTGGCACGCTCTTGGCACTATCATATATTCAGTAAAAACACAAAATAAAAGTTAAAATTACATTTATCTTTTACTGTTAATATTAAACGGCAGTTTTAATTTCATGATAAATGCGTCTCTTACATTGTCTTGCAAAAACTCTACCTAATCTTTGACTTTTCTACATATTTGGTTTTCTGCACTAGAAAACCACACTGCAACACACTCTGTTGTCAGTAGTTATAAGAAGACGGTTTGGGTTCCCTCGCTCTTCCATCATTTGCCTTATTTCATTAAAGCCAAACAACTTCTTTTTTTTTTTTTACAAAACATGATTCAAACTCTCATCCCTTTTTTTCCAGATCTTAAAGCGCTCAAAAAGTGAATTGACTGTAGATCAGAACGGTAAAAACTAGCTGTAAACTGCAATAAAGACAACAGTCTCCAGTATCAGTAACTTATCATTTGAAATATTATAACTCTGTATGTTCAGTGCTCCATTTCTTGTCTATTTTGATTAATAATTGAGTAATACTTACATAAAAATGATCGGCTACATGACTGACCTTGCATGAAGAATGCACACCAAAGTGGCAAAAACAGCGGAGGATGAAGTTGACTTTTTTAAAAATGTATCTACTTCAGATCTAAAACATCTTTGCAAGGCCTTGGCCTGATTGAACAATAGAACCCGAGGCCAAGATCTTAGCAAAATGTGTTTGTTTTTTAATCCGTCTTGAACAATTTGTTTAGTTACAGCTACAAAAAACCACAAAAACAAGCGAAATGTGGTCGAGGCCCTCATGGAGATGACTTTTTATCCTCAGTGGATGAGAAATGTATAGCTGTCAAAGGACTGTGAAGCTTCTTTCTTTACGGTTGTTTTGCCTTCGAAGCTGACCGTGGTTCGTCGATCTTAGCCACTCCGGTGGCTCCCGTCTCCGGTGCGCTGTAATCGGGCCTGGACCAGCTCGTGGGACACCCTCTTGCGGTCCGTGGCCAGGCCAAAGTAGCACATGACGTCGATGAAACAAGTGGTAATGTTCAACTTGCAGCCAAACTCGCTGGTTGCATAGTCAAAGGGGAACGTGTGGTGATAGTTGTGGAATCCCTCACCTGTAAGGTACAAGAAACAGTGGTGAGAAAATCATACGAAATATTACTAATACTGGATGTTGTTTACTAGAAAAATAGGATTAAGGGCTTATTTAGAGTGATTAAAAAGTGACATCAACAAAAGCGATAACTTCTGTGATTGTAAGCAATGATCCTTTTAGCTCATCCTGATCAAATCCACTGAAGAGGTTGTGTTGTTTTGTTAGTTAGCAAGATATCTTGAAAACTACTTGACAGATCTCAGTGAAATTTAATGGAAAGCGGATTTTTGGTTTGTAATGTTTTGGTTTGTAACACTGAATCATGGTGCAAAGTTGGTGCAAGAGTTAAAGGTGTAGTGTGTACGATTTGGTGGCATCTAGTGGTGTGGTTGCAGATTGCAACCGACCGAGTACCCCTCCGCTCACTCCTCCCTTTCCAAGACTGCGTTAACGTGAGCCGCCGAGTGCAAAACCGTGGTAATGCTGTTCTCCTCTCTCAGAGGCCGTCCTTACCATAATACTACTTTAGGAGCAACGGAAGTCAGATGGCGGCTGGCGGTATCACAGTTTTGCACTCTGCGACTCACTTTACTGCAGTTTCACAAGCATGTCGGAGAACTACAGTGGCCTTCAGGTAACGTAAAAACGCGAAAGGCTCTCTCTAGAGCCAGTGTTTGGTTTGTCCGTTCTGGGCTACTATAGAAACATGGCGGAACAACATGGAGGACTCCGTGATGAGAACCCGCTCCCTATGTAGATATGAAGGGCTCATTCTAAGCTAACGAAAACACAACAATTCTTAGTTTTGATTATACACTGAAGAAAACATATTGATTAATTATTACATTTCTGCCAATAGATCCCCCCCTAAATGTTACACACTGTTCCTTTAAGTTCTCGTAAACCACAGCAGAGACCTACAGTAGCGTTCGATTTGATCACAACACAATTGGTTGTGTTGAAATGTTTTTGTTTTCCACAAACTGCGCTGGGCTGTGAGGCGATTTTGCTCAAGTGGACACATTTAGCATTGCAGGATCATAAGACCTTCTCCCATACAAAATCATACATTGAGCCATTGGGTCGAAATTAAGAACAAAAAGTCCTAGTAGTAAGTTATTTTCACAGCCATCATGTGCGTCAGGAGTCTGCTGGCTCAGCCAAAAAAACATTTTTGGTGAGCAACTTTCATGAACTGGGTGCCATCTTAGAACATCCAGTTCCACATCCAGGTGTTTTAAAATATCCACAGTTGCTGCACTAGTGACTCTTATTGGTCGGTCCAGGCATCTGCGTAGTTGGTGGTGGAGGTGGAATCTTCAGCGTACATAAAATGTTTAAATGAGCCTGAATTTCATTCATGATATTCCATACCGTTCACCTATTGCTGGTTGCCAAACTAGTTTTTCTTGAACCCACTGTGCAGCCAAATGTAGGCAACCGGTGCACATATCAACTCAGTGATTCTGCCAAATCGAATGGCATTTTGTCTCTAGGTGAGTCTAACTTAAATTCCAGTTGATTATCTCTCTATCTCTTCTTCTGTTACACTGAGAGCATGATGTGTTAATGTGTCCCTTCGTACCTATAGCGCTGAACGTGACAAACTTGTTCTCCCTGGGGTTGATGTTCTTGTCGTAGGGCCTGTTCCCCCACATGTGGGCCGCGCTGTTGACCAGCCAGGTGGCATTCAGCACCAGGGTGTACCTCAGCAGGGCCGGGACGAAGTAGGCCACCCACAGAGACTCCCCCCACAGGTACCAAGGCACAAACATGGGGACGAAGAAGCACATGAGCAGCACAGACGGCTTGTAATACCTGTCGAGGAGAACAATAGTGGGCGGAGGATTACAAACAATGGAACGTTTACTCAGTACAACATACATTAACATACAGATTCTCTGCTTGTCAGAGATGGGACTGTTCGAGCCATCACTTTCTTCAACGTGACAGTTTTCATTGAAGCCAACCTTGAGTCAACCTCAGCGTGCACACAAGACATGTCAGTAATTGTCACCTTGTTAAACCAGAATGACTACAGACCCATCTCTGCAGCAGCAGCGGTTGAAAGAGATTTTTTTTTTTATTTAACACCTGAAGTGTAAATGAATCGTTGACTGAAGCCACTTACTTCCTTTGAAACATCACAACTTTGTCGGCCATCAGGTCCTTTAGTTCCAGCTTGCGTCCTTTCTCGAGGACGTCGGGGTGTTTGCGCAGCATCAGCCAGCCGATGTGAGCGAAGAAGAAGCCCCGCACGGCGTTGTGAGGGTCAGCGTCTGTCTCGGAATATTTGTGGTGAACCCTGTGGTCTCGAGCCCACTCAAAGATATCATTCTGCGGGTTAAAGTAAAGACAGAGATTACATACGTTGCAGACACAACATGGTACTTAACACGGTGATGAAAACTGCTATTATCACAAAGTGTGTGTGCTGCGGATCAGTTTTTCCGTAGTGTGTACCTGAAACGCCATGGAGTTAGCAAAGCCGAGAAAGATCTTTAGAGGTAATGAGGCCTTGTAGGATCTGTGACTCCACAGGCGATGAGCTCCTGCAGTTACTCCTAAAGCACTTATCAAAAAACAAAGTACAGCTGTGGGAGAGAAATGAATGAACACATTAGTGCCACTAATTAAAATGCTGCACCACATTGCAATGCATCAGATGTTTTCCGTACACTTGTAGTGTCAGTGTGAGGGCTAGGCCTGCAACAAGTGAGTCATCTATGTTACATTATCATATCTGTGCGACTGAAGGGGAAATCACCCCACTAAAATAGTCTTTCAAAAAGCAGAAATTACTAATGTACTGTAGCTTAACAATGCCTTTCCTTTTTCTCAAAAGCAACATATTTATGAATTTGTTCCAAGATTATCTTCACAATGCAATTAAATGCATCGCACTAGCTTTCCTGCACAATCTGTATAGCTGGATATCAGTTCATCGTGTCCTTTGACTGAACTGGTTTGTACTCTTGTTACACAAGAGCTTAAATAACCATGAAGGAAGCAAGAAGCATGGCATGTCACACTGAACTGTGACTCTCTCTCTCTCTCTCTCTCTCTCTCTCTCTCTGTGTAATGTAATTACATCACATCTGATCAGATGATGAGTGAATGGATGAAAACCATTTGATGACTGCATGCGTAAGACTGGAAAGCTATTCATAAGTGCAGCGTACGTGGTTTTGACTCACTCAAATGCACATCCTGATGATTTCTAAGGAAATGTTTGGTCAAAGTATGGATGCACCGATACTGATATCGGTCTGATAATGATAATCTGGTATTGCATAACATTATTTTTCAAGAAACCGATTTTTTTTCAAGAAATTCCAATTCAGTACATTTATATCTATGTATTCATTTTTTTTGCATTTTGTTTTTCAAAAGTTAGGAAAGCAGGGTTTAGGTCAAACCTGATGTTGCCTGAAAAAGTACAATCTGTGCATCCCTAGCATTAAGTAACAAAGCAGCATGCAGGTTGTGTAACTACTCTTCATTTGTCCTATGTTACTTAATCAAAAAAAACAAACATACTAGTTGATCTCTGTTGTTAAGAAGTACACGTTGTTTTTTTCCCCTGCCAAGCACACACTGTAGTTTGCAGCTTTTAAAAAAAATACATGCTGTGGCATTAAATCTCTGCTGATATATTATGCCCCTATGATCTATAATCCCACTACATGCAGTGATACTGGGAGGAGGAGCATGCACAGATCTGTGTGCATGCAGCAGTGGTGACATAACAGCTGAAAAAAAAATACTATATGTAACAGAAAGAAAAACAAAAGCCACCCAGCTTGTGCAGAAATGAACAGGTTGTTTGTACTTACACCAGAGCAAGGTCAAAGGAGATGCTGAAGGGATGAGGAACACGCTGTACAGAGCACCTATATGCAATAGAGTCATCATGAAGACATTTTTCCAGACGATGATTGAGGGAGGTTTGGGGCCTTCTTTCTCTTTGTATGTGTGATCAAACACATCTTCTATTCTGGATGTCTCTGCAAGAACATGTCCATTGCTCGACTTATTGCGCTGCAGCTGCTGCTTCTTCTCCAACAACGCCTCCGCCTCTGTCATCGTGGCTGCTGGCTGGCTGGTGATGCTCTAAAGAAACAACCAGAGAAGGAAGAAGATGGTTACAATGTAACGATGCTGCTGACGTTTTTGTTGCTGCGTTGCGTAACACTCACACATTTACACCTGTAGGATGAAAATGAAGGTAGATAACTCACCAAAAAAGAGCAGCAGACGTGTAGAGAAAAGGAGGGTGAAAGCTGGTGAGTGTTTTCACCTGAAAGTAAGCCAGTAAAAGAAGAGAGAGAGAGAGTGAGAGTTAGATCCGCAGCAGTACGCATCAAATAAGAGCTGAGAGCTGGAGGTGCGACTGACCAATCAGAGCTCAGATGCCGCCTCAAGCTCGGGCTCTGATTGGCTGCTTGTTTATCTGCTGTTCACTTTTTTTATTCATTCTGCTGCCAGATGTATATTTACCTCCTCTGCTCTGTGTGGAGGGAGAGAGCAGCTATAACTGTCTAGACATGCATTGAATTAACCAAGCACATATTTCAAGATTAAGTAAGAAACCGGATTACAATGAAAAAACGAGCAGAGTGATGAAGTGTTAAAAGGCAAGTTATAGTATTGTACTTGTACTGTAGAGCAAGAGGCAGAGGACCCCCCACCCACACACAGGGATGCTTGTTATGTCACGTCATCCTCATCCCCCCCCCCCCCCAAAAAAAAAATCCTATTAAAAAAAATCACATAGTAAGAAAATAATATGCACGTTAAAGTTATATTAAAACCAGTAAAAAATAATGTAAAAGCAAATTTGGTCGCCACAAATAGAATATTTTAGGATAATCAGATTTAGAAAATATTGAGGTGATGTTTTGCTAGGGCCCCAGATTGACCTGATTATTTTTAATTATAAATAATATATATATAATAAATAATAATAATATATATAATATATATATTTATATAATATTATATATATATATAAAAAATGTAAGGAAAGGAAAAGAATAATTATATATTATATATATATACTATATATATAATATATAATATATATATATTATCATTCTATTCCTTTCCTTACATTTTATGTTGTATAATTTATTTTATTTTTATATTAGTCTTATACTGTAAAATATATTTACAGAATTGTAATGAAAAATCTGAACATGTTTCTACTGTATTGAACTTTTGAAATAAATATAAATAAATAAATATATATATAATAAATATATAAATAATAATTATGTATATATATATATATATAACAAATAAAATGTAAGGAACGGAAAAGAATAATTATATATTAGATAATTATTCTTTTCCTTTCCTTACATTTTATTTTGTTGTATAATTTATTTTATTTTTCATATTAGTCTGAAACTGTAAAATATATTTACAGAAATGAAATGAAAAATCTGAACATGTTTCTACTGTATTGAACTTTTGAAATAAAGTATTACATTTTTTTTAATTATTTAAATGTACTTCAGAGAAAGACAAAAAAATGTAACCCTATTGGCCCGTACGGAACATAAAAAAAAAATAAGAAGCTGATTGGGTAGGTGTGGGCCACTTCTACCCAATCAGCTGACCTTATGAACCTGGTCACCTCATGGGGCCAGGTTCATAAAGGTCAATTTTGTTTTCAAATGATATGTCATTACTGGACAGAATAGCAGTAAAATTAAAATATGATCAGGGAGCACAAAAGCACAGCAGCTGAAAGAACACCAAGATCTACTAAAGAAAATCCCTAAATTGACAAATAATTCAAGGTTTCGATTAAAGGCTGTCTCAATGTGTGTGTTTGTATATGCCAGTGTTTCCCGAGTGTGTACGTGTGGGACGTGTAATATTCCTAGCATGCTTTTACACATGGCACTAAATTACTTTTTTTCTTGTGACGTTAAAGCATGATGAGTAAGGGTGGGGGGGGCCCATACAGAGAGTAGTTTAGGGTCCCCTGACCACCTTAATCTGCCACTGGTGATGTTGAACTGAGTTACAAATGTATTTAACAGGATCCACATTCAAAAAGGGGTTGACAAATCCATGAGTTTTCACCTTCATGACCTACATTTAAAGGCAGACGTTTTGTCTCCATCTAATGGAGAAAATAGGCAGCACAGAGGTCCGTCATTTGTGTTCAAGTTGTGCAAACAGGACTATATAATTTCTTTAAACATCAGTTTTCTGGACACTAGCAGCTATTTCTTTTAATGCTTTCTATATTGAACACATGCTCATTTACAGTGGTACAAACAGATATATAGACAATTGGGAAAAAAGTAGGCAATGCCAGAGTTTATGTGATATACGTCATATTAGGGTGAGTTGCCATAAAGTGGGACACTGCGTAATGTAGGACACCTAAGCTCCAGTGGGTGGAGGTCTTCCTCAAACAAATAAAAGTTAAAACTATTGGTTAACAGAAGCTGTGGTGTCAAGTGATCAAAATCACATAACTTATCAAATGTCCAATCATAGATTAGAGTAGAGAAATTTTCAAACTGGAAGCATCCTGTGTTTAAACATAAGTCTAAAATGCAGAAACAATATCCCACATTAGGCTAATTCACCCAATATTTATTTAACTTGAGGGTCTTAATTCTTTTTTTAGTTTTTAACATTGGGTAAGATAGTGCTATATTGTTTGAATTCATTAATAAAGTGCAGGGAAGTTGGCTCTGTTCCTCACCATTTTTTCTTATGAATATGGAATTTTCCAAAAATAATAAATAATTATGACATACAGCATGTTATTTCCAGTCTCATCTTGACTAAAATGTAACATTACATCCAACATATTTATTTCAACACTCATCTTAAAGGGACTGTTTGTAAGAATCAGAATTGTTTGTTAACAGCGACACCTGTGGCCGTTAAGTCAACGAAAGTCAGCGTCCTGTCGCCCGTGTGCACGCGCTACCTGAATGTGAGCGAGCATCCGTCAAAACAGTGAGGCAAAACACATCAGCTAAAACCACAATATCACTCTATATTTCACCTGCTTGAAAGTAATGTTAGCTGACCAGATGAAGGTCTCTCCATGAATCAGTGCTGATCCTAGTGTTGGCTTTTCCTGCCTCAGCCTCCTGACCGCGGCCGGAGGGAACAGGGAAGACACCGGCACCCGGTCAGAGACGATAACGTTTCTCGCTGCGGAGCCCCGTCACTTCACAAGACACGGGAAACCTCTGTTGGTCTGGAGGAGCTGCAGCATTTATTTCTGCACAAACGTCCACTGTACATTCACTAGATATTCTCAGATCTAAACTAACTCTTCTGCAGTGTGTAGCGTGCACGCATGCACGTGAGGTGGAGCGAGCTGAGTGAAAGCAGGCAGGCAGAGGAGCAGAGGAGCAGAGTACAGCAGAGACTCCGGCCCTGGAGACCAAAGCTACGGTCTCCCCCGCGTCCTCCGACCGCGGCCAACACTGTTTTGCAAGACGGGCTTCTCTAGATAGAACTTTGCGGTTTTGGTGCTTCTGTGTAGTTTGTGTTGGAGTCTTGTCTGAGCAGCTTAGCCACACGCGAACGCACATGGGACACCGACTCGGATTGATTTATACGTGTAAGAAGTTACAAACAGTCCCTTTAACTTTCTTTTAACATAGGGTTGGGGATTTTCTTTAAACATCAATTTTGTGGACACTAACAGCATTTTTTTTATGCTTTCTTTATTGAACACATGCTCATTTACAAACAGATACATAGACAATTAAAAAAAAAACATTCTTACTTGTTCTTATATTCTATATGTACAGTGAAAAAAACAGAAATACTCTTTTTCAAGTCTGCAGAAATCACACTTATAATAAATATCCAGCTTGAATCTTTTCTAAGAGAAGTTTTACTGGATACATTCTATGTAATATCTTGAAAGACACATTCTTAAGTTTGTTATTGATACAGTATTAATCAAAAATGTTCCAAACCCCACCCCCCACTGTATATCATCACATAAGGGAGACTAGAAACATAACTGAGACAGTTCCTAATATTTTTCTTTGAGCACTTCTCTTTTAAGTGTTTTAATATCTACAACATAAATATTTTCCACACACTAAGAGCAAAAAAAAACTTGACAAAAACTGACAAATCAAATATCACTAACAGACACTTGTCCTATTTGCAGCAAACGCATGACCTCATCAGCACGCGCCTTGTATTTACTTCAGCTCCAGTTAGCCGGCTGGTTAGCAGGTTAGCAGCAGTTAGCTCCGCTGCGATGGAGGTAAACAGGGACGAAGCGGAGCGCTGCATCGACATCGCTACTGCGGCGTTAACCAACGAGCAGCCGGACAAAGCGCAGAGGTTCCTGGAGAAGGCGCAGAGACTCTTCCCGACGGAGAAAGCGAGAGGTGAGTGTCTTCATCTTCATCCTCAGCTGGGAGGAGGTTCGCAGCAGCATCATCATCACCTGCATCCAGGATGAGCTCTGCAGCGCGTGAGGGAGCTGGGCCTTTTGAGAGCTAACGAGCTGCAGCTGGCTTTAGCTGCTTTGCACATCATGTTGTCACCTCAAGACAAATCAAACGTCCACTCAACATGAAACAGATGTGCTAGTGATGTTATGCATTATAAGTAGTTTTTTTTTTTCCATTAGATAGCTAAGGGCAGTAGTGATGGAGGGGTACAAAGGGAGTCAGTTTATTGTGTGTTATCACTCTGTTTATTGGTTTTACAACACATAATATAGACCTACCCCTTCCTATACTATACTATAATACACAAATACAGTACATAGCATAGCAAAATACAGAAAAAGTGAGGAAAACAGCTCACAAAATTAAATAATGTACTGTATATAAATATGTATGTCCATACATACATACATGCATAGATCCCTATGCATACCCCTTCTGACACACCTTGCATCACATGAAATGTGTCACACACTGTGGAAATGCATTGTGCACACATTTACACACATCCATACAGCCATCACAGATCATTATTAACTATTTGAATTTCTAAATATAAAAATATTTTTTCTAAATATCTACTGATTTTTTTTTTTCTTTTTTCAATAAAAGCCTGTGTTAACAAATGAAGGTATTTTTTATTATTATTATTATTATTATTATTATTATTATTTTTTTTTTTTATTTAAGGTTAAAGGAAATACATACACATACTTGTAAAAGGGACATACAGACAGCAACAACAACATATATATATATATATATATATATATACATATATATATATATATATAAAAAAAAAGAAAAACATAAAAAGAAAAATAAGAAAAAGAAAAATAATAAATAAAAGTACTACCCGTTGTAATAGTGCAATGAAGGTATTCTGTCAACAGAAAAAAACACTTGAGGGCTTATATTTTGTAATGCAAGCAGGAAGTGTTGATTTAAAAATAAATCTTTACTTGTTTCCATGTCTGTGACATATTCTACAGATACAGACATTGAAACCGTAGTAAATGACATTTTCTTGACCAAATGATTAATCGAGAAAATAATGTACATATAAACCGGAAATTAAAATAATTTGTTGCAGCTCTATATTATTTAAATAATAACATTATTCAAAATACGATAAGACATTACACAAATCAGTAATTTTCTATTACTTTTTAATTTATTTTTTATTTAGTGAAGCAAGACAAAAAAAGGAGAAATTTGACAAGACAAACAGAAACAAACAAAAGATAAAAATAAATAAATAAAATGAATCGGGTGACATGATAGAATTAACGGGTCAGGGTACAGGGATAGGAGTAGTTTTTGTGGCAGGGGCTTATAAAATCTCATGGTCCGACAATGTTATGTTATAATATTAAATATCTACTGAAAGCACCAACAGTCATCCCTATTGTCACATTGATATGCAGTATTATCAACATTATGATATATGAGTGTATGCAGGCATTGAGTACAGTAACTTAAATCATATATACTGTATACACAGTATTTATAATATTATGATACAGCTCAAATGTGTTTTAAGGGATCTTAAAGGGGGGCTCCTCTACTTTTAGTTCTCAGCATATATAACTTATCTAGCTGAGCTCTCTGCCTCAAAAATGTCCTGGCTGTAAATATCTGCTGAATGCACCAAGTAATCAATCATCCTTAAAATAATGTCACATAAATACTGTATATGTCGATATATTTTGACATTTGGTCTAAAATAATGTGATATTGGAGTTTTTTTTTATGAATATGGGTGAAGACCTTTCCAATTGTAATTACAATTTTCTCCCATTGCTTATAAAATCAAAATGAAAACCTAATAGATTATAAAAACATAGATATTGATATGAGATTCCTAAAAGGCACCACAGTTCCTACTCTGACAATATTGTATTATATTGCAAGGCTCTTATGTATCTATTGTAGTAATCTAATAATCCATCCAACAAACACTTTCTGTGATTGAGGTGCTACGGGTGAAACAGCTTCTGCTGATGTGTCTGTAATATGTACTAATGCAGGGTATTCAAGGGTCAGCCTTTAGCCAGTCTGAATATATTTTAATGTTCACAACACTGTTATTGTATCCCTTCTAGTGCTGCTGGAGCTGATAGCAAAGAATGGATTTACACCGAGACAAGGCGGCCACTTCGGTGGGGTCTCTGGACCTCGACAGCGGCAGAACAACAGCGAAGACACCAGACCTGAAGATAAGCCTTCAGATACCCCAAAATCCTACTCAGCAGACCAGCTAGAGGCTGTGAGGAGGTAAGGCTGATAGTCACATAAATCTGGTATTTACTCCATATACACATTTTAGTCTCGATACTGCACCTGACACTGACAATCATGCGTTCTCTACACAGGATAAAACAATGTAAAGACTACTATGAAATTCTCGGGGTCCAGGCAGACGCCCCTGAGGACGAACTCAAAAGATCTTATAGGAAACTTGCTTTGAAATTCCATCCAGACAAGAATCACGCTCCAGGTGCTACAGAGGCGTTTAAAGGTGACCAGCGTGAACTTTTCATTCATCACGGACATTAATGTCATGCAGAAAGCCTAAGAAGGTGTCTTTTGGCACCTTCTTTGTGATGCTCAAACATAATTTGACTCCTTAATTTTTAATTTCTAACAGCTATTGGGAACGCGTATGCTGTTCTGAGTAATGCCAACAAAAGACAACAGTATGATCAATGCGGAGAAGAGAGGAGGCATCCGTCGAGTCAGGGCCCAGAAAATGAAAACTTCGAGCCAGATATTTCACCTGAAGACCTCTTTAACATGTTCTTTGGAGGAGGATACCCGTCAAGTGAGTGCCACTGTTTTGTGTTTTCATACCAAGCTTCCGAGATATGATGTTTTCATTGTAATATCTGTCTAATACGTGTTACATGTGCTGCATTAATCTAGGTAATGCTAATGTGTACACTAACGGGCGGATGCGTTACCAAAGGCCACAGAGAAGAGAGCAACAGCGGGATGTGAGTTTGATGTTATTATTATTATTAGAGCTCCTGCAAACTGCACATGTGCAATTAATGGAAAGTTATTGTTAAGGGGAGACACCCCAGGTGAATATGGGTAAAACTTTTACCTAATAGATATCACCATGAAACTTTCCCAGTTGATTACTTACATTAAGACAATTATTTTTTGTAATACAAGTTTTCTGAAAATGTATGTTCAAATATGCAAATGAAGACAAAATAGAAAATAGTAGCGAGCACATCTCCAAATCTTGAACAGTATCGGGTGCAAGGTAGTGGTAAGAACAGAAGAAACAAATCACCGGCACTCACAGATAAAGAGTCTTTTTCCGGCTTACAGCTGAAACATGTTCATTTGTTTGCCCAGAAGAAACTAAAAAGACTCTCTATCTGTGAGTGCTGGTGATTTGTTTCTTCTAAATATGCAAATGAGGCATCATCTTCTTAAATTTGTGCTCATTTGCATACATTTCCAAAACAGACATCTGAACATTGGATAAAGCCAGGTTCAAAATTCTTGTTTCATTTTCTAACATTAATGTTGTTTTACAGAGGGAATTTGGGATATTTCTCCATAAATCCATAAATTAAAATCCATTTTCACCATGTTTTTGGAAATAAAATGTTCTACAAATCAGGCTATGAATGATATATGAACAAACCCCTCTGTAAAAACCTTCAGAATATAGATAGGAGTGAAACTGGAAAGTTTGGTGTATGTAAGTGCCAGTATTACAAGTTTTCTGAAATGTTGATTAAATATGCAAATGAGGCATTATATAATGCTAACTTTTGGTGAATTTAGAAGAAATCTACAGACTCAAATAGACAAAGTAGTAAAATAAACAGCTAAATGTGTATTTTGGATGTGTTTTCTTTCCACTAGTCTGAAAGAAGTCATGTTATGGAAGCAAAATAGCCCAAAGTCTCAAAATTGACCAGTGCATGAAAAACAATGTTTTTGCCTGTAGTGTCTCACCATAAACTGGAGGGGGCGACATTGAATCATTTTGAGGTGCATTCAGCAATATTCAAAGTGACTTTCAAAGATATTTTTAAATGTGTTTTATTCCGCTGTGTGAGGTTTTGACACTGAAATCTATTTTCTTCTGCAGGGAGGCCTTGCTCTCTTCGTGCAGGTCATGCCCATCCTCATCCTGGTTATCGTGTCGGCCCTCAGTCAGATCATGGTCAACAACCCGGCCTACAGCCTCAGCTTCAGGCCGTGAGTGTGACCCCCACGATTTGAACGCCTGCCTAACAAGGATGTTAAATAACAACTGTTGTTCTGCAAAAATTCCATTAGACTTAGACAAAGATTATCTTCACAATCCTAATCCTTAAGTATATTACATAATTGTTATGTTTTCTTGCTTTTTTTTGGCACAAGCCAAGAATGGTGTTTGAAATGTCACTGATTTATAGATTAAACAAGCCCAAAAATGGATTTAATTTGATATTGTTTGCAGTTATATTGCTTCCTAAGACAGATCCGTTGTCTTGACTTTTCAGTTTCTTGTTTGACTTAGAAAAAGAACATCTTGATGCTGCTTCAGTTAACTCCAAATAATCACAGAGCTCTTCTGTGTTTTTGTTGGCTCCGTTTGTCTGGTCTGGCCTCTCTCCATGTTGTCTGCCTTTGTCTTTCAAATGCACTTCTGTTATCAGCCATTAGTCATGTTAACAGAGACAGACGGTGCCAGATCTGTTCGGTCATACGATATCTCTCCCACACATTGCAGGTCAGCAGGTTACACACAGAAGAGGCTGACACAGAACCTGAAGGTGCCGTATTATGTGGGGGAGCAGTTCTCTAGGGAGTTCAGCGGACTGAATCTGAAGAACTTGGAGCGGACGGTGGAGGACGATTATATTTCCAACCTTCGTAACAATTGCTGGAAGGAGAAACAACAGAGTATGTTTGCCAAGAACACATTTATTTATTTAAACATGAATATTGATTGTTGTTTCTGCCATTATCAGTGGCAAATGATTAAAGACATATTGTGCTTTTTATTACCGCCTCATATATCTTTCATTAATTGTTCCCTGCAGAGGAAGGCATGCTTTACAGAGCTCGCTATTTCGGAGACAATGATCTGTACCAAAGAGCACAGAGGGCTCGCACGCCGAGCTGCGCCAAGCTGTCCGAGATCACAGCTTCGTTACACGATTGATGCTGCTTTCATCATTAAAAGCAAGTTCTCAACTTTTTTTTTCTGAACACATTTTGTCGTGATTACCTGCTTGTTTTTGTTTCATTCAACTAAATATGTTTTTTTCTTTCTTCTTCTTGTCTCCAGGTTTCCAGAATCAACACAAAAGATTATTGGCTGTACATAGACGCTTTAACAATCTGGAGACTGAAGATGACTCAA
Source organism: Sebastes umbrosus (assembly GCF_015220745.1). Taxonomy (NCBI): domain Eukaryota; kingdom Metazoa; phylum Chordata; class Actinopteri; order Perciformes; family Sebastidae; genus Sebastes; species Sebastes umbrosus. The sequence continues at coordinate 17,810,721 of NC_051288.1, read as the reverse complement.
CAAAGCAACACGAACAAACCAGCACCAATCTGCATCAAATTGACCACACAAACTGGTTGAAGCCATTTCTGTGGAATTTTAGTAAGGGAAATTAAAATATAGTGTTAATATAATGTTTTGAAATTTAAAAAAAAAAAAACTTAAAGGTGCAGTGTGTAGGATTTGGCGGCATCTAGCGGTGAGGTTGCAGATTGCAACCAACTGAAATTTCTCCCATGTGCCAAACGAGATATATGGTGGCTGACGCAAAAAAAACGTGTTTGTAGGTATAAACGGTTCATTCTAAGGCAATGAAAACGCAACGATTTTTATTTTCAGATGATTTACACTAAAGAAAAACATACTTATTAATGTAATATTACAATTTCTGCCAATAGATCCCCCTAAATGCTACACAATGTTGCTTTAGATAGCTTTTCCTCCTGACAAGATAGGCGTTTGGAAACCCTCCAAATCCCCAGCTTTGAATGGGAGCCATGGAGCTGGCAGAGGTCACTTCGTGGATTTTGCAAGAATGCGGTATGAAACCAGAGCATAGTGAGGTTAGATATAGTCGTACGAATGATATTTATGTAGCAGTTTATTAGATACCACACTGAATGCTTCCTCTTTCATTTTACACAGTCAAATCAGCGAAAGGAGACGAGTTTGCTGATTTGGCTTCAAATGCACATTCTGAAACTATGCAGGAATAATGTGAAACCTCTGATGAATATACACTCATGTCTTGGGTTTGTCAGACACTTTAAAACCTGAGATTTGTCTTCTTCTGCTGTGTGTATGTGAGATAAAAAATAGGAAATGTCCCTTTACACTTTGCCTCTTTTAATTGTATTAAGTATAGAATTATATGCGGGCACAATACAATATAAGCCAAGAGAATGAGAGATGTGCCTACCCAGAAAAGACTTTAACAAGTTCTAGTTTGTCTCTGATGAACATCATGTGTTGGGGGGGAAAAAAGCAATTTTTGTCACCTTTTATGTTTATAGTATGCTATTTATGTTTTGTATTATTTATTTAAAATAAGGGTACAGATGTTGCTCACCTTTTCCACCATGTTTTTACTCCCGGATGACAATAAAATATGGATGCTTAAAAAAAACGTATTGGATGTGACTCGTCGCTCAGAGAACAGAGACAAAAGCTCAGTCAGCACATTTCGGAGTGTAAAGTCTGCCGGTCGACTGACTGGCTGGGACCAGACTGGGAACAGGAAACATGACTTTGTGCACGTTCACATTTTGAGGGACGTGCAGCATGTGCCGGGGCAGGAACAACTGCTTCACACGTTCACCGCAAAATGTACTCAGCTGTTTTTAGGCACATGTTGCACGTCTGCTTTCTGATTTTGACTCACCAAAGATGTAACGTTTTCTGCAGTTTCGAAACTTCGTCATAGTTGTGCATGATGTGGCCGATAAAGGCTGGCTCATGTGTCAGCTGATCTATAATCAAGATATAGCTGAACATTATTCCTCACTACAACAGGAGTCTTAGTATTCTGGTATAGTTTGTCAAAGGATACGCATACAGCTTCATATTATATGGTTATACATTTAACAGAATCAAACACATTTACATTTTGGGCTCATAACGTACCCGAATTTCAAATAGATGATCTAAAATCTGACAAGTTTCAGGAAATAAGCCCACAGATAGGAGAGAATTGTTAAAAAAAATAATTTATTTTGCGGTCATGAAAGTACAAAAACAAGTGCAATGTTATGAGTATTTGAATGTCAAATAAATAAAGTTGAAAGCAGGACAGGTCCACACAGATACAAGATCAAGTTACATTTGCTGCAGCTTGCACACAAACTGCACAATGCACAAGCGCTGGTAAGCCTTCACTCTTGAATCCAAGCAGTCGCTAGGGTCCCTAAACGACTTACTTGGAGTACAATTCATCAGTTGGTGTACATTACAATTAATTGCCATGTATAAAAAGAAACTAAAACACAATGGTTTTCAATGACTATAGTAATCATATAGCTAGCTGCCGTTGTAAGTTTCAATAGAAACTGAGGTAAGCGCTTTAATACTCACAAAAAATGCCTGTTTGTCACATATATCATGATGGTTACACATTGTAATTTGCAAAGCAACACTTGCTCCAGGTACCATAAACTCCCTTACAGTGGGAACAATAAGCTTCACCGTGACAAAGTCCATCCTTACGCTTCAGAAGGCATCATATACATGTAGTTATATAGTAGTAAGGCCCTTTCTGTGAGCTCAACGGGGCGTTTTTAAAAACGCAGACATACATTTCTCAACATTCCTCAATGAGCAGTTCCTCGGAACAATACAGTTTCTTCTTGATCACTCGGAAACCAGTGCTTAGTTTAATAGCTTGTCTCACTACTGGAGTGGAGGGAGACTTTGTGCTAAAAAGTCCTTGGATCTTGGGCCACAGCCCGCCAGATTCCAGCCTCAACACCAGAGTCAGCTGGAAGGTGGGGACAAGGCAGGGGTCCACGGAGAGCTGTGCCATGCTCTCGTAGGAGTTGGCCCCTTGCTCCACGCAAAGGTCAATGAGGGCCCCTCGTAAGCCGCAGGGCTCGCTAGCTGCCAGGTGAAGGAGCTCCTGTCCGATGTGCTCCAGAAGTTTCTCGGGGATGAGCAGTTTGGTGCATCGCAAAGCGCAGTCTGAGTCTTTGGCTTCTTTCAAACTCCCTGCAATCAGGTCCACTACTTCTTTCAGGATGGTCTCCTCCATTGGGTCATAGAACAGGTCTTCATTACAAGGAGACAGGTCACCGGCGTCTGACCCTGTTGACGAGACAGACACAATGGATTAGAACTTTGCACTTCACAAGTAACAGGCTCAAAGCATTACATCAGAATCTGCCACACAAGAGATGCAAAGCTATGGAGGACGGAACTTGCCAAAATCAAAAATAATTATTATAAATAATAATAAATGACTAAAATAAATAAATAAATGTCAATAAAATGTAGCACAAAATAATATTAGAAATAAATATAGCCATTAATTAATTGATGAAATATGACAAATTTATATTTGTGTTTTAATTTGCTTCTTTATTAATTTTTCTTTGTGTTAGTTTCCTTATTTATTTACTTTTTCTGTTTAATTTCCCTTTTATTTATGTATCAATTTTTATATTTTTAACAAATAAATAGATAAAATAAATGCAAAAATAAATACATTTTAAAATGAATAAAAATGAATACATAAATTAGTAAAAGAGTAAATAAATTAATACAAAAAGAGCAAATACAAAATAAAATTTAAACCGAAATATCAATTTATGTTTATCAATTAATTAATGTCTACATTTATTTTTATTATTTTTTTGTTGACGAGACACAATGGATTAGAACTTTGATGCATGAATAAAAGAGGAAAGTGTTTATGCAGCATTATTTCTTACCTGAGTCTGAGAGATCACTCCTGCTGCCATTGTTGGACCCAGATTCTATGCTGCTGTTGTTTGCAGATGTGCTGAAATCAGCCAATCTTTGCACCAGTTTACCCCAGGACATCCTCCTGGGACTGGTGTCCACTGGAGAAGAAGGTGAGCTGCTGCTGCTGATGGTATCAGTGGGTGCAGAAAGAGCAGGCATGATGGCTGCAGGATTCAACAGGATCATCTGCTTCTGTGGTCAGCTGTTTATAAAGGAGACATAAAAAGCACAAAAGATAAGGACTCAAACTCGACAGTAAGTTAAACATAATTCATAATTAAACAGGTGTTTTTCAGTATAACTGCATGAACATGACAAAGTTTACAGGAAGAACATTGTTTAGCTTGCAAACTGTTCAAATTAGCTACTAAAACTAACAAATTATCAATTTATGACATAGTACTTACAGGTTATTTGACAACGGTGACGTTGAAGTCCGTTGTCGATGTTTAAGATGGTTATTTGACAGGTTATTGTCTTGAAAAACAACCATCTGGTGACTTTTTCCCCCTCTACTCTTCTTCATACAAGCAGCAGCTGCACAGCTCTGCGGTTTGTCCTGCAACAATGTATATATAGGAGGCTGCTAGGCCACGCCCCTTTATGTCCAGCCAGCCAATCAAAAAAGGGAGGCACGGCATCGAAGCTGTATCTTGCCTGGTAACATGCCAGCAGAGAAGAGAGACAAACAGGAGGAGGAGGAATAGGAGGAGGAGGAGGAGGGTTGGTGGTGATGAATAGCAGACCCCAGTGTTGTGGAAATATACAGAGACTTGTAATGCATCATATTCCTTTGTTTAATATCCTTCATAAGCATATATAAATGGCTTTGCTTGTATGTATGTGCATGCAGTCAGTGTATAGACTGCATAGAGTAAATAAAATCCCATGCAGGGCAATGCTAGCCTCAGCTGGTTGAGTGTTGCAGTGCACATAACATTACGTCACCTGTTTTGCTCAAAGCATTACATCAGAATTTTTCATCTGCCACAGAAGAGGTGCAAAGCTATGGAGGATGGAACTTGCCAAAATCAAAAATAATAATAAATGACTCAATAAATGTCAATAAAATGTAGCATAAAATAATATTAGAAATAAATACAGCAATTAATTAATTGATAAAATGTGACAAAAATGTATATTTCTGTTTTAATTTGCTTCTTTGTTCATTTATCTTTGTATTAATTCCCTTATTTATTTACTCTTTTCTTAAATTTTTCCTTTTATTTATGTATCAATTTTTATATTTTGAAAAATACATAGATAATAAATAAAATGACTTGGTTGAGTGTTGCAGTGCACATTTACATTACGTCACCTGTTTTGCTCAAAGCATTACATCAGACTTTTTCATCTGCCAACACAAGAGCTGCAAAGCTATGGAGGACGGAACCTGCCAACATAAAATAATAATAAATGACTCAGTAAATAAATAAATGTCAATAAAACAGTAGCATACAGTAATATTAGAAATAAATATAGCCATTAATTAATTGATAAAATGTGACAAAAAATTATTTTTCTGTTTTAATTTGCTTCTTTATTCATTTATCTTTGTATTAATTCCCTTATTTATTTACTCTCCTGCTTATATGTATCAATTTTTATATTTTTTAAAATAAATAAATAAATAAATGCAAAAATAAATACATTTTAAAATGAATCAAAATTAATAGATAAATAAATCAAAGGGAAAATTAAACAAAAGAGTAAATAAATAAGGGAATTAATACAAAGAGCGAATATAAAATCAAATTAAAACAGAAATGTCAATTTATGTTTATCAATTAATTATTGGCTACATTTATTTTTTAAATTATTTTTGCTGCATTTAATGACATTTATTTATTAATGGAGTCATCTATTTTGACAGGTTCTGTGCTCCATACAAAACAACTCATAATCAGCTGCATAATGCAACACTGGGAACATGATAATATGCTAATCATAAATATGATTTGTATTCAAAGATGTGCATCTTCCTACACTTTCCCTCAAAAGGAGCGACAATAAAAACAGGCCGAACAATGGAAATGCACCAAAAGGATAGCTTACACAGTTATATTTAATTATTTCTTTCACAAAATATGTTATGATGCCATCAAAGTGCTTTAAGGCATGAAAAACTCTGCATGGGAATGTAATTAAAATAGTTCCTTTGTTATAGTACTAGATGGAAACTCAAGCAAACTGCAAGAAAACCTGTAGTGCAAAGCAGAAACTGCTGCTGTTTTGCTGTCTGGCAAGGCCGTACTGTACATGGCATGTTTGTTTAAAGACATTTTTTTGGAAGGCAGCCAGATATATGCTGTTGCTACATGTGAGTGGGACTAACTGAGCTTTAAGTCAGGGAGGAACTGAAAGACATAAACACGTGTGGGCAGGGCATGTTCTGAGGGGGGATGTTATGAAGCAAGAGTCATCATTGGAGAGTTTACAGGGGAAAACATGTTTGTTCCTTTTTCATATACAAAGAATGAGCCTTCAGCAGCTCATGTAAAACCAGAAAACAATTTCAGACTTTCAAGAACTATGAGCAAACCACTTGTACAATGAATTCCTAGAAGGTGTGATGTACAATGAACTTGTGAACTCACAAAAGGAAATCTAAGCCGCGGAGGTGTGTCTTGTAATGTTCAGGGCCGTCCTTAAAGACATTCACTCGCAGTACAGTACACTCTGTTCGTTTCCACCCCTCATTTGTTTGAAAACGTCATTCACTGAGCAAAACACCGAGATCGGCCCGACTCCTCGCTGTCAACACAGCAGAGAAGTGACATGGAATCGATCACATCAGCGAGTTTCAGACTACAGCTCATTTAAGGAACAGAAAAAGTGTTCGTTTTCAACATAAAACAAACAGCAGCACAAACATTTAGTTGCAGGAGAGAGGAACAAACCAAGCAAACAAACAGTACAAGGAATGTCCAAGTATGACTTTATTTACAAGCGCTCTTTGTTTTCGCTCCAAGTGCTGAGCAGATTGAGCAGGCAGCAGGTTTATGAGTTACAGTGCAGCCATGTGGAACCAAAATGCCTCACTTCATGGGATTTAATATGTTACTAAAGATATTATTTCTCTGAACATAAGCCTAAGAGCAGATTTGACACTTGGCAAAACAAGTTTATTAGCCTAAACCGGTTGAAAAATCGAATAATAATCTATTACATCTTGAATTATTTAGTTATTAGTATGTAACAAGGAGATTTTTGTTGACAGTGGCTTATTATAGTAGGCTGTGTAATATATAACAAGTTGTTTTAAAAAAAGAAAAGAAAACCACGCTCTTACAATAGCTTAGATTTAATAATGCATCTCACATTCAGTATCTCCTGATAAAATTTCACATTTATATAGAATAAAATAATAAATCCATAAAGAAGGAAATCTCATTTATGAACTGAAATAAACCATCTCTCTTTATTTGGCTGTTTTATTAACCAAAGGCATCTGTTTTAAGACGGTGTAAACCCTAGTAGCTGTTCAATCGGTTTGTACCGCCACTCATCTGCTTCCAGCTCCTCCACCAAGCTCGCGAGTTTCTCCATTCGAGACACTTGTTGATCTGGAAAAACACACAGTTGTTGGTACCAGGTTTTCACGGCAAAAAAAAGAAGACATTGTGCAAATATGGAGTCACTGACTTACCGTGTTTAACCTGTTTAAGTGTGGAGGCAACTTGGTAGCTGAATACAGACTCGCATAGAAATCTGTCAGAGCCATCTAAACAGAAACACACAAAAGTAAGGAAGTTAAATGCTGGTGAAGACATAACTGAAGCCTCGTTGTTCGCTGGGCTAATAGTTCAATAGTGGAGCTTTCAAGCTACCCCAGAGAGAGAAGTTCAGTTTAAATATTATGTAATTTTCAGGAAAAGACCTTCAGCATCACTGTAGTCATTCAGCACTGTTTTTAACATTGCAGCACTCTGTGCCTATTTACACAAGCCAAGCTAACCATATTAGTTAGTGTATTTTGAGCTAGACAGGCAACAAAGTAGGAGTAAGGAGCCAGATTGCTATTTAGTCCAATATACAAATCATATAAGTTAATCATACCAATGTTTAATTCACACACATGTTGACGATGGATATTTTGGAGTACTAATTAGTATATGGGAATAAAGTTAAACGAAACTGACTTTATTATAGCCCCAGGTTGTCGCTCACATCGCATTGATGAAATATCTTTCAATAACAAGGTTATTATTTTAATTCTGGTGATGCATTTTTCAAGAGAAGCAAGGAGATCTTTGTTGGCTTCAACAACTTGGGAAATGGGTTAAAAGGTCTTTATTGCGCAGTCCACATATTTTATTTTTTCATATATTCACACACTTCAACTAGTTCCCCGCAGGGCTGAGTCATCTCACCCCTGCCCTTCATCCTCTAAACTGATGACTGCAGGTCCGACCAGCCAAATTGTCACATGGTCAAGTTCGCAGATGACACAGTCATCCTATCTTTGCTTTCAGGCCCCTCACAGCATCACAGCTCAGCTCTTAATGAGTTTGTGGAGTGGTGTGACAACTCCTGCCTAGAACTGAATGTGAACAAGACCAAGGAGATGGTAGTGACGTTCTCCAACAAGCAGAGAGATCTGGCTGCGGCAGTCACCACTACTATCCACGTGAAAGCCCTTAGAGACTGTTGTGGAGTATAAGTACCTGGGCACAATCTTTGATAAACTGCTGACATTTGCCTCCAACACAGAGGAGATCCTTATGAAATGCCAGGAGCGGCAATATCTCCTGAGGAAGCTCAAACTCTTTTGGGGTCAGCAAGGACATCCTCACAACCTTCTACTACTCTTTCATTTAGAGCATCATGACATTCTCCATCAAATTACCTGTATTGTGTTGTTAATTGTACTACTCTACGAGCCTCTACAATTGCCCCTCGGGGACAAATAAAGTGATTTGAATTGAATTGAATGGATGAATAATGTTGTTGTTCCAGGTGGGTAGAAGAGGCTTCTAGGAATCTGGAAATGTTCTCAAAACAGTTTCAAGACTTGTCAGACTAGTTCAGTTTGACTTGCATGCATTGTTCAGAAAACAGATGCACAAGACTCAATAGTACAATGACTGCATGAGGGGCACAAACTGCCTAGGACTAACTTTTATTGTGCAGCCCACAGAGTTTATTTTCATATATTATAATGTTGTTCCAGGTGGGTAGAAGAGGCTTCTAGGAATCTGGAAATGTTCTCAAAACAGTTGCAAGATCAGACTTGTTCAGAGTTTGACTTGCATGCATTGATCTGAAAACAGATGCACAAGACTCACATCTCAGTAAGTACAATGATTGCATGAGGGGCACAAACTGCTTGGGACTAAGTTACTTGAGTTTATGAGGAAATATGGAAATCATTTAATGATTTCATAAAAAGGTAGTGATATTGGTGAGCTTCTACAGGAGGAATAATTAAGATAGGATACGTAAAAAATCACAATAGTGGTAGTCCCTCAGAAGGGAATGGATTCTTGTTTTTGAAAATCTTTTTATTTTATTTATTATTTATTTTCTATATATTTATTTTCTGTTTATGTGTATCTTTATTTTGTTAGAAGTGCCATTTAACTGTTTAAAGGGACAATTTGTAACTTTGTACACGCATAAATGTAGCGGGTCGTCACACATGCGCGCTCGCATATGTGCGTTCGCGTGTAGCCGCTGTACCCTCCTCCTCTGCCTTCTCGCCTTCACTCAGACAGCTCAGCTCGCTCCACCTCTAGACGTGAACGCTTGCTCACTCCACACTGCAGAAGAGTTAGTTTAGCTCTGAGAATATCTAGTGAATGCACAGGGGACGTTTGTGCAGAAATAACTGCTGCAGCTCCTCCAGACCAACAGAGGTTTTCCGTGTCTTGTGAAGTGACGGAGCTCTACAGAGATTTACGTTGTCTTCTCGTTACCGACCGGGTGCCGGTGTCTCCTCTGCTCTCTCCGGCTGCGGGCGGAGAGAGCAGGGAGACACGCTGGAGAGCCCCGCTGCCTCAGCCTGCACTTAGGCAGGAAAAGCCAACACTAGGATCAGATCTAAATCATGTTCATGGAGAGACCTTCGTCTGATCAGCTAACATTACTGCCAAGCAGCTGAAATATAGAGTGATATTGTGGTTTTAGCTGACTTGTGTCGCCTCACTGTTTTGAGTGATGCTCGTTCAGGTATATTTAGAGCGAGCAAGCGCGAGCCCGACGCTGACTTTCGTTGATTTCCACGGCCACAGGTGTCGCTGTTAAGAAGCATTTCTGAAAGTTACAAATAGTCCCTTTAATTGTATGATTGATACTGTGAAGCTGTATATTGATTTTTGGCCCTGTAAGAAAGGGAACAGTTAAGAGAGAACAGGTGGGTGTGTGGGGTATGTTATGTTGGTTAAAGTAAATCCTGTATTGAATATATTGCATAATAATGCTGATGTTTGTATAACAAAAAAAACAATAAAGACATTGTTAAAAAAAAAAAAAAAAAAATACTTTGCCCAGTGCATTCTCAATGCAAAATAAGTCTCATTATATGATCCCCATAGCCTTGTTTGGAGGAGAGAGATAGCTAAAGACTGTGTGTTTAATCCTACCTTCCATCATTTCCCCTGCACCTTTAGGATATGTGTACAGGACTTTCCTTGGAGGGATGAGCTCTGAAGCACTGAACCCAGATCCAGTCACTGAGCTGCCACTCACTCCTCCAGCAGAGGAGGACGAAGAAGACGCTGCCATTAACCTTTAGACAACTTTAAAACACACACACACAAAAGAAAACATGTTGTTAGCACCAGTATAATCTGAGAAACACAAGTATGGTGTTTTAGTTAACTGCGACAACAATGCTAGGTGGCTAACAAGGAAGCTAACTATCCTGGACGGCCATTCACCATTAAAGTTACTACACACAACATGGAGATTACTAACCTTTTACTAACCTAAAACAATTTAACTTCCTGTTAATATCCTGGTTAATCTATAACGACTTTGAATCCGTGTCGCTGGTTATGTTGTTTGTTTTAGATGTTTTGACACTAAGTTTACGACAAAGACAGCGTTTTACGTTCGAAGCACCATAGTGATGGGAATTCCGGCTCTCTTTAGTGAGCCAGATCATTTGGCTCAGATCACCAAGAAGAAGAGCCGGTTCTTTCGGCTCTCAAACGGCTCTTTCGTTTTACCACTTCTGCCTTTTATAATTCAGCCAATTTAGCTTTAGCTGTTTTGATTTTTGATTAGTATGTTTGCACATATAGGGTTAGGGTTAGGGTTAGGAGGACGGTCTGCAGGACATATAATAATGCACGATTCATTTTTAACAGTCTCTTCTGCACTATATTCACTTTTTTTTAATAGTCGTGTATCACAGCTGTTACCCTGCACTATATTCAGTTTTAACATTTTTCTTCATCTCCTTGTATTTTTTATATCTGGTATATTTTTTTGTACTTTGTACTTTGCACTACTAACTTCTTTACTGCCTTTTAACTAACATGTTTTGCACTATGAAACTGTGATGCTGGAAACTTGAATTTCCCTCGGGATCAATAAAGTTACTATCTATCTATCTATCTATCTATCTATCTATATATATATATATATATCGCTTAAATTATTCAATATAATTATACTAAACCTTATAATTTCCAGAATACCATAATTTTACATGCTGCTTCGTTTCCGACTGTCATCTTGTCTGCTATTCGCGCACCACACTCCTCTCTCTTTCTCTCCTCCTCTCCCTCCTGCTCTGTACCTGTAGACTCGGACGGGAGCCAGATCTTCTCGTTCACTTAAAGGGACTGTTTGTATCTTTTTACACATATAAATCTACCGGGTCAGCTTCCAATGCACGCTCGCATATGCACGCTCGTGTGTGGCTACGCCGTTCAGACGCTCCTCTGCCTGCTTGTTTTCACTCACACAACGCGCTCGTTCTCACTCCACCTCACGTGCATGCGCGCACACTACACACTGCAGAAGACTTCGTAGCTCTGAGAATATTTAGTAAACGACAGTGGACGTTTGTGCAGAAATAACTGCTGCAGAGTTAACAAGCATTTCTGAAAGTTACAAACAGTCCCTTTAAAAGAGCCAGCTCTATGAACCGGCTCGTTCGCGACCGACCCATCACTAGTTCGAAGCCCCTGTCTGCCTTACGTAAAGCAGGGCAGTCGCTATGAGAACGTCAACCATAAAGCAATTAACTAGTTAGCAACGTGTTTTAAAAGCTTTAAAAGTCATTTTGTCGTGCAGCTAACTTGCTAGAAGATATATATTTGTGTTGTTAGGTTATCTTAGGTTTAGCTAACGTTACCTAGTTTACATTATGGAGGTTTTACGACCAGCTCTTATCAATATAAGAGGAAGAGTATACAGAAGGAACATCATTAAGGAGGATCACTATGAGGAGGAAGAAGAGTTGTCTTACCTGGGACCAACAGGTGAGTGGAGTCCTGTCAGTGTATTTGTGTAAAGTGCTGTCACAACCAGCACTGCTCCTAGTAGACCACTTACACACCAAAAACTGACAATAACCTGATATTATCAGGTGGAATTTCATTTAATTCTCACTTTGCAATATCATTTTTCCACTTGTGCAATTTTGTTAATAGTCTGTTTATTGTCAATACTATATATACTGCTCCTATTTTTTTTATTCTAAAAAATGAAATGAAATCATAATAAAAAAAAATACTAAATTGTTAGATGTTTCAAGTGTGCTTTGTAAAAATAAGCAGAAGTGAAACATGCACATAGGCTACTGTGTAAACATTATGAACAATAGGTTATACCAATTTATTGATAATTTGCTTTAGAAATCAAGAAGTTTCTTGGACATCATTAAAAAGCCTATACTTGTTCTTTATAATAATTAAAAAAAAGCAAATAAATACAATTTACACACCAAAAAACTGACAATAACTTGATGTTTTCAGGTGGAATTTCATTCATTCATTCATTTCATTTCATTCTCACTTTGCAATATCATTTTCCACTTGTGCAATTTTGTTAATAGTCTGTTTATTGTCAATACTGTATATGCTGCTCCTATTTTTATACTTCCTTCTATTTAAATGGTTCATATTTTGTTACACTTTGTTTAGCCCTTTTTTTACTGTGTTAGCTGATGCATCTTGTTTTTTGCACTATCCCCTTTGCTGCTGTTGACTAATAAAGGAATATCTTATCTCTTATCTTATATTACACACCAAAAACTGACATAACCCCGATATTTTCAGGTGGAATTCATTCATTCATTCATTTCATTCTCACTGTGCAATATAATTTTCCACTTGTGCAATTTTGTTAATAGTCTGTTTGTTGTCAATACTGTATATACTGCTCCTATTTTTATACTTCCTTCTATTTAAATGGTTCATATTTTGTTACACTCTGTTTAGCCCTTTTTTTACTGTGTTAAGATAAGGGATAAGATATTCCTTTATTAGTCCCGCAGTGGGGACATTTGCAGTGTACAGGCGCAAAGGGGATAGTGCAAAAAACTTACACTTACACACCAAAAACTGACATAACCCCGATATTTTCAGGTGGAATTCATTCATTCATTCATTTCATTCTCACTGTGCAATATCATTTTCCACTTGTGCAATTTTGTTAATAGTCTGTTTATTTTTAATACTGTATATGCTGCTCCTATTTTTATACTTCCTTCTATTTAAATGGTTCATATTTTGTTACACTCTGTTTAGCCCTTTTTTTTACTGTGTTAGCTGATGCATCTTGTTTTTTGCACTATCCCCTTTGCTGCTGTTGACTAATAAAGGAATATCTTATCTCTTATCTTATCTTAACACAGTAAAAAAGAGCTAAACAAAGTGTAACAATATATAACAAGACTATTAACAAAATAGCACAAGTGGAAAAATGATATTGCACAGTGAGAATGAATGAAATTCCACCTGAAAATATCAGGTTAATGTCAGTTTTTGGTGTGTAAGTGTATGTTTTTTGCTCTATCCCCTTTGTTGCTGTACACTGCAAATTCCCCCACTGCGGGACTACTAAAATAATATCTTATCTTATCTTATCTTGAAAAAGAAACCAATAATATATTTGTATATTTGTATGTATAGAGAGTGAAGACCTTGCAGCAGATGAAACCTGTGATACAAACTTAATTGAACAGACTGATAAGGGATACCGCTGTGCCATTGATATCCCCAGTGTTCTTTACAAGTGAGTTATCTACTGTACACAATGCACATGTTTTTGATTGTTCTGTATCATCTCCAACTGGAAAAGCACAAGAGGTTTTGTTTCTAAGTAGCATCATTTGTTTGTTCTGCAGATACATCATTGGGAAAAAAGGAGAGACACGTAGACGTCTGGAGTTTGACACAAAGACATCTATCAACATCCCAAAACCAGGAGTGGAAGGACAGATTGGTGAGGATCAGTTAAGAGCATCATAAGGTAGAGAGCACTTTCTCAATAAAAGATTTCCTCTCAACTTTCTTCCTTTGCCTTCCAGTTATCACAGGTCCCCATAAAGCTGCAGTCTCCTCTGCAGTCACACGAGTCGAGGTCATTGTCGAGAGTTTCCGGAAGAAGCAGCCTTTCACGCATTTCCTGTCATTCCCTCTGAAAGATCCCAAAATTCAAGAAGGTTTCCTGAGCTTTAAAGACGAGGTGTTGAAGCAGTGCTCACAGGTACTACAGAAGGAATATGAATGCTAATGATGAGGGGGCAGCAGTGGCCATGTATTGTTTTGAGATCAGCACATTATGTCGTTAACACATTCTATATTATTCACAAATTGTCATCTGATGTGTAGGATCACGGAGTAGATGGAAGCATCTTTCAGAACCCTGCAAAGCTTCACATGACAATCGGCACCCTGGCTCTGCTAAATGACACGGAAGTGAGAAAAGCATGTGAGCACCTCAAAGAGTGTCAAACCTTCATCAGGTAGGGGCCAAACAAGGTTACTTTTTTTGTTTTTTTAGTGTTAATAACACTTTGCAAACAATGTGAGAAAAGTTACAAGTTCAACGATATAGTACAGCAGTGAATGGTCAGTGGGTAGGACACCAAATAGACTAACCAAGGGTGAAGGCTGGATGTTGGCAGATGTGATGGCTGAGAGTCAAAAACAGACTTCCGAAATAGAGATACACTGTAAGGCGGGACACGTCCAAATCATGTGGGTGAGATTAGCTGGTCCTCCGTGACATTTATCACAAATGGATCAGTGTCAGGGCAGATGCAAGTTTGCTTTTAGACCAGTGGACTCTGTGTATTACTTTGCAATGTAAGACCTTGTGACCTGGCACAAATAGATGGCGTGAGGACACGTTTCAAAACTGATTGCCAAACCTCGGTCTTTATCTCTACAGATCCTTTTACAAACAATGATGACACACGTAAGTAAGTGTGCACACGCATTTTGGCAACGGAGGTACGGCGGAGTGCAATAGCTTATCAAGCTATGCAAGTTCATTAACCACCAAGATTGCAAATGCAACCTAAACAAATTGACTTTCCAGATCCGTGTGTTGTTAGTGAGTGTGAAGAAGACATTAGCAAGTGGCCCAATATTCAGTGGCCAAATATATATACACATATTTGGTGGAGAAACCTAGCATGTAGTGTTACACCAGCGAGGAATTACAAGCATACAAGTCACTAGATGCTTACAACTATGTTATCTGTGGTCATGCATAGAAATCAAATACCATGACAGACTCCGCGTTTTGAGTTTATTCAGATTTATAGTTCTCACTAGCGCACCAAATTAGAAACAGACTATTGTATTTGCTCAAAATTCAGTATCTGAAAAACTCTAAAAACTTTATGTGCCAGGTGAGTCACTGCAATCTGCTTTTTGCTGTCTGCCATCAGGGACATCACAGAAGGAAACCCTCTGCTGCTGGAGGTGACAGGTATAGAGTACATGAATGATGATCCAGCCATGGTTGACGTCTTGTACGCCAAAGTCAATGTGAAAGACAGATCTGACAAGTAAGTGGATCAATAACAAATCCTGTGAGAGAAAGTTGACACCTCACTTTTTTTTATTGCTGCTCTTAAAGGGATAGTTTGGGTATTTTGAAGTGGGGTTGTATGAGGTAACACCCAAACTCTCCCTTTAAGGTTGCAGGTGATTGCGGACCGGCTGGTCGAGCACTTTGTCTCAGTAGGGCTGATGGTCAGAGAGTGGGACAGAGTGAAGCTGCACGGCACCGTGATGAACACTCTGTTCAGGAAGGACTCCACAGGTAAAGACAGTACATGCACACTGCATACATATGTGCCAGTAGCCTTGGTAAAAACAAGGTTATTGACCTGTTGTGACCACATTGGCAGCTCCTGCCCTGAACCGGTTTGCCAATGTCCCCTCATTATGTTTTAGCTCGGACGCGAGCTGCAGTGACGACAAAGCTGAGTCTTGAACAATTACAACAACAAATTCCTGAAGATAGACATCAGGCAGCCAGTTCTCTGTTTGGCCACAGCTCTGTTTACGTGCTCCAAGCGGGCGTGTTTTCCAAGTACTCTGACAATGGCTTCATTCATTTTGTCCGTGGATAAAGTCCAACCCCAGTTCTCAAATTTGTACTGAGCTGACCAACAACACAGCACAAGGGAGGGGTCGAGTCACTGCTGGCCCTGTTTGCCAGAATGTAGATGATTAAAAATCCAGTGTTTTTTTCTCTCCTTAGTCCCTGTTTCACAACTAGATGACCTTGTTTGTCACCTTGCTATTGCCCACTGTAGCAGCAAGTAAACATGTCCAGCAGATAGCATGATTTTCTTTGTTCTGTGTTACGTTGTTCAGCTTGTCCTTTGCACTCTGGTGTTTTTCCAGTTGAAGACACGGGCGGGCCCAGAAGACAAACCACAAGTGAACGAGAGGCTTTTGATGCCAGAAACATATTAAAGGTTAGATGACATTTAACTCCTGCATGCTCTTTTGAAATACTGCTGGAAATGAACTACATTCTGATTACTCTTATTGAGACACCTGCAGCAATATTGCAGCATACAACTATCTGCACATTCAACACACTGTATGTAGGTTTTTCTAATGTGTGTTTTGGTGTCCCATTGGGATATGAGAGCTTGCCAATTAGTATGTCTTAAAAATAGGGAGATTTAGGTCTTTAGGGTCTTTGCATAGAGGATAATCAGGTTCATTTTACCGGCTGACTCACTCCTACCGATCGTAATGGAGTTATGATTTCAGGCTGGTACTAAAGGATTATGTTCCCAGACCAGCTGCGATATGTAATTAGACGTTAACCCACCTGATCTACTTTGAAGCCAGTTATGGTTGGCCCAATTTCAGTATTTAAATCTCCAGTCTGTAATCTTTAAGTGTGTGTATGTTCTGTTTTGAGTGAATCGCCTACATAGGCCTTTTTTTACAGCAGACATTTTTACTTCTCACTGTAGGAAAAGCGCAGGTGTTACAAATAACATGACTGTTGCATTCAAGTGTCCCAGTGGGCCATGACAGTGTGACAGTGAGCCACAATGCACAACATCAGGAGGACCCTGAAACTGATGCAGCTAAATTTAATTCAGCAATCTTTCATTTTTACTATTTGAACCTGTGCTTTTTCCTACTGTGACCTGTCAAAATGTCTTCTGTGAAAAAGGCCTGTTGTGTGCTTTTTCTGTTCTCTGGTGTTTGACAGGCAACATGATATTACATAGAAAAAGTGGGAAGAACTGGCAATGTCTGGAGACCTACACATGCACAACATGTAGACAGTTCTGGTAACAATAAGACAAATGCTGTTGCTATAGGTGCCTAATCGGAGTGATCACGAGCAATATAGATCCTCGTCATTCAGGACTTAATGATAATAGTAGTCACAATAGCGAGAAGGGCACACGGAGAGAGCGGATCTCTGCCAAGGCCATTTCCATAAGGGAAAAATAATACGTGTATCAGGCCAGTAGGTTTTCTGTAATCCTGCTAACTAACAAACAAACCAACAAACCGAATCGAAAACATATTATATATAATATTTATACAACACTTTTTAAAACAAAGTTCCCAAGTGCTTCACATGCTTGAACCAGGATTAAAACATTTCACGACTGCACTGAGGCAAATAAAACCAGGGAATTTAAAGTAATACAAAAATAAAATGGAATAAAACACCCAACAAAAATCAGGCTAGTAGTTTTCCCGTAATCCTGCTGACAAACAAACAAACCGAGCCAAAAACATTACCTCCTTGACGGACGTTACAAAACATAAAAAGTCAAAGAATCATGAATAATGTGTCATAATTTTGTTGCATTTTCAAATTTTACTTTTAATTTTTCCTCAGTGCTGGTTTTAAGATTTCAACCTTTAACCAAAAAATGCTAAAATATAGGGTGCTAAAAATCTAAGATTTACTGCTCCAGAGTACATTGATTAAACCTGTTATTTGAGGGAACAAGAACACACCTGTATAGCTCAAAGAGGAGAGTTTTGATTGATTTTTTTCTTTCTTTTAAAGCAGCACTTGTCAGAGCGAGACTTTCCAGATGCGGTGTCTTTGTGTGTGACGACTGAAATGTGACACCCGAGTTCACACTGCAGATAAAGACATTCACCTTCCTTACCTCTCCGGTGCGAGAGAAGATTGTTTGAATAACAAAGATCTTCATTTTCTTTTTCTCTAAAAAAATGACACAAGGCTGCATACCAAGTGCTCAGTCACCCGTAACCATGGTAACACCATGTTTGTGAGTGACAGTGACAGCCGAGTTTTAATAAGTACGGTTGACTTTTTAAAGACAGAGCTGACTTTTCTGAATCGTTTAGTGGTTTGACTACTTTTTTTAAAATTAGGATATATTGTTATATTGGCAAAATAAGGTATAATGATGATGAAGTTTTATATTATTAAAGATTTTATTTAATTATTTTGCTGTTTTCATTACAGAAATTTGGTGCTTATCGTTTTGGAGAGTTTGAGCTGAATGCTGTCCTGCTGTCCCAGAGATATTCGACAGATTGTACGGGCTTCTACACCACTGCAGGGAGCACCAACTTCTCATGAGCTTCAACACGGCCGAGCATATTCTGAGGTGGGAAATTAATAATGAAAGTTTCTAGTTTAGCAGAAAATTGAAGCAGTCTTGATAGTGTTGTCCAGTAGGTGGCAGCGTAATGTTGGTGTCTTTTATTGCAAATGACTTGTTCCACCTGTATCTGAATCAAATTCTTTGTTTTCTAAAAGCCCTTGGGAATAGTTTATGCAGAAAAATAAAATGATCAGAGTGCAGAATGATTGAAAGTTCAGACTAAAGCTCACTCAAAAGATGAGACATGCATGCAAAAGGCTGTAGGTTGTCAAATTTCTGTTTTTGTACTTTAGTCTCCAGACAGTCGGATCTCTTCAGGGAATCTGAGTCAAACAACATCAAAGTAAATGACACCAAACACGCTTTTAATGGAGCAGACAATCAAAAGACAACATGAAGAAAACAAGAATTTACATCAAAAACTTCACTTTTCTTTTGACTTGCTGGTGCAGGTTTGAGGATTTGTTGTTCACAATGGAAAGATTTTAGTTTGGATGGGAGTCACAGTAAAATAATGTCACTTTGTCACATAGCAAGACTAAAATAACACAGACTAAAAAAATAAAATAAAGTAATAATATAGCCAGCAATAGATACAATTTTGCAAGACTGAAAATTACAACAAAAGAATATTGAAAATAAATTGAATTAATTAATTTAAATAACAGGGATAAAAATAATATAAAAATCAATAATTAAAACTTAAAATGTTAAACTTTAAAATTAGTCCAAATTAAAAGCCAGATTAGAAAGATAGGTCTTTAATTTCCTTTTAAAAATACAGAGGGAGCTTGTCGTTCTAACATCCAGAGGCAGTGAGTCTCACAGTTTAGGGGCATAAAAACAGAAGGCACTTTCGCCGCCAGTACTTTTATGGGACACATAAGGAACATTTAAAAGAAAAGTGGTGGAGGACCTCAGTGATCCGGCTGGAACATAAAATGAAAGAAGATCTCTGATGTATGGAGGAGCACGGTCATTTAACGCTTTATAAACAAGTAAAATAACTCTAAAATCAACTCTAAAAGTTAAAGGTAGCCAGTGCAGTGTCTTAAGCGAAGGAGTAATGTGATCCATGTTCTTTGTTTTAGTTAAGACTGGCTGCAGCATTCTGAACTAGCTGTAGATTTCTCAGACTTTTTAGGTAAACCAGTGAAAAGGGAATAACAGTAGTCTAAACGGCTATTACAGCATCTTTATGAGATAAAATGGGTCTGACATTGGTGATATTCCTAAAATGGAAAAAGGATGTTTTTATGACCTTGTTAAAAAGAGAATTAATTACAATTAATAATTGTGCTTAAGTACTGTACTTAAGTACATTTTGAGATACTTGTACTTGTGTGTGTCCATTTGATTTGATTTGCGACTTTATACCTCTCTGCCCTACATTTCAATTTTTTTTTACTCTACTACAGCAAATGTATCTTATGGCTGTAGTTACTTTGCAGATTAAGATTTTAAATACAAAACATATGATGAGCTTTTATAATATGATGTATTGTTCAAAATGCAACTACCTGACAGCATATAAAGTCAAAATGAGCTCCACCTCGACCAACTACAACACTAAAATGCTGCTTACACATTAATGCAAAATCAATAATAACTCAAATTATAATATATTTAATAACATTACTTTGAAAGTGAGAGTATTCTTATAATTAATAATGTAATATAAATTATAATGTGTATTCTACTATCAATGCACCCTTAATTCTAACATCCATGGACTATCATGCACCTTACTACCATAGCACCATCCGCCTGTCTTGCACTGATGTACAGTGTGCTACACTGTCTGCAGCATATTAATATAAATAAATAGTGTATGTTCGAGGATGTGTGTGTACTACAGTATAGGCCTACGGCCACTGTGACTCCCACGGGATCAATTCCTCTCCGTTCTCACCCTCTGCCACCTTTCCATCAAGTAAACACAAGCTTGCGTGTCTGTATTTCCTGCAGCAGAGACCTTGAGGCATCAATCCAACGATTGGTACAGTACGTGATGCCACCGTCATACAGAAGTGCTTCTGTTGGCTACATGTACACGTCCGTGTACGGCGGTGGCGTCACTTACTGATCCTTAGCAGTTTTATTTCAGACCGCAGCTCTTGAGCTTCAGAAATGCGTGGGAAAATGTAGTTTGCAAAGTTAAGCTACTGATTTAAATCATAAAACAGCGACGCTGTCACCACGCCACTGAGAAATGTCGTTAAACTAGTAGGCCAATACTGGATCTGACTACTTCTCGCACCACTGGTTGAACATTTACTTGTTGTCACCTGGTAGGAATCAACATCCAAATACAGTGTTACCCTACAAGCTGTCAAAATGCCCTGACCCGTCCATTCTGGTGAGGTTATTGGCCGGTACATCTCATATGCATTCAGTGCGGCCTTCCAGGGAGTCAGTATTAATGGCGTGTTTTGAATAATTTAAGGAGTCTTGCTGCACCGTCTCACCTGTCAACCGTGACAGCTGAAATAGCTCAACGTTTTTTTCAGCCAATATTTTGAGAAACTCTTGACTTTTACCAGCAGATTGTGAGACTTAAACATTTCATTATTTATATCAAATATGAAGTTTACAAGGAAAAAGTCTGAATAATAGTTTAAAAAATAAATGCCAAACGAGAAAACTTTCATAGGTGTTGGAAGATTCTGGTTTCACAGTGATCATAACCGAGTATTACCCATTTCCTTTCATCTTGCTGCCTCATGAATGTGTTAAAGCGTCACTGACATGATTTATTACACCAGTCTTGGTTTTTTTTTTCCCCTCCATCTTTTTTATCAGTACCCTCCCCGCATGAAGCCACAACCTCGTTCCCACTCCCGTCTGTCGAGTGTGTCAGTGAATACAGACATCGGACACAGAGCCTGGCTGCTCTCTCGCCGTCAGAGCGTTTTTTTTTCTTCAGCCCTCCCCTCCTCAGCTGGCGATGCGCTCTGCTTGGCATGCAGGGCGGCGATCGCAGAGCGGCCAAAAGTTACACTGATGGAAACTGAGGGCGCTTTTTGTTTGTCAGCTCTGCCATCCCATGCTGTCCACCCTCCCATTTCAGCAGTGGCGTGATTTCTTTTTTTCCCCCCTGTTGTCCTGGAGCCATGTCAACAGACGCCATTGGACGGGGGACATGCAAATTTTGTCATCGGGAAAACAGCCAGCCGTCCGAGCCATCCATGCGTTGACTATGACACTGTGTCTGGGCTTTAAAAATGTACCTTTTCAGACCCAGGAAAGGCACCCAATTATCCACTTCCTGTCTCCTGAGAGCATGCTTGTTAGTGGGTCAGGAGTACACATCCAGCATAACGCCACTCTCAGGAAACGGATACAGAGAGGGATTCTGGGAATTACCAACACTTTGTTCATAAGCACACGCACACACAGAGAGAGAGAGAGAGAGAGAGAGAGAGAGAGAGATGATTTGCAAGTTAATGAAATTCATTGAGAATGTGCATCCTTGTATCTGTTGGCAGGGACATGATTAAAGATGCGCTGGGCAGATGTCTTCACTAATGATCAGACTGAAAACACACATGAAGGGACATGCGTCATCCGCAGACAGACTCGCACACACTGAAGATATTTCAATTTGTCAACAGATTTCCATATAAGATGTTCAGACTACGTGTTTATTTAAATGGCCATATGTGTGTTTTGTTGCATGGATCAGGAACGTATTGAACTATAGGGCTGCATGAACCATCATATTCCAGTATCGGTCAATTAGTCTATTATTTTCTCGATTCATTTAACAATCATTTAGTCTATAAAATGTGAGAAAATGGGTAACATTTAAGGAGTACAAACATCTAATACACACAACGATGTAGTTGTAAGCAGCTTCAAGGACATATTTAAGTGTTTATTAATGTACAGTATTTGGCGACAATTATAATTTCTCCTATGAAGACATATTTTATATTATTACAGTTGTGGTTTTACTATATTGTCATTCATTATCTGATTATTATAAATGCTTCTATCTGCTTACACCTACATTATAGTGGGTTGTAGAGCAGTTATTCCCAACCTTTTTCCTTAACGGACTACTTTTCTATCATTGATTGAACTGACGACCCCTGACTAAGTGATATATTATGGATATTTCATATTATTTTCAATGCTTTACAATAACAGTACAGAACAACTGATAAACTGTACAATTAACCCAAATATTGAACAAAATAACTGCAGGAAGTTTGTGTAAAATGACCAATGTGGATGCATTTTGAGCAGATTATTTCCTGTGAATATTACATCAGAGATGAGTTTTCCTGGTATTTTTAGGAACTTTTAGGAACTTTATTATTTTTGACAATCATATCTACTTAATAGGCTTATTTGTTTTTAACAAATTCAGTGTTTTCTTCTCCATGACGCTTGGCCATTGTTCTATTAGCTCTTCGGTTGTTTTAACTGAGTAGTTTTCTAATTGAAATTGACCACTGGTTCCCAACCTGAGGGTCCTGGCCCCCACTAAGGGTTGCCAAAACTTCACGGGGGGTCACGAGCGTACATTATAGCATGTTATATACCAATTATTGAAAGTTTAAATACTGCTTATCAATGCTAGGTGCAAGGATATATCTTTAAATCACTTGTTTTATCCAGCTAACAGGCCAAAACCCAAAGATATTTAATTTACAACGATATAAAACAGAGAAAAGTGGAAGATTCTTGCATTTGAGTAGCTGGAACCAGCACATGTTTGGCACTTTTGGTTGATAAATTATTGAAATGTTGATTAATGGCTGGCCACAATTATGCATTTTAGTCACATTTAAGTCAGAAATCTAATAAAATGCTGCATATTTGTTTGATTTTCACAGATTTATCTATAGTGCAACTCAAAAGTCATGTTGCTATGTCGTTCATGTGGGCGAGCTTGCTCACGCACTGCCCCAACATACATTTTTTTCCTGTCGCTGCCACATCTCTCATCCTAATTAGTCATCTCTGTGCTTCCCGCTGTGGGAACTTCCATCCTGACCCCTTGAGATTTCGAGACTAGCATACGTCCCTTTCAATGAGCCGGATAAATGAGACCTCAGTGTCTGTTTGTGTTACCGCGGAGCGGACGTGTTTCCTCTGCGGATCTGCGTCCTTATTTCTGAAGATCTGAGGAGACACAGGAGCTGCTGGGTTTGAATTTAAAAAGCTTAGTTGTCTTGGCGGGAGTGTGTTCATGATGCTTGTTTACATGCATTGATGAGTCAAATGTTCAGAAGGCTACACCCACTGAAAACAAGTGCGAAGTAAAACCAGCTGATAAAAACACATCCCCAATGAATTTACTTTCCCCCCCGCTGTGTTCAAAGTGTAGAAAAGAAAAAGCTGTGATTTTGGACGAAGCAATCACTTAGATGAGCCCGTAAAACTTACAGTGAAGCTTTCAATAATGAGAATTCATTCATGTTTGCTAACTGACGTCTTGTGTTATCTCAACCCAGTATTGTTTAGGCCTCTATCCAATTTGCATATTTAATTTCATGCCAGTTTTCAGAGTTTTTTTTTGATGCAAAGGGCTGTTTGAATTAGGTCTTACTTGATCAATTGTCTAACTTTTTTTAAGCACATTTTGGGGTTTTTGATATTCAGAACCGCACTATGCAATTTTTCACAGTGTGATTAGAAAAATTAAGCTTTCATTCAGAGGAGCTGGCGTTAACATCTGCTGAGTGGAAAAAAGAAAGATGATGTTTGACAGACGTGACCTTTTAATACAGTAGATATGTTTGATTCGTTTGCTCGGAGTAATAACACACGTGAAATCGATTTTAAGCGCCTAATTACTTTTTAAGGTCACGGTTAAGTTTTTACCCACGTGTGCCTTTTAAACACGAATGTTGATCAGGTCCATAGAATATTTTAATCCAAATCCAATTAAGTGAAAGGGTGAACTTGACAGCAAGAACGATGACATTTCAGCAGGTAGCCTCGTACTCCTGGTGTCATGTTGCCCACTTTAACAAGCTTGAATCTGAAGATTGTTTTAAGAGGGTCCTTTGATCAATCAAACACATGCGAGATGTTGCAAAAGGTGCTCTATAAATGATCCTGCTAGGCAAAGCCAACGAATCGCTCAAATTGGATATTGTTAGCGGTGAAATATGACAGCCTTCCCTTTGATTGTTCTCCCATGTTGGATGTGACTTTCCAGCTGAGTGTCACCGCCGCTTGAATGTCACACTAATCACTCCGTCACTAATGGGCATGAGCGGCCTTGACGGACAGCCAAGGCTAGACTATTTGAAATGTCTAATCTGTGTCTCCAGCGAGAAGGCAGGTGATCCCTGCAGCAGCAGCAGCAGTAGCAGCAGCAGCAGCTCTTTATCATTCAGAGTGCTGAGTCTGGAGGGCTGCATGCAGCTGTCCACGTCTGTTTACTGCTGGAGGCGTTCACACAGGGAGGAGAGGCACAAAGCCCAGTGTGTTTGAACAGCAGGTAGTCACTCAGAGCTGCTGTTTACTTTATGTACACTTTGCACAAGGAGAGTTTGAAATAGGGCTGCAACAATTTTTCATCATCGATCCATCTCTATTACTTTTGAAGATGATTGTTTAATGTATACAGGGCTGCAATTAACGATTATTTGCATTGTTGATTATCTTCTCGATTAATCGATTCGTTTTTTGGTCTAGAAAATGTGTGAAAAATGTCGATCAGTGTTTCCCAAAGCCCAAGATGACGTCCTCAAATGTCTTGTTTTGTCCACAACTCAAAGATACTCAGTTTACTGCTTTAGTGGAGTAAAGAAACCAGAAAATATTCATATTTAAGAAGCTGAAATCAGAGAATTTTGACCTTTTTTCCTAAAGAAATTACTTAAACTGATTAATCAATTAGGTTGCAGCACTAAACAATTTAAGATGTCTTGAAATTGCTTGTTTTGTCTGACCAACAGTCGAAAATCCAAAGATATTCAATATACCTATACCCTCATGAGGGAAATATCTGTGTCTTTAGCAGCTAAATGCTCCGCTATGTTCACCAGCTAGTCGCTACCACCGTGATAGATTCAGGTTTAATATGCAGGAGTTGAGCTTCGCTGCTGTAAACTCTCTCTGTATCGGAAGCTATAAACTGTTAAACAAATCCTCCTCCTGACTTGAGTGTTTTATCCGTCCACTTGAATCCCCTTCACACGGCACTTAATGCTGTTTCTTATTGGTAGGATGTAGAGTAGTGAAACTGATGGGGATTTGTTATTTATAGTATTAAGTATAAGCTGGATATGCAGACTAAAAATAAATCATCTGCTGAGACCGAGCATGTCAAGAGTTCAGAATATTAGCCAGCGTCTGTCTATTGTGTATATTTAATTGAAAAAGGTGCTGCACTCTGTTCCACCCCTGCTGCAGCTGCCCGCAGAGCAAAACCAGCAGCTACAGTACTTTTCCTGGCAAATGCAAACTGCTGTCAGACTGCTCTCAACTAACTTTGCACTTTTAATAGCTGTGTGACCCAGTTTGAGTCCAATTGAATTAGATCTATACGCATTTAGAGCAGCTGTAAGTCACTCGAGATTACTTATTAAATGCCTCCCGATGTGGTTTATTCTCTCCTCAACTTTCAAAATAACTTCTTTTGATGGTTCTCATATCCAGGAAACTTGCTTTCAGGCAGGCTTTTTTTTTTTTCATGCACACTTTACAGTCCATCACAGGCAGTTAACTGCTCCACAAATAAGCAGTGGTGTCTGTTGTAGAAGAAACGCAGATGTAGGATTTGTTTGTTGTATTGTGTCATCAATATGCAATGCTTTAATGTGCAGGGTAGCACTTAAAAATAACAACAAACGGTTGTATGAATGTTTATTATTTTTTATTAATTATTTAAAAAATTGTTATTATAAGTGTCTGACAACATTATGGAAAGGATCCTACAGAGAAATTAATATGTTTTCTTTACCTTTCGCTTGATCCGGTCTGTTTGTTGTTTGTTATTGTGTCCAAGTCCCGCTCAAGGTGAAGTCTCGTTGTGAAATCTGAATATCCGTATGCCCAAATAAATACAAATTCAAAGACCTCATCCAAATTGTTGAAATCATCTAAATATTCAGCCATGACATTGAAAATCTTTTACTCAATAAGGCTTTAACACAACAAACTCGCATTTCCACCATTGTCTTCCGGCAACCCATCACCTCGCCAGATTTCAGAACGAGATTTCTCCTTGAGCGAGACTCTTTCCATAAAGTCAGACACTTATAATAACAATCAGAGCCTGTCAGTGGAAAAAACAAGCACTTTTAGTGGACGTAAATGACGGTGCCAGCTTGCCCCAATAAGATTACATTGCAGCCTGTGAGTGGCTGCCGTCTACAGCGCTCTCCCTCAATACTGGACCAACTTCAAAAATTGTTGTTCCTATTAGTCAGTTAGACACAAACACATGGGAAAATAGTGCAGGTTGAAAAATACCGAAGTTACCCTTTAACCCACTAACATTATAAATAGTTTTACTAAGTCTATTGCTTGTATTAGTGTTTGTCTTTGCCTTAATATCCTGACTAAATAAATTAAAATTGTCATCTAACCTTTTCTGTCATTAGTCAGTAGTCAGATTATTCGCTTCATTGACAGAAATTGAATCAACAATTATAATTGATTAATTGTTTTAGCAGAGCAAACATGTCAAGCATTCACTTGTTCCAGCTTCTCAAATGTGAGTATTTGCTGCTGTATTTTATATAATTTCAAATTTGGGGTTTAGGACTGTTGGTCAGGCAATTATGAAGACGTCACCTTGGACATTTTTCACTATTTTCTGACATTTTATAGACTAAATAATATATTGATTAATCAACACAGTCATATAATAATCATTTGTTGCAGTCCATAGGGTGCTATATTAAACTACAAATATTGATCACTGACTATGTTTTGCAGATCATCGATGTAGTGTTCAGCGTGGCTGGCCGATGAAGAAACTCTCAGTTGGCCGTAAATGAGAAACATCAGATCATGAACATGGATGGATTTACAACATCTTTGCATCCTTGCTGAATATTTTTGTAAAAATCAGTTGGAAAATGAAGATGCCACTTTTTAACATTCTGCTAAATCTGGCATGAATAAATAAATAAATGTGTGACGCATCCACCCATGGCTTGTTGCAATTAATTGTTGTGTAGCAGAAATTCCTGAAGCGATCCTCGCGGAGTTGTTGCATCATGTGAGGAATATGTGCAACCACGATAAGCAGCGGAGCTCGTGTTGGGACTCACGAGCTGTTTGTAAAGACAGAAAAGGGAAGTGTTTACATTTTGTAGACGGCTAATATTTACAGATAAGCAACCCTTCAAATTATGCTGTCTCGTCTGATGTTATTCAAATTCCTTCCCTCTACTCCTTTTGTGTAAACTGATTATGCTTGGTGAACAGGAGAGATAAGTTTTATCAACATCTGCCTAGAGAGGAACACGGCGAACTGATGACATCAGTTAATCCCCTTAAAATTAAGAGCAGTCTTCCGTAGCGTAATTCTGATATATAGAAGAAGATGTTTAACTAGTTCTGTGCAGCTGCTCCCACATTTTTAATATATAAGATTAAGGGACTGTTATGTGACAATATGCACACACTTGTTTTAGGGATTAAGCTTTGCTTTTTGATCTAACCTCTGATCTGTGTAGTGATTTAAGGTCTCTGGTGTAGAACCCACTGACGGCTGTTTCTGTTGGAGCAACAGTCGATCAATCAGAGCTTCATAGGCAGGATGAGGAATGGAGAAGTCATCTTCTTACTAGGGCTGTCAATCGATTCAAATATTTAATCGCGATTAATCGCATGAAGGTCTGATAGGTGCTGATAAAAAGCTGGAACTTAACATGTCATTTTAACAAATACAAAATTAGTATTTTAGCATTCGACAACCACATCGCATGCCACAGATGGGCGGTCAAAGTGCTCAAATGTGAGTTAATTGATGGATGAACCATCTGAAAGTATGAATCTGGAAGAGACATTGATCTCTGACTGAGAATTCAATCTGACCAGTGAAGCGCAAACATGCTTGAAAATCCTTTTTGCTTGTACCTAATGTACTGTAAGCATAAAAATGGCTCCCTGTGATCACTAGTCCTTCGAGGCCTCCTGGTCGCTGCTGCTGCTACTAAAGATATTGATGGAGCGGAAGAGGCAAGCTCATAAGAGCCATTTGCAATTAAAAAAAAAAGAAGATCCTTTGAGTCCTTCTCATCCCTACAAGTTACATCAACATGTTTTCCATTTGCTTGTTCTTGTGGGGTTTTTCCTCAGGAGATCAGAGACAGTCTTCCCAATAACATCTCTTTAAAAGCTAATGGTGCAAAGCAGAAGAACACAGTCTTTAAATGTTTCCCAGCTCAGCTGTGTGACCATAAATCTGCAGCACATTCAGCCTGATCATGACATGACTGATGACGACCTCTTGATTAACACATCATGTCCAGCACCTCGTACAGTTGACGTGCACAGCTGGCTGACTCTGCGGGACATTTCTCCTGCTGCCCTTGCCTCCCCAAATTTGGAGCTGTGCACACTCAGGAAAAAGCCTTGCATCTGCCTCATCGGCTGTTTTGATGCCATGTGTCAGTGAGTCGGTTTCGGCCGGCTAATCAGCATCACAGGAACACGATACTGCCCCCGGCTATGCTCGGCCTCGGCCATTATCGGTAACCTTAAACTGCTAAGAATCTGAGCAGAGCGCTGGATTACGTTTATCTTCATGGGGATGAAATAGAGAACGGACGGAGCGAGGGCATGTAGAGTTTAGGAAGCAACAGGGATAACGTGGGTAGACTTAAAATGATGTGCAGGTACAGCAAAACTCTTCTAGAAGAAAAAGTAGCATCACAGCAGCAGCAGCGGCTTAAATAGGCTATACCACACATTTAAACTCTTCAGTCACACAGATCCATCCTTACATTACAGTGTCGTGCAGAAAATCATTGTTTTGCATTGCAATCGTTGCGTATGTTGTGCTGATTTACAGGGAAATGTTTAAGTTTTAAGACCTTTTTATTCTCAGTATTGTGCTGATATTTATCTTATTTCTACATTAATGACCTCATCATGGTGGAAGGAGGGTATGTAACAGGGATTGGGACTGTTGGTTGCAAAAACAAGACATTTCAAGACATCCCCTCTAGGAAATTACAGCCTAATGGGAATTTGTTTCTGTATTTCCTGACAGTTTATACATCAAATGATTAATGAAGAAAAGAATCAGCAGATTAATTGATAATAAAAGCAATCATTAGTTGTGGGGGACTGTCTTTGTGTCAACTGTAGTCCTGCTATTATTTCATTTCGCATGGGAAAAAAAGCACAGTTCTGTCTTCGTACTTGGTCTTTAAAATGTGTTGGAGCCTCCTAAATAAAATATGAAATACCAATTGTTGCTGAGTGTTGGATTTGATTATTTCACTCTACATAACTTTGACGTTGCTGCTGAAGAACTGGAGCAAAGCTACTACTGCTTTAAAAGGAAATTCAGGGAGAATGTTGCTTTAACATTTAAGTAATCGAATTAGCATGAGCTGCCTCATCTGTGCCTGCAACTGACATTTTTCATTTCAAAATCAGTCAAACCGTGTGGCTGAAAAATTAGTTTTTCTTATCATAATATATCTAGTCTTTGGACACATGATGGGAATACTGTTTTAGCAATAGGCTCCATTATATTTTAGGAAGAAAACAGTAGTCCCATGTACCCAAATACGAGATATAATATGATAAGAAAATGGCTGTATCTCAGAAGTACAATTGAGTATTTGGTATCCATGAACTCACAACAAGTTGAATGTCAAAGATATGCACAAATATGCAGTTTAAAAAAGTTTAAAAGTCCTGACTTTGACTATTGTGTGATTTTCCTGTGATCTAAAATTTTCTAAGTTGTACTGTTAGATATTTGCACAAAGTATGTCCGCATCGTAATTCCATGACTTTTGACCAATCAGAACAAATCTTGTGACATTTTTAATTATCTTACTAAATAAAGTCTTTGGGCACTCATTGGTTCCCAAAATAATTCACACAAAAAAAGAGCCCTTTGATAAAGTTTAGACAACAGAACCACGATAAAGGTTTGTTCCAGGTACATCAGATTTTATAGAAAGACACTGCTGATCTGAGTCACCTTAACACAACCTCTCTCTGTGCTGCTAATGAACAAATTAAGAATAAAATGGTGCTAATTTTAAGCTAAATTTAACCTCATTTGCCTTGAGGCCACTTGGGAGTCCTTCAGTGACCCTGAGCGATCCTCAGAGCCCAGTTTGGGCACCACTCACTGCCTTACATATTTTAGCTGAACTGCAGCAATTTCCCTACATTTCTTACAGCCAAATTGTATTGTTTAACTGAGTCTTGTCTTTTTTATAATTAACACTTGAAATGATGAAGGCACTTGCAAATGACAAGGCAGTGCAAAATGTAAACCGTACTTTGGTGTTTCATTTTTACCTCTTTACTTAAGATTTCATTAAATTTCTTTTTACAAAATGAACCAAAACTCTGACAAAGAGGAAGATCGTGGCTAGATAATAATGAGAATAAATATGAAACAAAATTTAAATCATACCCTCTAAAACTAAAAAGAAATCAGGTTTGAGTTGAAACACTATTACTAAGCTTATTTACAAAATATTTTAGTTTACTGGCCTTTTTCCAAAAAAAACAAACATTATAATACAATAAATAAAAGTCTGGTTGATCCTCAGTACAATAAACATCTGTTCCACTTGTATGATTCAATTGCAGTGTGTGTGTGGGCTGCTTACAGACTGACAAAAAAAAAGAAACAAAAATGACAGAAGTAATGAAACCAAGTGAGCAGAAATAAATGATTAGTGCAGGATCTAATCTCTCCTTTAACTCTTTCTCCATCGCTCCATCCTCCTCCTCCTCTCCCTCTCCTCTTCTCTCTCTCTCTCTCTCATTTCCATTCAGTTTGTTGAAGCAGCAGCAGCAGCAGTCTTGTATTTGGATCCTCAGCAGCATCTACTGCAGCAATTTCCCTACATTTCTTACAGCCAAATTGTATTGTTTAATTGAGTCACTCAGTGACTGGCCTTTTTTCCAAAAAACAACTACATTTTAATACAATAAATAAAAGTCTGGTTGATCCTAAGTACAATAAACATCTGTTCCACTTGTATGATTCAATTGCAGTGTGTGTGCGTGTGTGTGTGTGTGTGTGTGTGTGTGTGTGTGTGTGTGTGTGTATGTGCTGCTACAGACTGACAGAAAAAAAGCCAAAAAAAAAAAGAAAAGACAGAAGTAATGAAACCAAGTGAGCAGAAATAAATGATTAGTGCAGGATCTAATCTCTCCTTTAACTCTTCCTCCCTCCTCCTCCTCATCCCTCCTCCTCCTCCTCCTCCTCTCCCTCTCCTCTCTCTCTCATTTCCATTCAGTGTGTTGAAGCAGCAGCAGCAGCAGCAGCAGCAGCATCAGTCGTGTATGTGGATCCTCAGCAGCAGCAGCAGCAGCAGCAGCATCAGGAGATACATCCCAGAACCAAACTGCATGAGCAACATGGTCGTTTTAATCGTTTCTCTGTGCCTGCTGGTGGGCTTCTCGCTCCAGGTGGACGTGAAAAGTGGCAAAGAGGCAGGAAAAGCTGGGAATTTCATGGAAGATGAGCAATGGCTGTCAACCATCTCCCAGTACGGACGCAAGATCAAACACTGGAATCGCTTCAGAGACGTGAGTGCTGTATATTTTTACAGTAATTATTATAAAAGCATGTTTTTTTTTTGTCCCATAGATGTCAGTGAAGGTAACGCAGCTTGTTTTCTCAGGTGATTTTTGCGCACAGTTGGCTGTCGCTCTGAAGTGCACATTATGTGGTGCAGAAATACTTTATATAGATGGAAATATCAACATTTTATAGTGTGTTCAGTTATTATAAGGTGAGAATAAGAGTGTGCCCACGTGAAATGATTGATAAATTCATCTTTCTTTTTTTTTTTTTATTGGCAAGGTGCCTCATTTTCCTCCTAATATTTCATCCATTGGCTTGGCATGCCAAACTAGGCGACTATTTTATAATGTATTTTTATGGTAGAATTGACACTTTTATGTATGGACCTCCTTTTGAGAGAGTGAATCAAATGCAACTCAAAAGGAAATCTATCACACACTCTTTCCAAGCCTCCTTCCTCTGCATATATCTGTGATATTCTGAACAGTGTCTTGTATTCATTGATCAATAGCCATTGATCTGCCATATTGCATATAAAATGTATAGGGCTCACAGTTAAGGAGGCTTCAGGCTGAAGAGCCAAACACAGCAAGACATCGGTTGTTTGTATTCTCTTTAATCATAAATATGAAATATAAAGTGAACAAACACTTTCTATTCTCATGTGGATCTTGTTTGTTGTCCAGACTTCATTCTGGGCTGTAAAAGAACAGCTTTTGTTTATTCTGTTTCAGCCGTGACTATTCACTAGAGATGGGCAGTAAATTCATTTGTCAAATTACAAACAGTGTGAATCTCCCACTTACACTCAAATCACAAATTATAAAGAGCATTTTTTGACATTTCAGATTAATCGAGAATATAACCAAATGAAAATAATCCTTATTGCAAAGGCCTAATCGTAATCTTGTAGCTGCTGGTATTGTTTTTCCTGTGTGTGTCATCGTGGCAAAACTGTGGTCCTATGGAGACACCTACTGTAGCGGGAACGAGGCGGTTTTGAGTACTTCTGTGGACAGATTTTGTCGCCGTGATAGCATCACAACCGTGCAAGATGAAGTCACGAAACGTTGTGTAGTTTAGATCAAAATGAAGTTGGAAGATGGGTGTGGTCTGAGCAAGGGCGCCGGAAGTAGCTCGGTGGGGACGCCTCACTTTACGCCCCTGGTCCGATTTGGTGTCATGGCTGGTGTGATCCAATCGGGAGATGGTCTCTAGTTAAGTTATCAAATTGTTTGAATCCCATAACGTCGAAGTGAGAAACAACTAGGGCTGGGCGATATGGAGAAATCAAATATCACAATATTTTTTACCAAATACCTCAAATACCTTTTGATAAATAATCTTCAGTAATGTGGAGTGGGTAAAGACAAATAATAGAACAGTTATACAGTCTGGTAAGTTTAGAAAATTACATAATTTTACTGTAATGCAGCCTTTAACACCAGGAAAAGACAACACTTATGCTTTATTATGAAATCCAAAGACGATATCTAGTCTCACATCACGATACTGATATAATATTGATATATCGCACAGGCCTAGAGACAACAAACAATGACTTATGAAGTTCAGCCAACCAGTCAGCCCATTATACGGATGGGTGATACTGATAAAAATCTTCTATCACTGCACATCATGATAACAATATAATGTATATTGTGACACAGTACATTTGAAGGAAATTCAATTGAGATACCATTAGTAGATACAATTATCAGATGGGAGTGTTTGTTTTTGATTAATCCACCAAATGAAATACCTGATAAATCAAGGATTCATTTGCACCATTGCACATAATGGCCTGATACAAACAGAGATATCAGACATGTGAACAGTGTGCTATCAAACTGTTAATGCTGAGGATGAGTCTGCTGATGATGTTGGTGGGTTATGATGATGGGGATGTTGTTGTTTTAACCGTTAATGACTGGGTGGGATGATGATGGCTGGATGTATGTCATGCTGTCACTAATGTTTATTGTTTTATGTGAGCTTGTGTGGAGTGTTTTAGCATTTACAAGACAAATTTCCCTTCTGTTCTGATACAGTTAAGTTTTTCCTGCCCGATTCTGATACCTTAATCCAGGGTATCTGCCGATACAGATCTGACACTATATTGCTCTCTTTTCCCCAAATGTTAAAGTCTGTACACCTCACTGTGTGCAACTCATCTGCATAATTTGTATGTAGGATGATATGAGACCAGGGAATGGCACTAAAAACTGAATTGTATATGACATTTCACACATAAACGTGACGTGATCCATTTATTAAGTGTATAGTATAGTATGTACTGATGCTGTGTATTGGATTGGTGCATCTCTAATAGAACAATCTGTACCGGTATACACATTTCTTTCATCTCATGGTGTATATTGTCATATCCCAGTGTCTTTATCTGGTCATAGCCTGAATGATCAGGACACAGGGCATTTTCTATTACTTTGCTGATTCTAATATCTGATTTAAAGCATCCAAAACACAACCAGCAGGGGATGTGTGTGGGATGGGAAGACCGTGAGCATGGTAAGGGGTCAGGAGGTCATGGTATCGGGTGTGTGAGACACCTCCCTGGTACCACAAGACAGAACACATGAATCAGGATGTGAGAGATCTGCGAGGAGGAGTCGGTTAGCAGCGGCAGCGGCGGCTCAGATCCGAGCCTCTACCTTGACAGCCAGAGAGGCCGTTTGATCTCATTGCTGAGAAATATCACCTCAGACAGATAGTCTTATCAATGTCAGCCAGACAGTACCACGCTCTACAGTGTGCAGGAATCTGCCCCACTACCCTGGACCCCCCCGAGGGCGCAGGAAGCTTGTGGGAGAATTTATAATTGAATTGCAAATTTTTTTGTTGTCATGCAAATTTGAATATTATCTTGGCTGGTTTTTGGAGTGGTTTGCCTCACCTGTCCAGTTGGATCGGTGCTCGTTTTCCATCGGTGAAATTGAGATTAGTCAACTCTGTACTAAAGATCTGCATGTGTGCTACCTTTTTACCTTTGGGTATTCAATGTTGAGAACTTTACGAACTTTGGTTTAGCACCACAAACAAAGGCTGGGAAGGCACATCCTCTCAAAGATCTCATTACTGCTGTCCTGAGAGGATTTGTTTGATATGTTTAGAAGTTGAGTATTAGGTGCATTGAATTTAGTTGCATCTGGATTCTGAATTTAACACATGCAAAATGTGGGAGGAAATCTTCACCTCGTGTATTTCCCAATTCCATACTATTCCAGGCTATTTAGTACGCTAAAACAGTCTGTGAGATGTTTTAGCATGTGCGAAACATTAGTATGAAACCAATAGTACGCAAATTGCATACTATTTTCGCTGAAATATTACAGTATGCAACGCTGGACACTATGGCGGCATAAATATCCCACAATGCAATACGGTATTGATGACAACGTTCATAACAGACGTTGACGGACAGCTCTGTAACATCAACTCTTCAATTTAACTGTAAGTATAAGATTTCACTTTGCTATAGGCATAATTTATATTTTAAATTAATTCACACTTTGATTCTCACAAGGTTGGCACGGGTTACCATGGTTACACGTCTCCAACCGGCAAGGAGGCTCTCAGGAAGTGACGATGTAAATTACTGCTCAGTGCGTCCGAAAAGACACATACTACTGTTTATTCACACAAAAGTATGTTGAACGATCGAGTATGTAGTGCATAGTATGCGATTTCGGACGAAGCCTAATTGTTTTGTCTATAAAACATCAGGAAATTGTGAAACAGGCTGATTAATTTTTGCTTAATTTTTCTGACCAACCAGTCCAAAACCAAAAGATATTGAATTTACAATGATATATAATGGAAAAAAGCAACACATCCTCTTATTTTAGAAAGTTGAACCAACAAATGTTTGATTTTTTTGCTTGATAATTTACCTAAATGATTAATTGGTTTTCAATAGCGTCTCCTTGATCTGCTGTAGCTTGGATAATACCTTATTTGTTCATTGCTTTGGACAAAAATTGTCTGTCAAATGTAAATGTAAAAGTTCCTTGAACTGATTAATGAATTGGCTCATCGATTATTTAAACATAGCATTTCACCATTAGTGTCTATAAAAGGTTTTCACCCCTCTGACTTTTTCTTCTTTTCTTGTTTTACAACTTTGGATCCCGGCGGATTAATTAGTCTTTTCTGCAACTGATCATTAGAGAAAGTCTCTTAAATGTCAAAGTGAAAACAAATCTGTTCATTAAAGTTTAATTAATGTGCTGTGATTCAAACTTGTAAAATCATAAAAGATGAAAAAGTCACAGTTGGGGGGCGGTTACTGTTTATATCCGCTGTGTTTGTGTGTGTGTGTGTGTGTGTGTGTGTAGTCAAATGTGTGTAGTGGTATGTAGTCCAAACCTCAGAGGTTTAGCAGTGCTATTCTGACTGAAGATTCAAGTACGGTAAATACATGGAAAAAGAGAGATGACAAGTTGCTCTGTGCAGTATACTCAACCGTAGATCAAAAATGTGTCGGGTACTCTTGGAAATGAGGAAAAAACAGGATAAATAAGAAAGCAATCCAGCACAGTTAATACATATTTAAAGTGAAATTACAGCAGCATGTTGAGGTGTTTTGGAGTGAGACAGGCCTACAAATGGGACAGAAGTACAATGGCACAAACCAAATGAACAAATTACGAAATAGAAAATCACATTTCATAACTAGAGGTGCACTCGGAGAGCGCAGACCTCCGCCAAGGCAGGTTTCATGTACGTCGTTGGCATCTGTCGTCATCCGTTACACATGTCTGAAAGCCTGTGGTGTTAATGCACAGGCTGAGCGGAGTTATTAAAAAAAAATCCCGAAGCCGGATCATGATCCGGATTGCCACCAAAATCTAATGGATTGTTCATTGTGCCACACCCCACACTTCCAAATTTCATTAAAATCCATCGCGGACTTTTGGAGTTATCCTCCAAACGGACAAACCAACGAACCAACGAACCAACGAACCAACGAACCAACGCCGGTGAAAACATAACCTCCTTCTTAGGCCTTCGGCCTTGGCGGAGGTAAAAAGCAGTATATAAGCAGCATTATTATTACTATGGTTGTGTCTAGAAGTAATGTTGAACCTTTAAAAGTGTAAAATATGATTTAGTTTCTAGTTCTGGACTTTTGTTTTAGCTATTTTAGCATTTTGCTTTGGTGTGCACAACAGGATCATGAGTGGTTCGCGGTTGGTGTAGAGTTGGCTAGCATGGGAAATGTTTGTGCCCTTGCTTATCCTGCCTCTTCAGGTGAATCTCATTGTAAAATCAAAGCAACGTTGAACCTGATGAGGAGCTGTGATACTGTGGGTAGACAGCCAACCGAGCTGGCTTTGTTCTGCTTCAGATGGGTCTATTTCGTGCTGCACAGGGCAGTGAGATTCTTCTGAAATGTGAAGGGGTTTT
Organism: Sebastes umbrosus; assembly: GCF_015220745.1. Classification (NCBI taxonomy): domain Eukaryota; kingdom Metazoa; phylum Chordata; class Actinopteri; order Perciformes; family Sebastidae; genus Sebastes; species Sebastes umbrosus. Next base: position 17,773,102 of record NC_051288.1, on the reverse strand, counting down.
ATTTGTTTTTCTAGCTGTCTTGGCAAACAGGTGGTGTGAAAACACAGCAAGCATATTCATACTGCATCTAAAAAAAAATCACTATGTGGGCTTTTATAAAGCGGTGGCGGGGCGATTTGATTGATCTGACTGGTGTTTGAATTGGACCGGTGTACATATGATTATCCAGCATGGAGACATAATGAGGAAAACGTTGAAAGGAAGAACAATAAGACCAACAGCTGCAGAGGCAGGAGGTGTCGGGATAATCCACAGCAGGTTACAGGCTGTTATACAAGCTCCATTATGACTGGCATCAATGTTGAAGCTTTAATCATGGCACACTGCAAATGTCAAGACATCAAATCTCCCGATGTAGATCCCCCCACACCCTCCCACGCGTTCACGTTGCACACCCACACAACAAAGCAGGCAAACAGGTTACAAATGTCCACAAATTAAGCTCGTCTGTAATTAGCTGATTGCATCTTCCTGAGTCAGCTCATCAGTTAAAACGCTTCTTTGACTGCTTGATGTATTTTGTTTCCAACGCAATTTCCTCTTTGCATTTGGGGTGTGTTCGGGTGAATCTGCTCAGCGGGAACTCATGTGAACAATACTGTGCTGTTCATTCACGGCCAGATTCACCCATCTCTCCGAGCAATGCAAAGAAGGGGACTCATTAAAGGAGCCAACCACAGAGGGCTGTTTAAGGTTTTTGCACCTGCTCTACTGTCTGCTACATTTTTAATGAGGGAAAATTGCTTCATCTTTCTGCAGGTAAATGGCTCCTCAGCTCCTTTGGCTGTTAAAATAAGCACAGAGTGAGACAAAACCACGAGTCATCATCACCTTATTGGTGCTTACGAATTAATTTGATAAATGCAATTCGATTACAGTGAGTGGTTCTTTAAATTTCACCCAAGCCCCTCGGTGTGCCTAAATCTACATCCTCAATATTCATAAAGGAATATGAGGGAAGAGAAAAATAACTACCATTTTATTCACTGTACAAACAGTATATGAGCTTGTGGGCTGCAGCTGATGATTATTTTCAATATTGATTAATCAACTGATTGTTGTTGTCTAAAAAAACAAGTTCAACAAATAGTAAACAAATCTACAGCCATGCTAGCGGCTCTGTTTGTAAACACAACATTCAAAGTTGGCCCCTCCTTTCCCGGCTCGAAGACACCAGAATTGCACGTCTCCTGACCATGGTTGCCAGAACACGGTCGCGTCTAGAAGGTAACCCGCATATTGCGAAATCTGATCTGAAATCTTGCAAAAACTTGCAAAAAATCTCACGAGACTCTCTGCCCGGCGACCTATCCTAACCTTAACTATTCCAGATCGATGCCTAACCATCTCACGAGAGTTTGCACCAACTCGAAGGTTACCTTCTAGACACGACAGCCCAGTGAACGATCTGCAGCATCACATACGGCAGCAAAAGTTAAAGCCAACATAGGTCAGAGTCTCTGCAGATACACACACCGCCACACACTTCTAGTGGCTCATAAGTGATGATAGGCCTTTTTCACAGCAGATATTTTGACTTGTCATAGTTGGAAAAGTGTACCGGTGTTACTAATGACACTAACGACGACTCTGTTCTAGTCAGGTGTCCCAGTGAGAGTGACAGTAAATCAGCATGCACAATACCTAGATCATGAAATCAGTGCAGCTAAATTAGTCATTATTTTCATTATTTACACCTGTGCTTTTTCTACTCTGACATGTCAAAATGTCTTCCATGTAAAAAGCCTATTGAGAGGGATTATTTTATTGTTCTATCAGCTCCGTGCAAAGCACCGGAACGAAATAACCGACACATCTCCGACAGTATGATGATAATGCACTTTGCGTGCCTATAGTCTGATAGTCTGTATAGCCTATACCTCACCTTTAGTAAGTTATAATGGACTATTGAAATTCTCAACTATTCATTTTCTGTTGATTGAGTACTCACTTCAGGACACTTCAGCCACAGTGGCATAAAAGCCTTTTATATGGCAGCACATATAGGACAGCCAGCAGATTGGAAGAAGAACTAATTGAGCTCTAATAAGCAACCTGATGCTTCATCCAGCTCTGGATCAGAGTCATTATTTATCCGTGCTGCTGTGGCTGAGATGATGGCGATGGTCCGGTCACTGATCCTACATCAGCACCGCTCCTCTGTGAGAGCTCTTAGAAAAATGCGAGACCAAGGTTCACTCTGTTTTTCTGCTGAACATGATTCTGTTGCATCCTAAGTGACACTGAGCTCCTTTACTTAGCTCAAAGACACGCCGCCAGCTGTGGGTTTTTGTGCTCCTGTCATCAACCTCAGCCATTTATTAGCCTCCCACAGGATTTATGCTCCAGCACTAACAGCCAGTGTAATTACGGATATGAAAAATTAGAGCAAGAGGACGGTATGCAATTGTAGAAAATATGATAATGAAGCCTATTTCCAATTAAAACCGAATGGCGATGCGGGGGTTGAAAATTAAGACGGGAGAAACCATAATAGTTAAATGAGCTAATAGTTATCTGTATTTCCTCTGAAGATCAGCCTATCAAATCAACTATCTGTGGAAATCTGCTCGTTGCACACTAATGAGATCGAAATGGCAGAAAGTGGAGGAAAGAGACGATTTCTTGTCCTCGTGTCATTACCATGCATGTCTTTTACTGGAGGTGAATGTCGGGGGAGGGATTTGCTGCAAGTGTTTGGACTGCTCAGATGCGATTCACAGTGAAAACAGAGAAGAAAGGAGATCCTGTTGGCTTCCCAACACAAGCGTGGGTGATTCCTAATTGAGTGGAGAGGCTGTTTTGTGTTGTCGCTCCTGTGGAAAAGCGCTACTCGGCGGAAAGCAGTTCATGCTTTGCAAAGAAGAAACACTGAGAGAAGCTCAACGGCTACCTTGAACAGCAGGAAAGCTTTTTTCATAAGCATGTTCCACAGCTTGTCCAAATGCACAAAATCCCTTTTCCTTTTTCACGTGGCTGAGTGTGAGGAAGCTACTTGTTGTAATAGGGCAGCACACGTAGATGAATATGTTTCATAATGGAGCCCGGCTGCACATACTATACACCAGTAGCGATGACGGCCTGAATCCCATCATTTTTTAGCCGTTAAACTTCTCTGCGAGTTGCTGAAATGTCGTGCTGAATAATTAGCCGTTCCAAGGTTCTTCTTCTGGCTCTATTGTTCATGCATTATTTATAGTGGCATCTGCCTGAGAGTTGTCTCTGTGCTGGTGAAGCTCCTCTATGCCTTGCTGCAGGCAGAGCAATAAATGCTGCCACTCTGCCTCTGTGTCTGTCTTCATTCATGGCTGTAATGGTGGCACACCCAATACTCAATCAATGATCCAGCTTTTTAGTAAACAACCAGAACTATATCATCGCTTACAACGAGTCGATAATGGAAACTGATAGAGCGTTTGGTTTTTATTCTTTACTGCATCACCTTGTGCTTCTGTCAGTGTGGTTGCTGATAGAGCTGCCAACTCTTAGTCAATAAGTCGACTAATCGGTCGTTTTGGTCTTGGTTAACTAAGACTTTTTCAGTCGATTAGTAATTTTTCATGCTTTTTCATGCTGAATGACTTATTTCCAAGAAACTTTTGAGCACATCTCTGGTAAACACAAGATTGAAAATAGTGTGGAGGAACTCAGTTTTACAGATCTGTCCATTTAATCAACTAAGCGATTAGTCGACAAAATCATGAGTGTTAGTTTTTTTTTTGGTTGAGGACAGCCCTAGTTGCTCGGCTTCCTGGGGTCCATGATAAAACAAATGTAACATTAGTCAAGAAACAAAAAATCTAGACATTAACAGTTGTATGTAATTGCATAAAAGTAAAATAACACAATGTACAGCTGAGGGATTACCAAAGTTATTACAATTTGTCCTGTGGAGGACATAAAAAACAGAAATTTCGATTTCATGGTTGCGCTAGAGGAAAAGTCAGGGGATCATCAAAGTTAGCAGACTTCATCCTCTGGGCACTGTGAATGCCTGTACCAAATTTCATGGCAATCCATCAAATTTCAGACTTATTTCAGTCTGGACCAAAGTGGTGGACCAACCAACATTACCATCCCTAGAGTCACGCTGTTAGCCTGGCTGAAAAGCAAAAAGAGGAATATAAAATGCATTAAAAATTAAAGAAAAAAAACGATTAAAATGAAAAGGCTGGCCCAAAAAGATTATAACAAAGTTAATAAAACACATAACTTTTAAATTTGTAAAATACTGTATTTGATGTGAGTTGGTGAACAAGTTCTGGTCTAGCCCTCCTTTACATTCTTGGTAAGCTTTAGATTCACTAAAACTGACTGAGGCTCATCTTAGGAGTGTATTTTACAGGTTTATAAAATAAAATATAAGCCGAATATATCATTTCAGACATGAGGATCTTCATGATAAGAAACCCACCTGAATATATTGTCACCTGGAAATTCATCTGCCCCCTTGACAATGACAACGACCTTTATTGTTATCGCTCACAGACACCAGGCAGAAACCTCTGTTTACCCTTCACTGGGTAAACACTTTAGAGCAGGCTTCACCAGCTGAAATCACTCTCTGTTATTTGAGAGGAAATTATTAAACCTGAAGAAAAAAATAAAAAACCCTGCAAACATAGCAGTGCATATATTAGCCAGGTGGAAATATATTAGGCTGCAGAGTAAAAAGTGCTGTCCTGAATATATTCAGATCTGCCTCGGGGTGTTTTAGATGTGTGTTTGGAGCCGCCATTATGAGTTGTCTAGGACTGAGCTGCACTAAAGACATGGTCTGAGCAAACACGGCTATTATGTTCAGTAACAATAGGTGTAATAATGCGAGGTGCTCGGGTTCAACCTGGCATTGATAGATTCTTTGCTTCAGGCCACAAATCACTCACTGTTAAAAACAGCAGGGCAAGTAGTGTACAATTAGGCCACAAAAACTTTGAGGACGTGCTCTTGCCTGGGGAGAATCAGCCTCTTTAACTGTCTTCTGTATGTGTGATTTTAACGCTGGACGAGACGGGCGCTTGTTCGTCTTTGACTTGACTGTCCCAGAGCTGCATATGAAGGAGCAGTGAGAGCTGAGCCTCCTCTCTCTGGGAGGTGTCAAGGACATGTTATGGAAGGGACTGTGATCCTGTCTGCGTTCGAGCTGTATTTAGTATGTGGTGGATATATTTGTTTGTGTAAGTGTGTATGTGTGTGTGGGAGACAGAGAGGGAGAGACAGAGACCGTTAATTTGTCGAGTTGGCAGCGTAATGGATACGCACTACAAAGTCATATTGAAATGACCTTAATCAAGCAAATCGTATAGCAGGGATAGGGCGCACAGCTAAAGCGCTAATAGCTTTTTTCTCAGTTGAAAGAACCCGACAGAATCTCATTTATGTGTGATGTAGTCCTTCCTAAAGCCATAACGTGACATCTCAATGTGGCTCCCTGTTTTACTGTAATATCCCGCTGCCACTGCGGGAGATTAGCATTATCAGCAGCCACAACAACCCAATTTGTTCTCATTGCCGTGGCAGACGGGGGGAATTAAATGTAATCAGCCAGCTAGCATATTTAACTTAGCTACCCCTGTGAGCTGTCTCATGCAGATCCCTGTGGTATTTTAACTGGGGATGGTTATCATCATTATCTTCTCTTAACCATGCCGCTGGTCTCTAAACTCATGTGTCTGACGGTTGTAAAAGAGCTTTGTGGCTTCATTGGACTTGTCATTGTACTCTAATTAATTCAAACAGCAGGCGTAGCTGTGGAAATTTTGGAAACAGCAAATACAATATTAATCGCAGGGACAGATAAATGCGTGAAATGATATTGTAATCATATTTTTTGGAGATTTGCTGAACACACATGCTGACGGTGCACTACGGCACGCTCGAATGATTACACAGCTGCTCAGTACTACAAAAATCTTTACACAGGTTTTTTTTTTTATCCAGTTAAAGAAAAGACTGGTGTGTTTTTTTCTATTTTTTGCAGTGTCAACAAAAAACAAGAAACCCAACAATGGATTAGTCTGTCTCTTAATACTTAACAACTTTCCTACTTTCTGTGGCCCCAAACTCATTAGTTTCTACTGAAGATATACATCTTAAAAAACAAGTCACACATTTATAGTTTCATCTTTTATAAAGGCTCCGTAATAACCTAAAACAGCTGGGCACTGTAGTTTATAGCAAATGTTACTCAAACAGGAGTTAACACCGCATTTCCTGGGGGACTATTTTCAGTGGCGGATTAATACACATTTGGTGCATGAGTAAGGATTTTATAGCACCACATCTTTGATTTGTTCAGTGGTGTAAACAGGTCTTCTGTTGTGTCCACTGACACTAACAATTGACCAATAAGGGCTTTGTAGGTGGGACTAAGAAAGTGGATGTTGTCATCCTACAGAGCTAGCTAGCCACCTTGTTACATCCATGTAAAAATAGCAACAGAAAAAATTGCCTCGTTGTGAGTGGATTTACAGAAATAGCAACCATTAAAGTGGCATATTTTCAACCAAGCAACACCAAACCATTGAAAAAGTGATGTAAAGAAATAGATTGCTCTCATACACCGTTCGTAGCTGTACTTACAAAAAATAATGCACTGTAATTCGTATACAGTATATCCCACGAAATCCATTGGTATGTAATCCACATAATTGTAAACCAGGAAAGAGCGACAAACGCCGCGTAGGGAGGAGGTCGAGGTGGATGGGTGGGTCAAGAAACACCTGACTTTTGCCCAGGAGTCTGGTGTTCGTACCCCGTGTGAAACCAGAAGCCAACGTTGATTTATCTGTCACATAACTTCCGTACTTAAGTTACGCCACTTCCGGAGTTATTTTAACCCAAACCACGATTTTTTCCTAAACCTTACTAAGTAGTTTTGTTGCCTAAACCTTACCAAGTTGTTTGCTGTGAAGACGGAAGTTTATTTTGAAAAGACCGTATTCATGTAACGAGTTTAAATTGACACGTGTTGCTGGACAATCGTGGGAAAACGCACGACAAATGAGGAATATTTTTTCGTAAGATATCATATGAGGATACAGTTGAAAGAAATTATGTATTTGTCTGGATGACAGAATAGTGTGCCTCATTAGGTGTACAGTTTTTTGGGATCTACCAGTTCTACTACTACAATAAAAATGATAAAGATAAGGATAACAGCAAGTCAATCAATAGAAAATTAGATGCAAAAATGTCTTACAGTAGCCACTAGGTAACATACAAAAAAAAACAAGCACATAAAATGAGAGTAAAATGAATAAAACAAGGTGTGAAATCACTCTCATAATTGTATTTGTTTGGATTTTCGCAGTTCGCCACAGATTAAATTAAGATTCATGAAAAGAAATGAATCTGCCCTCCAAATATCTGTTTAATACCTGACATTCTCCAAATCAATTACAACTCTGTAATAACCGATTCACAAGGCTAGCTTGTATTTTAAGTAGTAAAACCTGCCGGGCTTGTTTTTCTCTCAGGGGAAACAAAGTCAGTTCGCTAGAGTCTATTCCAGTAGAGTTTATTTTCTGAGCCTCCACTACATTTCGATATTGATTTAGGTCATTCATCTATTTAGGTATACTGATAACTTTTTGTGTTTGCATAAAATACTGATGCTACTACAAAGCAAAAAATAGCACAGTGGCATCAGGTATTTTTGTTTCTGTGGAGCCACATGCTTCAGTTTGTCTTATTATAGTGTTTTTTTTTTCTGCTAATATTGTATGCAGAAGCAGCATGGCTCAGCACAGTAAAGACGGCCCTGCATAAGCTGGGAGCTCCCTTGGGCATATGTGTGGAGCTCAACCTGAAGGCTCGCCTCTTCTCTTTCTGCTTCTTTGTTTTGCAAATGGGGGGGAGGGAGCGATAAGATGCTGCAGAGACTCAGCCGTTCCGGGGTTCTGCTTGGCTCAGCACTGGGGTTCAACACCACCAGAATCCATTTCTTCTGCATCCCGCGCCGTCCTCCTCCTCTTCTCCAATTACTGCATCTCTCAGAGCATGCAACGCCTTGATTCAACTGTGGAGCCTGCTACAGCGAAAAGCGAGCCCAGCCACACTGTTTGATGTGTCACTTCATCAGTGATTTGGAGACCACCGCTAACGGGCTCCTGAGAATGGGGAAAAAGGTTCATTTCTGTGATGCAACTTCCAGAAATGTGGTCTTATTAGCCGAAGGCGGCCGCTCCAGAAGAAAAAGCTTCTTTTATGTTTTCAGACTCTTATTTCAGGTTGAAAAGAGACTCTTTTCATGTTAACTACACATAAAACAGCCTGTGACTTGATAGAAAGTGTCATTGCCTGTTAGTTAAATCATCTGCATTCTTAGGCAAGAGCCAAACTCCCCAGTCAGCTTGATTATTTCTGCATTTCAGTGCATACGCTTCAGATGGATGCACGCTTGACAGCCGGCTACTTCGTGGGCTCGGTTCGGAGAGACGTTGCCCTTCAGCGTGCAGAGATGGCGGCAGAACGTGCTCCGTGCTGCACTGCATTGCAGGCAGGCGTCTTACCTTGTGAAACAACATGTGTCCTTCGCTTGCAGGCCCCCGAGCACTCCCGCTCAGATGATCAATTTGATCCAGCTCTGTGTTGCTGGGCTGCGACTTAATCCCATAATGCTCGAGTGTTTTTGTTGCAATCGAGACACCACCATTTCTCTCTGTGCGGTTTTTATCTTTAGAGTGTGGTGAAATATCTCATGCTTCTGTCATACACACAGCATGTAATCACCTTAAACAGTCTGATCATTGATCACGTCAGCGTCTGTCAGAGCAGATGCGGTGTAGAAATCTCAGACTTGTCACGGCTCAATAAGAGCAAACCGAGGAGATGCAGGCGTAGAACCACACGAGTTGGCATGTGGAATCAAAGGAGACGGCAAAATGTCCTTACAGCTATTTCTGCCTCATGTTCAAGTGAAAATGTTTTGCCACTCCAAAGCCAGTGGGTTCAGGCCAGAAAAGACACACAGCGTCATTTTGAAACACTCTAATGCATTTCTAAGTGGTTCAATCTGCGGTGGGTCTGCACCATTAGTGTCTCTCCCATTTCTCCGTCGCTTTCAAAGACGGTGGGGTACAAACAGAGCGAGACATTACCTCCACCATCTCAGGCCCCAGCATGCTGAATCGGGGCGCCATAATGACACGGCAAAGGCGAGATGCACTCCCGCTGCTCCCTGGTAACTACAGAGACTCGGAGGGTGGAATGCAGACAGCCTCCGCCTGTGTGCCCTTTAGCAGCGATTTATAGCAGGCAGGGAGACGCAGCTAATTCGGCTACATTAATCAAGCAAAGCACATTACTGCGCAAATGACCGGCCGGGGGAATGATGAGCTGACAATGTGCCGTCAGTCAGAGAGGCAGACACACCTCAGTGATCTGATAGGATGACACGGCCCGGGCCCAGAGCGGAGCAATCAGCTGAGGAAAGCCTCTCGCAGGTCTCTGTTCATTACAGACATGACCCGGATCACCAGTCTATCCATCAGCCTGTGTTCATCCACTCGCTGCCAGAGTAAATGACTTCATGAAGCTAGATAAATGACAACTGGAGGAAATGCAAAATGCCCAGATCATCGTTTAACCTCTAACTCATATCCTGCTGCTTAAGTGATGTCTTCACTGCAAATATTGTCCTCAGAATATCAATAAGGGATATTGCGGAGGATGAAGCAGCATGCGGTTATTGCCCTGAGTGAGAGAGGGATTTCATCTGTAAAGCAGAGCTTCTGGACTAAATGAAATGAGTTCAGCAATCTGGGTTTTTAAAGATGGAACCAACACTTTGTTTGCTGTTGGTGCTGTTTAGAAATCTGCATCTGAATCAGCATCAAAATAAATATAGACCATTTCACAGGTGTAAACGTAAATATTCCGAATGTGTGCCAGTTTATTTGCTGTTGCAGTGAACGTGGATGTCATCAGCTGACAGGAAGTAAACATGGACCCAAGCTGTTGCCTAGCAATGCAGTTCTGTTGAAGCCGTTGAAAACACTTTCAGACACTACTCGGGTCATTTTCTCTGCGCCGTTAATTACATCATTACTGCCGCACAATTAAAACGTCGGCTGGTAGACCATACATAATAAATACAGACATGTATTTTTGTGATAAATACATATTGTAAGCTATTTTGTTGAGTTGCCTCTTAGCGAAATGCTCTGAGTGAATTTAAAAGTTCCCCCTGGTAAGCAGTGATACAGCGTATGTATGTCTAGAGCTTTTATTGTGAAAGGTAAGAATGGAAGGAGTAAAGCGGCCATTATTGTTGCCATTGTTGCAATAAGCGTATTTTCCAAAATTAATAAATACAAAGTATTACAGTATCTCTGCTCACATTTAATATATTATTTTCGCGACGCAACTCATGGATTTGTCTGAATCGCGCTGCTCTCTCTCTCTTCTTGTCCGTCTGCCATTTTTTCCTTCAGTGCAATGCATGATGGTATATAGTGCCTGTTTAGTGACCATCGTTGTCCACTACTTTTCACGATGCATTGTGGGATACTTTGTGTCCACTATATAGGGTATAATAATTCTCACTATACATTCGGACAGCACTACAAAATGACGTAGTAGTGAGTGATTTCGGACACAGCCTATGTGAAAGACATCTGCTGACAGGAAGTAAACAAGGACCCAAGCTGTTGCCTAGCAATGCAGTTCCGTTGGGACGGAAGAAGATGCTGATTGGCTGGTCAAGTCATGATTTTTGGAAAATACATTTTGCAAGATCACATGGAGTTGGTATGTGCACTTGTCATCTAAATGTGGTTATATTGGTTCAATAGTTCAAGCAGTTTATGTCAAATAAGCCATAAAAGTTTGCTAAAGCTCACAAATAAATTATTTAATACAAACAAAAACCAATGGGTAAATACGCCTAAGGATAGAGCCAGGCTAGCTGTTACCCTCTGTTTCCAGTCTTTTTGCTTAGCTAAGCTAACCAGCTGCTACCTATGGCTTCATATTAATATTAGGGTGGTATCGATCTTCTAGACCTAACTCTCCAACAGAAATCCTCTAATCCTTAAAAGACAGGATAACCTATTCGTTGGAAGAGACTGCAATCCACAAAAAAATATGATCTCTCTGATTTAGATTAGGAACTATGATGTTCTGTTATCGGAGAGGAGCTTATCACCACATCAGCTGTAGATGAGATTACGCTGATCGTTATCTGTTATATAATATCTGTGTATGTACATGGCTGTGTGTGCGTGTATGGAGGTGTTGCGATATCTAAAATGTCCTGTGGCTCCCGTCCTTTCAAGAATTCTTTGACAGCTTGATTTCCTCCTTTTCCAGCACTTTTTCTACAGCAGACAAGAGGTGTGTGAGATGAAGATTAGGATTGTGTGTGTAGGTGTCCTCTAGACTGTACAGATCCTGTCACATTGCAGGGACAGATGAGCTGCAGTGACGGAGCGAGCGAGCGGGCTGCATGCACGTGATGGATCATTGCAGCAGGGCGAGGAGATGCAGATTTCCACTGTGACATTTTTTTTTTTTTACTCCGTGAGCATTTCTCCGCCGAGCTGAAGTGAGGTCGTGCTCCTGGCGGCTCTCAGCTCCGACACTTGAAGCCCACGAGCTTCCCTTCGACATTTCTGCTCGTTTTGTTTTGTTTCCTTTGGAGATGGATTCCTTCATTTCTAGATTAATACTTAGTTTACGTTCAGCGTTGGAGGGCGTCGTCTGTGAGTTGCACTCGACCTCCAACACTTGGAGTGGATAAACACGTGTAAACATTATAGATGTTTAGACACCACTTTACCAGATACCAATTACACAACATTGAGTATCTGCTAATAATACTAATGCTTAGGGCTGTCCACCAAAGAAATTCTTAGTCCACTAACACTCGTACGATTTTGTCGACTAATTGATTAGTTGATTTAATCGACAGATTTGTAAAACTGAGTTTCTCCACAAGGAATCACACAAAAGCACCACTTTGAATCTTGTGTTTACCAGATATGTGCTCATAAGTTTCTTAGAAATAAGTCATTCAGCATGAAAAAAGCATAAAAAACTACTAATCGTCTAAAGAAATCTCAGTCGACTAAGACCAAAACGGCTGATTATTCGACTAATCGATTAAGTGGCAGCCCTATTAATGCTAGTCCACTAATTTGTTCTTCTTCTACTAAGATGTTAATATCAAACAAACACAGGACTTTTACTCAGGGGATCCGTGTGATATCAAAAGTTGTGTGATTTTTACTGACGACGTTATGTCACGTGACGCTACATCCGTAGCTTACGTTACGTTACAAGCCTACTTATTTCAAGCAAACCACAATGTTTTTCTAACCCTAACTAAGTGGTTTTATTGCCTAAACCTAACCGCCACCATTTCACAATGTTAACCTTGATTGTTTCACAACGTTATCTACGCACGAACCTCCAGCGTCAAGATACTGCGCAAAAAACTACCCCCGGCGTCCTAGTGCCCAAGAGGCAAAATATGACCAGTAGGGATGAGATCATGTTGTGTCTGCTCAGAGACTCGACTTACTTGAGACTTGAAGGCAAAAAGCTGAGGAGACTCGACTTGATGACCCATAAACATTGAAAAATACTATATTGTGCGTAGTTGTTCCGTCATGAATAATTAATAACATCATTGGGATGCGTAAAACGTCTCCATAGCCTAACGGACAATTTAAGTTGCAGAATTAAATGGAGAAAACTCTAAATTCAGATGAGAGAAATTAGCCATTCAGTATAGAATTAATTAGTCTATAAACATAAATGAGTAGCTTAATAGTTTCCCCTCATCATATCCAGCATATTGCCTATTTTCCTCCCAGCCAGTCGTGAAAAGGATTCTGACGCTTAAATCCTTTATTTATGTGCCAGTTCCTGCTTTTAGTTATCAAAAATTCCTTTTTGTTTTTGTTAATTGTTTAAGATAATTACTAATATGTTTTCATTTGTCTACTGTATTAACTATTAGCAGTAAGAGGTCGGAGAGTGGGTGTGAAGAACCTGTGATAACAATATCTAATAAAGTGTTTTAGTATAAATGCTCCGACTACTTAATGATAAATGATCTTAGTATTGATAGACTGGAAAAAAACTTGACTTGGACTTGCTTTCTAAATACTTGACCTCGTCCAAAAGATAAAAAAAAAAAAGCTCTGTTAAAATGCAGAAAACGATTGGTCATCCATAAATATTTTTGCTTTGTTACTATCTGGAGGGAATTTCTAACACTTCACGTCTTCCAACAATCTTTGTTGTCGTACAATTTTCATGAAGCCTCTGCAGCTCTTTTGTTGAAGCTTCCAACACTGATTCTGTCCATGAAAAGGCTCATATTGCTCATGTTTGAAGTTGTGTGATACACATCTTAGACCCAGTAGGTTGAGGGTGGTGGATGAATATGTAGCACAACTTACGTTCTTGCAGGAAACCAGAGTTTGCATCCCATCACAGACCTTCCATTAATGTTTGTATTTTTATTAACCATCACCACAATGTTTCCCTAACCTTAACCACATGTTTTTGTTGTCTAACCTTTACCAGACCTTTGCCATGGTTTATCTGCCTTAACCAGAATCTTAGCTGTCACACGTAGAAGGCTCATATTTTCTAAACATTGTCGTCAGATTTGTGCTTTTGACTTTCTTGCCTGCCTAGGCCACCTTGACATCCCTAATGTCTTGTTTCTAATATGTTTTTCTGGTATCCGATCCGGTATTTTTGCTAGTATCAAACCAATACTGAGTGTTGGATTGGAGCATCACTCGCTACCAGCTCACATACTCCAACAGCAGAGCAATATCCTTGCACAACACGACATGGACATGCAGCTAAACGGTTTAAGAGTCAGCTTACCCCTGCGGCTGTCATGCAGAGCTGGGATGTGTATGAACATTGTGGTGTCAGTGCTCAGGACGGGTTTGTTGCAGTGGGTGACGTTGGGGTTGGCTGGTTCAGGGTTATCGGTGGTATTTATGTCACCGGCAGACGGGGCTCGGTCGAGGTGAGATAGACGTTAACTCGGAGGAGCGCAGTCAGGCTTGCGGCCAAACGCTGTCAGCCTAATACCAGCGAGCGGTCCGGGAGGAGCAGTCGCAGCATCTGGATAGTCAAGCTCCATTAGCCTCCCGGCTCTGTTTTACACCGGCCGCGATGCAGCCTTGTTGACAAATGGCAGAAGAGGTGGAGTGTGTGATATGACTCGCATAACTCAGGGGACCTCCACAATGAATATCATTGCCCCTTGCTCCCTGATCTTTCCCATCCTCCCTCCCTCTTGTCTGGGCTTGCTGTGAACTGTAGCAGCAGCCTGGCTGGGATTCAGTGGGACAGCATTAGCTCTCAACCTTGGTGAAGGACTAAATGCAGCCTCAGCCTGGTGTCCTTGCTGTCACACTGCTGCTGGGAGAAGATAAGCACTCCAGCCTTTAGGACGCGCTGTAGGACTCCCACCGGCCCCCTGCAGCACTGTGAGCCGGGTAATTGCAGCATTGCACTGCGAATAATTAATTAAGTAATCGTTACATCTGACGCGGGACATGCTGCAGTCGCATCTTTGATAATGAGGGCGGTCGTTTTGTGGGATTTTTATGATACTCTACATTTTTTCCAGTATTTGCAAAAGCCCATTCTGCAGCTGATTTTAAGGGCTTAGCAATTAGATCTCTTTAGTTTGCACATTTCTGCACAAAACTAACACTTCTAAATATGGCACAGCTCTTTCATTTAAATTCAGATATTTTGTAGGGCTGTCAATTGATTAAAATATTTAATCGCGATTAATCGCATGATTGTCCATGATTAATCGCACATTTTTTATCTGTTCAAAATGTATCTTAAAGGGAGATTTGTCAAGTATTTTATACTCTTATCAACATGGGAGTGGGCAAATATGCTTGCTTTATGCAATATCTGTATATATTTACTATTGGAAATCAATTAACAACACAAAACAATTGACAAATGTTTTCCAGAAACCCTCACAGGTACTGCATTTAGCATAAAAAAATTTACTGAAATCATAACATGGCAAACTGCAGCCCAACAGCCAACAACAGCTGTCAGTGTGTCAGTGTGCTGACTTGACTATGACTTGCCCCAAACTGCATGCGATTATCATAAAGTGGGCATGTCTGTAAAGGGGAGACTCGTGGGTACCCGTAGAACCCATTTTCATTCACATATCTTGAGGTCAGAGGTCAAGGAACCCCTTTGAAAATGGCCATGCCAGTTTTTCTTTGCTAAAATTTAGCGCAAGGTTGGAGTGTTATTTAACCTCCTTCGCGACAAGCTAGTATGACATGGTTGGTAACATTAGATTCCTTAGGTTTTCTAGTTTCATTTGATAACTGTATCTTCACTGTAGCTCTAGAACTGAGCCCGAACTGAGTTAACACGTTAACTTTGACAGCCCTAATTTTTTCATAATTTTATTTCAATTTTCTTATGTTTCTTGATTTTTGCATTACTTGCTTTTATTTTTAATTACATTTTCTCTTATAATAATAATCATAACTGTATTTATATAGCTCTTTTCATACAAGAGATGTAGCTCAAAGTGCTTTACAAAAATATAAAATGCAACACATTCAAACAAGGGCAGATAGACAATAAGAGGATAGTCGGTGCTGAAATATATAAGTGAAATTAAAAACAGAGATCATTAAGAATAATAAATAATAGTTATGTTTATGTTATGCACCAATACACCAAAGCAAATTCCTTGTCTGTGAAAACCTCCTTGGCAATAAACTTGATTCAGATTCTTTATTCTGCGTTGTCACCCTGAAAGCTCAGTGTTGAAGCAATAACCTTTTAAAATGCCACGTAAAGATGCAGATCTGAAAAAGAAGAAGTCATTTTTATTCAGCAGCGGAGGTGTTTACATTCCATATGACATATTTGAAGTCTATTTTTCTTCTTCTTCTTCTCATCACACAGAAATCCAGCAGATTTAGAAGATAACAAACAGTGATATTGCCTCTCGTATACGTAGCGCCTGGACATTTTCACTGCTACAGAGGAAAATATTTACCTCTACGAAACAGTCTCGTAGGTGAAATCTAGAGTCCTGCTGCGGCTCGGTGATGAATTCTTGCCTTAGCCTTTTAAAGCCTTCCGCCGGCTTTTTGGCTCGTCCTTGTGCTGCCTGTAAATTGTTCATTGTGATATATTAAGTAGACAGGTATGGCTGTGGGTGTGTGTGTGTGTATGAGAATTAGGTTTATTTACTGGGTTGAGTTGCTGAAATAAACCATGCAGTGCTATATTTCTCTCAAACACACCGGAGCACTGAATGATGAAACACACAGGCAGAGAGGCTGCGGTGGGTATTGATGTGTAATGCCCTTGGACCGAAGCCAAGACGGTGAAATGGAATGAAAGGAAAGCAGTCACTCCCCTGTTAACTCAAGGTTATACTTTACAGGAGCTATATCTGTCTGTGTTGTCAATGGTACGCTTAGTAAATGCGCTCTGTGTGCCTGCTGCAACCATAAAAAACATCTAAATCACATCTGCCTGTTGACTTTGAAGATTCCCAACAATTTGCCTGTATTTTTTTCCAAGGCCGACGCGGTATGTCATGGCTTATCCACAACTTCTGAGCTGGCAGGAGGCTGGCGTTTTGGCAGTTGCTTGTAAACACAGCCACAGAATGAGCCCTTAGCGATCGGGACCCCTGCCAGCTCATAGAAGTGGCGGCGGATCATCCTCGCTTAATAGGCGCTCATAATCCTCTGTGAATGTCTTATGTTGTCCCCCGAGAGGAGCGAGACTAAGGCATGTATTTGCAATCAGCATGCATTAAAGGCTGACAGTTTAACTGCTGCCACAACTGTAATAAACCAACCCACTGTTTGCACGCTGTATGGAGGCAAAATTAAAACTTTTAAGTTTTTTTTATTTCTCTGACAATGGCTCTCTCTCTTTCTTTCTCCCTCGCCGCTGCTCGTCACAGGAAGTCGAGGTTAGTGTCTCTTTTGTTAATTTGTACAATGGCATTGTCTCTCTCTCTTTTTATGTCTCTTTTTGGCTGTATTGTCGGTGTCACCTTTCATTTGAGTAAGAGCTCATCTTGGCACAAAAAGCACATACAGTATAATACAACGACATCTAGAAATGTCTTTGACTACAACTCAAAGGTGAAAAACATTACATGTATTATAAGAACAATAACATAAATATCTACACATACAGCCAAAATGCTGCTTCCTAGAAAATAAATATATTAATATTAAAATAGTATGCAGTTCATAAATGGAAATGTGTTCTTCCTTTTAGACTCGCAGAGATCAATTCACACGAGTAAAAACACAAAAACTATCCCTTTAACTCCTCACCCTGTGCACAGTATTTAAGATGCCGTCGGCTATACTTGTTCGGCTTGACTTGAGAGCTCAGTCTTCGTGTCCCCTGAGCAGAATAAGACCGAGCTAAACTGAACAGACCTGATCCTCAGGGTCCTCTCTGGGCCTCGTGCCGAGTAGTAACCGCTTTATAGTTGATCCTCTCTGTCCTGACACAGAGAGAGAAATGGGTCAGAATGGATACAGCGAGGGGGACGGTGCATTTTTATTATCGTTCCAGCGCAACACCGCCAGGGACACAATCTGAAAACCAGAGTTAGTTTGCAAATATTCCCTCTGCAACAGTGCAGGAGCTAAGATAGTCCAAGTCTTTTTATAAGATATATTGAAGCTCTCAGTCCTGCCTTGTGCAGTTTACTTAATGTTAGAGGCTACATCTACGACAACCACAATCATTTTAACACAATACTTAAAGGGTCTATTAGCAGAAATGGAATATAATATTCATAACTATGTTTTAATTAGTGTTTAATCACCTGAAGCTAAGAATCGTTGTGTTTTCGTTAGCTTAGAATGAGCCCTTCATATCTACATAGGGAGCGGGCTTTTTTGGGGGGAATTTGGTATTGGATTTTCTGAGCTTTCGCACCTCAAGTAAAGGCATCAACCAATCACGTTGTGCGAAACGGTTAAGTTGCACCTATATTTATGAAACAACACGGGAAGCTCCGTAGACCAAACCAAGATGGCAAACTTTATTGCTCCTATTGTAATATTACCATATTAAAAGTGTATATAACGATATTACCATTGTATATAACAAGTTTGTAATAAAATAAATATAATGCTTAAATGGATAAATAAAAAAAACTAAGAAAATAAAAAAAACTTTGGACACTACAAAGCCTTGTAATACATATGTTTTCTCTAGAGTTATATGTAAGAAGACACTGAGTCAGCTAGTCTGATCTCCTCAGGGCATTCACACTGAGTACCAGGGGCCCTCCGAGGCAAAGTCACCTCCAGAACAAATCCTTCAGAGGAGAACAGCCCGGAGGGTCTGGCCTGATGATCTCAGGCTGCACGCTGGCTAACATGAGGACTGAAGAGTAGCAGTGCATCAAGACCTAGCAGAGCACTTAAAGGTTAAAGTGGACAAAACAAGACTAGTACTTTTTTAGTGTGTTGTTCAAAACTTTAATCTGAAACAAAGATAAGAGAACACTTTATTTATCCCCAGGAGGGGAGATTAGGTGTTACAGCAGCACGATAACAGAGCAGATAAAGATAGAAAAGGACAGCAGCATTGAGGGAAAAGGTAGAACTGCAACATAAATAAAAAAAACAGGTACAAAAAATAAGTATAAAATTCTTATTATCATGACAGAAACTTTTATCCATCCACAACTTTAAGTTATTTAATATTTTTTTTGGAAAGTATAATTGAATGTCATCAGCAAAAGTGTGAAGTTTTAGAGCGATAGCGATGAATGTCATGCCTGAGCGGGAAATATAATCTCTTTTTTGACATTGAGTCATTATTTCGTGGCTGTGTAAGCACCTGGTTACACTTCTGTTTCTAGTTTGTATTATTTATTTCAACTTAAAGATCGAAATAAAGATAAATCAATCAAGCAAGCATACAGAATATGTGGTGAATAAAAATGGTCACAGAAATTGACTAAATTTAATTGAAAAAATGTTTTACATGTTATGATAATTTGCTTTTTAAAACCAATCTGTTCAACATAAGAGCTGAATACATTTGAATTGCTAAAATCATACTCACATTCAAACTGTCATTCACGGCGTGCTGCAAAGTGTCTGTTATCTTCCTTCATTATTTACGCTCTCCTGAATTCTCATTAAGCTGGAGTGCAAGAGCATATTTCTTTCAGTGTGTTAAATAAAATGAATTACTAAATCCATTAATGCAAACATATTGTCTTTCCAGGATGACTACATCAAAAACATGGACGAGAACATAGGCTCCGATGAAAGTAAGTCCGATTTTATCTGACTTTTCTGTGGACTTTGTGGTTTCATGTGAAGTTTAGTGTGTTTTCCACTTACAGCCTGAGTTTATGCTACTGTACTATATGCAGAGATGGTTTGCAAAGACCTTTAATATTTAAATGGATTTATTTAAATGGCCAAAAACTGCTTTATTTCAGATTCTACCAGAATAATCAATGCTAAGTGCTGTCCGCCTTTATACAACGAAATAGTGCGGCACACATTACAGAAGTTCTGGCTTTTCTTAATTGCAGCAGTTGTCTGAGGTCATCCAGCGTGTGGGGAGCGCTGGTCCGGAGTGTTGGAGCTTGTGGAGGGTGAGAACACAGTTGTGAGCCTGAGCCTTCAGTCGGATCCATTAGTTTGAAAGGCCTGCTATAATTGCCTTTGTTGCTGAGGGCTCAACTCCGAACTCCCACCAGGCTCCATTTACCTCCATGGGGTCTGTTTTTAGTCAGAACAAAAAAATAAAAATCTCACTGTTAGAAAATCAGCTGTGGAGGAGGAATGGAGACTATGTGAACATGGTTATTTCAGTCAAATGGTCTTTTGTATTCAACTGAAATATATCAAAAAGCACCAAGAGAGTGCGAACGTTTCATAATCTTCCATTTCGTCGACATAAATCCTAGTATTTGAAACATTCAACAGTCTTTTTAGAGGACAATGTGCTGTATATATGCTAGTTGTAGGAAATGTATAGTATCCCAGAAAACTGCTGATGGTGTGAAACCTGACTGCTGAGGTTTAAAGCCCAGCGGTGGTCTAAACAGTCGCTGTAGAGTGCTTGTTTCAACCAAAAGCACACTGAACTTAACATGCAGCTGTGCAGCTGAACCGCGGATTAGCTAGTCAAATGCGAACCCTTCTATGCTGGATTTAATGAAGTATGAATTATTTCACTGCTCGGGTTATAAAGATGCTATTCATACATGTTGTAGCCAGGCCCCTTAGGGTTAGCAGCGTGTTCCTGCTGCGAGGTGAGTGTGGGAGGTCGGGTGTAGCGTCACACCCACACCGCCTCGACTTGAAAGACATTGAAGACTTGCCTCAAAGGAGGAAGATGTGAGAAGAAGCAGCTCCAGACGTTCTCCCAGTCATCTGTTCTTACAACAGGGGGAATAACTAATGTAGTCTCAAGAAAGCGCCTCGTTTGCTGTAGTGTGGGCGAAGTTCATTTGAATACCATTGATTTCATTCCCGTCCCAACTCCCACTGGGCCTAATTCTGCAGAGTTAATTGATCGGGGTCCTCTTTATTGCTAATTTAACAGGACAGCGGAAACCCCGACAAGGTGTACCTGCGAGCCCCCGTACAGAACAAAAGACCTAATGGGAGATTTCAGACACCTCCGGTGCTTTTGTAAGTGAGCCGATTGAGACGTCAGCTCGGCTCTGCAGAGTTTTTGAGGGCCATTTCAAAACAATAAGGTGCCTACTGCTCTGATTTAACAGACGGGCTGCCATATTTGACCTTGACATCCTTTATTTTAGCGCTTTTATTGCTTCCATTTGTACAACTTTGGGAATATGTTATAAAAAGGTGTTGCATCCTCTCTAATTATAAGTAAATAATTCCATGTAGCTCCATTGGAATAAAAGATGCAGGCTGCTTAAACACAGCGACCACCAGTTAAATGGAAGGATATAAAAGAGTCCACTAAGATGACAGTAATTGCAAATCCAGTTGAAACTAATTTACTTAAAGCCCGTCTCTCTCATGCTTTTTAATATTCGTCAGAGCTAAATCTTTTCGGTTTCAGACGGGTGCTACTATTTCGTGGCAGGTCATTTGCGGATTTTCTTTTCTTTTCTTTTTTTTGTCTAGAACCACTAAAGTACTTTATTAAATTCACACACTGACAATGTAAAACAAACTAATGAAGGTTTTTGATGGAGGATCCTGTCTAACCGCAAGCCATCATGCTCGTTGGAGAACTCGGGGAGGAAGCTGATCGTGGATGAGAAAGCAGTCGTGTCATATTACGTTTTTGATGGCAGCGTAATAAAAAATAATAATAATCTCAGAGAGATTGGACACAGGCTCAGTGCGGTCCCATCGCCTTTGTTGACATGATTACAGGCGGATTTAAA
Source organism: Sebastes umbrosus (assembly GCF_015220745.1). Taxonomy (NCBI): domain Eukaryota; kingdom Metazoa; phylum Chordata; class Actinopteri; order Perciformes; family Sebastidae; genus Sebastes; species Sebastes umbrosus. The sequence goes on along the minus strand of NC_051288.1, from coordinate 17,751,690 downwards.
ACCCATAATGGTCCTCACACGTCCCGGCGCTGCGCTGAATTGTCAATGCAGCACGGTGTGAACAACAACCGGCAGAGCAGGCGAGGTGGAAAACACATTTGATCTTTAATGCAAATTAAATCCTGTGTTTGGATTTCATCTTCAGTATGTAGGAGTTGTATAAGAATACCGTGTGAGGGACGTGTTTGGTCTTAAGCTGTTGCTTGGAGGCAGACTTGATATCTTAAAATACTGAACATGGGAGCAATGAGAGGAGATACACATCACCATCTGAGACTATACTGAAAACAGAGCTGTGTTTCTATGGGAACATACAGTAAAGCAGTTCAAAAAGTACATTTTAAAGGGACTATTTTAGTTATAGATGCACATCTAACAACCCTAACACATTGCTGTTCATAAAGTTCTCTGTATTTTGACTAAAAACTCCTGAGGCGTGGGAGCACATTTATTTTGTTTCTTGCATTACTTAAGATGAATCTATACACAATCGTATACAACCCAATCTCACAGGAAGGCGTAGAAACAGCACGACATAACAGGGCAATTACGTGTGTCATGAGAACGCATTTTAGGCTTTCCGTGTGTCATTTGCACGCTAGCAACAAAACTATGGTAACATCCACCGTTAGGTTTAGGCAACAAAACCATTTAGTTAGGTTTAGGGCAAACGTCATGTTTGGGCTTAACATAAATATGTAAACTAATCAAAATACGTACGAAGACAACGTAACATAAGTACGGAAAACACGTGACAAACATCTGTAAAAAACACGTGACAAACGTCATCGGTCTTTCTCGCTTTCTATTCTACGTCACTAGCTCTGAGCATAGCATATTTACATGGATGTGTTTACATTGCAGTCAGTACAGATTACATGGTGTACAAATGACACGCCAAAAGCAAGGAAGGCGTTCTTATTGCACGCTAAATGCCTTGCGCATTATCGTGTCATTCATACACCTTTTTGTGCGAATGGGCTGCCGTATAAGACACAACTGTTTACTTTAAAGCTGCTATCATCAACATTTTTATATTACAATGGACCAAATGACTATGTGTAATGTGAAAGAGGTTGCTCACAGTGACAAACGGAGAATTATCAACCCTCAACTCAATGGAGCAGTTTAGTGCTTTTCAGCTCATTGTTTTGGTTTTCTGGCCCACAACTTTGCTGTTTTGATTCACTCTCATCAGCGTTATTTTCAGCTCTAAAGACCCACTGTACAGTACCTGCTCAGCAACAACCAGCCGACAGACACAGTTAACGACTACCTGGTGAACATAGTGGAACATTTAGCTGCTTAAGAGCCAGATATTTCCCTCAGGAGTTAATAGAGACCAAAAACAGCTAAACAGAGAGCGAATATTGGACTTACATTTACGAGGTGGCCAGAAACACGACTAATTGCTAATGTTGCTCTGTGTTTATCTGCTGGACGTTTGAATAAACAACAGTTTGCTATGTTTGCCACCATATCAACTTAAAAAAACATTTTTCCATCACCCTTCCTACAAATTTAATCCATGATTCACTAAATATATACTGAAAAAAATGGTTTATTTGTCTTATGTTTATTCCAGTATTTCTGTAATTTGTCACCAAAGGTTTGTAGGTGTGGCCTTTTTGACACAAAAACTCTTTTTTATTCTCTATTTATTGTTGAAACCAAATATAGATGACACAGGCACACTATCCTGCAAAACTTGATGACATTTCATGTACAGTTGGATCTGCAGCAATTTAAATAGCTATAAAATAAGTGACAATATTGTCAGAGAGGATATATTCTCCAAAAATCAAGGCTGCCATTAGCCAATTAGCATTATTATATATCATATTTATATTCATTCTTATGCAAAACCATGATATTCCTGTCCAGGAATTAGTTATGCACATAATGTTTTGTCTCTCTGAATGAGTTCATTCTATCCAGATGATTCAGATCCACATTTTCTATTATCAAACGAACACATAAAGAGGATTGTAGAGCCTTTGTACCGGTGTGTGCCCCCTGAGTGCTTTCTAGTTTTATTTGATTCTTCCTCATATATTCAGACTGTGCGGCTCACGGCTCACTGCTCAGTCTGCAGCTGTGGTTTTCTGTGTGAGTGGACAGCAGGTACAGCGACTGTAAAATGGCACAGAAGAAAGTGGTAATAGTTAAAGGTATATTACAGCACTAAAAAAAAAAACAAACATTCAGTGTGGTTGCCTACCTCTGTAAAAGTTTAGGGTCCATGACTGGAACTGTTGTTAACGGAATGAAATGTTAAACCTTATACTCTGATAGAAACCACCAACAAAACACACGGTGACAGTCTCTGTAAGATAAACCAGAGGAAAACCTGAGTGATGAGTTTCACTAAAGAGAACTGATGTGTGGAAATATGAGACGTCTTTGCCCTCTTTATTATACAGAAATAGTCCAAATGAGACGTATGGTGACAGTTTGAGGTGGTTTTTGGGAGGTTTTATGCCTGAAATCAAAAGAGAGATATCAGTGGTACAATCTGGATATCGTTACAGTCACTGGGATTATGAAATAGCCTTTATAATCATGACAGAGCAGAGTACCTGTTGGAACCAGATGTAGTGAATAAAAGTCAAGTGGTCACAAAATCATTTTTATCGAATGACTTTGAAGTATCTTTCAGTTGTCTGTGTTTGAGCCTCTCTGCTGAGCCCACGTCTCGTATTTTTTATGAGTTTCTTCCCCACTGAGAAGTGGAATTTAGATGAACGGATTTGTAAGACGGCAAAAAATATTACCAGTCCTATCTCACCGATACTAATTTATTTTCTTTTTGACTATTTAGTTGTCGTTCCCTTTTGATATGGGTGAATCCTTTCAGGAGCTGCTAGCTTATTTTTATACTAATACAGCTGAAGTTTACTAGCTTCAGTTTTATGAATCTCTGTCGCTCATAGTTCACAGGGTTTCTTCAATTTCTTGGTCTGTGAAGATGAACTGTGGGATTTTCTGCTCATTTTGCAGCTATTACTGTACTTACTAGTCATTTTTGGCACAAATAAACCCAGTATCATGTTTCAGCCTTTTAGACAAACTAATATGTAACCAAACATAGTAACGCTTTATATTAAAGTCCTTGTAATAATCGTTAGTTAATAGGTAATAAGGTCCTTATAAGTCCTTATAAGATGCTTATTAACATTATTATGTGTTATTAAGACTATTTAAGTCTTAATAATAGCATCAAACAAGTTCATTGTTAGATTATAAGACATGTATAAGTGCTTATAAGAAACCTTTTAACAGTTTATAGACTGCTTAAGAAGATTAATAAAAGCCTTATGACTTATAATCGTTTATAATGTATTTACAAACACAGTTATTGAGTTTACTTTCCTATTATGTCATTGTTAAACCTTTACTAAGATTGTTTTTTGTTGCTTTACGAAGATTAATACATACTTTATTGTGCATTTATTAACAGTTAACTATGCTTTTTGCAGCTACCGAATTCTAAAGCGAGAACAGTGCCTTGTTATGGTTATTAAATCCTTTATCATGCATTAATTATTATGTACTTATTAAGCTTAATATAATAAGTTCACAAAAACCTTAATGCATCTAAAAAATAACTCGGAAGAGATACCTTCACAAAAAGCTGAATAGTCCTCTAAATGTATTTTAATAATTGAAAATGTTTAGAAATGTTTAATTTGCATCCATATATGCATCAAAATACAAATACTGTTGGACAATTATGGGATAAATATAGCACATTTGTATTCATGTAAGCGCAGAACTTTAACAGAAAATTAAAACATCTTGCAATGTTAATCCTGCTTGCCCTGACAACTATGACAACATGTTTTTTCCACCTCACCCTGTGCAGCAGTGATGTAGCGTGGCACTATATGTTTTTTGTTGTTGTTTTTTGACTTATCGAGGTGCTGGTTGTATCTTCAAAGATATGTTCTTGATCCCACAGATATCTCCTGTCTGCCCAGAATGATAAAATGTTTTCCTGGAGCAAAACTCAACGTTTTAAGTCCAATATTTCCAGCCTTAAGATTCGCGTAGCACACCATGTGACCGAATCATGGCGTAACATATAGAGTGCTGAGGTCATACAGTGTATCGGTAACTCAGAACTTCGTTGAATGGGGTTATGAGATATCCTGCTATCCTAACAAACCAAAGAGACCAAACACCTCTATAATAAAAATGCACTGCGGAACAAAGATTCGTGGATCACACAGCCAGGAAGCTCGGAAGTGGTGCAGGACTTCAGCTCTTATAGTCACCAGCTTAGACTCGTACCTGGTCTTATAGAACAAAAAACACCACAGGAAACACAGCCTCCTGGCAGTATTTCTGGATTCCCTCAGAGTTGTCACATCATCCACCGTTCCCTTCGTACCTCCCCGCCTGCTGTAGCATCAAAGTATCACCTAGTCTTAGGATTTGCGGGGAATCTGGCTGGCAGCCACCTCGTCTGTTGACCGTGTTGACTACAAAGCAGCTGCTCAAAGCTGACTCAGGATTTCACAGCTTAAATTTCTCTCGCCGCGCGACCGCCGCTTGCCACTCACTCTGTAAATTTATCTGAGCCTGCGAGTTTTCCGAGGCCTCTCTCCGGCAAGGCGGCAAATGGCCCTGGGATGGTGTGACATCCAGTTTCGGATGGCATTGACCAGAGGCTGGGTGAAGGTGGAGGACGCGGTGCTATTTCCATCTCAGTCTATCAGTGGGAAAGAGGTTGGCATTGAAGAGTTCAACTCTCCAAAGATAGAGAGAGAGAGAGAGATGCTGGGGGAGGAAGAGAGGGAAGAGGATGGAAAAGAAAGGGAACGTGGGAGACAAAGATGGAGTGTGTGTGTGTTTGTGTGAGGGAGAAAAGGCAAGACGGGGAGAGACAGTGATAAGTTGACATGGGGGAAGTGAGATGTGACAAGCCGAGAGAAAGAGATGCTCAATCAGTGCTGTCAGGCTTTCTGGCAATCAGACACAGCCGTTGGAGACTGCAGGCAGTGCTATTGACGACAGGCTGCCTCGCTAATGACAGCCAGGCGTCCATGTTTTCAGCAGTGCTGACTATAAAATCAATGGACTCATTTGTGCACACCGCTAGAATATTTTTCATTACACATTTCATGATTTTTATCGCATACGCCCGTGTTGAAAGGAGAGGATGGAAGATCATTTAAAAAGGTGTAAATACACAGATTTGATTATGCAGCACATTAAATAGCTGCTTTCCTCAGTTGTTTTTTTTTGTGCTATCAATCTGTTGAACACATGCTCCTTGTCAAAAGACGAATAAAAACAACAGCCGGAAGCTCTGTATTTTTCTCCAGGAGGTGACAAAAATGGAGAATTAAAGCAAAAACACCTCAGCTGTGTGATTGACACCTCTGGTGATTTCCAGCATTGTTGTTTTTTCTGTTGCTTGCAGCCGTGGACACCACCAAGGACCCGTGCCAGAACGTGAAGTGCAGCCGCCATAAGGTGTGCGTCGCTCAGGGCTACCAGAGGGCCATGTGTGTCAATCGCAAGAAACTGGAGCACAGGTAGGTGCAGTCCTCAAGATCAGAGGGAGGCTTGTTTTTGTGTTTGGAAGACATGTCGCCGCCGTTTAGAAGATTTTCTACGTGGACAGGAGAGACATGTCTGTGGCGGTGGTGGTGTCAACAGCCGTTAGCTGTGTGTCAGTTAAAAGCTTTTCGGTGTCTGGTTGTGAGAGCTATTGATTAAACGCAGTAGCAGAGAGTGTCATGAGTCAGGAGTGATGTCATTGCAACTTGAACACTCATGCTGAGCAATGACTAATTAACGGTTTGGATGGAAGGTGTTAAAACTGATCACAAACAGTTATGGGAGCAAATAACGGCCATAAAATGTCCATATATGGTTTGGTGTAGGTATATTATGATTAAAAAATCCACTAGATTTAGCTGTGTCTTTAAATAGCCTTTTCAGTCCACCTCCTTACAGGAACTTAGCAACAAAAAAATGACCCCAGACATATAGGTATATCTTTCTTTATATATATATCATAGTTTCAGAGGTCTTACTGAACAGAATTATGTAACTCGATACAAAAAAAAGTCTAATAAGCGGCAAATCAATTTCTAAAAACATGCTCTACCAAACGGTTTAGTAATGATGTAATTAAAATGTACTATTTTCTATTAAATAAAACAACTTTTGATCATTTATTGTTGTTAATATGATACATTTAAAGTTATTCCATTACGTATATGCTGAAACTATTAATAAGTATGATGTCTAAAAACCTGCTATACCAAACAGTTGAATTGTCCTTTACTGGTAAAAGTAGTGATTTTAAGATAATACATTTACATTTGTTATGAAATAAAAAAAACTTATGAACATTCACTGTTGTTAACATCATTAGTTATTATTTATTTAAGGATATTACATTATACATTTGATGAAAAAGACACAAATAATGCAAAGAGAATATGTTTCCATTGCTTTTTAAAAGGGGTTTTAAAGGGTCGATTTAAAAAACAATAATATTTGAATATTATTAGCAATTAAATACCTAAATTTGATATGCAACCACTGCTAGATACTAAGCCCTTAAAATATGTGTACCTGAAATAAAGTTTTTGAAATTGACTATCGTAACTTTATATGCCACATAAATTCAGTGGTATTTAAATGTCAATATTATTTATTCAGTAGTAATTAAACTTCAAACTTAGGTCTTAAATTGCTTATAAAATTAAAATCGTTATGGTCATTATTTGCCCTTATACATGGCTACACATGAAATCATAACAGTTTTGCTCCTATCAGACACAGCAGGAAAAGATGCCAGCTTAATGGGTAACACCCAATGTCAAGGGTACATACCTTATGATTAATTAATGCTTAATACATGACTCATCGTGATCTAATCTAATGCATGATGTAGCCTATCATGAACTCCCGTGCCTCAGTTTAAATTAATGATGAAGCCGCTAATTACTTAAAGCTATACGGATCATCAGTTTGTGAACTCATACATTTATTTAAGACAGATTAATGTCATCAAATCAGATGTAAACTGATGAAAGTGGACAGAGTCTTCTCAGCTTGTTCATTCAGTAAATTATGGTCCCATTTAGAGTTAAATACACCATAAAGCAGGGGATGCTTTAGGGTGTGGCTACCTTGTGATTGACAGGTCGCTGCCACGGCGTTGTCCGGTCTGTGTTTTCGTCTTACTTCATTCAAAACGTCAGTCCACAAACCAATGAGTGAAGTCACGATGACTACGTCCACTTCTTATATACAGTCTATGCACGCAGTGAGTAACTGATATACAAATTGTCATTTTGAGGGTGAAGTATTCCTTTAAGATGTGGGCAGCTGTTTTCAGCAAAAGAGTTCTAAATCCACTGTACATACGCTACCAGCTCTGCACCAAATAGCAGACAGACACCGTTAGATAAAGAGCCAGATAGTTCCCTCAGGAGTTGGTAGAGACCACAAACTGAGCTAAAGGGAGATTGACTGGGTCTGGTTGGTAGCTACTCTTCACTGGCACTTGTGATGTTAATTATTAAGAATTGTATTAATTATACCCCCTGCAACAATGTAGTTGGGGGTATATATTACGCTCCGCGTGTCCTACCTGCCGTCCGTCCGTTCGCTTGTCACACTTTCGTTTCCGGAGCAGAACTTGGAAACTATTTAACTTAGGAACTTCAAATTTGGTCTGATGGTTGACAGCGTGGTCTAGTTGTGCTTTTTGGGGGTTAGAAGTCCAGGGTGCCCAAAATCTTTTAAATTTTGGCCAAAAACTGTGATTTTTTTCCGACTTCAATTTCGTTTCCGAAGTAGAAGTCGTTCCATTAGTTCCAAAAGGGGCAAACCCTTTGGCCCTACTTTAATAGGGGGTATGTGAGCCATGCTCCATTTTTGCTTTGTTTCTTTGACACTGAAATGCAGAAATCACTCACCATTTGTTAAAAGGAAACTAAAGGTGCTAAGTGACGTCTATTTTTTTCTGTCACTAAGCAACAGTGTTCTTTCTGTACATCTCAAACCACTTGAACATGAAGTACACTGAGTGCTTCACCCCCCCAAAAGAATGCTTTACTGAACTACTCATGTTGATTATAGGGCAGCTTTAGAGGACGTAGGTTGGATTGAAACCATGACGGCTAAAGCATATAGAGAGTACTTTCATACAATGTAATACTGTGACTTATATTTCAAATGCTCCTTCCTTCATAAGAGCATTTAGTTTTATGTGTGAACCTCGCTGAAAAGCATTTATCTCTTCCCTCACCCATTTATTCCACTTTGACTGGAAAACAAATGAGCAGGGTTGCAGTCTGAAAAGAATTAATGGAGTGAATTATTACTACCTTCAACGTCTATCTGCTGCAACAGGCGTTTATCTTTTTCAATAAAGTGCTTCATTTACAGAGTCACTCCAGAGATGAGAGAGACGGTGTCGAATAATGAGTAATAAGCACGAAGGCAAGCACGCTAAACCATCCCGGCATCATTAAGTAGCAGCCTCAGTAGTCGTACTGCAGAGCGTACTGCTCGTGCTCACTGAACATGAAGTCAATCATTTGAGAGGAACGCAAGCAAGGGGGGATTTTGCAAAGCAGTGCATTAAAATATTAACAGGTAATGCAGACAACTTCGGTTTTATTATCCAAGATAGTAGATATAAGCCTCTGAGGTTTCTATTGCCGTCCCACCACAGTAAAGAACATCAAAACAAATCAACAGCAGCACTGTCCCGTTACATTACATTTAGTTTGCACATTCTTTTGTCCAAAGCAACTTGTAATAAGTGCATTCAAACTTGACAGTGCAAGTGCTATTTTTCCATTTGTTTTTAAAGAAATAAGACATAAGTGAGTGTGGTGTCAAGATGTGAGTTTCTTTGCTGCAGTGACTCAGCTGTCCTGGCTGCCGTCTGTAGACACTTCATTCGACCTCTGTGGAAGACAGACAGGCATTATCTTTTACTCTGGAAAATCCACAGACTCTCTGTTAACTGTTTTCTCTGAAAATACTTTCCGTTAAAGAAATAGTCACCATGAGAACTGTTGACAGTGTGTAGCAGGGTCATTGTTTTTGGGAAGAGATGGTACTTTTGAGCTTTTAGCCATGCTGGGGGTGTGAATCTAGGCTTGACTTAAATATCTCAACAACTAATAGATGGATAACCATGAAATTTTGTACAAGAGTCATGATCCCCAGAGGATGAATCCTACTCACTTTGGTGATCCCAAGCCTGAGTTTTTCTCCAGTGCCACCAGCCGACATTTGACCTTTTTTCTTTTTTAGTGAAATGTCTTGAAAACTATTGGATGGATTGTCGTGAAATTCATTCATGACTTCCTCACGATTAATTCATTGGGCATCTCCTTGGTCTGAAAAGTGAAGCCAATGCTGAAGTGCCTTAAACTTGCATTCTCTCTAACAGCCAGCAGGGGGCGACTCCTCTGGTTGCAAAAAGAAGTCTGATTGTATAGAAGTCTATGAGAAAATGAGCCTACTTCTCACTTGATTTATTACCTCAGTAAACTTTGTAAACATGAGTTTATGGTCTCAATCGATAGTTTCAAGTCTTCATCAATACAGCATGATGTTCATTTAGTAAATTATGGTCCCATTTAGAGTCAAATAGACCATAAAACAGGGTGTGCTTCAGGGCTCCGCTACCTTGTGATTGACAGGTCACTACCACGCCGTTGTCCGGTCTGGGAGTTGTCCGTGTTTTCGTCTTACAACTTTAACCACAGTGTGTTTTCAGTTCATGAAAGTTAATTATAACCTTTTTGGTTGCCAGAGTTCGGTTGTACTTATTCCTTCTGTAATTTGGGTGGACTGACATTTTATCTTTTTTTTTCCTGTCATGTTCAGAGTCAAACAGTCAGGGCAGCCGGACGCCCCTGAAAACAGCTGCAAGCCGTGTCCCGTTACCGCCTCCTCACCTGTATGTGGCACTGACGGACACAACTACGCCTCTGAGGTAAAAGAAAATATTCCGCACCAGCATCTCTCTTTAAAAAGCAAGAACTCTACCTTCTTCCTTGGATTCTTCTTCTTTTGCTTTATTACTGGACCATAAAAACCCTGAAAAGAAATGGAAAGCGCCCATGTCATGGTGTTAAATAATGAGAGGAGTCCAGTCAAGAGCTGTTTCCTGCTGCGCTGACATATACGTGGACGCAGCAGGGCAGCACAGTTCATCACCGCTCGCAGGAGGACAAGTGCACCGACTCAACATGGCCACATGATTAATCACTGACGTTGTTCTGAGCGGCATCGCCGTGCACCGGCCGCTGCCAGGACTCTTTATTGATTTATATCTAGTTTTTTAATTTTGACCTTGCATGAGAAGACAGCGGAAAATGACAGCTCATTCTTGGTGCCTTTCTCTAAGTGCAGTGTCTCATCTGAATGAGCAATCTCTCTTTTTTTTTTTTCCTGCGGTCACCTCCATAAATATTTTAACTGTCTCTCTCTTTCTCCTTACAGTGTAAGCTGGAGCAGCAGGCCTGCCTCGCGGGCAAAGAGCTGAACATCATGTGTACTGGCTTTTGCCCCTGCGCCACAGCCTCCGTCACCCTCACGAATACCGACACAAAACGTGGCAAGTTTCCTCACCTTCTTCTAGTTATGCATCTTAATTTTGGGCCTCACACCTTCCCGTCTGCATCGCTGTCATCCCCTTTCATGAGACGGAAAAAGAAAGCTATGAAACGCCACATGCAGCATGCCCTCAAATCAACCCAGTGCTCCACGTTTAGGGATCAATACTCACCAATTTCAGAGATTACTGTTAGCCAAATATCCCCAATGTGGTTAAACTGCTCTTTCAATCATGTAGTGATTAATTATTTAGAGTGTACACTATCTATCATTGCAGCCAAACAGTATTGATTGTCCAAGCTCTTGGGCACGTGAAAATGCCAATTGATCAAAAGGATGAAATGTTACTCCTGTTTTTCATCCAGTGCTTAGCCGGAGACTGAAAGTGGATTTCGATTGGATAATAAGCAATTCGCTGCCGTAGAGTTAATTGCGAAATAAATGTTTTCTCTGAGCAGCAGATCATACGCTTGTGAATGACAGCGTGAACGATACACCTCGACAGCTTTGCAGCGAGGGAAACCTGTGCCTTTGATTGTGTTCACTGTACGTCAGTAAGAACAATATAGGAAGCCTGTCTGTTGAGAAGGTGAGTCAGATTGCTGCCAAGCTTTTGAATGCTGGGATTCCCTTCTTTTTTTTTTTTATTCCCTCAGAGAGCTGCACCGGCCAGGACCTGGCAGACCTGGGCGACCGCCTGAGAGACTGGTTCCAACTCCTTCATGGAAACGCGAAGCAGAATAACTCTGGCAAGCTCGGAGCTGGCACCGCTTCAGGTTAGAAAAACTCACAAAGCAGTTTCAGTCTCTGCTGCCTCTAAATTTACAACTCAATTGTCCATGCAAAGAAAATGTAACAGAAAGAAACTGAAGTGCAAATTATTAACCAACAGCGCTGGACAAGAGCCTCGTAGCCAGCTGCAAGGACTCCATCGGCTGGATGTTCTCGAGGCTGGACACCAACAGTGACCTGTACCTGGACCAAGCCGAGCTGGCTGCTATTAACCTGGATAAGTACGAGATCTGCATCCGACCCTTCTTCAACTCCTGCGACAGCTACAAGGACGGGAAGGTCTCTACGGCGGAGTGGTGCCTCTGCTTCTGGAGGGAAAGTGAGTGAAGGGATGTCCACCGGAGAGCTGAGTCTATTTTGGGTCCAATCTCTCAAATGGGTGAAATAATAGCAGGGTTACATCACAGGGAAGTAGAGGGTATGCAGTGATGTCCTTTTATTCCACCACTGAGGAGCAAAAGAAGCCTGCTACCGCTGCTATCTTTAAAAACGAATCATCAAACTGTCTGTAGACTTTAAAATGTGACGCATATACAGTATGTACTGTATGTGTTTGTACAACGACACCAGGAGAGTAACAGTACCTTTAAACGAATAGTTTGACATTTTGGGAAATATGCTTCTTCACTTTCTAGCTGAGCGTTAGATCAGAAGATCAATACCACTCTTATACCTGTGCGTTAAGTATGTAGCTAGAATCAGGATGCTATTAGTTTAGCATAAAGACTGGAAGCGGGGGGGAAACAGCTAGCTTGGCTCTGTCCGAAGTTAAGGATGCACCGATACCGATACTGGATCGGATATCGGGCCGATACTGACTCTAATTACTGGATCGGATACCGGTGACGATGGGGCCGATCTATTAAATTCAATTCTATATTTATATATTATATACATTATAAACTTGAATTTTGCCAAGTTGTTGGTGTACAATTTATTATTCTAATAATAACTAACAATTCACAAAATGTATGTTATGTTATCTATGTATTTATTTGTTACATTTTGTTTTACAAAGTTAGGAAAGCACAGTGAGGCATACAGCTTAGTAATTAAACACTGGTATTGAATCGGTACTCGGTATCGGCCGATACCAAAAGTCCAGGTATCGCTGTCGGGACTGTAAAAGTCGGATCGGTGCATCCCTATCTGAAGTTTAAAAATATGCATACCAGTGCCTCTAAAACTAAGAAATAGTTTCAGCATTTAACTGCTTCTAAAAAGGCAAACTGACATTTTTACATTTCTTGTTGTGTGCGGCTTAAACGAAGGAGATGCATCATGTTAATTAGTGACCTTTAGAGGTGCTTTTTTTTTTTTTTGTTGAGAGCTAGGCTAGTTGTTTCCTCCTGCTTCTGATCTTTATTCTAAGCTAATCGCCTCCAGGCTCCAACTCCCCGCAAGAAAGCGAATAAGCGCATTTCTCAAAATGTTTTCAGCCAATTTTCCAGCCGAATCAACATCTTCAAAAGCACGTTCTGGTTGTCTGTTGCTTCTCTTTAACCTTCGGTAGTTTGTACAAACCTATGCTTGAGTTCTCCATCCATTCTATCTATCTTCCACCGCCGCTTATCCAGGTCTGACAATATTCCCAGACACGATCAGCCGTCCTCCCTCCCCCCTGTCGAGAGCAATCTGGACCTCTTTTATCTGAGTCATCTCACAGTTTGCCAGAATCACTTTCTGGCAAATACAAAGTCCTTCTTCATGGCCTCACTGAACTCAGTGTCCAACATAGTCCCACCGGAGTTTTGTCCCCCCACCTGCTGTAGAAAATGCAGTTCTTAGCTGACTCAGGGTTCCCTTGGGCTAAACTTCTTCAGCTTGACGGCTTTTCACCTTTGGTTTATTTGGTTGCCGCCACAATAGGAACCAAAAACATGGTTTTCAAATCTGGTTTGATTGTTATTTTCGACAAAGAACTTTAATTGAGAACATTGAGTTCTCTTTTTTGAGGAATAAAATGAAAATCTTGTTTCATTTGTCAGCTGCACAGAAGCTGAAAGCAGATTAGCCGAGTTACATGGTGACACCGTGAGTTGGGTTAGGAGAAATGTCAGTCAAAATGATCATATAATTAACCTAAAAATAAACCCTGGTGTGCTTGAATATTCATATAGAAATGAAAGCTTACTTTTGTCACCATGTCCCTGACATTTTTATGTGTAGTTCATTCAGGTGTCTCTATGGATGTTACCTACGCTCATTTCAGCTGTGCTCATTTGCAGCATCTGCATCGTTTGACCTTTACTAAACAAATACAGGATATTCTTGGCAGTAACTTCATTTGCACGCCGATTGCTCCATTGATCAGGCATTTAACCTGCATGCAATAGATTACACCGACTCCATAATCAATTTTTCATTACTAGCTGGTGGTATTTAAAAAGCATTAAGTGATAATGGTTTTATGATAATGATTTGGAACAGGACGTCAGACTACATGATTACAAACTGTTATTTTAACAAGCATTTATTAATGCTCTGTGTGCAAACACAATACACAATAGAAACGCTGTGAAAAACTACAAATACTCAGGAAGGTTTATCGCCTTGGGGGGTCAATAAAAAGTGTCTTTTTCTTCTTTGTTTCTATTTCTATCTATTCTAGAGGTTCAGCTCATTTCCTTGTCATTCTCGGGCTACATCCATATGTTCTTTCACCTAAGCTCTCGGCGATCGATCAGGCTCTGAGGGAATGAAATATAAGACTTCTTAAACAAATCAATACGAGCAAAAAAAAAAAAAGTGTAATTATGAAGAGCATTGATTGAGATAAAGTTTGGGGATAGCAGTTTTAGCTATCGTCTGTCATCACTTTTCTTGTTTGATTCTCGCAGAGCCGCCGTGCCTCGCCGAGCTGGAGAGGATCCAAGTGCAGGAGGCGGCCAAGAAGAAGCCTGGTAAATTTATCATTTATCATAGCAGTGCTGTGAAGTTCAAGATGGATTTGATTGAAGATTTTTTGAAACACTGCACTCGTGTAGGAACACCTGTTGGATAATTATTAATCAGCGTTCATTTTGTTAATGAAAACAATGATTAAATATGTTCGTCAATGACCTCTTTTTCATGACAGTTTGTGGGTCGATTCAGGTGCGGGTGGTTGACGAATGCATGTTTTTGCATGTTGGGCAGTGCACATTGGCTCTCATAATGGATCAGTGGGTGTGACAGAATCACGCATCACTAATGAGAACAGTCAGGAGGACTCGGAGTCATGGTATGTGTCCACAGAGGCGTTTCTTATTGCGAGGGATCGCCTCGCTTCCCAGAATTAGACGCTTGATGGGCTGCCCCTAGACACAAGGCACTGTGTCGTCACCTGATGGGACGAACGCTTCCCCTCGTGGGCTGCTGCTTCCAGCTTTCAAACCGGAACCAACATGGCGGCTCGTTTTGAAACTTTCTTCTCTTATAATATGAAAATAGTTCAACGCAAATGTGCTTCTAAAAACATTTTATGCCAGAATTAAGCCATGCAGTTGCTGAATTGAAGTTGTTGATCATTTTAGATAGACAACATTTAGTTTAAAAGTTTCTTAGGAGTTTCCAGAAGCAGCGAGTCGCGCTGGACGTCCCTGATTTGCAAAAAAGTAGCCTAGACCTCAACTTTATGCAAATGAGGAACGGTTGACGTGACGGTCCGTCTCTGAAAACGCACTGCCACGCTACCAGAATGCACTGCACGGCTGTTTACATAGACAATGAATGGGAAGCGTTGAAAGGACGGAGGCTGTGGACACGTACCATAACTGCAAAGCTGCATTCTTTATCATTCAACCTGTGTTATTCATCAGATAATGATGAGATGAAATCTTATGTGAAATAAGTTTGACTAGAATGACAAAATTGGTAGTTTGGCTGACTGAAATGTGAAATGTGAAATAATCTGATGACTAAAAACGGACATTTGAAACGAGACTAACACTAATTTACAAAAATAGCTGATAAAATTAAGAGAGAAAACATTTTGACAGGAAGTTGTCTAAAATGTAATGACTTTTTGGCACTAAAACGTTTTGAGTTGCCGTCGACTAAAACTAAACCAAATATAAAGGTTAAAAAATACTAAAATGTGACTAAAATTAATAAGCATTTTCATCTAAAGACTAAATCCAAAGTTAACACTGCTTCAGGTCCATTCAAAGCCATAAAGTTAGCCATGAAGTGCACCATCTTGCCAGCGTGTGCCCCCGCTCTCGCTATGCGTCTCTGGGTGTACTCACGTAATAAGGCCTGGAGCAGCAGGCGAGAAGCTGGAGGAGGCTCATTTAAGAGATCACAAGCTCACGTCTCGGATTAGGTCCTAATCAGACTGGGGGGGGGGGGGGGGGGGGGGGGGGGGGGGGATTAGAGGGCAACGCTGGTTTTATGAAAGACCGAGGCTAACTCTCCCTGAGAAACCAGCATGCTACAGTGTCTACCCAGCATGCAACACAGCTGCTTTTTTACTCTTCAGCTGCAAACCCAGAGAAATGTTCTTCCATCCCCGAGGCCCTCTTGTCTCATTGCTTGTGTTTTCTCTAGTTTTCACGGTAGTTGAGGAGAGGGGGGGGTGGTGCTTGGTGCTTGTTAGAGAACTTCGCTTTGGATTTGACAAGAGTCTCCTGAGGGAGCCTGAAACAGTGGAGCTCTGTCACCGAGGCTGTCACTACATTTTTTACATGCCACTCTCACAGCGTATGGAAGCACTACGCCAACATACTGTATGAAATCACATCCAGCAGCATGCTTGTGTAAAACAAACAGGGAAGCTTCCTCTGTCTCCGTGGTATTATTCTCTGCCAAAAAATCAGCCTCTCTATCCTGACTGATGGTCTTATCACAGGTTCACTAAGGCGTGCTGGCATTCTCATTTATGCTGCGCTCATCTCAGGCATCAGCATGAGACAGCTATGTGTGCTAGTAGTATGAATATTTAACAATTAGGCATGTGTGTGTGTGTGTGTCCATGCAGGAGTGTTCATTCCCAGCTGTGATGAGGACGGATACTACAGGAAAGTGCAGTGTGACCAGAGCCGAGGGGAGTGCTGGTGCGTCGACCAGCATGGTGGAGAGATGATGGGCACCAGAATCCATGGCAACCCCGACTGCGGTAAGAGAGAAGGGGTTATTAGGCAAACAGATGTTTCTCACACTGTCCACAGAAAGTCTCCTTCTCATTAAGTCATTTTCTGTTTGTAATTGAGTCCTTGAAGTCGTATTTTCTATCTGCCAGTGCAGTGAGATTTAAAAAAATGTCCAATGCAATACAGCGTGTATTTTTTTTTTTTTTTTTTTTTTTTAAATCAAGGTTTATTTTTTCTTGCTTTTAGTGCATTGACCTGCCTTATTCTTTACACTAAAACAGCATGTGAGATATTTTTAGTATGTCTGAAACCTTATTATGAAACCAATAGTAAGCGAATAGCATACTTTTTCTGGTGAGATATTACAGTATGCAATGCTGGACACTACAGCGACATAAATACCCCACAATGCAATGCGGTAGTGACGACAACATTCATAACCCGATGCTGACGGACAGCTTTGTAACATCAATAACGCTTCAATTTAAGTGTGAGATTTCACTTTGCTACGCGTAATAAAGGTTTAAATTAATTATCGCTTTGGTCACATGGGGTTAGCACAGGTTACCATGGTTACACGTCTCCGACCGGCAAGGAGTCTCTCAGGAAGTGACGACGTAAATTACTGCTCAGTGCGTCCGAAAAGATACATACTACTGTTTATACACACAAAAGTATGTTGAATGATCGTACACCTGTTGAGTATGTAGTGTATAGTATATGATTACGGACACCTTTTAGAAAATTCTCAAACAAGTTGGTTTCCATAGGCAACAGGTTGTAATATTATTTCTACATTTGGAGGGTTTTTTTTCACTTGTTTTAAGAACATTTTATAGGTTTGTAGGACTCAATTAGGAATTTCAAAACCCCATGTTGGATCTCAGTGAATTTTCTTTTGAATAATCAATTAATTATTATTGTATTATTATTATTGTTTAATCTATAAATGTCAGAAAATAGTGAAAAATGCAGTCCAAAACCAAATGATATTCAATTTATAATAATATATAACATTGAAGAACATAAATTCTTCACATTTGAGAGGCTAAAACAAGCTAATGTTTGGCATTTTTGCTGTCCGACAATTATTTGTCTCAGCATTAAAGGTACAGTGTGTAGGATTTGGCGGCATCTAGTGGTGTGGTTGCAGATTGCAACCAACTGAGTACCCCTCCGCTCACTCCTCCCTTTCCAAGACTGCGGTAACGTGAGCCGCCGAGTGCAAAACCGTGGTAACGCCGTTCGCGTCGATCACAGGCCATGCTTACCATAATAACACTACTTTAGGAGCAACGGAAGTCAGCTGGCGGTACTACGTTTTTGCACGTTACCGCAGTTTCACAAGCATGTCAAAGAACTACGGTGGCCTTCAGGTAAAAACCCGAAAGGCTCTCTGTAGAGCCAGTGTTTGGTTTGTCCGTTCTGGGCTACTGTCGAAACATGGCGGAGCAACATGAAGAGGACCCGTAGATATGAAGGGCTAATTCTAAACTAATGAAAACACGATTCATAGTTTGGCCCTTTAATACAAAGTCCATGTATTAATCCTTTTCCAGATGAAGTAGCGGGATATTCTGGAGATTTTGGGAGTGGAGTGGGATGGGAGGATGAAGAGGAGAAGGAGGCAGAGGACACCGGAGAGGAGGCGGAAGAGGAGGAAGAGGAGGAGGGCGAGGCAGACGACGGAGGATACATCTGGTAAAACTGTCTGACCCCAAGCGGAGAGCCGAGTCACAGCCGCTGGCCTGATAATCTACAGGGACGGCTCTCTCCTCACAGCTAAAGATTTTGGGATCGGACCGGGGAGGCATGGAGTTGTGTATCATCCTGGTGGGATATGTGGTGCTGGGCAGGTCCAGGGATGAGACGATGACCAGTTTTTGTCTTAGATATGTGTAATTGCTTCATTCTCTTGTCTCTGTTTTTTGAGCGACAGAGCTTTTTTGTTTTGCCGTCCTGAAAAGCAGGACCCACTGACGACTGCACCATAGGTAGCTAAAGTCCATCAGAATTCCTATCTTGTCCGACCGCCATCTATGCATATAGAGATTACCAGTAATTTTGTATCGTGTGAACAATTGCTTGAGTATTAGAGCCGCCGTCCCACTGGAATGACTAGAGATCAGAATTTAAAGGAATAGTTTGACATTTTGGAAAACATGCGTGTTTGCTTTCTTGCCGAGAGTTTTGTGAGAAACTCGATACCATTGACGTAGAAGACTGTGAAAATACGTAATTAGAAAGACAACCCAAAAGTTGCGTTAGGGTCGTCTCTCGCAGAAGCTACGTTGCCTTTGTGTTTCGTACTGGGATGTACTCACACCAGCAACGGGTCTTACTCGTTCTTTCGCTTCACCGGCTGATAAAAAGACCAGGAGTCGCTGGATAAAACAAATCACGTAAAGATAACGTTTCATTAAAATCAGTTATTGCAGCTTTGAGCTAAGCTAAGATAACCCTGGTTGTAGCTTCATATTTACATATTTATAGTGGTATTGATCTTCTTACCTATCTCAAAATATATAGCAAATAAGCATATTTAAAATGTCGAACTATTCCAGTTCAGTGCAATGAGGTTATGTATGTCCAAACTGATTCTATATATAAATCCAGTGTAAATGATCTGTGAAGCAAGCTTCGAGGATTCACGGTTTCAAGCTACCTTCATGATAAAGGTGCACCACAGCTCATAGCAGTTTTTAAATCGTACATACTTTACGAAATACGTGGACACACACGACTATACAGGACCTACATTTCCATTTACTTTTATTGAAAACCTGTAGAATGTACTTAAATGGCCCCAAACTGTACCTCCAGTAGAAACCACTAGTCGCTGTCCTCTGCTTACTCTGAAATCATGTCAAAGAATGTGCCACGACTATGTTTTATTCTGAGTTTGCAACCTGAAAAACTGTATTTTGTGTTTATAAAAAAGAAAATGTGTGCATTACTTGAAGTTCTGTGTGTATACTTGAATTCACATTGTACTTTTATTTTCTATGAGAATATTGTTGCCATGTCTTCATTCATGCTATTGGTAGGCCAGACATTTGGTTGTTTTTAGTATTGCATGTTAGTAAATAAGAATGTACTTCTAGGCTGAGCACTTTACTAATAAAGGCACTGGAGCCAAACTGTATGTTGTCTTCAATCTTTTCCAACTAATATCATCCAGAGAGAAATGTGGCTACTGTGCCATCACGGGTCACCCTAACCCTAACCCAAGTCCCACACCATCTTCCTCTGTATTTAAGGATGAGTATTTTTAGTATGATCCGGCTAGATAAAGAAAGGAACACTGCGCTGAGGTGCCTGTGGGTAACTTAAAGGGACTGTATGTAACTTTTTACACATAGAAATTGTTCTTTTTATTGCCAATGTGTGAACAGGTTGTAACCTAACTTAAAAAATGAAACCTTCTGTGACTTTCTGGATGTCCTCTATCAGCCTGTAGACCGCTTTTAATGTGAAGAACCCAGTCCCGTTTTTCTGGGAAAATCCAATGGATGTGGCTTCCGCGATGACTTAGCCGTAGCTAACGTTCGGTTAGAAATGGAGTCCGCTAACGCCAACAAACGACCAGCTCCCACCACAACTCAGACTCCAACACAAACTCCACGGAAGCACGAAAAACAAAGTTATATCTAGTGAAGCTCGTTTTGCAAAACAGAAATGTGACCAACGTCGGGCGAAAACTAGTGTTGTGGCAGTATAGCAGAGCCAGTGCGAAGAGTTTTTCTGGGTCGGGAGGCTGAAGCAGGAAAAGTTAACACTAGTATCAACATCAGCCATGCCTTCGATTTATGGAGGGACCTTTGTTTGGTAGGCTAATATTACTGTCAAGCATGTGAAATATAGTTAATTGTGGTTTTAGCTGCTAATGTTGCTAACGTTAATCACCATGATGCCTGTCAATCACGTTCATTCTTGTGTGTGTCGGTAGTGCGAGCATAAGTCACTGTCGTTGACTTAACGGCCACAGGTGTCACTGTTAACAAGCAATTTCCGATTCTTACAGAGAGTCCCTTTAAATGGATTCGTAAGGTGTAGTCAGGTTGATGGTCGTTGCTGTCGGGAGGTGGTCAGGAGAGGATATGCATCAGCGACTTAACTCAGCAGATCCATATTTTCAAATTCAGTTTGTGTGCTAAAAAACAATTTTGAGCATAAATGAACTGACTCTATTTTCAGTAAACCCACCTTACATGGAGTATTTTGCTTATTAAGCCCAAGCTGCGTGTGTAAATATGAATATTTTGCAGCACAGAACTACTTTATCGTGACCTTTGGGTCGCCCACCTGGTGTGTAAAGCACCGATTGCTGAAGCTTATTACAGCTAAGGCCGGTTACAGCCTGCGATTACATGTGATCATGTTTAACAAGACAATTTCATCATCATCTATACGATCATTGAGCCTGCAGTGGAATAAAAACAAGAAGAAGTTGAAAGCTGCAGAGTCTCCTCTCAGTTGAGTCTCTGACGAGCAGAGGGGGATATTTGCTGGAGATATTCTGGTGCTCAGCTGCCACCTCATGCTAGAAGCACAAATTACAGCCACAATGTGAAAGACAATACTGTCAGAGGGCATATGGATGATAAAATCTGCAATGAATGGATCCGTGCCAGTTCAGTGCAATTCCCAATCCTACAGTTACAAGTTAAAATCCTGGATTAAAATTCTTAAATTAAAAGGACATTTCCAGCAGTAAAATCTTAGAAATTATTTTGTCAGGCAGCCAGTGAAGCAGGGCAGCAGGGATTGGGGTAATGAGTCACTTCTCATGGAGGGTGTTAAAAGCCTGAAAGCAGCACTCTGCAATAGCTGCAGTTGGTTAATATCACAATAAAGGGAATCACAATAATGAGGCCTGAAGATAAACGACTTTCTCAACGTCTGAGAATGAAAGGACAATCTCAGCGGTGTGCCAAAACAACTGCTCGAAAACGACAGTCCCAAAATAAATAGAGTGTGTCTCTGCAACTACAAGGTCTATTTGAATAATCTTGGTATCATAATAAAGGTAACACTTGTGAGATTTCTGCAGAGGTGTAAGCATCAGTGTATTTGTTACTGGGTATATGTAAATGAAGATGGAACACAGTATACATGAAAGATTTAATTTTCACCAAACACAACTGTACACTTTTAGAGTGAATATCACTTTGGAATGATGCAGTTTCAGCCCAAAACCTAAACCATATCACAACATCTGAGCATTACCTGTGCACAGACTGATGCTAATAAAGTGAAGCAGAGCAAAGATGGAGAAGTTTTAGTAGAGGCATGTTAAGGCTGAATCTTCAAATTGGCCATATTGGTACCATCTGTGCCATTTGAAATTTTCTCAGGTACTGTAAAACTCATTTAATTTCCATTACATGTCACTTTAGGTATTCATTTAATATAAATACATCGGTTTTGGGCTTTGTTTTGAAAAATCAGCACAAAGCCTGTACTGAAGCTGCCTTATGAATGATTGCAGTACCACGATTCATCCACCAGGTGGAGACATAGACCGTGTTTTCACAGGAAGGCTGAGGGTAGGCTGTTCGATGCTGGAGGAAGGCAAAGTGCAAATGCTCCTCCGTGCCATGCAAATTAATAAAGACGGCTGGAATCGACTCAAAATCGATCCAGAGACATTGGAGTAGCAGCGTTGATATGCCCTCGAACACAACTTCTTATCATAAAACAACAAAGGTAAGACATTATTTATGGTTATGACTGTATAAAGTGAATTTATTTCTGCTCTTCTCCGGCTGCTGGTTCAGTGAGTTTTGGTCGTAGCGTGATACGACTTAAACTGTTGGAATGTGGAGTCTCAACTTTCATACAGTAATGCCATATCGTTTGTGCGAGTAATAGTTAGCATGAAGTAGGAAAATCACTAGCACCACTATGTAGCCTGTTAGCGTTGTTTTTGCTGTGTGCCCATTTAGTTGCTTGGTGTTGGAATTATTTTTCGTTTAGGTAAACATAATTACCATGAGCTTTTAGCTGAGCTTTTTCCCGTTATGTGGGTATGCAGGATGAATATGTTCCTACTCGGGGTGTCAAATTAAACACGATAATGACGTGTTAAAGCAAATTCATTTTAACGCCATTCATTTCTTAAAGCATTAACACAACTTGTGATTTTTAGGTTGTAGCTGGGTCGGTTTTAAAGCTAGTGAAGATCCTGGCATCATATGAAACTAGAAAACCTAAGGAATTCATTACCAACCATGTCATACTAGCTTGTCTCGAAGGAGGCTAAATAAAGCTCCAAACTTATGCTACATTTTGGTGTTTTCAAATGTTTTCAAACAAAACTTAATCTTGGTCACTTCAACCTCTGATGTCTGAATGTTCTGTCAACGGGTTTATCTTGAGATATCTCTCTGGTATCATTCACACTTGGTTTGTTTTTTTCCCCCTTCAGGCCTAAAGCGTGTAGCAGATGCTGAGCAAATGATCTAAACAAGTGCCAAGCCTTGAATAACAAACAGGTAAGCAGTTTCTTTAAATCCCTTATGAGACAAAATGCCTCCCTAAATCTAATATACAGTTAAAAACAAGGAATACAAGTGTGTGAATAAGGTTTTAATTGGAGTTATAATGAAAAGTGACACATGGCCAGTCGAGTCCAAAAAAAGAGTTGGTTTTATTACAACATGTGAACCACTCATTATCACGTATAGATCAATCTTTATGTATGCATGTTGTCACTATTTGCACAGATAATTGCTGCAAATATTACTTCAAGTTAATCATCTATAAATAACTTTATTAGTGTCAGCTAATAGGCAGTTACTGTACAAACATTTACATCTGTATTATACATAATTTACAGGAGTTCAGCGACTGGTACAGTTCAAAGGGAAAGCAGTTTGTTTACATGCGTGCCGTATCTCAGTAAACACTGTATAAAATCTGTTTCATAAGTAGTTTTTTTCATCTCAGTCCCAAACATCCCTGCATATTTTAATAAGCAGAATATTCAAAATGTTACCCTGTAAACATGGGATGCAGGAAACAGTAAATGGGGTACAATGATCAAATGTTTCTGTTCCTCATGATCTGTTTCCAGCTTCTCATGATGAGGATGCAAATTTGTGCAGGTCATTGTAAAAATATATGCATGTTTACATGCAAGGACTCAAACATCCGGAATAAGATATTCATTTACAGATTAGCATGTTTGCAAGTGCACTCTCATATCTTTTCAGATAGTCAAAAAGTGCAGCACTTCAGCCCTGTTGCACAGCCTACATGCTGATAACATGCAGATATATGGCTCAGGCTTTAGATTAAAAGGAATAAATAACAAAAAGTAATAATGAACGATTTCAATTAACAGGCTCAGAACTACATATATTCTTTCCTACTCTTAAATACAGAGGAGTAAGATTGTCTCTGCTACAGTACAGTTGGTCACTCTACTTTATTGCTTCCCGACATTTTAAGGGCAATGATTTATTACAGCCTTCATGATGTAATAAAGCAAAGGCAGCCTTTGAACGTCGTAAAAGTTCGGTATTTGAGCTCTGTACTGAACACCCCCAAAGTCAAAGATAATGAAGACTTATTTCTAACACTCTTCAAATTAGCTGCCTTCAACGCAACATTGGGTCAACACACATATATAGGAAAAGAGGCAAAAATAAACCAATTACATCAAGACACTGAAAGTGAGGAGTGCATTATTCACAGCAGCACACTCGTCAGTGAGCCGCTCAGTTTGACTCAGTTTACTCATCGTCTTTGCCTGTAATTGCGGGACGTGCTGTCTCTTCTCCTTTTTCGGTTTTCTAAAGGGGATTTGATGTTATTTTGGCTCGGCGCTCAGCATGGAGGATATCTTTTGTTGAAGTCCAATCTCTCTCCGTGCTAATCTCGAAGTCATTAGCATACTCTCTCTGGCTATACGCTTTGAAGGCAGCGGCTGCGTATCATTAGATTAAAAGAACTGAAATGAATCGGCTGTATTTAGTTATATATTTTAAAATCGGAACTATCTTAATCCGATGTCGGAGAAGCATTAAACTACCCAACACAATCACGACCGTTTCCTTAATGTATCACTTCCCTCCTAATAAATGCAACACTGATGTGTACTTATCTACATTCTTGCATAATTTCTGCTCGTGTATTGTAATCAGGTATGGTGTAACCTAATTAACATGCCATGGAGTTAGACAACTCGGTTAATTCTCACATTAATAACACAGGTAGGACAGTTCACCATGAACCACTTTTTAAAAGTTTGCATAGAAACCTTTAAATCCTGAATAAAGTATTAAAAAGAATATGCTCTTGTAGTTTTTAATTTTGGGCTGACTGACGCTGGCAAAGACACAAAGTCTTTGTCATGCTTCGGGGGGGAAAATGTGTCAAGAAAATCCCCTCAGTCCTGCGTGTCAGTCGATGTACTGTGATAACCATCTGAAACCTTCCCCGTAGCCTTGTTTCTTCAACACGCTGCACATGAAAATCTCCAGCGGCCGGGCGTTCAGCTCCTTCAAAGAGACGTTTCCCTGTCGATAACAAATAAGGAAAAATGGCGTGCCCACACACACATAGAGAGATCATATTATTTCTGTGAATTAGGGTCCATGACGTGCCTACCTTTCCGGTAACTTGACCATCAAGGGCAAAAGCTCCTCTCAGTCCTCCTTCACTGATGGCCTCGGGACGGTCAATTTTATTACCCAGCACCAACACTGGTACATTGACTATGGTCTCGTCTCCGAGGAGAGCCTAGAAATACAAGAGCAGCACAGTCATTATCAATCTGCCGTTAACAGACAGTACCGCGCGGTGGGAAACAGCTTGTAACGGCGATGTTTAATCTCACGTCGAGTTCAGTCTTGGATTCTGTGAGTCTGTCGTGATCCGCACAGTCTACAAGAAAGACGACTCCGTTCACAGCCGGCAGGTAGTTCTTCCACACTCTTCGAGCTGTCAACAAAGAGAAAAACAGTATGTGAATAATAGCTGTCCTTACAGCAATTCAATATGACAAAGAGTCACCTTCTCAGCTTGTAATGCAGCAGTTTTAACTAGGAACTGGTGATATTAAAAACTGTATCCTTTTATTGTCTCTGTGTACAATCATAAAGTGACACAGGCACTTGCTGCCTTTAAATTTCCATTCAAATGTGATCAATATTTCAAGCTTAGTGGTTCCATCTGAGCTGATTTGAAACTCTAAAAATGTCATTACGCGTCAGCGCTGCGGGCGCTACAGAGACACCATGTCGCAGCCACGAGAACTGTGATTGGTCAACTTGCTTCTGTTTTCGCCGACATATTTCAGTAAAGGTTACTGATACCGAAGGCAACATGAAGCGAGTTGACAAAAAGACTCCGTAATCGTATACTTTTCAATTGACAACAACCCTCTCCTCCCTGCAAAATGTCCTTTCATCACAAAATTTATGAAAGAATTTGAACATGACTACTTCTACTGTGGGTGAAGGAAACAATCTGATAATCATCCATGTAGTTTTGTGGTGGCACTACGAGTATCTACAGGTCAATCCTACGCTGGATCTTTCAGAACATGTTGGCTGAGAAGTAAACATCCTGCTTTATGATGTTATATTTCACCAAAATCTACAAAAAGCAGAGAGACAAATATGTGTTTCTATAGTATGTTATTATTGGCAAAAGTGGAGAAAGATCTCACCTTGTACATGTCCGCCCAGATCAAATGTGGTAAATGTCATTCCACCAATTGACAGCTCTTCAGATGCTTTGAGAAAAAGAAGATAAAATTCAGTATTATTAGAGTGATTTTTTGGCCAACACAGTGAGACAACAAGGCTGGAAATAGATAGGTAGATAGATAGGTATAGATGATATCAGGTAGTTCAGCGATATGGCATATATTGCAAGACAGTCATCTACAATAAATAACAAGGTCTGTGTAACTGAGGATAAAAATATACTCCCAAATAAGTGAAATTATTTTTCAAAAAGAAGGAATCAATAATAATCATACTGTATTCATTTACTGCATAATAAACTATATTTTCTGTATACCCGACTGTATATACAGCCTGTGCTACAATACCCTGTGGTATACAAGTTGGTAACAAGTTGACCCATCTAACATGTCTAACATGTCGACCTACGATGGCACGCTACAATCTCAATCTTTCCTTACTTGGATGCAGCGTCGGCACGTGTTGGCCAAGTCGGTCGTCCTTCAACATGTGTAGGAGTGTTGTTTTACCAGCGTTGTCCAGGCCCAGGAAAATCAGCTTCCCAGACTTTTTGTACAGACCTGGAAGAAATATTTCAGAAATTTCATTGGTGAAATCCAAGTCCTACTTAATCATTTAATAACCAATACAATAACATTCACTCAAGCAATGGGGTCTTTACACTTTTACTACCCTGGCTACATTTCAGAAAGAATACTTTATGGCTATAAATTACTTAGTGGTCTGTTTCACACACACAACTATGCATTAGTTTGTGACTTAAATTTTTTTTTTTATTAAACCCAAGCTGGACCACATACATTTCAATACTGCGCCAACATGTCAATAATTCAACCGTTCCTCAAAGTGATCTACTTCACAGTTGATTAAGTAGTGGTGGTATTACTGCCTCTATTAAGTTTCCACCACTTTTAAATCATTGCAAAACTGCACACAATACTTACCTAAGAACTGTAAAACATTACTAAACCCCCTGTAGATCCAGTCGAACAGAAATGACATCTTGACGGTCTTTGACTGAAACAAGAAAGAGATCAGATCACTATCACATAATACTGCACTGAGTGACCAAAAAAAGCACACTTTGCTAATGTATACAGTATGTTATTGTTTGTTTCTATTTTCTATTTTCTAAGCTAGTTGTAGTAGTCTTAGTATACTTATAGTGTATTCTAATATATTCTTTATATTGTGTATACTATAGACATATACTGTATCTCTTGTGTTGATATGTATATTTACTGTGTATTTACTGTTCCTGTGAATTGCCTGGATAACCTGCTGCTGTTACACAAGAATTTCCTAGATTGGGATCAATATAGTACATCTATCTATCTATCTATCTATCTATCTATCTATTGACACCGCATATTTTTGCTCTTGCTTATATTGTATGAAAGCAAAGTGGACACAATATTAGAAACACCCATCAACATAACACATAAGAAAATGTGCCATAGAATTGGGTCAACATACATCAAATAGTATGTTAGTAGTTTATACAAAAACTGATCAGGTAGTATATACTACCTGATCAGATTTTTCTTTGCAGAACAATATACTTTTCCACAGCTGACATTTTGGCAGGAAAATCACAGGCTGTAGTCCATTTAGGTGAGCTGGATCCAGTTGTCCTGGTATTGTGCAGCATGCTGGCTCACTGTCACGGCTAACTGGGACACACAATGGAACTGAGCCATCGTTAACTACATTTCACGTTTCACTTGTGCTTCTCCTGCTATGACTGGTCAACATGTCTGCCGTGAGAAAGGTATTGCATCATTACATCACACTTGTGTTTTTAATATATAAACTGGGGAAAAAAAGTTTGGAAACTTGTGTTAGGTTAGGGTTAGGGTTAGGGTTACATTGCTAACTGTCATTGTATTTTACATTGTTGGAAAGCCTGTTTATTTACCTTAACAATGATGTCCAACTTGTAAGGATCATGCATTTGTGGGATGAGCAGCACAGCTGATTATGTGGGTAGCAGTGTATTCTCCTGTTGGTATTGACTCTTGTTTTGAGTTGTTTGGTGGATTGGATGATTGAACTCTCTATCAGTAACAAGGAACAAACAAGACATATTGGCTATTTTACACTTTATTCATTGAAGTTCATTGCAGGTTTCCTGGTAGCCTTATGAGAATACACTGTTTACCATTGACAGAGCATTTTGGCAATTTCTTTCTGGGCGCTACCCACATAATCAGCTGTGCTGCTCATCCCACAAATGCATGATCCTTACAAGTTGGACATCATTGTGAAGGTAAACAAACAGGCTTTCCAACCATGTAAAATACAATGCCAATTAGCATTGTAACAACAGAGAAATAATCCACCAAACACAAGTTTCCTAACTATTTTCCCCCCAGTTTATATATGTGACATGACACTGCACATCTGCACCCACACGTGGCAGGTGTCTAGGTAGTAAAATGTGATGTTGACAACACTTCATGGATCATTTAGAGCAAATGTAGCTACCAAAACGTTAGCAGCAGCTAACATTAGCTACAGTCATAGTTAAAAACGCTCCTTTCTGCTATATTATTAAATGACAATTACAATAATCAGCAGTGTAATGTTTAAACATATCAAAAACCTTATTGTAGTGTCTGCTGTAGCTTGTTTTAGTGAGCTAGTGAACCCACACACCGTCACATGACGCTTCTCTAGCTAGTTAGCATGATAGCTCAAACCTCTGGTACTTTCTACAGTTTGATCTCATGACAGCGTTTAACAGACTACCGACTGCTCGCAAACTTATATTATGAACTAATGTCAACAGCGTAATGTGTTTTTATTGTGTCTTTATGCCAGATTGTTAGCAGACTTACCCCTCTCAGCTCTGACAGAGCAGCCTACAGGACAGTAGTATTGCTGGTCTCCTTGGAAACAGTCAATCACACTTCCGCTTCTTCTTCTTCTTCGTGGTTTGTAATTAGAGTCCAGTGTGGTGCAGCAGCGCCCTCATCTGAACAGGAGGTCTACTACCTCCAGCAGCTGTTTTTATTCTTCTTTAAATCTCTTTTTAATAGTGTTTTTTACCATTGTAAACAGAAGTTTCAACATGTTTTTTAACCATACATACATAAAAAAAATTAATACAAAAAAAATATATATATATATGGGTGTGTTTCAATGGTGTAAACGGTGTTTTTCAGTTTTTCAATAATATGAGTGGTTCTCCACTCAAAGGAAATGCCACTGTTTCTAACGGTGAATATTTGTGATTTATTTTTTTCCTTTTTATGTTGACCCAATTCTATGGCACATTTTTCTTATGCGTTATGTTGATGGGCGTTTCTAATATTGTGTCCACCTTGCTTTCATACAACATACGCAAGAGCAAAAATATGCAGTGTCAATAGATAGGTAGATAGATAGATAGATAGATAGATAGATAGATACATGTAGTATATTGGAAAAAATAAAATAAAAATAAAAAAAATATGTATATAAATTCTATATATGAAAAAAAATTACAGTTAGTGCTACAAATTAGTATTAGTGGGTAATCAAAGGAGCAGGATTAAAAGGATTTTTTTTTTAAATAACCAACACCTAGCTTCACTCTGGAACTGCAGTGTCTCTATGTGGTCAAAGAGGAGTTGTATTTTGAAAAATGTAACCGTAGACTCATGCAGTGTGTAATCTTTAATCTTTTCTAATTTGCTAAAATGAACAATCCATCTCTGATCCAAGCCTCA
This sequence comes from Sebastes umbrosus, assembly GCF_015220745.1. NCBI lineage: Eukaryota > Metazoa > Chordata > Actinopteri > Perciformes > Sebastidae > Sebastes > Sebastes umbrosus. The sequence continues at coordinate 17,721,786 of NC_051288.1, read as the reverse complement.
TGTCTCATATCAGTCATCTAGTCCAGCAGCTGTTTGGCTTGTCACTATGAAGTCAACTAGTAGGCCTACCAGTGATAGAGGAAGTATTTAGATCCTTTAGTTAAGTAAAAGTATCAATACCACACTGTAAAAATACTCTGTCATAAGTTAAGTAAGTGCTGCATTGAAAATGGTACTTCCAAATAAGTACTACCATACTTTTAAATAAAAGTATTAAGTAAAATGAGGAAAATGTACTTAAAGTACTAAATGCATTAATGTGAAAGCAGGATTTTACTGTTGTAGTTAGTTGAGGTGGAGCTGATTTTTAACTAGTTCGTATAGGACTGCAACTATTGTTTTCATAATATGTAGATTATTTTCTGGATTTTATTTTGGCAGCTCATTTGATAAAAAAAAAAAAAAAAAACAGACCATCATGCAAGCAGGTATGATTTCAGCAGGGAAACACATAATGTTTTTATCCTGCTAGCTACATAAGAATAATCAGTTGTAACCGTAGTTTCTAACCCCCTCGTGAAGACCTCTTGTGCTTATTGAAGTTTATTGTTTAATAGCGGACTACAGAAGCATCCCATGGGGCTTATCCACCTTTAAGAAAGACTAATTTGGACTGTTAAGTAGCTATTACATTTTAGGAACACTAAATACATAATTTATTAGAATTGCCCATAGGCAGTAGTGCAATTAGTTGTATGTCCACATGAATTATTGGATGGAGGAGTGCACAGAAATAGGTTGTTTTATTTCAAAGATTACAGACAGAGCATGACTTCTTTTCAGGAGACCATTATGCACTTGAGATCCATATTCTGTAACCTCACGCCAATGTGATAATGACAATATGTAGTAATGGCAATAAAATCAATACAAGATTTAGTGTAGTTTATTGTAATGTTCTGTCAAGCCTGAAATTATTGGCAACTATACAATATCTTATGTCACGATCACACAACAAGCAGTTTTGACATTCAAGTGTGAACAAGAAGAAAGAAAATCTGACATGAAATATAAATCTAATCCATCCTGTAATCTCGTGCACTGCTCCGATGTGTTGAAGGTGGAAAGAATGAAGGTTTCTGCTCAGGAGTTTCCTCTTACTTCTCATAGTAGAACCATTTGTCGACTGAAAAAACCCAAAATCAAGCATATGGGATTTACATCGAGTAACAACAGTGATTAGCTGCAATAAAACAAATAAATGTACAAACACCCACCTGAACATGGAATGGGATCTTCAGCTCCAAAAGCACACGCCTGTAAGAGTTAATGGTGTTAATTTTGCTTTACAAATGCACCTTAGAGGTCATGAGGAATACAGGTGTGCAGCTTAGATGTTTTGGACTCATTAAATGCTGTGAGAAACCGTGTTGTTCGTATGTGAAATGCTGGTTTCTGTTTGAACTAAAAACCCTGACGTTGCCAAATGAATCAGTTGGAGTCACTAATGATCCTATTTTTTTGTTTAGGTTCTTTGTGTGTTACCAAGTGATACAGCACACTGTTATGTTGTTTATCATCTGTAGTCTCATAAAGGAAGGGATTAAGCCTGTTACATGAATTTGAAAATGAAAATAGACTTACAGATTTAACCACAGCCTCTGCGTCCCCGGCAGAGCAGCAGAACGGACTATCTGAGACACTGGTGTTCATGCTGATTTAAAGAAAGAGATAAAAAAAAAGCAATAATGTTTAGAAAGGCATGCATTCACAACATTTTATCTGCAGTAAGAAGGTATTTAACAGTCCATTAACTGAGCAGCTACAGTGTTATATTATGTTGTGTAACAGGATTATAATTTAGTTGATTCAAACTCTTCTCCTCAGCGTTCTGTCAACTTTCACTCAGTTTGATAAGGAAATATCACTAATATCATGTGTCACATCATATAGCCTACTACTGTTTGCAAAATGGAGCATAAGTACTCACCAATTTAACTCGCCAGCATCGGTCCTCTTGGAAACCAGTGCCTTCCAAAACTCGTTGGTGCTCTTGACTGTTTTAATGGCAAAGTCCTGGAAAACACAATATTTATTAAAAATAATTAATATTAAAAATTTCCCTCATCTCCTTACTCCAAGAAAGCATCAATATATCAGGTACAAATAAAGTACATATGTTTAACAATCTAAAAAACATTTTACATCTCTGAAAATGTTTAATTACGTTAATATAAATTGTTTTCATTTGTTAGATACCAGATACAGATACAAAAACTGTTAAATCAATAACCTAAAGTTTAAAAACATGTCCTAACAATTTCAAAATACAGCACAAATATGTACCCTGTCCTTGAACTCTCCGTTGAAAGCAAACTGGTTTTCAGGTTTCCCATCTGGGACTTTGTATCTTTTGAACCAATCAACAGTCTCCTCCAGGTATCCAGGCTTAAGTCGTCTTACGTCATCAATATCTGCAGCAAATCAACAACAAATGAGATATTATGAGGCCGTTATTGAGGCAAAACTATTTGAAAATGTGTGTGGAGCGTTTATGTAACTGTATCACAATCCATGTGTGCATAATCAGATGTGTAAATGTGCTAAAAAAAATATCCAGATGGTATTCAGCAAGTGTATTGAGATTTGTAAATGTGTAGACAAATCTGTAAATGCGTAGACAAATCTGTAAATGTGCAGACAAAACTGTAAATGCGTACATAAATATGTAAATAAAACTGTAAATGCATACATAAATCTGTAAATGCATACATAAATCTGTAAATATGTAAACAAATCTGTAAATGCGTACGTAAATCTGTAAATGTGTAGACAAATCTGTAAATGCGTACATAAATCTGTAAATGCATACATAAATATTATTGGCTGAAAAGTCTATCAGCCTCCATACCACCAGTCGGCGTCTAAAATTCAGAGTAGCTTGTGTACCTGATGGCAGATTTTCTTCTTTCTCTACTGCAAGTTATTCATACCGTTAAAGTCGTCGGCTTCGGGGTCCTCAGTATTGATCACAATGACCTTCCAGTCTGTTTCACCCTCATCGATCAGAGCCAGAGTTCCCAACACCTTCACCTTGATTATTTCCCCTCGAGAGCACACCTGAAAATCGAAGGCATTTTTGGAAAAAACTGCACACAGTTGAATTTTCTCCCTAAAGCCCCTTTAATCAGAGCTGTACCTTATTCCCTATGTCACATATATCAATAGGATCATTGTCTCCGCAGCATCCTGTGTCGCTGTCCTTGTGGTTGGGGTCTTCCCACGTCTGTGAAAAGAGAAAGCTCATGTTTGATGGAGCGGAGACATGGACTGGTTTCCTGTATTTAGAATATGATCTGAGTAGGATTTACCTGTGGAATAGCTCCATAATTCCAGATGTAGCCTTTGTGAGGAAACACATTCGCCACATAACGAAGATTCCCCTTCTTCATATCTTGTTTCAGTGGATTGAGAGGATCTTTGGTGGCAATCTGATAAACAGATGGCCAAAAAACAGTTACATCAACTCACTAAAAACAGAAGGAAGCACTGACCCTCATTGTGGTCACTGTATTATTAAAAATCATAATTAACTGGATTAAAAAACAAAAAAAATCAACATATTGACTAAAACATTATAGGCTATTTTATTGTATTATCATTATTTGATAGTGTCATGATAAAACATCAATAAGTCATCATTGTGTATCAAATCCTGAGATTAAAAGTATCTCTTATGTCATGACATAACATTCTTATTTACACATTTGACTTATTTTTACAACATTTTCAGTTTATAAACTGAATATTAGGAGGGATACATTAACATAATACATTAATACAGTGATAATTTGTTTATATATGCATATACAGATATAGTATATACCTCCATCTTTGCATTTGTCCATCTTGGAACCTCTATAACGGCGTGAAAGATATTCTGCAAGATGATCAGAAATACAGTTTTGTTAAAACGAGGTTGAATTCTCTTTTTCTGTTTTAATATGAAACTTATTTTACTAAAACCTACTTAACAGTGATTATAGACTTAAAGACAAGCCAAAGCTTTCCAGCACTATAGTATATCTATACAAACCCCAAACGTGAAGGAATGTCTGGTGTATACAGTATACTATGTGTCCTTAAAAACATTAGACATTCATTCATTACCAGTGGGATAGTGTAACTAGAAAAGTGAGTGTGCCATAGATAAGTAACTTATTGCAGATATAACACTGAAATGGAGCGACAAGAGCAGTACACTCTTGTATAAAAAATATTTTTCTCAACCGGAGCACTCTCTTTTCGATATAAAGTCCCAACAGAGTGATTTTACGGTGCCAATGTCTGCCTGAACTAAAGGTCAGTTACTAAAGGTCAGTTTCTAAAGTCAGTTAAGGTAGCACACTGACTATGGTCCCCAGGTGGTACACGGAAAAGCATCTGTCCACCAGTGCAGACAACTTGACAATTGGCACTAGTGTTGGTAACTCAAGTGTTGCATCTAGGGTCATTTTGGTCACGTGGAGTATACAATTATACTTTTGAAACTACAAATAGAAGGTGCACAACAATTGGCTTGCAAGAAAATGTATTTTAATGATCATGTATACAAGCAGTACAGCCACAGCAACAAGCTTTCATCGTCCAAAAAGCACAAATACAGCTCTACTTTTTAAAAGAAAAACTGTGTGACACATGATGCTCACCTCTGCTTCATTTGCGTAGATGGGGATGTCATGGAACGGAGAGATGTATTTGCCCTCAGAGTTTTCTATGGAAAAGAGTAACGCAATTTGAACTCTTATTATTTAAAAAATTCAACATTACACGATACGATACAACTTTATTGGAAATTTACATACAGGTTAAACATACAGTTACACATATGACACTTTTCGTAGAAAACACATTCAAACTGTTATGAAAATTAAACATATCACATCACACCCCCTGGATTCAGATCTTATTAAGCAGCACACTGATTCCGGTTTAGCAACAGGATAGACTGACGTATAAAAGGGTTCTCCTGCCTGTTGCGTTTAAATGAAGTAAGAAAGTAAATGTGCTGCTGAATCTTCTTACAAATAAATACTATATGAGGAAAGAGTCCATGGTAGAGTGGCATCTATCATAACACCCTACTACAGAGGGTGAGATCCATTCATAAAGCTCTACAATTACTCATCAATGCAGCTACAGTTACAGTATTACACTCCAACTCCCCACCACAGCACACAAACTAGTTCATTCAAAGAGCTGCTTACTGAAAAACACCCGGTACTCCTGGGTGTTGGGTCTGCCCCTCTCCTCGATGGTAACGCTCATGTCTGTTGTTGCTTTCAAACTCTCCCACTGTGGTCTGTGCACTAATCCAGGATCCTCTAAGAGCTGTCAGGGAGGCAGTCATTGAGACAGAAGGAGCAGGCATGCGCACTGCTTTAAGCCTAGAGAGACCTGACAACTATATGCATGTTACAACAGGAAGTGTAAAGGCCAAACAGAGCTGTATGTTCCTGTATTACTGAATTCTAATCACATCCATTATTGGCATCTGTAGCTCTAAACTAATCCCCCCTTTATTCTCCACGGCTGCCACATGCATTCTGCGGCCTGGATGTGAAGTTTCTTTACCTTCTTTGCGTGTGCAGTGATTTGTTGTTGTAAGCTGTGGCTCTTGAGAGCTCTATTCAGACGTAAACAGATGGAGCTGACTGGCGTTAGCTGTAAACCAATTAACAGTGCAGGATTAGGTGGTGTGCCCACGTTGTGACTTCTGGAGTTTCACTGGAACTATTTGATAACACACTTACGGGCCTATTTTTAGAAACATCATGTATTTTGATGAAAATGGACATGCACTTACAGGCTTTAGGTAGCCTTCCATTTTTTTTTTTACAGTGCATCCTGACAGCACGGTATTTCAACAAGCACTAACACACTCGCATGTTTTGATTTGCGATCCAGTAAATTTATGTTAGATATTGAGAAATCTCACTCAGATCTGTAGCCTACAGCTAAAGAAAAAGGGCTTTATCAGCTCACATCTTATGATATGCAAACTCGAAACAGTCTTTAAACATGCAGCATGGAGCAGCTGAGCATGCAAACGCACATTTTCTCCACTCTGGCTTCCACAGATGTCACGCTACATACATGTCTAAGTCTGTAAATGCCTGTAGCCTATACTCCTTTTTATAAATGCACCTATGTTGTGGTGGGTCGCATAGTTGCAGCACAGACTCACATGTGCACATTTATAATCAGTGTTCAGTGGAAATTCATGCAGCATCTTGTGCAGACAACATGCTACAATACTTACTATGTTACTTAATGTTGTAATGTTCATTTTTATGTCAGAGTAAGGTGTATAATTGCATTGATTTAATATATGATACAGTGTATAGCTACTAGAGAAGCTAATTTGCCTTTTGCATCATTGCAGATAGGTTAAGGACATATATAGCACACTAAATGCGCTGCCATCTTTGCTGTAAGTGTGTCTGTGCAGTTTTTTGAGAGTGAAAAAATGACCATATTGCAGGGAGGTCTGACAAACTGCTGTTCATGTTCAGGTGTTGAAACGATACTGTTAATTAAAAAACATGTTATATTTTATTTCAGTTTTGCTATAGCTACTTTTTCAACAATCATATTGTGTATTTATATCAGTTTAGGGCTGCAACTAACGGTTGTTTTCATTGACGATTAATCTGTCGATTATTTTCTCAACTAATCGATTAGTTGTTTGGTCTATAAAATTACAGAAAAATGTGGATGAGTGTTTCCCAAAGCCCAAGATGACATCCTCAAATGTCTTGTTTTGTCCACAACTCAAAGATCTTCGGTCTACTGTCACAGCGGAGTAAAGAAACCAGAAAATAATCACATTTAAGAAGCTGGAAACAGAGATTTTGACTATTTTTTTCTTGACTCAAACTGATTAATCGCTTAACAAAATAGTTGGAGATTAATTAGTTGACAACTAATCGATTAATCATTGTAGTTACACAATATATATATTGTAATATAGTCTATAATTGTAGTGTTTTTGAGATCAAATGATTAACAAGGAGCTGATTGTTTGGAGAAATTGTACCGTATTTAAACTAAAACCCTAAAAAAATGTAAATGACCGTATAGTTTTCCTCTGGTTTATAGATGATTAAGAGTCAATACAAGGTCACAGCCTGGGCAGCAGAGGAGTCACGTGATGCTGTAAGCCGGCCGCCGTGCTAAATATTTCTCTTGGTCAGAATCCGGCATCCCTCACATGAAATAGTCAAATTTAAAAATATTTATACAAAAATAGTATTGTGAATCCCTCACACATCATGATGATACCTCGCTGTTCTTGCTCTTCTGTGGTTGATATGAACACAGGGAACATCTACTTCTAGGTGATCCAGACTCAGCAGTGTTGCTATTTAAAGAATTCTTGAAAAGCCTGAGTGTGGATCAGTCTCTGTCACCTGCAGCCTCTACTACAGATGGAGGCTTTAAGAGATCTATGTGTGCTTTATCTGTAAATCACGTCTCAGTGGTGCCTCCAGCTCGCTTCTAGTGATCAGATAGTTTCAGAATACTTTGCTCGTCTCTCCAATCGATTTTGTACTCTGTTTTCTGTTATGAGTGTAGATCTCTGTGCAGCAGCCTGAGGCCGAACTACAGGAGAACATGTTGCTACTGTTTTAATAGTGTTAAACCCGTTTTTTATGTCTACATACAAAAATGTGAGATTCTCCGCTTTTTAATTTGCCAAATCGTTGCCCTAACTATATCTGTACCCCAGCCCACCCCGCTATGTTGTAAATTTATATAACCATATTTGTCTTTTATGGTTGTAAATGTGGACCTTTATAACTTTCTAATAAAACAAAACAATTACTTCATCAACAGAAAATGTATTGGCAGCTATTTAAAGGGATAGTGTGTAGGATTTGGTGGCATCTAGTGGTGTGGTTGCAGATTACAACCAACTGAGTACTCCTCCACTCACTTCTCTCTTTCCAAGACTGCGGTAACGTGAGTCGCCGAGTGGCAAACCGCCGTAACGCCGTTCACCTCAAGGCCATCCTTACCATAATAACACTACTTTAGGAGCAAGGGAAGTCAGGCGGTGGCTGGCGGTACCACAGTTTTGTACTCTGTGGCTCACGTTACCGCAGTTTCACAAGCGTGTCGGAGAACTACGGTGGCCTTCAGGTAACGTAAAAATGTGAAAGGCTCTCTCTAGAGCCAGTGTTTGGTTTATCCGTTCTACTGTAGAAACATGACGGAGCAATATGGCGGACTCCGTCAAGAGGACCTGCTCCCTATGTAGATATGAAGGGCTCATTCAAAACTAACAAAAACACAACGATTCTTAGTTTCAGGTGATTATACACTAATGAAAACAGTTATGAATATTATATTTCTGCTAATAGATCCCCTGAAATGTTAAACACTGTTCCTTTAATAACCAATAAATAATTTGCCAAAAACACACACTGGTTCCAGCGTCTCAAATGTGATGATTAGCTGCTTCTTTCTCTTTTATATCGTTATAAACAGATTATGGATTTGGGTCTGTTGGTCGGAAAAAACAAGATACTTAGAAGACATCATCATGGGTATTTTTGACTATTTTACGACCGTTTTTCTTAGCATAAACAATGATTAATTTGAGAAAATAATTGTCAGGCATATTGAAAATGAACATAATCATTAGCAGCAGTCCTAAATAAAACAGTATATCTAAACTTTACGTCAGGGAACACTTCTGTAAGCCATCTTGTGTTGTCTAACAAAATGCATCTAACATAATCTCAGCAATGAATCTGTCACCCAGTGACAAATAATGACACAACAAGACTGCATAGTTTTCAGTGCATAATTTAGTTGAATAAAAACTTTTTTATTCTATCAAAAGTAATAAATAAGTCATGAAAAGTCTATAAAGATGTATAAGGTTCATAAAGATGGATTGATTTCATCTCCAAACAGCAACTTCAGCTCTTTGTAGTTCATACAGAGAGGACAAAGTAAAGGCCGCTTGGTGTGGCCAGCGGGAGTGAAAACCTCAATTAAAGAAGACAACATCTTTAATTACACACCTCCGTTTTCTTTGTTTCTTGTAAACCCATTGTGATATCTTAAAGTTCAATATCTTCAAGTATTATGTTTCCTCATCTCCTAGGCACCCAAAAGCATCCAAATGAAGTAGTTAAAAGGCACACAGCATGCAGTCCATAGGTGGGTAAATAAAACAGATTTTAGGACTCCGTTTCAAAATTGTGAGGAGATTGCAGAGCGGACTGAGTGTTTGAGTCCAAAGGGTTCGACTTCACGTTGAGCCACTTCAGTGCCGGCATGTCGGACAACTTCTCCACTGGTATTTCTGTGGAACAAAATTAAAAAAGAGTAAACTTAAGATCAAGCCATATAAGAAAATACAACCCCTTGTGTTAATATATTATTATTATTATTACCGGTGATGCTATTTCCCTCCAGGTTAATCCTCTCCAGTGAGGCTATTTCAGTAATCTTATCAGGGAAGATGGAGAAGCTGTTATTAGCCAGATTGATGCAGGTCAAATGCTCCATTCCTCCCACGGCGTCAGGCAGTTTGGTGAGAACATTTCCTCGCAGGTCCAATTCTGCAAACATATTTCAAGACAAGGGAGTAAATCGAGGAGTCGCTTGTCTGCTCTTCCGTCAACAGTTGTGAGGTGAACAAGCATGTGAGATTAACAACTTCTTGAAGATTGAGACCATGAATCAAATGACTGTGTTATTATCCACTATACCTCTCAGCTGAGGGAAGGTTGAGAAGACCTTGCTGGAAACGGTCTTCAATTCATTGTCAGCCAGAGTGATAACGCGGATGTTATCTGAGACACTCCTCAGGACCTTGAACACACCGTCTGGGAAGGAAATGAGCTTGCAGTTTGACAGATCTGCAGAGAAGAAGGAGATGATTATGAGAAGATGAGGAATTAATGCAGAAGGGGAATGTTGAATATTTATAATTAACACACACATCTTGTGATTTAAAGTTATTTGAGCAGACTATTTTAAGCCTCTGCCACCACCTGCTGGTGAAAATCTGAAATAGCATCAACCAGAATATTGAATCAGGGCTTTTCATTCAAACAGCAGGAAGAGGGAAAGATGTGTGAAGGGAGTTTTACCTAATGTGTCTTTCCCATCCTCGACGGTTTCATTAACCCTCCGGGCCACGTTTGCGACTGCCTCAGCCATCTTTCTGCTGTAATTGTTCCTAAGGGAAACATTATACTTTTATGCATGAGATGTATGACAGCCAAATACTAATCACAGTAACTAATAATGATAGTATATTATTACAAATGTATCCAGCTTCATGCAGTTGCCACACTTGTTGACAATGAGTCAATGTGAACTTTGTGCTGTGTGTATTCTTAGGCTTATATATATGTCAATCTATATTAAACACAACATATGTGACAGAATCAAAAATGTATTTTTCTTCCATTTATCACTGGAGTAATAGGATTATATTAACAACTAAAGGAAATAAGTCATTTAGCTTTCTCTGAGTAAATATTTTCTGTAAATTGACATATTTCCTGAGAGACGTACTGATATCATTCACGTATGTAAGTACAATGCAAAAAATACCCTTCACTGTACGAGCCTTCATTCAAATGTTTAAGGTTTTTAAGTTAAGTAAAAGTAGTAAAAGCAACAAGAAATACACCTACAACTGGAGATCATAGAAATCCCCCAAATTGGACGTAATTTGTAAATGTCATGAATAAATAACTTGCCCAAAATGTTGGGGATTTTATGCTTTCAGATCAATTGAATGATTAAGCAGTACCCTGTAATACTTTTAATACAAGCAGAGGTGGAAGAAGTATTCAAATATTTTACTCAACTAAAAGAAATATTACAGTGTAACAACACTGGTTATACAAGTAAAAGTCCTGCATTCAAATCCTTACTTATGTAAAAGTTGCCTACCAAAGTATTAGCATCAACATTTTGCCTTAAAGTACTTAAAGTACCAAAAGTAAAAGTACTCATTATGCATAATGGCTCATTTCAGAATAATATTTATTATATTAATGACAATAATAATATAATATATATATTATCACTTTAATGTTGCAGCTGGTAAAGGTGGGGCAAATCTTAATGACTTTATATGCTGCTGGGTATCTTAATCTATAATAATGCATATTAATGTATTTTTGATTTATATTGTGTATTGATAATCTGACTCCACAAAGTAACTAAAGCTGTCAGATAACGTAGTAAAAAGTACAGTATTTGCCTCCAAACTGTAGTGGAGTAGAAGTAGAAAGTAGGCCTTGCATAAATAAACTGGACAAGTAACAAGTACAAGTAACGTTGAACAACCCTGAGATTGAATGGGAAATCTGAATATATCAGTCAAAGCGGTCGTTATACAAATGTTATTTAGGGAGAAAGTTTCCCAAACATTAAATACACGTTAGTGAAGTAAAACAGTAAGGCCTAATTATTCAGGTTACATCTAGGCCTGCTTCTGGTAAACGCAACTTAACGCTTAAACCAAGGTGGGGCTGGGTAATGCTCATATTTCCTACCTCTATATGTGAACGTGAAGTATATACTAAGATAATATAAGATAAGCTTTAGCACCACAGCAGCTCTACAGTACTGGACTAATACACAGACAGTCTGTTGAGCTATACATAGACATTATTTTATTAATGTTTAATTAAACCCACAGCAGGACAGGAAGACACTTACCCAAACTAGAAGCTACTACAGGTTACAAAGCCTGGCAGCTGCCTCTGTGTGTATTTTTAGCTCCAGTTTGGGCAATTCATTGATTGTTCACCAATTTATGAGGAAGGTAAGACTAGCAACACTTCATAATAGTAACGTTAAACAAGCTTTGTAAAAGTCTGTGTTGTTTTTAGCGACATTTAGTGTAACAGTTAGCTAGTAAGTGAAGGAATATGCTAGCTATGCTACTATTAGCAAACTTCTTCTTCTTCTCTCAGTTTCTGGTAGAACGCAACCAACTGTAAGGTGCATACCGCCACCTACTGTTCAGTACTGTGTGTAACATCAGGTCATTTTACACATTACTGCTACTCTTAAACTCTACACATCAATCCTGTGTCTCTTAAGAACATTAATAGAACATTAATAATGAACATTAATAGAACATTAATAGAACATTAATAATGAACATTAATAGAACATTAATAATGAACATTAATAGAACATTAATAATGAACATTAATAGAACATTAATAATGAACATTAATAGAACATTAATAATGAACATTAATAGAACATTAATAGTGAACATTAATAGTGAACATTAATAGAACATTAATAGAACATTAATAATGAACATTAATAGAACATTAATATAACATTAATAATGAACATTAATAGAACATTAATAGAACATTAATAGTGAACATTAATAGTGAACATTAATAATGAACATTAATAGAACATTAATTATGAACATTAATAGAACATTAATATTGAACATTAATATTGAACATTAATAGAACATTAATAGTGAACATTAATAGAACATTAATAGTGAACATTAATTGAACATTAATAATGAACATTAATAGTGAACATTAATAATGAACATTAATAGAACATTAATTATGAACATTAATAGAACATTAATAGTGAACATTAATAATGAACATTAATAGAACATTAATAGTGAACATTAATAGTGAACATTAATAGAACATTAATAATGAACATTAATAGAACATTAATACAACATTAATATAACATTAATAGTGAACATTAATATAACATTAATAGTGAACATTAATAATGAACATTAATAATGAACATTAATAATGAACATTAATAGTGAACATTAATAGTTGCCTTCCTGGTGCCTTCAACCCCTTCACCCTCTGTTCCCAGTATCCCCATCAAATCCCAGTCCTGTCCCTCCTCTCTGACTTGTAGTCTTTGTCTTTCAGCCTCATACTTTTTACAGTGAATTAGGATATGCTGCACATTTTCTTTAACACCACAATCCCCACACTTGTCACTCTTCCTTTTCCCCATTAAAGCCAAAGTGCTATTAAGACCTGTGTGATCCAGTCTGAGTCTTGTTATGATGATTTCCTCCCTTCTGTTCCTTTCTTTATATTTCTTTGTCATGGCCCCTTTTAAAAAGGTATGAAGAAAAGGCAAGAAGGATATACTTTTTTTCTATGCTTCTTTACTTTTAATATCTCTCTGAATATATTTTGAATTTAGACTTTTTCCATATACATATTTGCCTGTGAGACTGACATTAGGAAGTTAAATGTTGTCTTACCTCTGAGTCCTGGTCAACTAGTTTCCAGTTTGATGAGTTTGACCACTGCCATGGTTATCATGACTCTGGCAAATTCCTGGTTAGTCAGTGTATTTTCAAAAGGATTTGAATACAATGAGCTCTCTGGCCTCCAATGAATGAATAGTTTAGCATTGTTATAACTAACTGCCACTTTACAGTATTTGCTGGATATTCCCCTCCTCTACAGGGCTGTATTTAGATTTAGCCTATGACTCACTGTGGATGACTGAAACACTGTAAAACTAGAAAAGTCCACCTCTTTTTGTGTGTCGGTTCTTTTGTATCGCACATTGTAGTTGCAGTTAAATATGCCAGTGATCTGAGTGATGACAGGTATTGTGTTTTGTGGATATGTTTGCAAGTTTGTTGGGTTTTATGACAACGCAAATCCAAATCAGGCAGCTCTGAGAAAGCTGTGCTTTTGGACTAGATATTGTATACCAAAACAATCCTTTTATTTTTGATTTAAATCAGACAATATTTGATCAGATAATAAGTGAACAACATAATCAATCTCACAAGACAATTGATGCCAGCTTTAGGCACTTGATAGTTTTTAATACTTTCTGTTACGGACATACTTTGATTAGTAATAAAAGATATACCCAGCCCCAGATGATATAGTATAAGTAATAGATCATAAAAAAATACATAATCAATGTGCAAAATGTACATAAATACAATTTCTTTAATATTTACAATAAATATACATTAATTTACAGTTACACAAATGGCAGTGTACAATAAAAACAGTGCTGGAATATTCAACAATTTCATGTTTACATTGGTGAAATTGATAAGGAAAATAAAGTTGTAGACATCTGCACACAGCTGGAAGGCTGGATGCTATTGTTGAGTTTGTATTTCAGCACAGTTTAAAAACAACACTGTTCTCCTTACAAACAAACCAAAGTTCACATCGCAAATTAAAATCCCATCTCTGCTCTGCGCATAGATCAGCCACAATCTTACTGTGACAAATATCAAAGAGCTTTTTTCCTCTTAAGTGTTTTCTTTTGTTTTTCAGACATTGGCTGCTCCTGCACAGCATGTTTTATGCTGTTAACAGCGCTCAGCAACACAGGTCATGTTTGGAGGTAGTTGTAGCTGTCACTGGCAGCCGCATTCATCCACGATCATGTCTTCGTGATGTCGGAGGAGCATCTCTCTGTTCTCGTAGTACAGCATGCTTAATGGGCTCATTTTGGTCGGGGCACAGCAGGGGGGCGCCACTCTGTCGGTGTGGTAATGTTTCAATAAACTCTGGGAAAGGAAAAAACAAAGCAGAAGGTTTAGACTCAAAATACTCTGTAAATAAAGACACCAAGACAGACAAATACTCTTGATATTTTTCAGTTCAATTGTTTAGGTTTATACCAGTGAGCAGCTATCATTGTTTTTCTATAGGACTGCAAATAATGATTATTTCCATTGTTGATTAATCTGCTGATTATTTTCTCGATTAATCGGTTTGCCTATAACATATATGTATAAATTGTCTGTTTTAATTACCTTCAGCCCAAGGGAATTAATTCAAATTAGTTGTTTTATTTGATTAATAGTCAAAACCCAAAGATATTCAGTTTACTGTCACATGTGAGAGGTTGCAACCAGCAAATGTTGGAATTTTGGCTTGAAAAACTACTAAAATCATTCATTATCAAAATATTTTTTTAAACTCTTACAATATTGTTGGTTTTGCAGTTGAAAATCTTTTCTTTTTCTAGTCTAGTTTCCTCCTGTAGTCTCAAGCATTATGTTGCAATCATGTCTTGTCAGATTTACTGTAAATGTGACCTTCCAAACAGCGAAACCAGGTCACCTTAAAGGAACAGTGTGTAACATTTCGGGGGTTATATCAACAGAAATGGAATATAACTTTCATAACTATGTTTTCATTAGTGTATAATCACCTGAAACTAAGAATTGTTGTGTTTTCGTTAGCTTAAAATGAACCCTTCATATCTACACAGGGAGCCGGTCCTCTTCACGGAGTCCGCCGTGTTGCTCCGCCATGTTTCTACAGTAGCCCAGAATGGACAAACCAAACACTGGCTCTAGAGAGAGCCTTTCACACTTTTACATTACCGGAAGGCCACCGTAGTTCTCTGACACGCTTGTGAAACTGCGGAAACGTGAGCCGCAGAGTGCAAAACCGTGGTACCGCCAGCCGCCGTCTGACTTCCATTTCTCCTAAAGTAGTGTTATTATAGTAAGGATGGCCTCTGAGGCGAATGGCGTTACCAAGGTTTTGCCCTCGGCGGGTCACATCACCACAGTCTTGGAAAAGGAAGAGTGAGCAGAGGGGTACTCAGTTGGTTACAATCTGCAACCACACCACTAGATGACGCCAAATCCTACACACTGTCCCTTTAATCTGTCAGTGATAACTCCAATAGGTCATGTAGGGATATTTTTGGGGTGTTCCAGATAATCTGCACTACTCACCTGCATGTACGCATGATTTGTTGGATTCAGGTGTTCCCCCAGGGGACCGGGGCAGGAACCCTCACAGCGGTAGGCGTTATATCTTTTAGGAAAGACGATCCAGGACCCCCAGCCAATTTGATTAAAGTCTACGTGCAGGTCGACTCTGCGACAGAGAGATTTATCACTCCCTTTCTTGGACGCCTGCAGGCTCTTCACTGTTTGTTCTGTCTGGCCCCGTTTGCTCCTGCGCCTCTTTGGCCCGCGGGCCCTTTTGATTTCAGCGGGGGACAAGAACTTGGATTGTTCAGCTGTGTGGAGTAAGCTGGCTTTGGCCTTTGAGTTTTCATCAGAGCCGGTTTGTGAGAAGACGACCAGCAAGGCCCGGTCACTCACGTCCTGCTCTCTCCTCGGGCTCGCCGCAAAGACGGGCTGATCCGGAAGCGACAGGCCTCTCTTTGTCTTCACCCCCCTCCTCCTTCTTGACACTATTTTGTGTCGAATCTTCGCCGTGGCCGATTTTCGCCTGAGCCAGCTCAAGAGAGGTTTTGTCATGTTGAACACTTTCCAGCTCTGTGATGAAGTGACTAGTGATGATTCAGTGAGCAGCCCCACCAGCTGCTGCTCCTGGCAGCTCTTGTGCGTATGGCACGCCTGGCCATGCTGGTGATAGACCTCCACAGTGAAGTTGGAAGCACTCGGCGTCCGAGGGAGCCGGATTCTCAGCTCCGCCGCCTGGATCTGTTTGTCAGCTAGAAGGGGATGGAGGTCAAAGGTCGCAATCCAGCCCTTCTGTCTGTACGTCAAACCTAATGTAGTGAAAAGAGGAAGACAACTTATTATTAGTGGACATAATGCTAAAATCAAACCGATATCACAACACACAAATTAATGTGCCAGTGAGCTTCCCAGAAGAAGCAAAAACCACCTGAAAGAAAATACAACATGTTGTGTTTAGAGCTGCGACGATTAATCGATTAATCGATTAGTTATCAACTATTAAGTTAATCGCCAACTATTTTGATAACTGATTAATCGGTGTGAGGATTTTTTTAAAGAAAAAAAAAGTCAAAATTCTCTGATTTCAGCTTCTTAATGTGAATATTTTCTAGTTTCTTTACTCCTCTATGAAGTTGTGGACAAAACAAGAGATTTGGGGACGTCGTCTTGGGCCTTGAGAAACACTGATGGACATTTTTCACCATTTTTTGACATTTTATTGACCAAACATCCAATGATTAATCAAGAAAATAATCAACAGATTAATCAATAATGAAAATAATAGTTAGTTGCAGCCTTACATATGTATAATAACTGCAATTTGGGGGTTAATATGATTAGGATTTATGTTATTTGTAGGTCCAACCACTTCTTTTGTTTTGCAAAGTGAGCTGTAGAGTACATGCACAGTATATATAACTCCCTTTGATAATGTCCTCATGATCAATGCTTGTATTGATGAAGATTTCAGCAAATCAAAGCTGCTTCTTAAAAAATAATCCAGTCACTGTGCCCACATGTGCTGCGCCCACATCTGTAATGGGTCTTCATTGTGATTCAATGTACAGGTGTGGTGCAGATTAATCTAGAGGATTAAAGCGTTTTAAAACATTTGTTGTATGGTCCAGCAGTGCATTGGCCTATTTAGCCAGACCCGTTGATCAAAAGCACAAAACCATTCCTCCAACCATTCATCCACTCAAAAACCCAAACACACCGAGGCCGAAACCAATCATTTAACACATCTCTCTTCCATTATCTCACAAGGAGTCTCTTGAACATGAACTCATATATCCTGTGACTTCCCTGCACTATGGACTATGGATTTCCTATGACCTCCTATATAAAAAAAAATGTATCTGAGCTGTACCAGTGTTTGTTGTTGTTTTTTTTGTTTTTGTTTTTTATTCTTATTGTGTTTGTGAAAATAAGAAAACCCAATAAACATATTAGTGAAAAAAAAAACACATCTCTGCCTCCGCTCCTGTAGCACGGCTTCTGCATATCCTCACTCAAACAAAATAGGTAGTAACTCTTAACACCTATATAGCAGGGATGTGGAATTAGACCCAGCAGTGTCTCTGCTTGTGCCATTAAATCCTCTAGCTCTAATCTAATCAAGCCAAGTGTGAAAAAAGAACTGAGGAGAAGTTGTTGATTTGACTTAACAAGAGGATTTGTATAGGGGGATGTCTGGCGAGATGTCTAATCAACATCACCTATTTAAGAAAAAAGAGGTTTGCTTTGAGAATTAGACAGAAAACCGGCCTTTTCACACACTGATCCTCTGCTATTATTCACCACCCTGAGTGGGATGTGGATTGAAACCCTCTGAGGTCGTCTGGCGACTGCCTCTTGACAGTTGGAGCAAAAAAAAACACCTAACATTTCAGAGGGTCTTTAAGTGCTAAAGGAGGGATCTGACTTTCTGGAAAACCTTTAGGGATAAAAACATTTATAGGCCAATGCACTGCTGGACAATACACAAGTTAAATGTTTAAAACGCTTTAATCCTCTAGATTAATCTGAACCACACCTGTTCATTGAATCACAATGAAGACCCATTACAGATGTGGGCACATCACATGTGGACACAATGACTGGATTATTTTTAAGAAGCATCTTTTGATTTGCTGAAATCTTCATCAGTATACAAGCATTGATCATGAGGACATTATCAAAGGGAGCTATATATAATGTGCATTTACTCTACACCTCACTTTGCAAAACAAAAGAAGTGGTTGGACCTACAAATAACATAAATCCTAATCGTATTAACCCCCAATTTGCAGTTATTATACATATGTAAGGCTGCAACTAACTATTATTTGAATTATTGATTAATCTGATCATTATTTTCTTGATTAATCATTGGATATTTGGTCAATAAAATGTTCATCAGTGTTTCTCAAGGCCCAAGACGACGTCCCCAAATGTCTTGTGTTGTCCACAACTTCATAAAGGAGTAAATCTTACTTTTAGCCTTCACTGTGTCTGCTTTGACAGTTGGAGCAAAAAAAACAACTAACATTTCAGAGGGTCTTTAAGTCCTAAAGGAGGGATCTGACATTCTGGAAAACCTTTAGGAATACAAACATTTATACATTTCTCATCATAGTCTCCATTTCTTAAAAAATAGTCAACCAGTTTTTTTATTTTCTATTAACTTATTTGTTGATTTAATTTAATATTACTCTCATATTTTTGTATGATTATTGATTTTTTCTTTTCTTTGTTGTTGTTGTTTTTTAACTCTACTCTTTGTTTTTGTCATTATTATTATTGTTATTTATTTTCCTGGTTTTGGTTTTGAATGTTGAGGTTGTTTTCTCTATAGTGTACTTGATGGGTTTGTCTGTAAGCTCATCTACTTAAAAGTTGGTTTATAGCCTGTTGTAATTACAAACAGTGGATTGCATATATGAAAACAGCATTGAAAAAAGGAAAAAATAAAGTATTAAAAAAAAAAAATAGTCAACCAGTTTTTTATTTTCTATTAACTTATTTGTTGATTTCATTTAATATTACTCTCGTATTTTTGTATGGTTATGGATTTTTTGTTGTTGTTGTTTGCTTTGTTGTTGTTTGTTCTTTTTGTCATTATTATTATAGTTATTTATTTTCTTGGTTTTGGTTTTGAATGTTGAGGTTGTTTTCTCCTGTAGTGTACTTGATGGGTTTGTCTGTAAAGCTCATCTACTTAAAAGTTATAGACTGTTGTAATTACAAACAGTGGATTGCATATATGAAAACAGCCTTGAAAAAGGAAAAAATAAAGTATATAAAAAAAAGAAATAGTCAACCAAATCTTACTTTTAGCCATCACACTCTTCACTGTGTCTGCCTGCTTTGCTGCATCCTGCTCCATAGTATCCAAAGGCCTGGAAAAGTTGGATTTGAAATTCCTGTAGAGGTGCATCATGTAGGTGGGCAGGTGGTATGCATTTGATCGATCCATGAGGGAAAACCTCGGTTGCGCCCTCATATAACCTCCATCCCTGGTCCTTTGGGTGCCTCCATGCACCAGCAGCAGCAGCAGCAGCAGCAGAGATGCGTGCAGCGCGACGCTCCGAGCTCCCAATGAGCGCATGTTTAATGACAAATTCCTCTTCCACGGAGATTAGGGTCTGTCTTATATATATACCCTTCACCCACACACCCCCCTTTCATGTTTAACAAGTAGCTGAGAACATTAAAGGAAATTGACATGCGTCCTCAAGACGTGTTACCTGACAGCTCATCATCCATTCTGGTGGTAATGAGGCGCCTGGGTGAGTGTTTACAGGGTGAGAGCAGCTCTTTGTTTGCAACATGTTATTTGGAGCTTCTGCTTCATCCTTGGATTAATTGTTCCAGCTATTTGGGCTACACTAATTGTTAGGCTTTCCCATAGAGTAATGTATCTATACTGAAATGGACTATGGAGGGAATGATTGGGCTGCTGCATGTGCACTAATGAAACAAACATTAACATAAAACATTGTGAAAACATCACTCAATATTCAGTATAAATACCATTTATAGCACAGTATGACATTGATATGACAACTAATGTACATTAAGGGCTCCACACAAGGATGTTAAGGTAAAATATACAAATTTAGATAAAAAAGTTAAGGTCAATGAATAAGAATCAACTTTATTGGCCAAGTATGTGTAGACAAACTGCTTTTAAGTTGCTCTCAATGTACTTACACAGCTCCAAGAGCAATTTACAGGAAGATAGAAATAGACATAAAGCTAAAAACAAAGATAGATTAAAAAAAAAAATAAAAAATTACAAGTGTGTATATATTTAAATATATATAAAAAGTGATAAAGACAGAATAATATAATATTCTTTAAGACTATAACACTTTAAAAGGAGCTATTCTGCAGAATGAGTACTTTTTCTTTTGATACTTTAAGTACATTTTGCTGATAATATTTCTGTACTTTTACTTAAGTAACATTCTGAATTCAGGACTTTTATTTGTAATGGAGTATTTTAAACTGTGGTATTTGTACTTTTACTTAAATAACATTTTGAATTCAGGACTTTGAGATGTGATGGAGTATACAAAATCACAACATGATATACAATAATTCACATAAAACAGCTATTTAACACAATGTCCTCTGAAGAAAAACAACCACATGCCTCTATCACCTCTTTATGATGCCCTTAAATTCATCAGTGGATATGAATGTTTTTAATTTTAAGTCTACTAATAACATGAAACATATTTTCAGATAATTGTATTTTTCAAACTGGCTTCTCAAGATATATAAAACTGCATTAAATGTCACATAAAACTGAGTAATTAATATTTGAATGTGTGGATGTGCTTTATTATTGTGCTTAGTGAGACTAGCAGAGAGCATCCGAGGATGACCGCACACTGCGCATGCGTGGTCCGTCTTTTATTCACATAGAGAGAAATCCTTTTCCTTGTAAAAAAATTCCCGAGAAAGGAGCAAAAAAAAAAAATCAATGGATGTTGTTTTTCCCCAACAGAGAGCGGTGCACCTCGTCTACATCCTCCACAACAGACACACCGAGCTCTGAAAACATGTTTTGTTGAAGGCCAGACGCGTTTTGTTGTCTGCTGCTCAAATGGTGAGTAGCTTTAAAGTTTACTGCTCTTGTTGCACGATGCACGTTCAGCCGAGAAGTTCACCTTCATGCTGGTTTTAGATGCTAAAACTTGCACCGTTTCTGAACACCTTTTACTAACTATGCATTGTAGGTATTTGCACTTTGCTAAAGAGTGAAGAGTATTTGTGTATTAAGTGTTTGTGTGGTTGATGGAGCATACATGTGCTTGGCACCCCCCCCACCACTCTTCATGCCTGCACTGGATTGTGCATCTAAGCCAATGATTTGGTCCCATGGCACTGATGAATGACACAAAGATGGGTCAACTAGGAACTCCAGTTGGTAGTTTATTATCAGGGAAACACATTTTCAGATAAATGTTAATGTGAGCTTTCATTTCCTTTAAAAACACATTTTTTTTCATTAAATGTGACATGTAAAATGAGTGTGTTATGCACTACATAACTACTACTTTTAGTACTTTTGTGTGTGTGTGTGTGTGTAAAATGTATATATTAGTGATAAAAATAGAATAATATAATATTCTATAGGAATATAACTTTTGTTTTGATACTTTAAATACATTTTGCTGATAATATTTATGTACTTTTACTGAAGTAACATTTTGAATTCAGGACTTTTACTTGTAATGGAGTATTTTTAGACTGGTATTTGTACTTTTACTTCAGTAAAAGATGTTGGTACTTCTTCCACCATCCACTCATTAATGACACAAATATGGGTCAACTATGACCTCCAGTTGGGAGCTCATTATCAGGGAAACACATTTTCAGATAAATGCTAATGTAAGCTTTAATTTTCTTTAAAAACACACACATTTTCCTCATTAAATGTGATATGTAAAATGTTTGTGTTATGCACTACATGACTACTACTTTTTTTTTTTTTTCATTTGCACCTACTTCTGCCAGCATTGAGTGTACCACTAATGATTCACAAACACAAACAACATCAGAGACTGCACCAACCTGTCCACATTCAATTCAAAACTCATCTTTTTATGGATTAATGTTGTTTTATATATTATGATGTTCTGATTTATGATCATTTTAACTGTGTAAAGTACCTTCAAGTTTCATGAAAAGTGCTATATAAAAAAAATGTATTATTATTATTATTATTATTATTATGATTAGATCATATTTTGGTAGTTTTTCACAAAACAGGAAACACTGCCCAAAACCACAACAATTTCCACACATGGATGATATTAATAGCAAATACATGATTCACTAACTTGAATGTATTATTTATATACCGTAAGATATAGCCACAAAATCTTCTAAGCTCAATGGTCCATTTACTAGTTTCTTCACTGAAGAAAACACAGTTGAAAGCTCTGAGAAGCTAGTAGGTGGACCTTTAGTATTTTTGGTTACAGGTCCCAAAGGTCAAACGTGAACTTACATGCTTAAAGATACTATATCATAGCCAACATATTATATGTTGTAATCATCTCATTGGCAGAAAAAGCACTTTTTAATCTGGCATATTTTTTGAATGCAATGCAAAAATAATATATCACTCTATGTATTAATTGCAACACATTGCCCACAGAAATGATCAACGTTCAGTCATGTCCATTCTCCCCATCAGGTGTAACGTAAAGTATGAAAAGCCCAAAGCACAGCGTGTCCTTTGATGTATTGTATCGTAGTCCCGGCTGTTGTTTGATTTATCCCGTGCAGCTGGGATCAGTCTCCTCCGTTCATATCACTTTACCTCACATCCTGGGGGGAAGACAGAAACCGGTTCCTCCTGATGACAACCCGGAGCGCAGATCAAACCGTGAACACCACAATTAATCAAGAGTGAGAGCGTGAAACTCCTCGATGAATGGACACCTGGATCATAAATAATTGAGCTGTTTATTATTGGTTCATCTTGATAAGAGGAGTAGAAC
This sequence comes from Sebastes umbrosus, assembly GCF_015220745.1. Taxonomy (NCBI): domain Eukaryota; kingdom Metazoa; phylum Chordata; class Actinopteri; order Perciformes; family Sebastidae; genus Sebastes; species Sebastes umbrosus. The sequence goes on along the minus strand of NC_051288.1, from coordinate 17,698,566 downwards.
AGAAACTTTACTCCTCCCAGGCTTAACTTGAGAAGCTGCTGATTTTCTGGCGTGAAATGTTGCTTTATTATTAACTACTTATGGGTAGTAGGGATATTAGTTGTTTCTTCAGGCAAGTTTAACCTCCTAAAACCCAGGGTTGTTTCAGCAAATATGAGACATTTCTCTTTTTAATTTGAGTCCCATAAAAGTTTTTAGTCGGATTGTTTTGATCCCCATTTGCAGCTTTTACAGTATCTGTTAAGTTACTGTATAAACACCTGTTTGGTGTTGAAGTAGTTGTGTTTAGGCGATGAACATTTGTGTCCCTGTGACTAGAAATCTTGTGTAAACGCTTTATAAAGTGCAATAGATAATTTTTACCACAAGGTGTCATATTTGATCTCTGGACTCAAGTGGATATTTAATATCCCCCAAAATGTGTCTCTTTGGTTTGATGTCATTGTCATTTCATCTTCCCAGGACCATTGGTGTTGGTGGTATATTTAAAAACGTGATGGTATTTTTTGATAGAGGAAAAGTTAGTGCGAGAAAATATAAAGAACATTCAGAAAGTTAACATTGCATCGAAGTAATAATCATTTACTATCATGCTCGTACCGCTCCGAGCAGCTGAACTTTGGCTGAGGTGAAATATTTTCCTCCTTTCCTGTTGCTGTTATAAGACTTTTTGGGGGTGAGACAGACACCAGACCTGAGAAACGATTTGGACAAGACAGGTGATATTAGCCGTATGCTCTTCTTTCCATTGGGGATGTTTATTAGAGAGGAAGTGCTTTATTAATCTGTCACAATGTAATGTACTTTATCGCCATCTAATAGACCAATCGGAAGGAAATGAAGGGTTTGAACCTCTCAAGTAACTAGATGTGTCATTTTGGTAGCCTTCTACTCTTTTAATGACACGTACTAGACCGCTTCTTGTTTTCTTCACATTTGGTTTTGATCTCACAAACCCCACCTAGAAAAGGAAATCATTGTTTGTGATTGCTCACACTCTGCTGGATTGATTCATTCATGTTGTGCCGTTTGCGGTCCGTGGGTGGGATTTGTTTCATAATCCAATGTGTTGCAAGAACATCAGAGTCCCGGCCTGCGCTGCTGCTGCTGCTGCTGCAGGAAGGAAGGAACAGGTGTGGCAGCAGCAGTAGATTTGACATCCATATCTCGAAAAACCACTCACAACGTTTGCAAATGTGCTTAATTTTGGATGTTATCATGTGAGAAAATATTCTCACAGGCAGCCAGGGAGATGATAAGCTTGATGTTTTTGGCTGTTTTGGAGTCTTAGTTGTTGCCAGGTAGCAGAATTTGTTTTTTTGTGTGCAGGTATAATATACTTTGTGCTTTGTTCTTGCTTTATACAGCCCTCAGAATGAAATAGGACACTTAAGTGATGAGATGCTCTGTCCTCAGGGTTACAAGAGGTAGAGCACACAGCCCCTTTGCAGCTGAACCTCAAGCTTAAAATCGAAGTGTTTGCCCAGCTGTAAGCCTGTTTGCCTCCAACGTGGCACGTGTTAACCGCTAATGAATGGAGTAATTAGAGCATCGTAGTGAATTAGGCTTTACGTGATGTCATCTGTGTGCAGTTGTTGCTGATTGTCAGCTTCCTGGCTCCAGGTCTTTACATTACATCACGTCAGTAAGCTGCTGCAGCCGATTTGTAATAAGTTTTAATAAGTGAAGGCTTTAATTTAATGTGTTTGAGACGGCTGTTAAAAGGTTTGCCATGTGTGGGAGGCGGCATTGTGCTGCCAGGAGGCTCCTGGTAGTGATTGGATAGCGGACTGGATGATGAGTAAGCCTCTCTGGGTCCGCCTCCACATCCTCCTTTTACACATTTACACACAGTTGCACACGCACACACACACACACGCACACATCCCAGCATGCATGAGCAGCCTTGCACCTCCTGCACAGGGGATGCATACAAAAAAGTAACAACAAGAGAGCATGCCGTCACCCATCTAACCTCCCCCTCCTCTCCTCTGCCTCCTCCTGCAGACTGCCTGTCTGGGATCTGTCCTCACTGAAGGACGCGTTCACTGACTCGCTTTATAAGGACGCCTCAATGATGCGAGACCGCCGCCTGCCGTAGTGCGAATCAGCGGGAAGAGACAGATTGCCTCACAGATCAGAGAGAGAGAGAGGCCAGTGAGGATGTCTGACTGAGACTTCTGCCTGAAGGAGAGCTCTCATTTTGTTTATTTTTAACCCACTATTTTCTATTGTGTCCCTCAGAGACTCGAGCCCCTCTCGGATGGAGGACTGATCAGCTGAATGTCAGGTATGATACTTCTGTGTTATGATACTTGAGTCCTGCTGCAGGCTTGTTATCATCAGTGTGTTTCTGGTGGATACACAAGGAAACGTACGTTGTTGTCAGATGCCCGGCGTGATTTTTTTTACCTCACACTTGAAATTTAAGGCTAAACTATGCAACTGCAACAAAAAAAAATCATCTATCATAGCATATAAAAGCTCCTTTCCCTTTTTTGCAAAGAGGTATCTTTTGATTTCTTTATAATACCAGTCATGTTTGATGTTCACATAGCTACACGGATTACATTCTTCGTGGCATGTGATGCCTAGTTCTCTCCTCTGAAGTGTTTATCAGCTCTCATTCCTTCACCAGAGGACCAGCGCCTGTTTGACAGGATCCTGGCTTCCCACGCTGAATTAGAAAAACGCAGCTGCTTAAGTCGGGATGTGTTTGCGCATACACAAGTTTACCACTTTAGACTGAATGGCGAGCGAAATGTATTAACAAACTGGTGTAAAAATCTATCCAGAGTAGAGAGGTTGTCTGAGGCAGCGACTAATAAAAAATGCTGTCAGCTGGCCTGGTGGCGCTGACAGAATATTGTGGTCAGACGCTGGGGTTACGAAAAAATGAAAGCCACATTACTGCAGCCTTAAAATCATAGGCGGGGGATAAAAAATTGCCATCTTGAAATGAAATAAATTACAGGCAGGGTGTTTTTAAAAATAGATTTTTACGCACCCTTTTTTAGCAGCTCAGTGTCGAGCTGTGATGAAAGCAAGAATGCAGAAGAGGCCAAAGGTTATTCATGTGATTTATGTCATATTCACTGCAGTAGCATAGTTTGTTTTTGTGTCACTCACGGAGTCCCAGTAGATTTGCTGCTTCTGGAAGAACGTGCCTTTCAGTCAGTTTGTTTTCCATTCAGTTTGTGCGCTTTAATCTGGACTCTCGGTCTTGCAGTGCGAAAGCTATTTGGGGGTAGTTTGATCAGATTTTACAAAATTGCATCCTTTGAACAATGCATCACAGGGTTTCCTTTTTGCTGCAGGAACGATTTATTTTGGACAAAAAAACAAACATCAAGAGCTGTAAGTTGACACAAATTCACAATGAGGTCTTTTTTGGAACAGTCGAAGGAAAACATAAAGCGATTTTTCTCTGCAGAGGAAGCACTGAGCTCATTTCCGCGCTGCACTGATATTTCGCTCAGGAACTAGCGATGTCCTGTGGAATCGCGCCTGCATGTAACCCTTAACCTCACTGGTGAAATATGTGTACAGCTGCAGGGAGGAAGTTTCAGAGAGTACAACTAAGCATTTCCTGTCAAGGTGTGCTCGCACTTCCTCGGCCTGGGGGTGTGTGACCTGGTTGTGTTGAATGGTTTGGTGGTCTAGTATCCTGTGATGAGTGAGAGACTGTGTGGGGACATTGTGTCATTGTTATAAATAAGACGAGGATTGGTTTACACCAACAATTGGAATACATTAGAGTAGGTTCTTGAGCAACGCTGAAGAGTCTTTTGCTGATATGTTGTCGTCAGATTTCCCAAGCAATATGATTGGATTCATTCATATAATTTTGTAGTTTCTATGTGGTTTTGTGCAGCCAGCGGGCTTTCAGACTTTAACATTGGCAGACTGAGCGAGTGGCCTCCAGGGAGACCAAGAAATGCCCGTGAATAAGATGAGCAATGTTGCCAAGCAAGCAAGTTGCATTGAATTTGTGGTTTCTTGCTGCCACGCTCGCGTCTCTCTCCTCTCATCTTGATACGGGGAGGTTGTGTTGAAAGGTCTCTCCCCAGCGTTAAAAAAGCGATACCCATCTCCCTTGAACCCCTGCATCTCTTGTGAATGAAGAGCGCTCTGCTGCATCCTTCCTCGGGGGCCACCAACAGATGCATCCTGCAGCTGCACGCTCCTTCCTGTCTGCACTCGGGCCCTTTTGTCTGAAGACGTTGCTACAGCAAAGCTGGGACACTGGCTGAATTTAAATGGGCCAGCGCTGAATGGAGCGACGCTGGTAGGCTGGCATTAGGTTCCAGTTTCCACGGTCCTTCTTCTTACTGTGAATTGAAATATTAGTGCCGAATTTAAACCAGCTTTTCAGAGCCCCGGCTGGCAGAAACACACAAACTCAAGATCATGTTGTTTTTTGTTTGGTCATTTACTTCTTTGCATTGGGAAATCCCAAGTTTGTCTTGTCGTTTTATTGGCCCCCACAAGCAGTGCAACACTACTCTGGTTGACATGTGGGATAAACAGCCTCTCTGATGAGATGCCTTGATTGGATCTCCAGGAGGATGTTTATGACTGAGGGCTATTTCTACTCAGGCCTCCGCCCCGGCTGCCCGCCCGCCTGCCCGCTACACCAGGCCTGCCCATGCTGAAATCAGTGTGGCTTGTGTGAAGCAGCAACTTCCGTAACAAAGTGTGTGTATGTGTGTGTGTGCGCCATGGTCTCGCAGCAAAGGTGACAGGCTGTTAAGGTAAGACGGAGGAGGGTTTTTAATGTACCAGTTTCAGTGAGAAAGCTACCGTGTGTGCTGCAGCATTACAAAATATCACGTGTCCTTTAAACCGAAGCTTCTGTCAGGAAGTGTCAGTTAGCCTCATTTAACACTCAGACGTTTTCACAATTAAAAAACCACCACATGGAATAAGACCATAGGAAGTTCTAGCGTGGATGAGGACGAGGAGAATCTGTTGTCGGAGTGTTTTATAGCCTTCGACCGAGCCACATAGGAACATGCATATTATCATGCATGACTGTGGTGGTGGGTAAAGGAAACCTAATGATTAAATGTCCTTAAAGTGACAGAGATTGAAAAGGGTTTGCTGTGTAAATGCCCGTTTACTGCGAGGAATGTACAGACTGTAAGCTCTGTTTTCAGTCCAAATAGGAAGTCAAGGAGACGCAGAAGACATCTTATATCTTATCATGGTTCATATTATAAGTAAACATGACACTAGGGCTGCGACAGTTTATTTTTATTACTATTAATTCAGCTCTGTTTTATTGAAGTAGCTCAAAATCACACATTTTCATCAAAGGGCTTTACAATCTGTACAGCATACAACACCCTCTACCATTAGACTCTTGGTTTAATGGAGGAAAACCTCCCAAAATACTTTTTTAATTGGAAAAAAGAAACCTCAGGAAGGGCGACAGAGGAGGGATCCCTCTTTCCTCTTCTTCAGCAGTGGTTCAATGGCACCCGACTGGAGGGTTAACACCACCAAACTCCTAATATTGGCATATAAGAAATGGATGGACATACGTTTTAATTTTGTGGATTTATCTGCAAGTTCTGTTAAAATTTGCGCACAATTAATTGAAACTTGAAGGGTGACTTCGGTATTTTTCAACCTGGACCCTATTTTCCCATATTTTTGTGGCTAAGTAACTGATGGGGACAAAACATTTTGAAACTGGTCCAGTATTGAGGGATAACACTGTGAAATGAGCTGTGAGGGCAAGTGAGCAGCGTCAATGTAACGTTAACTTACACTAAAAATGCTTGTTTTTGCCACTTTCTCTTGATCAGATCTGTTTGTTATTGTGTACAAGTCCCGCTCAAGGAGAAGTCTCATTGTGAAATCTGAATATCCGTATACTCTAGCTCAAATCAGTACGGGCGACCATCGAATTCAAAGACCTCATCCACATTGTTGAAATCATCTAAATATTCAGCTACAACATTGAAAATCTTTTAGATAACACTAAGCTACGCTTGCTGTACTCCAACACAACAAACTGCCCTGCTGGTACTTGCGTTTCCACCATGGATGTATTCCACTATTTCACCGTTGTCTTCCGGCAACAGGTCACCTCGCCAGATTCCAGAACAAAGCTTCTCCTTGAGCGAGACTCTTTCCATAAAGTCTGACACTTATAATAACAATCAGAGCCTGTCATGGCAGAAACAAACACTTTTAGTGGACGTAAATGACGGTGCCAGCTTGCCCCAATAGGATTACATTGCAGCTCGTGAGCGGCTGCCGGTTACAGCGTTATCTGTCAATATTGGACCAATTTCAGAAATTGTTGTCGCTATAAGTCTGTTAGACAAAAACACATCTGAAAATAGGGTTGAAAATACCAAACTTACCCTTTAACTTAATAACAATAGTACAATTTTAATATGGAAAAACAGAATGATAATAAACTTTTGTTCAATCTATATTAAATGCCAAAAATAGTGAAAAATGTCCATCACAAGCTCACAGAGCTCAATGTGACATCTCCAAAACCCCAAATATGAAATTTCTAGTTTGATAAAGCACAGAAGAGCAGTACATCCCGTCGTTTGAGGAGCTGTAACCAGCGAATGTTTGACATTTTTGCTTGATAAATGACACATTTTCTGTCATTTGATCATCAATAGAGTTATCATTCCATCCTGTTCCTTTTGAACTGCTCGCTGTACAGTACAAGAGTCAACTGTGTTGTCTTTGTGCACAGCCTGTCCCTGTGAAAAGGGAGCTGAACTTTAGCCATCTGGCTGCCAGATGTACCACTACTTCCTTTGGTCCCCTCCGTAGAGACTTGAGTCTCTTGCATGAATCAGCTCCCCAACATCACACAGGAGGGAGGACGAGGACGAGGAGGGACGTTGCTGTCTTGAAAGCTGGAGTTCCTGAAGTTTTTTTCGCCCAATGCCAAGCGACCGGGCACTTTGAAGGGTGTTTCCCACCGACTGGGGGGTGGGCGAAGGGCTTTTCAATAGAGAAAGATTTTCTTTTTGGATGTGATGCCAAGTTCTCACACTGCTTTTCTCACACACCATGGCGGAAAACAAGCAGCAAAGAAAAGGATCTGGGAGTGCAGATCGCTCCTCATCTCACACGTAAGATGACACATTTTCAGTGGATTGTTGCAGTGTGGAGAGTTTTTTTTTTCTTCCTGTGGTAGTCGTAAAATGATGGCAACAGAGATGCTTTTGGTATGTGGTGAGGACTCAAATAGATTTGGGCAGCCGGAGCACCGTATTCTTGAAAACTTTGCTTCCTTTTATGGAACTTGGGGAGAGATTCGGCCTCTTCAGAGTCTTTACTCTGCCGTTATTGTTCAGGTCAAGCTGTAAAAACATTTTAGTCTTTGTTTCTGTATTTTTTTTTTTAACCATGCTAGACAAAGTAACAAGCAAATCAATATGTTGTCTCCCCCATTGTGCTTGTGAGAAGAGAATCAAAAGCTCCGAGTACAAGGTTGACCTGCCCACTCAGCTCCAGACGCAACAAAGAGGAGCGTAGCGGTGACTCACCCCGGCACTTCTCTCTCTCCGTCGAGCCTCTCTGCACAATGAGAGTCCACTCTATTCAAAGCTGCAGATCACACAGAGTCACATCAAGTAGATTGTGATGTTGGATCGATTCTGTGCTTTTGGTCGACACTTTGCAGCTCCAGTTTTTACAGTATCTGTGAGTTTGTGTTTGGGGTGACGTACTGTGATTCTTTTTTGTCTGTGTATTCCTTCAGGGTTTATGTGTGTCTTCCTCTGTTTGTGTGCTCTGACCAGCTACATGTTATATAGGTGATGTTGAGGAGCAGTGTTACTCCCGACTGCTAGCTTGTCAGAAGGACTCGTTTGTTTATCTGCAGAGCTCGCTGTTTATTCAGAGAGGAGGAGGTTTGCTTGAAGTCTGTGGCTGGCTCGCGTGGGGGTCTGAGCGCTCAGCATCAAGCCGTATGATTAAAATACAAATACTAGCACACTCGACTCCGATCCCAATGCCGTAATGATTGAATCATAGAGATATGAAAATGAATGATGATTGTAATCTGAATGCTGACTAAACCTAAAAAGGGGGATTTCATGAGTCATTGTCTAAACCTCTGCGTGTACCTGCCATAACTGTTGCTCGTGATAATATTTTTATATTGCATGAGTAATGTTTACGACGTAATTTATCACATAGCCGCAGCTGGCTCTTCATCAGATACAAAGGCATCAAACAGATTCAATCTGTTCTGGGGTTTTTTTTCATGTAATAAATCTGAAATAATAGCGGGAACAGTTTGACAGTATCTCAAGTGCGTGCTTAAACATTTTTAACATGGCTCTGTCTAAAGGTTACAAAAATCTCACTAATTAAAGTTGAATCAGTACAAAAATTGAAGTCTTAAAACAACATTTTCGTTCCTTATACTAAGCTAACAGGCTGCTGGCTGTAGCTTCATACTTTTTTTTTTTTTTTTTTTAGCTTTTATGCCTTTTATTTATAGTGACAGAGCTAGTATTGAAATGGGGAGAGGGGGTTGACCTTCAGCAAAGAGCCAAAGGTCGGATTCGAACCTTGGGCCGCTGCGGTAAGGACTCAGCCTTGTTACACGGGACGTCTGCTCTACCAGGTGAGCTACAGCAGTAGCTTCATCCTGAGTGGTGTCGATCGTTTCATCTAACTCTTGGCAAGAAGGCTAAAAAGCGCATTACCCAAAACTGGATGGATTACTGCTTTTAAAACCCAAACAAGACAAATGCCACATTTCCACTACATGGTACAGCTCTACTCAACTCCACTCGCTCTTTATTTGGTTTTCCATTTGCAAAAGTTGTGGATAGTACTTGATACTATATTTGGTACCACCTCGGTCGAGGTTCCAAGCAAGCTTAGCCGATACTAGAAGGGTGGAGTTAAAACACTGCAGATCACTGATTGGGTCAGGGAGAGTCGTCACTAGTGTGACACGGGACATCCTGCACAAACCCGTCATTTTAAACCAGCCAAGCCACCGTCAATAGAGCGTTACGGGAATGAGTCCTAAAACCTGGAAATGAGTTAATATTTTAGCACTTCCGGTTCCCTCATCTGGAAGTCAATGGGTTTTTTGAATGGGTTTTTAGTTAGATGCCTGAAATAAGGTCTGTGGTTAACACAAGCTGAAGAGATTTTAACGTTTATTTTCCACGACATAAAATACGTCAGTAAATATCCCACTTGTGAATTTTTAAGCCTTAATGTGTCTTAAAAAAAAGGCGGTTGCAAACAAGTGGCTAAATGAGACTATTAAACGTCATCACGCCGAACGCTAGTCTGCCTTCAGCTTAGTGGAGGTGATGTTGAAGTCATGTGTTCATATGTTATTTATGTAACATCACTTCAGTGTGAAAGTGTGAGACGTTCACAGATTTGCTTTTCACACTTTCAATATGTCTGTAAGTGTCGGCACTCCCTAAATATCCTGTATGCGTTGCCGCTGTGTACGGACTTTTATGTGTGTGTGTTTGCTTCCTGTTTCTGAGTCCGCTGCGATGTCATTCACAGCTGCTTGTGGAGCATGGGTACAACTGCCAGTGCCGCGCCACAGCCTGTTTCCGTAGCGTCGCCGCTCGAGAGCGTCCATAGCAACGGGATGGCCGACAGCAGGCAGTCTCTCAGCATGAGCCCCTTTCAGACAGTCAACATCCACCACAACAAGGCCAAGTCCATTATCACCAACAAAGTCGCACCTGTCGTCATCACGTAAGTCCCTCCCCGAATCCGCGTTCTCACAATTGGCCGTTAATCCTCTTTGATCACTGTGGTGACATCCCCCACCCCCCCACCAAACCCCCAGCCAAAGTGTTTGCCCCCGTTATCATCTCATTTGTCAATCCCGGCCTGGCAAATAGTAGCTGATAATTGAATTGACCTCTCTTTACCATCCAGACCTGCTGTTGTGTTCTGTTTCACAGGTATAACTGCAGACAGGAATTTCAGATTCACGATGACATCCGCAAGACCAACTACAAAGTGGGTCGGATATCAGACGCCATGCCCGAGCACTACCTGGTGCAGGTAAGGACGAAAACATCACCGCGCTGTCGTGGAAAGAGTGGAGTCATCTCACCTGTCTTTTACGTCTGCTCTTTTCACATTCACATGTCCAAATTACCGAGTGGCACAGGAACATTGTCATGCGCTGTTTTATGATCCGGGGCAGCCATTGATAGAGGAATGTTGTCACCCTGCTATCAGGGCTTTGATCTGCTCCGTCACCTCTGCTGCGTCTGTTCAGGCCTGCAGTGTTTTGTCAGTGTTTTAACCCACATCCTCCATTTACATGTGTGTGTGTATATAGGCCAGTAGTTTACAGTAAGATCATGTCCACATGGATTTGAAAAAGCATCTTTTCCTCTATGTTTTGGCCTTCCATCCACACCAAGCAGATGTTTTATCACAAACAAAACACTCTCCAGAGAGGAGAAATCTGAAAACACCAACCTCCAGATGTTTTCCAGAATGTCTGCTCACATTAGTGTTGTGTATCAGAAATGTTAAAGGTGCTATTGATAACACTGATAACATTCAGACACTGGATGTCTCATTCTCCCTCCCCCGTCCTACTGCATTCACTTCACAACAAGTGGTTGCCAGGCACTTATCGTCAAACTCAGACATTTATCTGTTTTTTCCACACTGACTGACGACACAGAGATACCACGTGATACCAACGTCGTTTTACTATTGACTCACAAGCCTTGTTAGAAGTGGGAACCGAACGTCAGATAGTTTCCACAAAGATAGACAAAACATTAATTTTGGACCCGGCAACATTTAAAAAAATGATTAATTCACAATCATTATATTTTTTTTAGGAAAAGCCATGCTTTTATTCTGCACCTTTCTAAAAGTTCTGTGGTTGTATTATCTAAAAAAAATAATATTAATACCACCTTTAAGATCAAACAATACGGATGGGGATTGATAGTATTTCATCAAATCTGAATCCAGAATCTGCTAATAGAACCATTTCAAAGCCCTTATTGAATCTTTTCAGGTAGTTTGTCTGGTGGGGAATGAAGACATCTTTGTTAAAAATATGCTCTGTCTTTAGTGACTGCTCTGTGACATTCATTAACTCTATCCTGACTCATTGTAAAAACTGCATTTGCTCCTCACTGGAGCTGTAGAAGTAAGTAAAAACGGCACAGTGGAAATAATATTAATTCTACGTTGTCATTCAGCAAATATCAATTAAATAAATCAGCGATTTTCCTGCATGCACAATGTGCTTAAAGTTATCTGAAGTTAAAATCATTGTTGCACTGCCACAGGTCTCAGAACCAGACCGAGATAGAATATGGTGTAACATCAGCGGTGCACTGAGGCAGAGCACACGTCCTTCTCCACCTATCAAAAATGCTCTTACTTTAAAAATGATTGACGGTAGATTTATATTTCAGCAAGCGGTTTGTTGTTTCCCCTCCTTTGTCACGAGTACCTTCCCGCAAATATTGCATTTCATAGTTGTTTTTTAGAAAGATTTGATAAGGGATTTGTTGCCCGCGGAGCTTCTCAAATCTGGGAATTTTACCAACCTGGACCAGCTATCAGAACCCATCCCTAGTTAGTGATGTATATTTATGTTTATAAAGTTAAGACAACTTCGAAGAATAAAATGGTGATGTGACTGATAGTGAACCACAATCACATTGATATTTTATACCTGACAGACACTGACAGTTGAAGATGGAAAAAATGTCAGTATTTTGAGAGATGTTGACATACTCTGCTGCTCTATTGAAACACAATCTAAGTAATCTTGGAGAGATGGAGGCGACGGAGCAGAGATTTAACCTGTTGAGACAACAGAGTAACCAGACTGTGTCAGTTTTGTTATTTGCCAACAGAAAGAGGAGGAAGAAGAAGTGTTTCAGTGTGGGCGAAGAACTAAAGACTTAACTAAAAATCTTAAAACGTCACTAAGGATGCGAGTTGTTTTCATGCGTAAACACCATTTTCAGATTTATCCAACCACTTAAGTGTTGACATATTTGCTCTGCAGGATTTACAAATGCTAACGCACGTTCGAGTGGAAGCTGGAGAAATGTTGTTTGCTCTGAGATGAGATTTACGTTGGTTTCCAGGGGGAGTACTTCATGGTCCAGGATGTGTACAGCAAGGCAGATGTCCTCAATACCACGGGCAGCTATGGAGCGCCCAACTTCCGCCAAGTCAAGGGATCTTACCCGCTGTACGGGATGGGTCAGCCGAGCCTGAACGGCTTCAAGCACGTTCTCCAGAGGCTCCAGGCACAAGGACACAAGGTTCTTTTTCTTTTATAAACACATTAATACAGGCAGAACACACACATGTGTTGACTGGTTTTATGCCTTTTAATTCTCCTGAGTTGTGCAGCTCTGCCTGGCCTCTCTCTACTAGCCATGTTGTCAGTAAATATTTGAGGAGTCAAGTGCTCAGTGGAGGCTGTGGCTGAATTGTAGAACTGAGCAAACAGAAAGTTGCGGTCACGTGTACCAGTGGAAAATGAATCTGTCTGCTTACAGCAGCTAGAAAAACTGACCGTAATTGAAATTAAATTGACAAAATTATACGTCAGGGCCTCTCTAAAACTCCTTGCTCATGTGCTGCATGACAACAGATTGTTTCCAGTTGCTCTTGGAAATGGTGTAGAAGGCAACAGCCACTTACTTTAAAAACAAAAAAGCTATTATTTGATGCCTATCGTGCTCCGCTTTTGCAAAACAGGAGGTCATATTCTTCTGTGTACGAGAGGAGCCGGTGGTTTTCCTGCACAAGGAGGACAACTTCGTGCCCTACACCCCCAGGAGGAAGGAAAACCTGCACGAGAACCTTCATGGCCTGGAAAAGGAGCCGCTGGTGGAGGGCCTGGAGCTCACTATCAGGAAGGAGGTGACGAACGCACACTCACTCAGCATCTGCATGAGTTGTTTTGGCACAAAAATCAGTATTACAACACCCTCCCTCTCCCTTCCCTCCGCAGCTCCACGACTTCGCCAAGCTCAACGACAACGTCTTCTACGTCTACAACGACATCGAGTACTTTAAAGACGAGCCGCAGAAGATCTCCATCACGTGCGAGGAGGACATCCACGTGACCGAAGAGGTCTATAAGAGGCCCGTGTTCACCATGCCGGCATACAGGTTGTTTACATTGTTCCTTTTATTGGCCCTCAGCTCCTCAGCTCACACAAGTCAGTTTAGATGGAGCAATGCGTGGCCGCCTGCCGCAGAATATGCAGGGGCAGGTTATAAATAGTGGCGCTTGTTTGTGCAAAGGCTGGTTGCCCTGCTTTTTTTTCGGAAGCAAAGGAGGGGAGCATGAAAACGGAAAAGATCGCAACATCCTGTTTGCAATCAGATCAGCAGCGTCAGCTTTATTGAGATGTCGTGAGCTGCTCACGACGTTTCCAGGCCAAGAGAATATATTATCCCCCAGAGAGGAGAGCGACTCTCTTGAAGTTTTGTAGTCCAAATAAAGCAGCGGGATGTTTTATTATAGATAATGTAAATTGCAGGTGGTGTATTTTTAAGGGAGCATTAATAATCTCTCCCATCATCCCTCGTGGTTTGCCGAAGAGACTCATGAGAGATTAGTAAACACAAAATGAGGGAGCTCAGCTGTCAAGTCTTTCTTCAGATCAGATGTGCTGTGTGTTATGACCTACATAAGAGCATTATTGACACAACACAGGCACAAGTTCAACTCCCGGTAACAATGTGTTGTTTTGCAGGTACTACAGATTACCACTACCGATGGAGGGAGCGCCATTGGAAGAAGACTTTGACGCATTTGTTAACATACTCAGGGTAAGAACTCGTGTAAAAAATCACGATGCGCCAGCTAGATAGGCCTTTTTTGGTCGTGCTTCTCGTGACGGGATGTTGTTTTGATGTGCCGTTAAAGTTATTAATGGCTGGAATATTGGAGAGCATCTGGACTTTCTCTCTGAGGTAGCGGAAAGGTCACGGTAGCTTTTCTTTAAATCAACATACAGCCTTTTGAATCTGTCCCGTCTGTGCTATTAATCACCAATAAGTGTGATAGTTAGAAGAAAAATGGCAGAAGACCTGCAGTTTGTACTCACTTTATGTCCGCTCTCTCTGGTCATCCGCTCTGCCTGGTTTCCGTCCTGCCCCTCACTCGCACAGGATGTTCTTTTTCGTCTTGTTTTGCCCTTTTTTGGACTGACTTGCAGCAGCCGGTCCAGTTCCCTGTGGTTGGAAAGTGGCTCCCTTTTTTTTCTTTTTAACAGTTGGAGCTTTACTGCGCCTTACTCTTTCTTTCACATTTTATTTTTGTAGTTAACACTTGTCTCACTTGTCCTTCTAGAGTTATTCTGGTCGAAATATTTCAGGCATGGCAATCCCCCATAGTTTCCAGTGCAATTATAACTTCCAGGATGTTTCATCACTTCCCGTTTCCGTGGTTTAAACCGGCTTTTAAATCACACTTTCCTCATCTCAACTCTGATATTTCCAAAATGACATTAGGAAACAATAAGTGCTGATATGTGGAAAGACACTTAGGCTTCAAGATTAAAACTGAAAATTTCTTTTCAGTGACTGTATATGGAAGATTATATGTAACCATGTTGTCCTAAAACCGTAATGATGTAACACTGTTAATCTCCGTCAGGTGTTTTTCAGTCTCCTGTCTGTCCTCTGTTTTCCAGGAGAGGCCCAGCTTGTCTCTGGTCCACGATGCGTCCCGGCCGCTGCCCGCTCTGCTCTTCAGCTGCCAGGTAGGCGTCGGCCGAACCAACCTGGCCATGATCCTCGGCACGCTGGTCATGAATCGCCTGAGGGGGGATTCTCAACCACAGTAAGAGCCCCGGCATCAAATGAGAATGACGTAAAACTTCGTCACGTGTTTGATACTACAGTGTTGTGATGCAGCTTTAAAATTGGTTTCATTGAGCCCCTTTTTTGATGCCAGGTAACATCGGACCTTGTTTGTCTTGTTTTGCAGAGTTGAGGATGCAGCAGCGTCGGAGCCCAAACCACTGTTCCAGGTCATCCAGTCTCTGATCAACAAGCTGCCTAATGGACAGCAGGTCATGGAAGAGGTAAAGCAGATCACCAGCACCATCACAACATCCGGTCTAAGAAAACAACAATTCTTAAAGTCCCCCAATGTGTGTCTTATCAGTGAATTAGGAGACCTCTTGTGTCCAGCGGTTACTCTAAGAATATTTATTTATTCATAGTTTCTGGATTTTTCAAAGACTGAGAAGGAGTAGATTCATTTTAAGGATTTTCTACGTCGGTAATTTAACTTTTTGGGGGAAAGTCTTATCAGACACAAACATTTTTATATCTCCTCAAACATTTCAGGACGTGATCTTTAAATCATGTTGTTTAAATCAAGGTCTTAAAAGGTCAAAATGGTTTTATTTTTCATTCAAAGAAATGTTGAAGTTGATGATGTCTTGTTTTTAATCTGACAGGTTGACCAGGCTATCACCCTGTGTTCAGAAATGCACAACATAAAAGAAGCAATATATGAGAACAAGAGTAAGCTGGAAGGGATCGGAGAAGATTATCAAATTCAGGTTAGTAATGATGCTTTTTTTTTTCTTTTAGCTTCGCTGATGGCAACTTGAAATTTCTCTTTAAAGGCAGCCACCTTGATTTTCAACTGCTTCTGCTGCTCGATTTAAGTGCTGCTAAAGAAAACAAGAGTGAGGCAGAAAACAAAGGATGATGATGATGATGCATAAAAGTCCTTATCAGTGTGGGCCCTTGAGCTCATGGAGGACTTTAGAGATGTTGTATAATGTTCTCCCGTCTGTCAGGAAATCAGTGGGATCTTAAATGCAGTCCCCAACACTTCACAGAAACAAGAGCTGCTACTTTGAAAAGATATTGATTGAAGCTTGTGTTTGTTTCTCAGGGAAGCAGTACCAAAGACTACTTTCTCAACAGAACCATGCAGAGCTTGGAGCGCTACTTCTACTTGATTGTATTTAATGCATACCTTCACGAACAGGTAAAGTTTGTTTTCACAGTATAAATGTCTTCATATAAATAAAAAAAAACGTTACATTAAAATCATCTGAGTTGTAACCATATGTTGCATTTTGCAGTATCCTCTTGCCTTTGTGTCCAACTTCAGCCAGTGGATGTGCTGCCACGCATGGCTGTACAGGCTACTGGCCTGCATGGACCTATCAGAGCTGTCGGCTCCGGCCGAGCTGGTCACCAGAGGAGCTCGCGTCTTGGTGAGGAAATCAGAAGATTGATGCCGTGGGCGTTAGACTTTTGATTATCTCCGTCAATCTGACACCAAAACCATATTGCACAGGATGTATAATGCAAACAAATGCTACCGCTGTTTATTTTGATACTGATAAAGCTCGCTGCATGATGTCAATCATTACTTCAAGATACCTCTAATCTCTCACAATCTTCCCACACAGTCATGCAATCATCTTCAAATGTATAACTGCGTGTGTCTGCACAGGTCGCTGATGAGTGTTTGGCTCCCGACGTGCTCAGCACAGTGAAGGAGATGAAGGCGGTCAACTTCAGACGAGTGCCCAAGATGCCCGTTTATGGGATGGCTCAGCCAACATCCGAGGTGCGGCAGATTCATCTAATTAATACAAAGGCTCTTATTTACTCTGTTGCAATACTGAATCACACAAATCCTAAAACATCATCTTGATTGAAAAGGAGATTTTGTGGACTACCACTTCCATCTAGAGAGGATTATTTATAATACTTGTCTCTCTAAGTAGTCATTTTGTGGGCTTATTAGAATCAAATCAAGTGCACACAGAAGGTCAAGGCATCATCAAGCTGTGTTATGAAGCTTTTGAGTTTTTTGTTAAGTGTCGTTGCCATGGCTGCGCGGCGAATTTCAATTCTTCACCATGAAAAAAGAAACTGTTATAACTCGACTCCAGATGGTCAGATCTATTCCAAATTTCACACGTTTGATGAGAGTTTGATTATTATTAGTCTCGGCCTGAAGACATCTACAGGCCAATTTTGAGTCATGGTTATAGCGCTACCTAGTGGAAACAGGAAGTTACAGTTGATATACTTTGGCGTGCTACTCTTAGCAGGTTAACCAGATCACCCTCGTATGTAGTCAGCGTAAGGTTAAGACCTTGATGATGCTAAATAGCGAGGCTTTTGAATTTCAATGGAACGGTGTTGCCATGGGGACGCATTATTTGCCATGAAACAGGAAGTTGTTTTTGAGGGGCAAGGGTTGCTTGAAAACAAATGGTTCTTGTGCTTTGGTGTGATAAGGAGGCTCGATAGCACCCCCTACAAAAGTTCAACAAAGCATCCCTTGCAGTACACATGTATTACATGTAGACTTAAAAAAACGTTTCTTGGCCATTTTTTATTTTGCGTGTATTTTTTGTGTTATTTTGTGTGATTGAGGCAGGAGACGTAATACTTTAGAATTTTTGTAATCTTCAGTATAATTTGTAAAAAGACTGACTTTGCACATCCCCGCTATCGCAGAACATTTCCACTTCAAACTGACAGTTTTGTAGTCATCACCAGTATGCATCCTTGCAGTCAGGAATATTCATGAGGGTACAAATAGACTCAGAGGAATGAGTCACGATGATTTTGACTCACACGCCCACCTCAGGATGCTGAGGAGCCGGACTTCCAGCTCCTTGCCGTCTAATCATAACCTTGCTGTGCGTGTGTGCAGGCTACCGGAGTGGTTTTGGCCCATCTGACGGATGAGAAGAGGAAGCACGGCCATGTGTTGTGGGTCAACGTGCAGGAGGAGCTGGTGCTGGAAGGGAACGGTCAGATCTTTACACCGAGGGAGCCCTCGTGCCTCGACCAGCACATTCCCATCCCGCTGTCTGACCCACAGCTGATAGAGGTAGAGTGGGAGTGATGCATTTTGGATGCTTTTCAGGACAGTTACAATCAGATAAGTGATCAAGGCTGCCTGAGACAGACTTTAGCGTTTGACCTAGTTGAAGTGAAAATGCTCTCATGTCCTCTCCTGGCCTGTAGAAACTGGAGACGTCTCTGAAGGAGGAGATCCTACGAGCTCAGAAGTGGCTGGAGGTGACGCTGGAGCAGGAGAAACAGATGAAGATGTTTAAAAGCTGCCTGACGGTGCAGGAGATCTTCAACCAGCACAAAAGCTCCCACCAGGGCCTCGTCTGCAAGCGCATCCCCCTGCCGGACTGCAGCGCGCCCCGGGAGGAGGTAATGATGCGAATAAAACACACGTGTACTCACAAACATGAAGCCATGAAATGAAAATAGTTCACAGGTTGTAATGGAGAGAGGTGACAATGAATGAGCCTTGTGCCCCCTCTAGTGGTTAAGAATGTAACTGTGAGGTTTTCATCATACAATGATGAGCAGGTCTCATTATTTTTCATTTTTCACAACCCCTCATATTATATTTGATCATTTCCTTCATTATTGTTCATTAATGTTGCAGATTTCTATTAGAAATGTGAAGAAAACAAATGTAAAATGATAGTTAGAAGTTAGTTTAAAGCAATTTGATTTAGCATTAATTTCATATTTTAATGTATTTTATTTAATATGTTCACAAAAATGTATTTAATTAAGGTTATGTGTAAAATAAAAGTGATTACATGTGATTAAATATGATAATGATATACTTAGATTTAGGTCAAACAAAGAGATATTGTGGTCGAGTTACTGTGTGTTTTTGTGAATGAACTGTGTGTGTGTGTGTGTTCTTGTTCTCAGGATTTCGATAAGCTGTTGGACGCCATGAAGAGCTCTTTGGCGGAGGACTCTCACTCAGCCTTCGTTTTTAACTGCTCCAACGGCAGAAGCAGGACCACGACCGCCATGGTCATCTCTGTTCTGACTCTCTGGCACTTTAATGTAAGAAGCTTCCTCAGTGTTTTAATACTATTTACCTAAAAATGATCAAATGAGTGTTTTCAAAGTAACATTAAAAACTGGTTTCTTCCACCTGCAGGGTTTTCCAGAGTTTGGTGATGATGAGTTTGTGAGTGTTCCTGACGCCAAGTACACAAAAGGAGAATTTGAGGTATGCACACTTGTAAAACACCTTCTGCAGCTTGTGAACATGTGATCACATTTCACTCTGTCCGTTTATATAAACTCAGAATGAAGTGCCTTAAAGTCACAAGTTCAGTCAACAACAGTTTATTCATTCATATTAACAATTAGTCGATATATCAATCAGCAAAAAAAATATTCGTCAACTATTTCGGTAATCCAAACATCATTTTAATAATTTATTTTAAAACCAAAATGCCAAATATTTGCTGGATCCAGCGTTTTAAATGTGAGGATTTGATATTTTTCTTTGTCATACATGATGGTAAACTCAATATCTTTGGGTTTTAGACTGGTTGGTCAGACAATTTAAGATGTCACCTTGGACTGTGGGAATTTATTCACACAGCATTTTCCTAATTTTCTGACATTTTATAGACAAAACGATTCAGTGAGAAAATAATAACCATATTAATCAACATTAAAAATAATCGTTAGTTGCAGCCCCTACATGGGTTACTGATCGGATTTCCTTCTCAGTTCCATCTGTTCTTTCGGTTTCAGTGTCATCACAGCGTTTAGCAACCTTTTTCATATCAGTGCCGACACTGAGACATGATCTGTGGTTGTGTCTTCTAAAAAGAGATATCCGCTGAGTGTGGTAACCTTCATTGTGATTAGTTTCAGTTCTCATTTTAATCAGCAAAAAAATATTTAGGACTCAAAATACACATAACAAGTCTGCATGTAATCAAACTAGAAAAAAAGACGAAGGGCTTTTGGAAAATTGCATGCTGAGAAGTGGATGCTACTGAGCTAACAATTATATCATGACCAACATGTCAACACATTTTCATTATGTTTCACCAGCTCAGTCATTACATTGATTGACATTAAACAGCAACATGTTTTAGTGTGGGTGTAGGGAAATTAAGTTGATGTTGTTGAAGGTTAAACAAATAAATATAAGCTGCTATATACACCGATCAGCCAAAACATTAAGACCACTGAGAGGTGAAGTGAATAACATGGATTATCTCGTTACAATGGCACCTGGCAGTGGGTGGGGGGGATATATTAGGCAGCAAGTGAACATTTTGAACTTTGTGTTGGAAGCAGAAAAAATGGGCAAGCGTAAGGATGTGAGCGACTTTGACAAGGGCCAAAAACTCTTGTGCTCTTGTGGGATGTTCCCGGTCTGCAGTGATCAGGACGGACCGAAAGTGGTCCAAGGAAGCTGAACCGGCGACAGGGTCAGACCCGAGGCTCATTGATGCACATGGGGAGCGAAGGCTAGCCCGTGTTGTCCGGATCCAATACAAGAGCTACTGGAGCTCAAATTGCTGAAAAAATGAATGCTGGTTCCGATAGAAAGGTGTCAAAACACACAGTGCATCGCAGTTTGTTATGTATGGGGCTGCGTAGCCGTAGACCGGTCAGGGTGCCCATGCTGTCCTAATGTTATGGCTGATCGGTTTTTATATATATATATATATATATATATATATACATACATATGTCTTGAAACAATAGTATAACGTTCTGCATTCTCTCTGTCAGCCCGGTATTTTTATTTGTTGTTTCAAATGTTTTTATTGTGAATGCTTAATTTCCATAATGACACAAGAAGAACACACTTTAAAAATAAGAAATTAAATAAATAAATACATAATAAAAAAGGAAGAAAAATAAATAAACACAGAATAATAATAATAATAATAATGATAATAATAATAATAATAATAAATAATAAATAATAAATAAATAAAACAATATAATGAAAATACTACTATTATTTGTATAACTTCACCTACAAAATGTTCTAGCCAACACTTTAAGGAACAACACAAGACCTCTAACCCATAACCAGCCTCACACTCACCCTTTGTCTACCCCATCTCCACCCCCATCCTCGGACTGCAGTTATGATTCGGTTCCTTCTGCGAGATGAGAGACTAAAGGTTGCGAGATTATCTCAACATCTTTTTATCTTGTCTTTAATGACAAATCGGATTTTCTCGAGGCTGAAGCGTGTCCGTCAGTTCTGTCAGCCATGGTTTCTGTATTTTTATGTTAATGATCTCCTTTAGTGTTGAGGTTGTTATTATTACTGTGATGCATTTTCCAGACGCCACTTGATAATCAAGTGAGCACCGCCAGTACTGTGACCTTTTTAAACCCTTCGCTTCTCTGTTGATGAAGCTTGCCTTTCTGTAGATGGCACTTATTTCTTGGTTTGTTCATCTGTACTGTGTATGCTGCTGCTGGTGCTGCTGCTGGGAGCATAAAATGCATTAACCTTGTGTGCTCATTTCCTTGAATCCTTAGAAAGACTATTTCAAGTTGTCATTTACTCAGTGTAGTTGAGTCAATGGAGGCAGTAGAGAGTGAGAGCTTTCTGAGCATGTTGGTGTTTGCTTGTGGTCAGAGGCGTAACGTTCTTGTTCACCTCTTTGGTGAATCACATCACCGTGCCATACAGCTGTTTATTAAAGGGGTACTGTACAGCCCTTTTTTTTGTTTTAGTCCAAACTCTGCACCTGTGATTGAAAGCTTTGGGTAAACAAAAGCCAGAAGCCAAAGCCTTTTCTCTTCTGGTCTGAATGGTGTCAGTGAATTAGAGCTGCTTGGTGTTGTTCTTGATTCAGAGCTGTGACAATGATTCAGTGGTTGGAACCTGCTGGTCGTGTCCTCGGCACCGCAAAAATGGACACACACAGAAACTGTGCTCAGCAGGCACACAATACAGCGTGCCAGTCAAAGCAGCGCGGCCACCCGAGTTTCTGGGATACACAGAGTGGTCGCCACGGAAACCTCGTCCACCTCCTATTCAACCTCTGAGGGATGTGTGATGTTGCCATCCCCGTTACCTTATCTGCCAAAAAAGGTGTTGCTATGGCTGTGAGGTCCACGTGATGCGAGGGACTGGTGTGGTGTGATATAATCCTCTGCTGGTGTGTGACATAGTGTTTGTTGATCCTCTGATAATCAGCGCCCAGGTTTAATGAAACATCTCTAGTCCTGTTAAGATTTCCTTAATCAATATTTTTCTAATAAACACATAAAGTTAGCAACTAGCTGGTGAACACAGTGGAGCATTTAGCAGCTTAAGAGACAGATATTTCCGTCATGAGTCAGAGCAAAAAGAGAGTAAATATTGGACTTACATTCATCAGAGACACGACTCCAAATGAATGATAATGTTGATCTGTAACTGCTGGAGGTGTAAATAAGGAACTGTTTGCCAACAAGTCAACTTAGAAGGTGGGAATAAGTCAATTTGGTGTTCACAACTTGTTTCTGCTGCCCCCAAGTGGCCAAAAAGGAGTTGAACAACTTTTTTGAAGTATGAGGTTTTTATCCATAATTGGTGTATTTACCTACAGTAGATGGGGGTCGGCACACCCCTAGTTTAGAGAAACAGACTGAAGCTGTTGTATCCATCTATGATCTCTTCAAATCCACCAGACTCCATTGACAAAAACAGTAATTTTACCTCGCAGAACAATGGAGCTGCCTCGATTGGTTAGCTTGTCTGCGTTATAGTGTGTCTTTGGTGTTTTTTAAAGGGACAGTGTATAACATTTAGGGGGATCTATTGGCAGAAATGGAATATAATATGGATAAGTATGTTTTTCTTTTGAGTATAATCACCTGAAAATAAGAATGGTTGTGTTTTTGTTACCTTAGACTTAACCATTTTTTTACAGAGTCGGCCAACATGTTTCTAAAGTTGCCCAGAACGGACAAACCACCGTGTTAACTTTTCCTGCTTGGGCCAGAGTCGATAACGTTACTTGCTCTTGAGTAAACCCCCGTTGCTCCACTCAGCCGCTGGGAAACAAGACACGTGAAACCTCTGTTGGTCTCGAGGAGCTGCAGCATTTATTTCTGCACAAACTGCAACTTCCACCGTACATTCACTTGATATTCTCAGAGCTAAACTAACTCTGTCTTCTGCTCCACTGCACACATTCGCCACCGCTCTCTCTCTTGCTTCACCACTCACTTCCCACATGCACGCACACACACTCTGCACTCAAACCACAACTGACTCCAGAAAGGTCTATTCGCGTTTTCACGTCGGCCATGTAGTTCTTCTAGAGTGTGCTAAGCGTGATCAGATCTTACACACTAGACCTTTTTAAAGGGTTTTATAGGCTGTGAAAACACAGAAGTCTTGGATCGTGACTTTCAGGAAAACACATAGTAGGTAAGAAAAACAATGGTACCTTGAGAGAAATCTTGAGTAGTAAGGTTATGGTTTTATGCAACCTGACACAGATTGTGTTTCTCAGAAGGGCAGCATCAGGCTGCATGCTGATGCTGCCGGTCTGAAACACACACTGAATGAGCAAATAGGGTTTTTTGCCTGCAGGCATGTTCTGTTCTCTGATCCTGCTCTTTGGCTTTCCTCCCCCTCTGCCTCCCTCTTCTTCTTCTTCATCTTCTTCTTCTCCTTCTTATCGGTGTTATCATTAGTTTCCAGAGTAAACCTGCTCCAGAGGGGCCCTCCAACAAGGTTTAGTAAACTAGCTGTGGTTTTACATGCTGATGGAAACATTGCCCATCTCAGCTAGGTCAACACTGTAAATGAACACGCTGACACCCACTCGCACCGATATTTCAATTAGGTCAGGACAGCAGAGTGTTTGCACAATGAACTGTTATGAACAGACCTCACAAGATGGACCGAGTTCATCAGTTCTCATAGTATTTGCATGATTAATTCATTCTAATGGTACAAAATGTTTACATGTTGGCACGGCGTGATGATTCCAGATGCTGCTGTTGCTTCAAGCCAAGATTGTTTATATTGCCGTGGCTTATTTCGTACATAAAGACAGTTCAAAATGCTCTATATAATGCATCAAAAACCCAGAATAAAACATATAAAAACACAAATTCTATGCAGCTATGCAATTATATTTTTATGGCATAGCTGAAACTCAACATGCCTTACATTACATGCATAGAAAGGATTAAAAGGACAAAAAAAATAAACATTTTAATGAATATCATGTGACTTAAAAAGTGCCAGAACAGCTGCTAAATTGTGTTTATATTGTTTTGTTACTGTTGTTGCTGTTTCCAAGGTTAAGAATGAACTTTCAATCTCAACTGTTAAAACCAACATCGATGAGAATGCTTCAAAGAGCGTAGAAAAAAATGGAAATTTTAAGATTTACAGTACTGTGACAACTGGGCTAACCCCACCTGCTGCGAAAGCTCCAAAAAAGCCACTAAATAGGCGTTGTGTTGAGATTGTTTTTCAGCCATTTGAGAAATTATCGCTTAATTACATTTCGATCCACATCTTTCTTGCAAAGTTTTTAACCCCAGAAAAAGTTTTTAATCCCAGAAAAAGTTTTAAATCCCCGAAAACATATTTCTTCGAGTAAACAATGCCAGCGCTTCTGCTTCTACTGTAGTATTCGCATTCATTACAATAACATTATGTTAAGTCAGTGGCAGATGTACCAGAGTTAGTGGTGTTTGTTACATTTTGCAGTCATGTCACAACTTTTCTTGAAACTTTTTTGGCTGGAAAAACTCGCTGTATAACGACGAACGTCTGTCCTGTCGTTTTCTGGCGTGCAGGTCGTGATGCAGCTGGTGCGTCTGCTGCCCGACGGCCACAGGATGAAGAGGGAGGTGGACATGGCCCTGGACTCTGTCAGCGAGACCATGACCCCCATGCACTACCATCTGAGAGAGATCATCATCTCCACATACAGACAGGTACAGCACATCTCCCTGTAGTATTCATTACCTGGTGGTTGAAAGAGATAGATAGATCTTACTGACAGCAATGAAGCAGGAGTGTGTGTGAGTTTGCTGTCATACTTCTATCTTTGTGAGGACCGGTTTGAGCGTGAGTGGGACATTTTACGACATTTTGGCCTGTCCTCATTTCGTCAAAGGGCTCTTTTGAGGATTACGAATAAGGTTTAGGTTAAAGGTTGGGATTAGATTTAGGTCTAGAGAATGTGTTATGCCATTGAGAGAAGAATTGAAATACATTCAATAGAAACTCACAGTCCAGATGAGTATTAAGTTGTGTTGAATATTTATTCTTCAAAAGCAAATAACAATCACACATTCCTCTGAACTTCCTGGACGACGTCTGCGTCGTTAAATCAAAGCAGACGCTGCTTACTTATGAATCTGTCCTCTTCAGGCCGAGACACAATCAGCATGTTAATAAGGATTTAGGCGCAGTTCCGCGTGAGCCCCATAGATGGCGTCAAGAAACTTGTTTAGATGTTTTGTGGGATCCCAGAGACATGAATGAGAGAGATGAACCGCTTTGTAGGCAGGACCTGCAGAGCGAGGGAAGTGATTGTGTTGCAACATAACTTATCTCTAAAAGTAAATGGAACTCCTTTGGGTCATAATGGAAAAGAGTAAGAGTCAAAAAGGCAGGGGAAAGAAATGATTACTTGGGTGTTTTTCAGGCTTGACCTCTTGACGTTTTATTAAGTGCACAAAGCACAGGGGCTCAAACACACCCCTCTTTGGACACATATCACATACTTTAACTTTAACGCAGCATAATGATTCAAACTATGAAGGGTCACTGAGACTTGGATCTTTATTGGGCTGAATCAGCTTTTTGAAAGCCAGCACAGTTATTAAGAAATCGTAGTTTATGTTTTATGCTTTTTTTAAGACCGTTTTACAATGGGCATGTGTTGCGTTGAACCCAATCTAAGCTCCATTACCTAAAAGCTTCTCAAAAAACATGCCACAATTTCCACTCTTTCTGCACAATTTCTATGTCAAGATGTAGACAAATGTGTCCTCTCTCACCCAATGTTACACTCTTTGCGAAACAACTTTATTTTTTTTTTAATAAATAGCTTGAAAGAGCTAAGTGTGTTGACCAAAAGTCTACAACAATTGAGCCCCGATGCTCCTTGTCAGAAACGGAAATGATGGGTGTCTCTAACCTACGACAGCTCCTTTACAATAAATAATAGTTACACATATAATATATCAGCGTCTTCATGCAAGTCTCTAGCCGCTCATAACGAAGACATTTTTTCGATATGACTTTGTAAGGAAGAATCAGAGGTAGTAGAGAAGTGCATTGTGGAAAAAAAGGATGAAAAACAGCTGCATATCTGAAAGGTGTTTCCTGGTAATTTGGACCCTCTGTGTAATAAACGAGGCATACAATGAACAAAATGAGCTCGTAGTGGGGCTTTGAGGACCTATCTGGACAGGGTCTCTTCTGATGCTGTGGCCTCTGCAGGACCACGGCTCTGTTTTAGCCATTTGTAATGCAGACTGTAATCATTGTGCCTCTGTGCACCGTCAGCCGTTCTCAGCGCGCTGGAGGCACCCGGTCCTGTCTCCGCAGTATCAATGGGCCTCATTGTCCCACGAACCTCGTCTTTCGCCTATATTCTCTCTCCGTCTGTCACGTTCCGATGCCAGGCTCCAGCGAAAGGTCTCGCTCTCGGCTCACTTTCAAATCAATTAGGTAATTTGTATGATAATTGCACCAGCAGTAACAAAATAACACCAGACGTATTCAATACAAAAATCATTCACAGAATACGTAACACAAGATGCAACATAATGACTCACCGAATCAGACATTATGCACTCAATGTGAGTGCAGCCTCCTCGGGCATACTTGAGCCATCACATAAACAATTCACAACACGTCTACTGGTCGCCCTATCAACTATCAACAAGAAAACTATTCTACTACATTGGAAGAAGAACTCAGCATGCCACAGTGATTAAATCTTTTACACTGGAACAATACTCCGTATTCAAGCATTACAAAAACAACAATCTGAATAATACAATGAAAAGTATTAAAAACTTCTTAAATCTCTTTGAGTTGTCGATGAGTTAACGCCACAATAAACTCAAATAACATCCATTTACATTTACACACATGCATAAACACAAATAGGACCATAGACACACACATACACTATTGCAAACACACACTCTTTAGAGGCAACCATTCAAGTGGAAACACACTCATACAGCATGTCACTGAAACTGCTAAGAAGATTATTAAAGGAATATTATTACTGATTTCTTTCTCCCCTCATTCATTTTTTATTTATTTATTTATTTACTTATTCATCCGCGCATGTTTTTCCTTTCAGCCGGCGGCCCTTTTTGTTTGTTTCTATTATTACTGCCACCACAAATGCCTCACATACTTTTATGCCCAAACTAACTACACACAGCTGCTTCCCTACAACGATTATTCACCACCCATCTTCCTTCCCCATGCACATCCACAGTTAAAGTTTCTCTAAATGATATCCAGAGCATTAATATAGCATCAAACAACTATTTGCTATGTAAAGATATAGAGGAGTAATGTCTACCTGAGCAGAGAATGAAGTTACTCTCCGCTGTATGTGTTGTAGTCTGAGATTCTGCTTGCTTTGTTGACATATCCGGGCCGGCCCCTTCATGCTTTTAGTGCATGTTAATGCATGTGAGCGCTGCACTGCGACGCGATGCACATTCCTGTTGCCATTTCCGTGCTATTCTATTGATCGACAGTTGGCGTCTGTAACACACGCAACGGAGCGTGGCAACGTGTCAGCAAAGGCAGTGAAGAAGAAGACAGCAAGCTAGGTGACATGAATGTAAACAGTGCATGATTTAAACCATAAAAGAAAATCAGCTTTGGAAGTGTTTTACAAGGAGGGAAATGAACACAACGTGTTTGTTTCGACCTCGATGATACACGTGTTTTAGTGAGAAATGCTGGATGTGAACAGAACTTTTATTTGTTCATAAGACATCTCTTTTAACTGCTGAGATCTGTGAACTAAGCAACACAAGTTTAAAAAGTTATCAAATCAGACAATCAAACAAGTTTTAAACAAACTCCAAAGTTATTTGGAAGAGAAAACGAATCTGAAGGTGTCTGTTGTAAACATCCTTTTAAGTTTACAGACTTTCTGGTTCAGTTTTTACTACCAGTTTTGCTGTTCCCAGATTACATAATACAATGTTATCATAACCAATAGAAATGATGGCTAAAACGACAGAAACAGGACCCAAATTTGTAATGAATCAGAATTATCTTTTAACCCCGCTATAGCAGACCTCAGGTTGGCAACTACGTTCCCCCTCTCAGCCTTTCCCTTCCTGCTTGAACCAGCAGGCCAGGTGATAAACAGTGCCAGATGTTGCTAGAACCCGGCCGGCAGCAGCAGACGAGGGAGAAAAAGGGGGGAAGAAGAGGGGAAAAAAATTCACCCCCAACTCTCTCTCTCTCTCTTCTTGTAGCCCTCCCCCCTCCCAAAGCACCCTCCTCCCCTTTGACAGTGGTTGGAAAATGTGTCTTTGATAGAGAAAAAATATATTTACACTGGGACCCGAACCGTCCGCCAGCTCCCAGAGGGGCCTGGGAAAGGGGGGAAGGTGGTGCTTTTTTTGAGGGGAGGAGGGGGGTTCTTCTTGAAGGGCCTGTAAATCCCTGCTGCCAACCAGGCGTGACCTCGCGTTGCAGATGCGTCCTCCAACATCAAGGTCGACGCAGTGGAGAGGCTACTTCCTCTCCTCCGCTACCTCCTCCTCCTCCTCCTCCTCCTCCTGCTGTCTCCTGCACAGGAATCAGCTGCAGGGGCCTTTCTTTCCATCGTCGAGCCAGTTTGAGATTTGAAAATGGCCTCGAGCAATGTGTGCACACTGGCGTTCACTTTGATATTGGTCCCTTTTCCTTTGTGGAGCTTTGTGTGTTTACAGGTGTCTATCAGACACAGGCGGATTTATTGGATAATTAGAAATGATTTGAAGGTTAGCAGGGGATCTGATATTTTCTTAGCGGATACACCAACATCTTCACAGTCTCTCAATTTCCATCTCTTACCCCTCTGATTGTTTGTTTTCCCCACATTTCCCTTTTATCATCTGTCTAAATCGTCGTGATTTATTATCAAGCTTTTCCATTTCCTCAAATAATTATATTCCCTCAGCTCTATCATACCTAGTGTTACCTTTCAGACCACCAGGCTGGCGCTGGCTTCCACCCACGCGGTCAAAGATTTTAAAAGCAAAAGAGAGCAGAGTTGCAGAAATGGAAATTGCCACTTCTGACAATCTCAGAAACCCAACTCCTAATCCTTTATGTTTGGGCGAGTCATTTTTCTCTATCACTCGAATGCTTTTTTTTTCACCCAGGTGGTGAGAAATCTGAAACGCACAGAGCAAGAGTGAATGAGCAGCAAATCATGCTGCGAGTGTGTGTCCAAAGAAAGGCCCTCACGGTTTGGACGGGGCAGTGGAAAAATATTTTCAGAAAGGGGAGAATGCTGTGAGCAGGTTTTTTCTTGAGGAAAGGTAGCGGACGTCTTTGGGAAAGAAGAAGGGGGGGAGGAACTGGGGGAGGTTTGAGGGGACCACCGCAGCACTGACAGCCGGGTTAATTATACTAACGAAGAAGAGCAAAGGATTAGAAAGAGAGCATGAGAACGAGGGAGGAAAGCGTAGTTAAGGTTAACAAATCACATTGTCCACATTCTGCAGCTTTGCACTTTAATCTCAGCTATCTTTATAATATTCCTTTGGCTCTTTGTCTTAACACTTTTCTTCTCAATTAGGATGACCACTTGACATAAGTGGGCCAATTACAAGATGGAGTTGGTAACGGCCAAGGGAAATATTGGCAATGAAATGAGCCCACCTGAACTAGAGACAGGTTCTTCTTCTAGCCTGAAGTGCGCGTTGATTCCCAGCTCCTGAAAAGAGGCTCTTATTTAGACCCGGCACAGGGTGGGAGGGAGTGAAGTGGGAGAGCCAGAGGTTGTTGTTTTTATTCATAATTTCCAGCCTCTCACATGCCAACGGCAATAGCACTATTTGCTGCGGCTGTCTACGAAAATGAGTTATTTTGACTGAATCCCATCTGAGCAGGTGCAACCAGATGAGCTATTTGGACGTGGATAACATCGTCTCCTTGTGCTCTATTAGTCCAGAGAGTTGTGATGCTGTTGTATGTGTGTGTGTGTGTGGCAGTGCCCGTAGAGGTAAATAAAGCATCTCAGGGGACTTTCCAGAGGGGTTTGGTGAGTCGGGGGGGGGGGTTATATGCAGCTGCTACGAGTCAGTTGCTATTCAGGAGCTCATTTATTTTAAGGGAGTTTCCACAGCTGTAAATGGTCTTCTAATGCATCTAGTGAGAGTTTTATGTGCCCATTGATGTCTAACATGACATGACGCATTAGAGGGCTGCTGAATTCTCTTGTAAGGTTGATCCTAAACTCATATATTTCTGTCACTCATGATTTATGTGCCTTGTTTTGAAACTGTAAAGAGTAGGTTTAGTTGTACATTTGCAGCAGGTACCATAGACACCAAGATCCTTGTGACTTTGACTTTCTGAGTTGACTTAATGAATATTAAAGAGGACCTATTATGGTAATTTTTTTTAGGTTCATAGTTGTATTTTGGGTTTCTACAAGAACATTTGTACTTGCTTTATGGTCAAAAAACGCTTTATTTATCTCATAGTGTCTCTGCTGCAGCAACTCTTTTCACACTTTTGTCTGAAACGCTCTGTTGGAGCTCCGCCCCCCTTCCGAAAAGCACACTCTGCTCTGATTGGTCAGCTGGCCCACTTTGTTGTGATTGGTGAACCAAACCAAACTCTTCAGACTGCGTTCCTGCTCTGCTCTAACCATAGACTGTATGAAATATAGACGTATAGTCTCTGTGACGTCATCCGTAGGTTTCTGAAGAGCCATTGTGAAGCTCAAAGTCGGTGGCTCCGTCCGTCGCCATCTTGGCACCGACGACACAGCCTAACTCGCGGCTAATCCAAAAATGAGCAAAGAGGTGGATCGTTGGTGGAGCTGAGACGGCCCCGAATGACGCAGCAGAGCAGATAGCTAGCAGCTAGTGACCTGGTACGGCACCCACCTGTCACTCAAAGCGGCCACAACCTCAATAATGCTTAACTTTGTATCAATTAAACGGTTGAGTTGTATACAAATTCAACCTCTGTACAGTTTTTATGAACAGGAAACCTATCTATGGAGGCCAAAGCTGTTTTTTTTTGTTTGTACCAAGCTGTAAACATGTTTATTTCTGCTGTTTATTTGGGCATTTTAACATGGGGGTCTATGGGGATTGACTCACTTTTGGAGCCAGTCTCAAGTTTCTGGCACTTCAGCGTTGGCTTCATTTCTCAGCACTGGAAGTGGCCACTCGGCTTGGCTCTAACTAGGTATTATGCAAATGTGTTACTTGGGGACATCACCACATTACAGAGGAAAAGGCGGGACTTAAAGCAAGGCGTTTCAGGCAGTTCAGGAGCAGTGTTTCTTTTTTTTATTTACATGCAAAAAAAAACAACATAACACACTAAAGGGATGGGGAAAAAGCACAAAAGCATAATGGGTCCTCTTTAGATAATCTGTTTCTAGGTTTCCTACTCTGTCAGCAGGTCGATCGCACTCCCTTTTAAATCATGAGTCAGGGGTATTTTTGAGCATGTATCCAGTGGAAGGCGGAAGAGTGGAAGAGTGTAGGCCGGTTTTTGTTCGAGCCAGGCGATTTCACTGATTAGCGCACCTTCAACCAGAGACGAGGATCCAATCAATGACATGACCTGGTCTGATGCACTGCGTCATCGGAAACAATTACACGCAAATAAACTCGGTTTTCACAGCAACCACTTTAACCCCCCGCCAATTATAATCATTTTCAGACTGCTTATTATTCCAACTTTTGCCATCAGCGTGACCCTGTTCAAGGTTTAATTGCTCAGTCGCTGTAGAGTATAGCTCCACTTCACCATGTTGCTGCACTGTCATTTACAACGCACGCTCTCCAGCAGCGGACGTGATGTGATTTAAGATGTTATTTTCAACAGAATAACACTCAACAATCAGAACTTGTGAAGTGCCTACATTCGGTGACTGACTTTCCATTTTGGTGATTTAGTCGTTACCTGAAACCTCGATATCAGCCATGAGTACAATATGTTAAAAAAAACAAAGTAAAATAAACACTCAGCTTCCAGGTTAATTGGTTCACCTCCCTATGCAGTTAAAAGAACACAATTACCATCAAAAAACTGAACATTCATGAAGATATAAAACATCTGATTATAAAAGTTTTGTTTTATTTGAGTAATTTGAAACTGCATTGAGTGATTTTCAGTTGCCCCCGTCTCACATCCAGCATAAAGCAACATCCCACTGGGTTTTATCTTTCTTTCTTTCTTTCTTTCTTTCTTTCTCACCCACCGCCTGTTGTTTTATGTACAAAATTAATTATCCTTTTTGTCCAGATTTGGTCCCAAAATCCCTGAAAAAAATGTGTCTCTTTGTACAGTCCAGATGTTTTATTGTTGTCACCATCCACCTGTTTACATCAGCTGCCATTTCCCACTGGGCAGGTAATGTTATTTGTAGTGTTGTGGGGAGCTGTGTGACACCTGGGAGCAGCTGCCTATGGTTTTATATGAACCAGCAGTGTTTATGTTTTTGTCAGTGCGGCTAATAAGAACAATGAGCTGAAAGCGGTTTGCAAAATACTGTAGCTTCAGGGAGTAATTTCATTAAAGGGAGTCAAAAACATTGCTTACTGCAGCAGCCTTAACAAGCGTGAATTAAGTAGACACTTTTTTTTAGCAAACATGTTCAGCCTATTCATAGCAAGACTGTGTACTTTTTTAAAATCAGAATTATCTTCCTCTTATTAATGCAAAGCAACAGAATATTTTGTTGCTCAGTTGAATGCTCTCAGGCCATTCTAGTTCATGTTAGCAAGCTTGAGATAGGTATTGCTGTATAACCATAGACTGTAAGTGGACGTAGTCACCGTAACGTCACCCATTGGTTTGTGTACTGCAGTTTTGAAGCCTCGAGTTCGGCGTTTTGACCATCGCCATCTTGTTTTTTTGCAACCAGAAGTGACACGAGAAGGTGAAGCTAAGTACAACCGAACGCTGAATAAGATATTTTTTTGGCAACCAAAATGCTAAAATTAACTTTCATGAACTGAAAACACACTGTGAAAGGGTTAAAGATCTAAGATGAAAACACGGACGACTCCCAGACCGGACAACGCCGTGGTAGCGACCTGTCAATCACGAGGTAGCCACGCCCTAAAAAGCGTCCCATTTAGGTCTATTTGACTCTAAATGGGACCGTAATTTACTAAATGAACATCATGCTGTATTGAAGAAGACTTGAAACTAGCGATTGAGACCATAAACTCATGTTTACAATGTTTACTGAGGTAATAAATCAAGTGTCCACTGTGTATAACGGACATTACTGAGTCAGTTGGCAGACTTGTTGACTTCTCTACCTGTGTTACTGTAACACCAGGTTTTATCACTTACTATTCTCTCCTGGTTTCAGCTGTTCAGCAACAGTTATGTAATCTTGCTCTACTGTGAAACTATGGGACTTTTGCTGAACACAAATGACAGCTATGGTATAATACTGAATGCTAAACTACTGTTTGGCATTCAGCTAAAATGCTAAACAGCGGAGAAGAGTTGTAAAGGCAGCGAACTGACACCAACATCAGCTACTTGTCATACCTGACAGGCTGTAGCAGCAAAAACTCTCTGAGTGTATCAAACTGGTTTGTCAAACCAAACTGAAAGGGCATAAAAAAAACACAGCACAGAGGGTGTAAGTATTTTACCTATTGTACATATTGTACTATTTTTATTATTCTAGGATGCCTAACAATCAGGCAAAGGGATCGCCGATGAAAACTAGCCTTTCATCTAACTTGGGTACATTTACATTCGTTTGAATGTTGATTAGTGTACATTGTCCCTTTTCAAATAAAAATTAAATTATACTTAAGTAAAAGAAGCAATATGTCAATGTAAAAATACTCAATTACAAGAAAAAGTAGTGCATTCATAGCTTTATTTAAGTAGAAGTACGTAGGTATTATTAACAAAATGTGCTCAAAGATTCAAAAGTAAAAGTACTCATTCATACTCAATTGGTCCGACAGTATTTTATTTTTGGATCATTATTATTGATGCATTATATGTCAAATCTTAATCTGCAATGTATTACAGCATAGATCAAAAATCACTTACTGTATAGTTTCCCTTAATTAGTGTATAATGCATCATTATGTTGTTCATTCATTAGACCTAACAGGCTAATGTTTTATTCGTGATGCTTCAGCCCCCGCCAATGGGCTCTGCACTCATCACAACGTTGTGTGTTTATTTCACACTTTCTCCTGCGAGCTCTCGTGCTCTGCCTCGCTCTCTGCATGCTGACCTCATTCTTCCTCCTAGCATATCCCATTTTACCCTGAATAACTGAACTGCCCTGGCCTGCCCTTTGCCCTGACCTCCCTCGTGAGCCCCCACCCCCTCTTCTTAACCACTGGCCCCAAGACGGCGCTTCAGACCTCGCTGAGCACCGCACAGAAGGGTTGCCATTTCCTGCCCCCACACACTAAACCTGTCATTCCCCCCAGCCCCACAGACCAGGAATAACTACCTTCCAAAACCATGCATGAGTGTTTAAACATGCCCCCAGTAGCTGTGGTCATGATATCCGACAGATCCTGTTAAGCCCCAAATCATTTCACCGGGAAAAGGTCCACAGTTTTTTTTGTCTAAGCTTTCACACTAGCTAGCTACTGGCACTGAACAAATATCTACCGGAATACAATCCCAGTGGTGAAGTCATTTAAATGCCAACCATGTGGCATATGCAAGGAGTCGTGCCTGGGTCGAGTTGCACTTTCACAATGCCCCAGCCAGGGAAGCCGCGTTTCGTACGTGAGGACAGTTGAGCAACAGATGAATCCCCGTGTTAACGACGCCATAACTGCTCCCAAAGTGCCAACAACTCACACAGTCAGCGAGGAACATTCAGACCTCCCTCGTCTAAAGGGGGTTTTCACTCCCACAGAGACACCTCACACTACGACACAATGTTCTTTCTTATAATGATATGATTTTATACGTGTTGGCATTTACAAAACGGGTGAATATCAAATAGGTTCATGGCATTCACACATTCCATAGGTTGACAGGTGCTCAGATGGTGAAAGCCATGTGTTGCTATTTTAATGACTCACCGGCATATTCACAGATCAGACTGAAGACGTAATCTCGCATCTCTTCGCCACTGCTTTCTCTTATCCATCCCTTTGTGTCTTAAGTCAAGTGACTTTTAAGTCTTAGAAAAAGCGCTGTTCAAATTCCAATTATTGTTATTTTTCTTTTACTCATGCCCGCAGCCCTGTGAGGATATAATGACCATCAAACAACATAAAACAAAATCTTGGGATAATGAAAACTAGAGAGACAACTTTGCTATTTTACGATCCATATGACTAATAGGACAAAGCCTGGTTGAAGAGCTTTGATTCGCCGCCCACACGTCTGATTTGTTTCAGTGATTCAAATACATCTAGTGTGTTGTTGTCATTACTTCCTCTGTGGTTGGAAAAAAAACAGTCTTAGAACATTTTAGGGGGTGATTAAGAATGGGTACGTCATCTTTTCTGCCATAGCCAGAACAAGACAAGCATGGATGAGTAGCCCACTTGCAGAAAAAACACTTAAATTGGCACATGTCTTTGATCGACATGAAAAATGTGAAATTAACTGCTTCTAGCAAATGTTACTGCAGCTTCTGTGTTGAGCGCAAATGGCAGAAAGGATGGATGTGTCTCTATTGATTGGTGGGGCGAACTGAAAATGGCGAACACAAAGTCGGACTGAATAATTGGCAATTCAATCTGATTACCAGGCTAGTGCCAGAGGAAAGCCCATGTTGTTTGTTAAATTGGCTATAATGAATACTTTTACATAAACAATGCATCACAAAACTACATTTAATTGGCGATTCCTTCATTTCGTTCAGCCGTGACAAGCGAACCGCCCCTTGAACGACTCTTTTGGTTCTGTATTTTTTAATACCACACCCCCTAGATATATAGTTTAGAGAGTATTATAGATCCATGATGAAACGGACTCGAATAAAAAGTCGCAATTACAAATCCGTCTGCTACTTCAGCACCACGGACAGCACCACGGATATATCAATACACAGCACAGTTAGGCTATCGATATTTCACAGCCATGGTCGGCGCCATAGATTCTAACTTGCACAAACCTCAGTCAGATAAAAGGATCAATGAGTCAGGAGGACTAGAGTAACATATTCAACTCAACGACCCCTCTGACCCTGCACTCTCTCTCTCTCTCTGCTACTAGGTGATGGAGAGGGCGGTTGGCAGGTTAACAAGGGGCATGTATTTCGATCATTTTGCTAACAAGGGGGATGGCATCCTCCCTCAAATCGCTTACTGACTACATGTATGTGAAAGGTGTCACTCATAGTCATTAATTCTGGCCGGTGGTGTTGCTGCTGGCAGATTTCTCGAGAACCGTTCATACGACGTCACACTCAACACTGCACTTCCTTGGTTCCTGAGCAATCGGTTATACCTGCCATGACATAGTTGCATCACACGCCCAAGTCGCGGCTACTCGCGGTCAGAAACACCGGTGAAATACACTTTCCAAATAGGCGTAGTAGTCGCTTGCTTTGACATTACCACTGCTGTCATTGTGCAGTCTGACATCGGGGGAATGCCGTCTTACTCACAGGGGAAAAACACACACACAGGTCGCAGCTTACTCACGGTCTCACCGGTGAGATACACTTTGGTTCCATTCTGCTTCCAGTTGGCTATACGCTGGTGTTACCTCCTGGAAAGTGAAGAGGAGTCTGGTTGTAAAGTGAACGGCAGTCGCGGCAATTCGGAACGATTGCTTGGCTTCCGGTAGGCTTCCGGTATTGCTGCTTGCATTCATTGTCGGGAGGCCTGAAGCCCCTCGCCTGCTGTTGCACAGAACGATCTGTGATTGTTTATCACTATTGAATGTGTCACATGTCCAAATTGCACCAAATTCGGTACTGCACGCCCCTGCAATACACCCGCCAAGTGTGAAGTCGATCGGATGAACGGTTCTCAAGATATGTGAATAAAACACACAGAGGGACAGACAGATCGAGATTCCTTGCTTTATAGTTAGATGATCATCCAATGTGCAAATAGTGTTCACATGCTAATATTTAGCATGCCATGTTTCGCATGGTAACATGTTCATGGTTAGTATGTTGGGATTTTCTGTGTTAGACTAGTAGAGATTTTGGCCTGTTCATGGCGCTAGGTGGAATCAGTAAAAATCTTAAGGGTCTCATCTACTGGGATCCACAAACCAAATTTCATGGCAGCGCATCCATAGTAATTTCAGAAATTTCCCCCCCAAACCAAAGTGTTTGACCACGCTGTAGTGTGGCAAACAAAAAATATGGTCTTCGCAGCAGCTTTGTGACTCTCTCACAAGAAAACAAGTCAACCATCAATACATTTGCTTTCTATTAAAACCCCCAGCATCAATACCCAAAATGCCATTTGTGACCAAGAGTACAAATTTGATTAGAAGAACTCCAGTGGGTTCTGAAATTTAGAATATCTGATTAGTTTTAGCTCGCAGAAATACCATTTTAATGCCCCCCACCCCCCCACCCACCCACCCACTATTGGGTTTGCATGCACAAGATATTTTGATACCTC
Source organism: Sebastes umbrosus (assembly GCF_015220745.1). NCBI lineage: Eukaryota > Metazoa > Chordata > Actinopteri > Perciformes > Sebastidae > Sebastes > Sebastes umbrosus. The sequence goes on along the minus strand of NC_051288.1, from coordinate 17,660,970 downwards.
AGTAAATGATTGATTCACAGTGGGAGGCTCCAAGTACTCTGTTGCCAGGCATGTGCATGTACAGAATGTACCATAATGCGTGTGGTTATTGTGGGCAGATATTCCAGTCTCTGTGTAGGCTAAGTTGATGAGCCCTGTCTCCTCCTGTGGCTTTTGTAATCTCCGCTCACCAGACACGTGATGTATTCCTGCTTGAGAAATTGGCCTTTATAGTCAAACGTCTATTGACCTTTGATTATACAGCACATTCCGTCTTCAGTTACCCAAATCTTTGGTTATTTGTGAGGCTTATTTTTGTGTTGCACGCTATTTGTTCTTTACTAGAGCTGTTCAATATTTAGATATGAAAGGAAGGTTAAATCTATATTCTGATATCGATCATAATCCAAAAGGCTTCGCTTGTGATGTCATGAGAAAGTATCCGAACTTTTTTAAGTCTTAACCAAGTTACATTTTCACATTCATTTTCAAGCCCTTGGCTCGATGGACAGATGGCAGATCTGAATAGTATGCGGATTGACACAGCTCGCCCTTAAAATCCACCTCAACCTCGACTTTGTGATTTAATCAGCGTAGTGTGGCTGAGCGACTGGAAAAAGACAGACAGAGGATTGGAATCTGTAGAAACCATTAACATAAAGGCATCTCCGTCCCCTCCTCTCGCTGGCTGCTACATGACTTCTCTGCACCCTTTAAAAAAATAAAAAGTTTTGGGCACCATCTTCATCCATAAAGATCAGTTCTACAGCTTGAAGCCAGATGATATATATATAACTTGGATTGCTTTGCTACTGGCCAACCATACAGGCGGCCAACTGGATGGGTGGATGGTCTGAAAAATGGCATGCATATAAAAAAAAAAAACATACATATGCTGGTTAGGTTCATGCAACCTGGAGGAATATATAAGAAATATGTTCTCACTCACTTTCACACATTCCAGCACCTGAAGGATGAACACACTAGGATGTCAAAGGTCTTAACACGAATAATAGTATATATTATAATAATATATCTCACCTTTCGAGTCAAAGTTTGACAGCTTCATATCGACTTTAACAGAAGCAAAACTGAGATAGAACATGAAGTTTTATAGAAGTAGACAAACTAAAAAAAAGAGAGTTATGATTTAATAATTCATAATAAACACCAGGAGATAACAGCTCCATTGAAATTATATGAATTACCTGCTGTAAAAAAATGTAGAAAATGAGTCAATTTGAAATTGCATTGAAGATGAGAGCATTTGAAATATATATATTTTACCCTTTCAGCAGCTGGGTGTAGGCGACGAGGTTTCTTTTGATTTGTTTGAAGACTGGATGTTTTATAGACTAGATTCTTTTTGTGGCAGGAGCTGATCTTACATGCTTGCTAATTTGAAAAGTCTTGTCTCCGAGATTGACAGCGTTGTGTTAAGAACATAGATCAGACTAACTCATCAGAGTTAACTTGAATACATCAGTTTTGGACAGATTTGTGCAGAGGTCTTCATGATACTACCCTTTTGTGAACTCCGGATTGATTCTATTTAGGAATTTGGCCAACCGTCGTCTTCTGTGTTTTTCTACAGAGCATGATGCGATTGTCAGTTGTCAACTAGTTAATCAGTTACGGATGGCATCGCTCTCTTGGTCGGAAAACAAAATAAGACTAATAAATGCTAAAATGGGTCACCAAATATACTTTGGCTGCTGTTTTTGTTTTATTTTTGGGGGGCATTTATTTTGTTACGAGCTGTTTTCTTGGTTTTATGTCGTTTGCTTTTTACATTGCTAACAGATTTTTAAAAAATGGTGGTTGACGGTGCTGCATTGACTCATGTGTTTGACCAGTCGCCGTACACTTGCGTCACTCACATCACTCACGGTTCCTCTTGTGTTGGTAAAGTACCCACTCTGAAATAGGAGCTAAAAACCTGAAAATGGTGTTTTCTAAGAACTACGATCGTTCCTAGTTGCGGTGCGGACACCATAAAAAGGGGGGTTCCTAGAACTAAGTTCTTAGATCTACGAAAAAATTCCTGCGGCCTGAAAACGCCAAATGAGTTTTGGTGAGTAACGGCGGTTGTAAACATAACTTCTGTTTGTTTTCAAGAAAACTCCACAGGGCACCGTTAAGATCCAATAACGGTTAAACATGCAACATAACATGCCAATTATAGCCTTTCTTAACACGGTGACATAAAAATGAATGTTACTATTGCTCAAATCACAGTTTAGCTTCAGTGCATTTGAGTCTAAGAATGGCTTAGATTAATTCATTTTTTAGGCAAGTTTGACAGTAAAGAGCCGAGCCTGACGAGCAGAGTCGGAGAAGTCTTAAGATGGGAATTGTACAGGAGGTCATTAACCTTTTTTGAGTCATGTACCGATGCGGTGGCGTCAGAGGAAAAGCCAATTAGTGAAGATGAGTCAGTTGTGAAATCTATTTTATGTGTGCATGCGCCTTTGTGTCCATGTAAGATCCACAGAGAGGAACAAATGGTAACTTTACTGTTTAATTTAAATATCTTATATATGATAGAAGCTTTGGCAACAAAAAGTCATCCTGGATGGAAAATAGTTCCAGATATTGCAGTTGGGCCCTGTTTTGTAGTGAACCTACCTGAAAATCAGCATGTAAACTTGACTTTGAGTTGTCTGTACATTGAGTGGAGGAGCCATGTGTAGGCTGCCTGTCCACTGTAGACAGGTCGGGGTTTGGTTTAGGATTTGTGTGGGAGGTGTTCTTGTAGAAGCTGATGAATGGCTGCTTGTGCAAACCTGGGTGGGAAGGGCCAATATGGATTGGCCTTTTTACCTCGGCAACCCCATCGGCTGGTAATTGGCACCATATGTCAGGCAGACGGACCTCTCTATAATGTGCTCTTCTCAGTTCGGTTCTCACCCACATGAGCCTGCAGAGAGGGTCGACCTTCAACACTTGTCTGCCACCATTCAGGTATTAAACTGCGGCGCTCCCCTCCAAAAGCTGTACTTTTCTTTATGGATGAGATCATTTCAGTACGGTAGATTTAAATGACTAGAACCAAAAATGAATTATTTTTATTTTATGTCCTCATACACCCAAAGTTGCCCTGCTACAAAATAACCCCTGAACACACACTCTTGTGGCAAACACAGCTCAGAAATCTTCCCATATTAGCGAGTGGAGAGCAACAAGTGGAGAAAACTCAAATAAAGTGCCATTAAACAATGTTAAAATACAAATTTTTGTTTTTTTGACATGTCCCAGATTTGAGGAAAGACAACAAATTATATCATCACTTTTAAGACTTAACACTATTTGGCGTTTTTGTTTTTCTTCCTTCATGTACTGAAGGCCCTCACAAACCGGGGGCATGACGAATAAACAACATGAAAATGCGAAATACTCGCCTGTGAATGTTATATGTCTAGGGCTTTTATTGTGAAAAGTAAGAAGGGAAGGAGTGGATCTGGTATGCGCTCCGCTCCAAGCCTCCGTGTTGTTGTTTGTTAAATATAAGCGCAACTCAACCTGATCCGCACAACGTGATTGGTTGATGGCTTAATTTGCGGTGCGAAAGCTAAAAAAAATCGCCTTCGTTACGGAAAAAAAGTGTCGTTTTTTTGCCGCTTAATATTTGCGTTCTGTGTGAAAGAACTCACGACAAAAATGCAAATTAATCGTACGAAAAAAACGCTGCAGGTGTGTGAAGGCCTTAATTCACCTGATTTAACGACCAATCGGAGAGCTCTCTTTTAGTGACTGCCTCCGCTGCTGATTCAACATGCTCAGCTGGCTGAAGGGCTGCCAGTACGAGTGGATTAGTGCAAACGGTGCCCGACACACCACAAAAGCTACGGGCAACGGGCCGACACCAACACGAGTCCAACAGAGGTCGATGGCCGAGCGTTCCGGGCCGTAAACCGTGCACGATATAACGGCTGATTTCTTCCAGACAAATTATGAAGGGGAAAAAAGAGCTGGCATACCCAATAATTGCCTTTCTAACCATCTGACGTTTTCGTCGCTGCCTTTTTAGTGTAAGAGGCGAGATGTCAATCTGGCCTATGAGATGTCAATGCTGTCAATGCTTGACGCACACATGGAAAAGAGATTCACTGCCAGATATGGACATAAATCTTTAGTGCTCACAAACACCCTGGTGAGCAAAATGTCAGGCATGTCAGTCTGTGTGTGTGTGTGACTGTAAATATGACTCCTTCTATGAATGCTGATGCACTTGTCATTGTTGCCTGGCCTTTGTGTGTGTGCTGTTATGACGACAGAATGACCTGTTAACCCTTTTATATCAAGGACTTGTGATTCCTCAACATGTGGAAACTCTTTTAAACCAAACCTTATGACACTCCGCATCCCTGTTTACACAAGACACGGGCACGGGTCAGGCGGTATGTCTCATAAGTGGGTGGTGTTTATCTTTAATACACCTAGACCTGCAGGCTGCAGGCTGTGACGCTTAGCCGGAGATTATTGTGAACTTTTGTCTGAACTCGGTCCGACGTGTTTGAGTTAAACGGTTTGAGACTGAAACACTGGATAAAGCAAATAAAATCAATTTAGTTTCATGGAAAGAGATTGTTACATAGAGCTAAAGCTTTTTAGTGCCTGGAGCAGTTTTACCTTCAAAAAGGATAAAGATAACAAGGGAGAAAGAATAAAGCTTAAACCCAATGTAGTTCATATCAGCCCTTCTCTCGCTACTTAAAAACAAGAAAAAAAAATAGTTTAGCAGTACATATGTTAAGACAAAGTCAGTAACAAATAAAAGATGTTATTAAATATCAATTGAAGTCAATAAATGTCGGCATTTAAACTAATAGCTTGACATTTAGGCAATACACTTATTCGCTTTCTGGCCGAGAGTTAGGGAAACGGCTAGCCAGGCTCTGTCCAATGGTAACAAAATCCTCCTCATTTCACTACAAACACCTAAATAAGGTGTCAGCTGCTGGAGGGAGATCACCAGGAGCCTGAAAGTTTACCTAGGCTACTGCAGCCTATGTCATTTTCAGTAAATATCGCAGTATAAAAGCTGTGTTTTCTGTTTAAAATACACAAACATCGGAAGAAAGCAAGTAGCTTACTACTCTACTACATCTTTTAAGTGGTTACGTCTCTAGTCTGATCTTGACCTCACATCTGATGGTACGTGGTTTGCGTACATGGCGTAACAGAAGTGCATATTGAACGGTGTGTGGACAGAGAGTGTTCGATGTTATGAGTCTATAAGTAAATGAAAATACCACAAATTTATCTTCTTATCATCATTACAATAAATTGATTAGTTCTACGTTATTATAAGAAACACAGATGCATTTCTTGCAAACCGCGCCCGTGCATTCATCATCAGAACCTCAGCGGACGGCTCAATTGTGGCTTTCACCTTTGATAGCGAAGGAGGAATGACCAGTCGCCTCCCTTTGTTCTGAAAGGCCAGGCGAGATAAGAGGAAGCTGTAGCTCACACTTTTTCTCCTCTTTTCTTTTTTCGCCAACTCAGTAGAAAGTTTTCTCCTTTTATCTTTACAAGACTTTCATCTCAATGTAGCAAGTAATAAATTAATTTCTAAACTTTTTTTTAGCTTGTCAAAAGTGCATGATGCTTATCAGCGCAGTATAGAGTTTTCACAGAATTTAAAAAAAAAAATGTTATCCACGCAAATCCCAAAGTTTTCAAGGCGAGCCTCTCGTACATGGAATGAAAGAAATGTACTCAGAATCTTCACCACATTTCTTTCTGAAGGAATTCCTGAGAGTGCACGAGAGGCCGCTCCGCCACATATGGCTCGCTCTATGCAGACACACACAGATGGCAGCCACAGAATAAAAGTTCTGCACATTGCAGAGGTGTGAATTATGTAATCTTTTCAAACTGATCTGAACGTGTGTGTGTTATGAGCTTGGTATGTGCTCAGATAGCTGCCAGGCTTTTTGGCACTGTTGGATTTCGAGGCTAAGAGATGAAATGCTGAAAAGCCCCCTGGGGTAGCAGGGCGCACAGGGTGATCGGGTTCACCAGCGTTCACCTGCTCTGTCACTCAATGTTAACTGAGAAAGATTAAAAAATAAAAGTTCTTTCTTCCTCTGTGTCCTGGGAGAGTTGATAGACAGCACATCCATTGTTTGCATAGGTGTAGTTTCTCCTCCGCTCTGCTGCAGATGCTCGGAAAACTGGGATCCGACCACGGCTGTTTGGGAACGGACAGGAAACCCCACTCATTCCCCCTCTCTCTCTGTTGCGTCATTCGGCTCTGGAATGATCGTATTATGGCGCACTGTGCACATTTCAAATTACCCTGAGCGCTGAGCCCACCTACTTGGTGAACCTCTCTGTGCAGCAGCCCCCACAGTGTATTTAATATACTTCCCCTGCAAACTGTGAGCAGATAACCTGCGTTATCTATCAAAAAACAAAGTTAGTCAGGCAGTTAAAAGGCTCATTAGGATGCAGACAACAATCTCCTGCTGCAAAAAGCGTCTGAAGCACTGCCGACAGTTCATAGAGCCACGCTACACCTCGTCCCCGCTCGTTACTTTCTCTTAACCCCTATTGACATGTTACCCAATCCCGCACACACCTCCCACTCCGCCACACAGCTGGATGGCAGGTCTTTTCACTTGATGCCTGGAAGTGTTCAACGCTCTAAGCAATCAGAAAAAAAAAAAAAAGAAGCAGGGAAAACATCTTGACACTGACTCGCCACGCTGATGAAAGCCCGTCTGCATTTACCTCGCTGCTGTAATTGAAGAGCAACCCCAATTACCGGCCTTACTTAGAAGTGGCGTGTAGTAGTGCTGTTACGGAACTGTTTCGCCGGTTAGTTCGGGCTATTTAAATTTTAATTTATGTATCTAATTTTTATGTGGACTGACATTTCGTATGAATTCGTAACGACCTTGTGTCCAAGATTGGCTTGCAAAGACTTTATCCTCTCCCTCATGTAGACAGTAGTGAGTCAGTCCTGAGTGAGTACTATTATCTTGTCTCTTGGACCTGTTCAGACCTGGGTCCTTAGTGATCGGACAGTGGACAGCTCTAAGTACAGGTGTGAACGCACTCAGGACGCATTGAGGACGCATTAAGATCAGATCCTTCAGACAACATTCAGAGGTGGTCTGGGCCACATATGGCCACATTCTCTTAGCAGTGTGTACGCGAATGTGTCCTGGGCCACACTGAAGGACCGCCTACTCAACTGACGTCCCACTGGGATCCGCGGGTCTCTGCGCTCCTCATGTGAATACACAGGCAGACGCGAGCGCTTGGCTTGCCTCTTGGCATGGAAACGGCCTCTGTGCTCTACTGTATCCCGTCGGTACAACTGTATTTAATTAAAAATATCTTATCTATAGGCTACATAATCTACAGACTATCAGAGTAGGCACGGGAACAAATACACCGACACGTCTCCAACAATATGATAATAATGCACATTATCATATTGTTGGAGACGTGTCGGTGTATTTGTTCTGCTGCTTTGAACGGAGCTGACACCTGTCTGACCGCTCGCTCTCTCTCCTCCCCGGCTCTCTGAAGCCCTGTACCCTGTACCTGTATTTTGATGTTATAAAATTGTTAATAAAATGTACCCAAATTCACGAATATGTAGGATATTACTACTGACATTCCTGTCATATTCCGTCACAACGTCTGCTGTATTAGCCACGTGTTTACTATGTGTTTATTTGCATACAGAGTGTGCAAGTGATATCGGATCAGAAGTGGACAATCATGTAGAGACGCATATTAATGCCAAATGAGGTGTGAACAGACGTACTTAAAGCTGTCCACTTGCGATCCAATCACTGAGGACACATGTTAATACCAGGTCTGAACAGGGCCACAATCAAAGGGATTATAGGAGCATCTCATTCTTTGGATAATTGCACGGTTCTAGTGTTTCTGACTACAGGGTTTTACACTGAAAATTCAAATGATTCAGTAATTACCATAAGAAGAATAATAAGTATAGTGTTTATTGATAAAACAGTGGAGTTTAAGGGTATTTGGAGACAGAGGGAGTAAACAACTGTCAGGGTGACAGTTCTGGTAGGTGGCTTACCAACTGAGCTCCTTCCAAATGTCAAAACTGCCCGTGGGTTTCTGGAGATGAAAGAACACGATAGGAGACGTTGGTCAGTTGTTTTTCTCCTTTTGTTTTCTAAGATTATGTCGGCCGTATCACGCACAGCTTGAAGTTGTCTAGACGCAAATACTTCACTTTGCCTCGCTTTGTCAGATAACCGTGATCGCCCACGTTGTTTAAATCACAGGGTCTTTTAAGGCCGAGCTAGCGGGCGGTTCTGTTATCTGGTACAAGGTAAGTACAGGCATGAATGAGGAGGAGAGATGTAATTCATCATAACATGTGATTTCAGCAAGTTCACATTTATACCTACACTTAGCTGGGTTCGTACAAGGTGTATAACCACATGTGACCCTGCATTTAGAAATACGTTTCTTTGTCCACACTGAATCAAATGACTCATAGCTGATGCATAAAGATGCAGCTTTTAGTCTCTTTTATCTCATTGTTTCTGTTCTCTGGCACCTCCTGTAGACTGTACAGTATGTATGAGTCCATCTGAGACCCACAATAGACCCGTTTTTGTCTTTTTTAAGGGGGTACAGGGGGTGTTTAGGGGGAGATAGCAGGTCAGCAGTAGATGTCACATAGAAGTGGTGTACATCATCTGAAAGCTGGGAACATGAAGAGTAATTTGAGATGCAGCTCAGCACTGTGTCAAGTTCTTCTAGTCATAAATCAGAAATAAACATGAATTAATTATTTAATTAAAAGAAACTGAGAATGTATAAGGGCATTATGATATAAGTATGTGATGGTCATTCCCATGCTCAGTTATGTCTCATAAGTTGTCGCAGCAATTTGTAACACACATTTGGGGCTAAATTTAACCATTTTTACTGTTCGAGAAGTGATAAAAACGATCAATAATCCCTCCAAAATACCACATTGAGACACCAAGACATTGAGGAACACCATAGAAAAAGTCATGCTGTGATTTGGTATCGAAAACTTTTGACATATGGTAATTTTAATGAAGAATTTAATAAGATAAATCATTTTTTTAGGATTCATTTATCTTAGTTACTAACAGGACAATATGTTCACACCATTGATTCAAAAGACGTATTTATACCATCGACCGTTTCTCAACTCCATAACCGTGCTTTTGTGGAGCATTTTATACTGCGAGAGACGAATTAATCAAAAGTTGCCGTTTTGATTACTGATGTGACCTCTGCATTAAGTTTGGGTTCTCAGCAGGCTTAATTTATTTAACAATTGTTGAATTAACCCAGCACGCATAATTTATTTAACAATTGTTAAATAAATTAAGCGCGCTGAGTACCAAAACTTAAATTGGTCTCAATTGTTAAATAAATTAACAATTGTTAAATAAATTAAATGCGCTCAGCATCGTGATATTTGATAAGTGTTTGCAGTTCCTCTACTGCTTTAAGCATGATGGGAAGTAATTTAACTTTAAAATATACAACCGCAGAAGTTCGATCTGCTAAATTTCAGTGTTTTTTTTGCATTTTAATTATAATTCTTTTCTAACATTTGTTTGGAGGAAAGAGAGTGACGGTGTGAATTGGTTGCTAAGAGCCTCTTCTCTTTCTGTCCTTTCGTTATTGTGTGTATTGCAGCAGATTAGTGAAAGTTGTTGATGCGTGGCTCACAACACAATATCTGTTTGCTACTGTGCCTGCACTTTAGAGGAAACTGACCCTCTGTTGCTGGAGCTGATGGCCTGAGGGAGACCAAGATAAACAATGTTATGTTGGCGCTAAGCGGAAATAATGTCCACGCAGGCGGGGCGTTGAGGGGATATAAGAGAAACGCCTTGCAGGAATGGAGGATGTTATATAAGCTGAAAACACGTCTGATTGGTCGTTTTGTTCACCACACGACCCCTGTGTGATTAATCTATGAATAATTAAAAATGAGTCATTGTGTTACACAATATGACCTGTGAATGTTTATTTATTTCTTGCTGAGTTCGCCATAATGACTTGAGTGCGTCATCACCTTTTTGTTATGTTGTTGAATGGATGTATGTTTGTTCATTAGCGGGATCGACAAATGTGAAGTATGGTGGAGAGTATCGTGATTTGGACTCACATTATTGTGAGTTCCCTGTGAATTACTGCACTTAAATTGAACGGAACATATTCAGCACACGTCCCTCTTGATTGCAAATCATCTTTTTTCTAAACATTTACTTATTATTTCAGTTAGACTTGAAAAGAGTTCAGCTTCAGTTAAGTGGAAAGACGGTAAACACAAACGTTTAAACACCATCAAGGCAGGTTCGTTGTCAAGAGAGAGCAACATTATGCAAACACAGCCTACACGCAGGAGGCAATTAAAAGACGTTGAAGTTACAGAGTTTACAAATGTAAAACACGTAAGCTACTGATGACTGTTGGGGAAAGAAATGTGTTTTGTTGTGCCGACTTCATGTACCAATAGAGCTTTTTTTTCTCCCCTCTTTCAGATCAAAAGTGGTAAGACGGAGAAGGAGTGTGAGCAGCTGCTGCTGAGGAGCCTGCAGTACCTGGAGCGCTACATTTACCTCATCCTCTTCAACACATACTTGCATCTAGAGAAGAAAGACTCCTGGCAGCGCTCCTTCACTCTCTGGATGGAACAGGTACCCACACTTCTGTTTTCTGTCTCACTTTGATATTTATAGAAGTGTGCATTTTATATAAAAGCTTATCAAAGCTTTGATTTCCTTTTTGTGACATTGACGCAAATGAAAATCAGACAGAAAGGACGGGGAATATGGCTGATAACTAAGCAGGGAATAATAATAATAATGCGCCTTCTATTAAACCACTAAATTAATTAAATCAAGTTAATGCTCCTGGCAGTGTTGTTGTCAAGACCACCTAAACCAAGACCAAGTCATGACCAAGACCAGACCACTGCGAGTCCCACACTGCACGACACACTTATCATAAAATGTGGAGCCAGTGGGCAACCTCCGGGTCTGAGAAGTGAAGCCAATGTAGAAGTGCCTTAAACTTGCATTCTTTCTAACAGCCAGCAGGGGGCGACTCCTCTGGTTGCAAAAAGAAGTCTGATTGTATAGAAGCCTATGAGAAAATGAGCCTACTTCTTACTTGATTTATTACCTCTGTAAACATTGTAAACATGAGTTTATGGTCTCAATCACTAGTTTCAAGTCTTCTTCAATACAGCATGATGTTCATTTTGTAAATTATGGTCCCATTTAGAGTCAAATAGACCATAAAGCAGGGTATGTTTTAGGGCAGGGCTATCTCGTGATTGACAGGTCGCTACCACGGTGATGGCGATGGCCAAAATGCCAAATTCTAGGCTTCAAAATGGCAGTCCACAAACCAATGGGTTACGTCACAGTGACTACATCCACTTCTTATATACAGTCTATGTGTGGAGCATGCAAACCAGAGGCACCCCTCAAATTAATCCAAAAGATCCACATTCCCATAAAAACACCCACCGAAAACAAAGTTCCTCTTCATTCACCTCTTTTATTGCCATACATACTGTATATGTGTGTATGTATAAGTATACCATGAGAAATGTCTTGATAAAATAGTCAAAAGGCATTGCACAGGTGAATTTTTTGTGTGGGAATTTTCCTTTGTTTTCTACGAGCAATCACAGTAAAGGTGTTAACAAATAAATAAAAAAATGCACAGGCAATTCAGTGATATCCCCCTAGACCCTAGACAAGACGGAGTAAAGATGTGATTGAGTAAAGATGCGAGCAAGTAAAAATGCGGTCGATTCTGAGACGAGATAAAAAATGTGGTCTCCAGTACTACAACGCTCGCTGCTTTTAATGCGTCTTTTCTTGAATTGTCCTTGGAAAAATATCTTGTTGGATCTGTGCTGTGTTGAATAAGTCAGGTGTTGCTTCCAGGCACTAGAGGAGGGTGAAAATAACTGCTATGGTGGCCTTCAAGACTAATTTGTCCCTTTCTCATTTGTTGCGTGAGATTTTTCATTGAAATCGTGGCAGTGTCAATAGCTCGGCGGAAGAAAAACACAAACGGGAGATTTCTTTTTTTTGTCTTTCCACACTCAACAGTTTGTACACATTGTGAACCGGTTACCAGAGTTTCACTTGGATATTCCTCCAGGAATTTACAAGCTGGTTCTGGTTCTATTGTGGCCTGGTTCTTCACACACTGAACTTCATAATGTCTCGCCTCTGTGTTTTTGTTGGGTACATTAATCGTTTGGCCAGCTGTGGCCCTACAGTAAAGTGGAGAATTTATGTGCATTCCAAACAAATGAGTAGTCTGTAAGCGCCGGTGCACACTAACACACACACACACACATACACATTGCAATTAAAATGTATGTTGCAATACCTTAAACTCACATGGTGGTAAAAAAAATAAGCACTTTGGCAGGTTGACAAAACACATTCAGTGTGATCAACTAAAGCTGCAGCGCAGCTGAATTTTAAGTGTAAATATAAATAATAAAACTGCGTTATATAGTGTACTTTCTATGCATTTGGTTTTAATTAAAAGGTGTTAGTTGTCATGTTGTTATCGCAGCTTTAGCACTGAGGCTCAGCAAAACCTCTTCAATCAGATTTTTTTTAATAGAAGTAGCATATTTCCATCTCTGCAGCAACTTTACCATGTGTTTTTCTATATGAAATGATGAAATTCTTTTGTTTGTATTCTCAAACTGTCAGACCAGAGTGTCTAAAACGTATACTAAAAGCAAACAACTTCGCAGCCATTTGCTATTCTCATTTGCGAGCAGACGGCCTGGAGAAACGCCGCCAAAAAGCCTTAAATGTTTTTGAAAACGAAAATCTCCTCCTTCTTTGTCCTTATTGAGGTGGAATAAACTCAAAGAAAAAACGCGGAATTCCAAAATAGACCAGAACAATAGCTGTGAAAACAATTGTCACAGAAATATGCGCGGTCAATCAGGGCATCTTCTTCCTGTTATGAATAGCAAATATATGTGGTGCATCAGAGTGACTCTAATGGCCCAGTTATGCCATGAGAAAATACAAGCGTGCACACAGGGTTCAGGGACGCTCTACTGTAAAGCAGGCAACAGAAAACACGCGTTGAAATGTCATTCTCAGGTTATTTCTGTATTTTATCAGATAGGTAGACTTTTGTTTTTGCTGCTATTCCTTCCTGTCTTTCTTTTGTTCTTCCTTCCGACTGAAACTACCTTCTTGTGAGCAAAAACTCAGCAGTCTGGTCCCGGTATCGGGATAATGTTCCTTATAGTTTCAAAGTTTGAAAAAGTCTTTCAGAGTTTGTTAAACCTGCAATAACTTTTTTTTTTTTTTAGCCCCTTGAGGGCAGTGGTAACAAGTTGTGAACACATCATTGACATATTATCACTTTTTTAAAGGAACATTGTGTGACATTTCGGGGGATCTATTAGCAGAAATAGAATAAATATTCATAACTATGTTTTCATTCGTGTATAATCATCTGAAACTAAGAATCGTGTTTTCGTTAGCTTAGAATGAGGCCTTCATATCTACATAGGGAGCGGGTCCTCCTCACGGAGTCCTACATGTTGCTCCACCATGTTTCTACAGTAGCCCAGAACGGATAAACCCAACACTGGCTCTAGAGAGAGCCTTTCGTGTTTTTACGTTACCGGAAGGCCACTGAAGTTCTATGACACGCTTGTAAAACTGCGGTAATGTGAGCCACAGAGTGCTAAACCGCGGTACCGCCAGCCGCCGTCTGACTTTCATTGCTCCTAAAGTAGTGTTATTATGGTAAGGATGACCTCTGAGCGAGGCGAACGGCGTTACCGCAGTCTTGTAAAGGGAGGAGTGAGCGGAGGAGTGCTTAGTTGGTTGCAGTCTGCAACCACACCACTAGATGTAACCAAATCCAACACACTGTACCTTTAAGTTGATAGCAAACAGTTGTTTATTACGCAACCAGCATTCATTGAGTCGCATTTCTGTCCACCTGATGAACATAAGTCCAATATTTACTCTCTTTTAGCTCTGTTTTTGGTCTCTACCAACTCCTGAGGGAAATATTTTGCCCTGTGGATGCTAAATACTCCACTATGTTCACTGGCTAGGTATTAACTGTGTCTGTCTGCTGTTTGGTGCTAAGCAGATAATGTACAGTGGGTTTTTAGAGCCTTTTTTTTTTGCTGAAAACAGCTGCCTGCTGCGGTCGAAAAACGACACTGTGAGAGCCGTGAGAGTGAGCCAAGACAGTAAAGTAGCATGACAGCTAAACGAAGAGTTGAAACTCACTATAAAGCTGTGTAAAGCCGAGGGGAGCTGCACATTCAGGTGATAATTCTCTGTAGGTTCATTACTACAAGCGACACCTTTGACATTGTTATCATATAAAATATTGACTATAGCCACATGAGTAATAAGTATTTAGTTTGAAACTTTATTAAAAAGTGAGTCTGTAAGTGACTTTATACAAACTATACACTCTTCCAGAAATTGCTTTTAAATGAGTAAACAATTTTGCCCTCTTCTCTGACCTTTTGTGGAACTTAATGATACAAACACCATACATGAATGTTATTTAATCGATTGGAATTTTAGTTGAGATGTACTGAAAGTATTTTGAGTGCTGAATTGTGCCCTTTAAATCCTGAGTCAACCACTCAGACACATTTTAGTTTACAGCTCCAACTGCTGAAAATCCTAACCCCTCACCTCTGAGCTGCTTCTTCGATAAAGTTGCTCAAAATGTCCTTTGAATGTGCCGGTGCAGTTTGCTCTCACCTCCCTGGCCGCGGTTAAGGTCTGGAGGGAAACGGGTAACCGGTCCGGTATATCACAGCCATCCATCAGCTGCACAGAGAGCAGATTGCAGGCCTGACAGTTCAAAGCACTGTGTTTCCTCTCTGGATTTGGAAACAAAATTGCACAATTTATGTGAGATGCTACAGTAAATTCTCATATAAGAGCAAATAAAAGCCGACTGATAATAAAGGCCGGGCAAAAAAAAACAACACATAGGTGGAATTGCCTGTAGCCTACGATAACAGCTCACACTTTGTACTTTTCCACAGCACCATCATTACAACAAAAGAGTCATGTACTCACCAGTTATTGACAACTAAACTCAACACTGATCCAAGACTTTTATTGTGAAAATTCTGGAAAAGATGTTGGTTTTCATTCATGGTAGCTTAACATTGTTTGAGGGAAAAAGGCAAAGTGGAATGCCTGATGTGACTCTTGCTGTACTGATGCACTGAATTTATCAAGTTAGCAGGTAAACAAAGAGGAATTTTGGAGTTTGCATTACAGCAGCAGTGTGTAGAAATAGAGCAAATATGATTTTAAAAACTTATTTTTTTAAAACGATCACTATATCCTGACAGTAATGCATGAGGCAGAAAAAAATCATGTGCCTCTGTGTCCTCCGAGGCTCCTTATGGCATCTGCAAGATTTCACAGAGAGAAGAAAAACAACCAATCAGAGCCGAGCTGGAGCCTTGCCGTCTCTGAGCAGCTGTCAATCACTCGCGAACTCCGATCACACGGTCAAACTAGGCAGCGCTGATCAAATATGAATCAATATTCTGTAACTGTAATGCCTATTTCTCGCCACAAATGTTTTCAGAAACATCTTGTAGTGCACGGTTTAGCTGTAAAATGAGAAAGTTTATGTCTGTTGAGGAAATACCAAGCACCGCCCACCAGCCGGAGCAAACTTTCTCATTTCTGAAAACATTTGAGGCGAGAAATAGGCATATATAAAGGCCTGGTTCTCTTTGCTTCTGAGGTAAATTCAGGTTACCTGCTATTAGAGAACTTACGGTAAACCTCAGAAAAGAGGATTCCTGTGGCCAGGAGTGAACCACAGCTCACAGTTGGTTGTACATGTTGAGCGTGGTGCTGGAGACTTGTGGCACATTATAAAGTGACTTTCTCCTCTGACTGAATGGGAGTTTAATTAACAGCTAACTAGCCTGCTGACAGAGCCCTGACCACATACTACAGTCCAGTGTTAATGCGCTGCAAACCGGCTGGGGGTGCTCGGCCACTGCAGGCTGAAACTCCAGTGAAGAACACATCCAAATCACATCACTATCCTACTTGTGGTCTGAGCTCACTTTAGATGGAGCTGCTGCATGAATCAAACCCAGATGAGTGGACACCTGACAGCGCCACGTCTCCACCTGTCGCTAATAAACTGTCCCTAAAGTTAGATGCTCTTTAGGTTCTGAATGTCAGCGGAGGCAGGTAGATGTCTTACATCATTGATAATTACTTGCTGTAAACTTCTTTAATGCTTCATCACAGCATGTGTTTGAGAATGAGAGAGTAGTGGGGAGGCAGCAGGGAAGTGAGATGACATTTGACATAAAGGTCCCTGGCTTCGATTCACAGTCAGGATGTCATGGTTACATGGCATGAACCTTAAAGCGGAAAACACACACACACACACACACACATATATATATATATATATAGGGCTGTCAGTCGATTAAAATATTTAATCACATGATTGTTCATAGTTAATTGCAATTGATCGCAAATTAAAAACACATTTATTTCTGTTCAAAATGTACCTTAAAGAGAGATTTGTCAAGTATTTAATATTCCTATCAACAGGGAAGTGGTTAAATATGCTTGCTTTATACAAATGTATATATATATATTACTAGAAATCAATTAACAACACAAAACAATGACAAATATTGTCCAGAAACAGGTAACAGGTACTGCATCTAGCATAGAAAATGCTCAAATCATCACGTGTCAAACTGCAGCCCAACAGGCAACAACAGCTGTCAGTGTGTCAGTGTGCTGACTTGACTATGACTTGTCCAAAACTGCATGTGATTATCATAAAGTAGGCATGTCTGCGTTAAAATGATTTTGCGTAAACGCATTATTATCGTGTTGACTTTGACAGCCCTAATATATATAATATATATACATGTATACACACACATACTGTATAAGGTCAAAGAGAGGGGGTGTCCATATGAATAGTGCGCACTATTAAAATGTCAACTACATGCAGGGAAGGTTATCCATTCTTTCCTCCTATTCTCCTGTGTATTTTCCATTCTGCTCTCCAGATTTATATTCATTTTCAGCAGCCGCAGTCTGGACTGAATAGAAAGACACTTCCTCGACCTGTCAGAGCAGCACTAGACACCGTTTGATTGACAGGAGCTCTCTGGGAAGACCTGTTGAGCACAGAAGTTTGCTGCCAGACATACTAAAAAAAAATGACCCTCAGTTACACTTTACCGAAAGAATGTAGAAATTGATTTGAACCGGTCAGATTCTGTGAGGGGAGACGGTTGCTGTGGCAACCATTGTCTTTGGTATTGGGCCCTGGATTAGTTGTTCTAAAGAGATCTTTATTCTGATTGATTTCTGTGCCCATGAGAGGCCTCCAGAATCGACAGCTGTGACAGAACGCACGTAGACATCTGAGGGCGTTTTCATATTAGGTACGATTGATCCGTACCGTGCTTGAGTACGATTGCCGCCCTTCTCCATTCCCCCCGAGTACACTTGCTTCGTCATCCACGTGTATTTGTTTATGTTGAGATCAGCTGTTCTGGTGATGATCCTAAAACACACTTCATTCAAACTGGACAGAAACACAACGAAACTCACTAAAACAGTCTGTCCAACTATCACCAACTCTGGTTTGGTTGAAATAAACCCTTATTACACCGAGTTAGATGTGAACATATTCCGTCTCTACACTCTGTTTCCCCCTGCTGTCTCTCTCTCTCTCTCTCTCTGCCCGCTGAGCAGCTGAGCGGCTCTCATTCTTCGGAGGCAGACCATTAAACTAGCTAAAGAAAATAACAAACATCGCCCAACCCCATCGCCTACTATTGTCTATATTTTAAGGAACCTCTCGCCTGCCTTCCTGCTTTGTCAATCATCGCTGTCCAGTTCAGAGGAGACCAACACCGTTGAAAAAAGCCTGTCCTTTCAGAACCATACTTCTTCAAGTGGACTCGAGTATGGTACGGACTGGACTCTGGGGTCAAGTGTACTCATATCCGGGCCGGGTCCCTAATGAAAAAAAAGCATAAATGTCTTGTTGTTTTGTTTTGTGTGCTTGGCGCACATTTTGCTGTTCCCTCTGTACAGACATGGACTCTGTTTTTTCTACTCTGTCCTTCACATTCGTCATCTTCACTGGATAATGTGATAAAATGAGAATCACAAATCCTTCCCACGCTGTTCTCAAAATGAAAACTAGTACAGTACAGAACAGAATTTAAGGTCAACTTGCAGAATGTTTTCTGTTTAAAGAACATTAAAGAGCGTAATCTCTTGTGACATACAGTATGTGCTACATTTTGCTCCCATCGCCATCAGTACTGCGATGTGTTCACTGGCCCAGTTGCAGCCGAATCTGGCAGCGGCCCAGCCAATCTGACCCAACCAACCCGAAGGCACAATCATTAGCCTATCACCAGTGACCGTGGCAGGATCATTAATGACAAACTACGACGCCGGAGGCTGCGGTCGGGGGGGTCATCGCCGGCATTGATCGTGCATTTGAAGCCACGGTTACACAACCTGCCAGATCTGAGCGGTACAGTCTGTCCTGCATCCTGCCATGGCTGTATGCATGTGTGTGTGGACTAATTTGATCTCTACAACGGCTGAAAGCGGGAGCACAGTGTTTCCAGTCATGCAGGGCGGCAGCCTGTGCCAGCTGATATGGAGCCTCTGACCTATTTGGTGTTGTTGCTTCTGTTCAGTTGTTTGAACACGGGAGCATGTGTTTTGTGTTGTTTCACTGCAGCATCAAAACCATGCAGCAGCAAGCAGTACGTATTTGAAGTAAGCGCTCCCTGCGACATTGTATGCACGTTGGACAAATATTGTCCCTAAGCGTCATTAGCCCGTGTTGCCTCGTGGCCATGTAGTGAGATCAGAGCAGAAACATCAGAGGAGTTATTGGAATTGAAATCCATGTTTGCTAATCCAAAGCGTGGCCCTTTACACAATGGCAGGACTTGTGTACAGTGCATACCATGGATGCCTGCAGGAGAGGTACCCTATCAGTCACTCCAGCTGTTTTGATGTGTGGCACAGAGGCCTCCCTGTCCCCCTACACAGGCGCCCGGTATGTGCAGCCTTTGAGATAGCCGACTGTGGGAAAGACCAGCGCCTCCTCGTTGCGCCGCTCCCCCCCCCCCACAGCCGCTCCAGCCGCCTAATGAGTATTGGCGTTTGTGATCTCTTCAATGCGGCATGAAAGGCATCTCCCCGACAGCTCTGTGTACTGTCACCTAGAAAGTTGTGCACCAACAACTTCAAGGCCCGCCCGCGATTCACCATCAAAGATCTGATCTGTTTTGATTTGTGTGCACATGTATTGATTTGATGCTTTTCCCACATCTCATTTCTTTTAGATGTTCTTTTTACCACAGCAGCACACTGGGAAGCTATGGGGGGTTTCATTTTTTATTTGTATGAAAATCAAGACAAATTTAAATTACATTACAAACAGGTCAACATAAAAGAAACATCGCTGTGCAGCCTCACAGAGCTGCCGGCATGGCTGCAGACTATAACGTTAATATAGGCGACGTTCCATATCATATACTTTTTCTTTATACTTTAGTACATACTGCAGCTGCCCTTACAAAGTACGTACTGTTGCACGCAGTATGCATACAGTTGGGATATACTACTTTGCGTAACATTGAGCCTTGAACTTTGACTCTCTTGCTCATATCCGGTGCGACCGGATGCAGTAGGACATCCTGGTATTTTTGGCATATTGCATTTGACATACTAAGTATTGGGGACTAGGGCTGTCAGTCGATTAAAATATTGAATCACGATTCACACATTAATCGCAGATTTTGTATCTGTTCAAAATGTATCTTAAAGGCAGATTTGTCAAGTATTTAATCGACTTATTAACTTGGGAGTGGGCAAATATGCTGCTTTATGCAAATATATGTATATATTTATTATTGGAAATGAATTAACGACACAAAACAATGACAAATATTGTCCAGAAACCGTCCCAGGTACTGCATTAAGCATAAAAAATATGCTAAAATCATAACATGGCAAACTCAACAGCTGTCAGTGTGTCAGCGTGCTGACTTGACTATGACTCGCCACAAACTGCATGTGATTATCATGAAGTGTTCATGTTTGTAAAGAGGAGACTCGTGGGTACCCATAGAACCCATTTTCATTCACATATCTTGAGGTCAGAGGTCAAGGGATCTCTTTGAAAAAGGCCATGACAGTTTTTTAAGTGTGAAACGTTATTTGGCCTCCTTCCCAACAAGCTATAATGACATGGTTGGTACCAATCTAGCTTTAAAACTGAGCGTGCTACAACCTAAAAATCGTAAATTGCGTTAATAAGTGGCGTTAAAACAAAATTGCGTTAACGTGTTATTATCGCGTTACCTTTGACAGCCCTAATTGGGATATAATAAATCTTTTCCTGGCATAATAAATGATGTTATGCTAGTATGGATATTGGAACTCAAAGTCAGTGTTTGTTTAATGGAGAGGGGAAGCTGGACTGCCTCATCTCCAAAGAAAAGGCTTCAAGTAAGTGTGTTTAGTGGTTGTTGCTGTGAGGTTTAAAGGAACACTTGTCTGGAACATCAGTTGTGTAATCGTCTTCACTGTCAATCCAGATGGACGGTACGTTCCAGCGAGTCATCGTTTTACCAGACAATCACTACTTCCGAGCTTCAGAGCTACGAGGTGGCATTAGCACATCATGGCAGTGGTGTATTTACCTCTCTGTGGTGGAAAATCTTGGTTTGAAATGTACTGAACACATAGATGGACTGAGGATAAGTGGATTTAGTAGCTGGAGTGGTTTGAGAGCGTATTTCTTTTAAAAAAAGAAGAAGAATAGAGATGACAAAATGTGAACGCCCTCAGCAGCTCTGACCCACGGAGATGGCATGCAGTCACTCTTTATCCTCTCTCCATCTCAACCTCCCCAACATCCTCTTTTTCACTGTTTCAGATTTTTCTCTCATGCCCTATTTAGACAGCTGGGCTGTGGAGTAGATGAGTCAGGTTAAGTACCCTGGTTAATAGCCCAGAAGTGGTCTTGGGAGTCCCATCCACTGACTAATGGTTCAGCTGCACCCCACTCATTTGTTCCCACCGAAGACCTCATACAGCAGCAGCAGTCACGCTGGCAGCCGTCCAGGAACACATCAAACACAAACACATGGATGTGCATGCATTTGCTATAAAAAGCTGAATTAAAACAGGACAATAGAAGCCGCATGATTATGTGTTCATACGTATAGCGACACAGCTCACAGGACCGAGGGAAAGGTTTGAACCTCTACAAAGCTAAAAGTTTTAGCGATACATGATCTCTATTGTAAGATTTGATTTTGCATGGTCAGCAAGAAGGTAATCTAGACCACGCTCTGCGGTGCCTTGTGTTTATTTCTGCACAAAGCTGGCCCGCTAAGCTATAATCATTGTTAGCGAAAGGGATATCTTGATACTATTATTCCTGTTCATTGTTCCATTATGTCCTCCTCAGCGTTCGAACCTGACGGTGCATTTTTTTAAACGTATTTCATACAGGATTACCTCACAGCCTTCGAGAACATAACCACAGTCATATTCTTCAACTTTGTGTACTTTAAAAGTATGCATCTCCTCTTGCACATTCCTCTCCACTCCAAAATTTGCAGACTTCTTGACCGCCCGAAGGCAAAGAGGGAGAGGTTCAGTTGGCAAAGCGCTTGAGGCCACGTTACCGCCGCTGAGTCATTCCCCCGAACGTCTCCCAGGCTCTTACAAACAGCTGGCGGTTCCTTTTATAAATGGGTCGTGATGTGAAAATCAATACACAGATCGATGGAAATAAATAAATTTGACACACTCTGTTAGCAGGATTTGATTTTATTAGTCTCTCGTAGGCTCTTTTATTAAATTTAGTGGCTGAACACCACAGTCCAGTTTCCTCGAAGCCTCTCCTGCAGAGTAAACTGGGCAAGCTGTGGCGCTTCTGCTCGATCTTTTAAAGATTTTGCAGGGAAGTCGGTGTCTGCCGGGTTTAGTTTGTATTTGTTTGTATTGTTTGGCTTTACGGCCAGATGTTTCTGGTTGTCCGTGGTGCTTCCCATCAGCCCTATAGCCGAAGCAGACCATGAGTCAGTATGACCTGCTGCTTTAACACGAACCCTGAACTCGCTCTCTCACTTGAAGGACACCTCGCCGTGTTTCTCACTGTCCTCCCTCATTCACTAATGACTCAGAGAAAAACTGAATAACACATCCTGTTTCCATGGTTTTGTTCCAAGGATGTCCCATATACTGCACAGTACAATAGTCGCACAGAAGGACCGATACAGAAAATATTTCCTGCCCAAAGAAATAACAACACTATACAACACTTCACTTCACTTCACTTCACTTCACTTCACTTCACTTCACTTCACTTCACTTCACTTCACTTCACTTCACTTCACTTCACTTCACTTCACTTCACTTCACTTCACTTCACTTCACAGGGGCGGCTGTGGCTCAGAGGGTAGAGCAGGTTGTCCACCAATCGGAAAGTCGGTGGTTCGATCCCCGCCTGCTCCAGGTCACATTTCGACGTGTCCTTGAGCAAGACACAATGGGTGAATGCTCACATGTAGTCGGAAGACTAGAAAAGTGCTATATAAGTCCAAGTCCATTTACCATTTACTTAAACTCTCAGCTTTATAGTTTCTACTCCACTCTGTTTTGCTCCTTCAATAATCTTGCACATCGGTATACTTCATTTACAATCATACCTCATTTAATTTTTATTTAAAAACTACAACAAAGTTGCACAAATTGCTAATGTATATCGTATGTTATTTCTATTTTACATGTTAGTTGTAGTAGTCTGGTATATTTAAAGTGTATTCTAATATATTCTTTATATTGCATATTCTATAGATATTTATCTCTAGTCTTGATATGTATATTTACTGTTCCTGTGCATTGCCTGGATAACCTGCTGCTGTAGCACAATAATTTCCCCTTTAGGGATCAATAAAGTAAATCTATTTGTGTGTCCGTCGAGGCTCATATGAATATTCTTCAATGGTAAATAGACTGCATTTAAATATAATCGCCTTTCATTCATACATTCACTCACACACCGCTACCATGCAAGAAACAGGGCTGACCATCCGGAACAATTGGGTTTCAGTGTCACGCTCAAGGACAGCTCACGCGAATGGTTCAGCACACTCTTCATCCAGTCCACATGCTTGTTATTTGCGATTATTAAACAATAAACTCAATAAGAAAAATAATATTTATATGAGCCCTCCTGGTGTGGGATGATTTAGTTTTTATTTTGTTCTGAGATAACCATGGATGTATAAAGAGAACTGGATACAGCGCTGGAAGCGGGCTCCCGTTCATTCCTATGAGAGTTGCTCAGTGGCGCATGAAGCCAAAATGGCTCGACTGCCGAGTGATAAAGTACCCGGATCATTCTGCGATCATCCGCAATCCATTGGGTCCATAGAGCAGGCGCAGTAGTGTTCGCTCCAAAGTCACAGAAGACATAATTTAAAAGTTTTCACATGCTAAATAGTACTGTAACGAGTAAACTAAACTTGATGTGTAAAATCAGTGGAGCGCTCCTTAAGTAAACTTTAATTGCAGGTTTTTTTTTTCATTGTGGTGTCGATATTTTGGAAGGATCTGAATACTTCTTCTTCCACTTCCTGTTGTTTCCAAAGCCGCAGTAGATGCCTGTTGTTCCAGTGTAACAGCTGCACAGCTGATAACTTGCTTTAACTCTGAAAAAAGTGGCGGTCAAAGCATTTGTGTGGTCATGACGGACAAATAAAAAAAAAAAAAAAAAGAAGCATGGCTGGCTGTGTTGCCTGTTCATTAACATTTCGTGTGTTTCTGTGGTAGGTGGCTGCCAGAGCCGGAGTTTATGACATCCTCAACCAGCTGGGCTTCTCCGAGTTTGAGAACCCGAGGGACTCGCCGCTGGCCAGGCTGCGCTGCCGCTGGCAACAGCAAAACATTCAGTCACTTCCTTTCCGAGGAGAGTTCATCTGAGAGAGGATCACTGTGAACGCACCAAAACAGTACTGTGCTTTTCAGAATAAAAGACATTTACATTATTATGCCTTCTATATTTACCCCTGTATTATGCATATCTTCACTTCATCTATTGTTTTTTCTTTAAACTTTTTTTTTTTCAAACACTCTCTAGTGATGTTAACATTTTCTTTTTAGCTGTTTTAATGTTGAGTTTTAGCAGAATGTTGCTCCTATATTAGAAGTTGATATTTGTGCCTTTGCCTTTTTTATGAATGGTAGAACATAGAATTTCAATGTACTAATATTTATGTTTTCCTTATGAGTTCTCACTTTTGAAGATGAGGCAGCCTTTTTTAAACTTCAAGACGAGTTAAATGCTGTTATGGAGGAGAGAAGCAGATTCCACTGTGTTGTTAGCCAACAATTTTGGTTGTGTCACGACTGTTTGCTGTTGTGTGACCTGATATTTTTCTTGAGCCCTGTCCTTTTCTTCTTAGCACAGCTGTCATCAGCGGCTGTGCATTTGTTCGACTTGAGGTTTTTCATTTTTTCCCATGTGTACATATGAAAGCTGTTGTTATTTAAACGTGTCTTTGAGTTTCTTAAAGCCGATCAGAGGGGGGATGTTGTTGAGAGGAGTTTTGCGCAAAATGCTGTCGGTCAGAGTTTCTTAAGCAGCAATATATAACACCAGCAATGTGTTCTTTTTTACATTTATCTACACGTGTCATGATACAGGTACTAACAGTACAGCATGTCAGGAACTTTTATGTTAGTTTGATTTCACTTTGAAGCTGTAAATGTGTCTTTTGTATTTGCGTTTGGAAACATTTGAGCAACGTTGCTTAAAAATTACAAATGTATACTTTTTTTTAATGATAATTTTTGAAGTTTTAAGTCTCATGAAATGCTAACATCACTTCCTTAAAGGGGACATATCATGAAAAACTCACTTTTCAGTGCTTGTGCATATACTTTTGGGTATCTGGAGTGCCTACCGACCCACAAACTGTGAAATAAGACAACCCAGTCAGTTGTTTGTTTAGATCAGAAAACATGTGATTCAACAAGCAGTTCAGGTTTGGCTCCCCTTCCTATGTCACATGCAGGCTCATTAGAATATATCCGTGGATGTATTATAAGAACTGGATACGGGACCCCAAGATGCCGCTTGTTCATTCCACTGAGAATTGCTCGCCTAGCGCATACAGCAAAAAAGTTTTCTAGCTTCCGGGTTTACTTCCGGGTTATGCAGCCAACTGAATATGCGCAGTATAGTAGTGTTTCTCCCGCTGGAAACGAGGCTGAGCGGTGGTACCGTATCCAGGTCTTATTATACATCCATGAATATACCGCCCACAACTTGAGAACTACCTTAAATTTAAACTACCTTTGCGAAGGTACACCATGTTTTTCTCGCAAGCCAATCAGAGCAGATTGGGCTTTTTCGGGAGGGGTTCTTAAAGAGACAGGCGCTTAAACGGAGCGTTTCAGACACAGGGTGAATACAGGTACATTCAGACAGATAGTATGAGAAAAAATAATGTTTTTTGAACATTAAAGCATGTATGAACCTGGAATTGAGCATGATATGTCTCCTTTAAGATCCAGTAGATAGTCTTTTGATTATTTTTCCTTGTTCAAACCTAGTGCCTACATTACCCACAATGCACAATGCGTTATGCTGTTTGTAGTGCAGGTGACATCACTTGATAAATATACCCTTTAAGAACTGCAGCTGTTGGTGGCATCAATGAAAGCTGCATCATTCACTTGTAATTGCATTGTCAGCCAATCAAGGCAACAATTTGATCTTTGTTTATGTTCACATTGTGCCAATTGTTGTTTAGCGTGCCATAAAATAACTTTTTACTGTACAGTATTTGTTTAAAAGTCCTAACACCTTCTTTTTGTTGGATTATTTTATTATTCTTTATTTAGCTATGTTTAGTTGTAAAGTAACATGTAGCTCAAAGTGTGCTTTAAAAACCATGAATCCTGCCTTAAAACCAGAAAGATAAGCCAGAAAAGAAATTGAAAAGCCTTCCTACAGATGCCTCCGGTTACTATTTTTCTGTCAACGTGTGAAAACATTTGCACTGTATGTAATTGATTCAAACTAATTGGGCAAAAAAGATAATGAAAATGGAAATTCTGACGTAAGAAAGTACATGTGCAGGTTGTAATAACACCCTAATGTCTTAGCTGTGCTCTTAATTTAATGGTTCTTTTGCAAACAGCCACTCTTCATAGAGGAAATGCATCAGCTTTTATTCACTGTATGTGCCATTTATTTTCTTTTTGGGGGCTAAAATAAATCAAATACATTCAACAGCCTTTGTCTGCTTTGTGGTATCATGTTATTGTTGGCTTTCCTAAGGAGAGAAATGGAAAGGTGGAAGGACATTTTGCACACAAGCTATGTTTCATTGAAGTTTCCGATTTGGCAACGGAGCCAAATAATTGTCTCTTCCCTCCTCGGCTTCCTGTCTTTTTCCTCCTTATCTCGGCATCATCTTTTTTTGCTCTAGATACGCACCGCTAAGAAGCCGCTCGTATATCCGGACGGCCTCTTCGTCTCATGTCAGTGCCAACCTCGGAGAGCAGAGCAGGTTATGAGCATTTACACAAAACAGATGATTCATTGTTGGGGCTGAAATCTTAACATATTCCATATACAGTAATAAAGAGCTTAGGCAGATCAAAAGACTAATCTGAGTCGCCTTTTGATGTGGACAGGTAAGGGCTTAATTAAAAAAATATATGGTCGCCCTCACAAGAATGGAGCGCTGTGTGGGGATTAAAAGCCACCGGCCGGCACATCAGTGAAGCTCACTTGGCTTTGCTGGCCTGCTTTGAAAGGCTGATATCCCAGATCACTTCCCGTCTTGTAAGTGCATAGCAGGCTTATCTTTGGGAGTGCGGAAGTTGTTAGGATTTTATCACACCACGGCCTATCCTGGATTATTGTAAATGGAAACCAAGTGGTCCAGATTGAAACACTCCTTTTGTAGTTTGTTTCACTTGTTTTCCTCTCAACATCATCTCCGTTTATCCCTCTTTGTTAGGGATAGATAAATGCACCGCAACACACTCTTTTATATGTCTGTTTCTCTTAACTCCACCAAACAAATTGGTTAAAACAACATTGGGATATGGAGAGGGGCTATTCAGTTGCAGCATGTGGCCAACTTGACTCCGGGTCAAGATAAGCTCAGGACATGAGGACCATGCTTGGATGATATAGCGGCCCCCTCGCCTTTGAAATCCCTTCCAGACTCA
Organism: Sebastes umbrosus; assembly: GCF_015220745.1. Lineage (NCBI taxonomy): Eukaryota > Metazoa > Chordata > Actinopteri > Perciformes > Sebastidae > Sebastes > Sebastes umbrosus. The sequence goes on along the minus strand of NC_051288.1, from coordinate 17,633,641 downwards.
TTGAGATACTCCCCAATGTGAAACTCAAGCTAGCGGTTCTGAAGGATCCCGAGATTACGGCGGACAAAGAGCGGCATTGAGAGGTGAGCGGCGAGAGGGGATGTAATGAACTTCATGTGAAAAGCTTCCCTCTGCAGATGAGAGAGCTGCTCGGGAGAGGAGGCACGGTGCCGGGTGCGAGGGGTGCACCGCCCGCCGCCGCCGTCCTCTTTGATTGTTCTCATGTGTGGATAAAGGCAGCATTACAAACACCTCACAGACTCAAGTGTGCTCTCAGGGATTTCATCAATAATAGCAAGACGGTAGGAAATCTTTGAAGGGATGTTCTTAAATCTGCCTTGGCAAACACACCTCTAAGGCCTTCATTTACTGCGAGCAATAATGCACAATCCCTGATAGGCTCGGTATTACACACCTCGCTGAGCAAGGTAATGAAAAGTCTCAGCTGGCAGGATAAGAAATACTGATTGAATTGATAGAGAGCTCTTAAATGCTCTTTTTTTCCCTCCTCCATTCAATCTTTGGGGAATATATCTCATTCAGTTTTGCTACTTAGAGGCCCTGGTTCCAAGTATGAGTGTTATCTTGTTGTGTGAGCCGGATTTAAGGTACACAACAAGATTACAGAGTCCCGAAATGGAGCCACTGATGACTGTCATAAAAGTAGAAATACCTTCAATAAGGCTGCACATCAGTATAAATGTGTTGTTTATTTTCATAACAGGGTATTGTGAATAGGAATTTGTGTTATATTATCAGTCGCGCTGATGCTGGCTGATGGAGACCATTATGTTTTTATTGTCTGGGTATATGAGGCCTTGTACAAGTATTGATCCTGTCAAAGTGAGTCCGACCAGAGCTGTAGACTTGACTACTCTGAGATACAACTTATTTGAGAACTGACTCCCAAAAGATTTGACTGACTTGAATGTTGAAATGACTTAAAGGTGCTATTGATAACATTCAGCCACTCGATGTCACATTCTCCATCCTCCGTTCCATTGCATTCACTTCACAACAAGTGGTTGCCAGGCACTTACCATCAAACTCAGCCATGTATCTGTTTTTTTTTTCCACACTCAAACTGGGTATATACTTTTCGATTTAGAAATTCCTACTCTTACTGTACGAGTAGGTCATTTGCGATGTAAAGCCAAAGCTCATGATTTATGTGCTCCCACTGTACGACGACGTCCTTGCAGCTTGATATTTCCAAGGGATTGCTCTTTCCCCTCTCATTGCTCGCTCCATAACATTAGCAAACCACAAATTATGAGCTATGTCATTTGGTACCACTGGTCAGCCGGTGCCACTGATTGTTACCAAGGAAACACTGCTCTTAGCTCTGAGTTTAGCCTGGGGGTCAGGTGGTTGACCTTTTAGGCTTAAAATAAGTCTGTGTTTATTTTTGTGAAACTTTCTACCCTAAGGCACTTGGTCTCAGCTATGTGAACGACGCTGTTAATGACAATAAAATGCAGTGTTGTAACGGTCAGCATTCAGACCTCCGATACTTCATAGAGAACTTGAACTTGCCTTCAAGAACGAGGGACTTGCTCTGACAGACTTGGACTTGAGTCAGACTTAAGACCACCGAGTTATGTCCATGTAAAGGGACTGTTCGTAACTTCTTATGCGTATAAATCATTGCAGGTTCGGTGTCCCATACGCGCTCGCATGTGGCTACGCTGTTCAGACTAGACTCCAACACAAACTACACTGAAGCACCAAAACTGCAAAGTTCTATCTAATGAAGTCCGTCTTACAAAGCAGTGTTGGCCGGGGTCGGAGGATGCGGGGGAGACCGTAGCTTTGGTCTCCAGGGCCAGAGTTTCTGCTGTACTCTGCTCCTCTGCCTGCCTGCCTTCACTCACACACTGCACTCGTTCTCGCAATTTCGCTCCACTCTCACGTACATGCGCGCACACTACACACTGCAGAAGAGTTAGTTTAGCTCTGAGAAAATCTAGTGAATGTACAGTGAACGTTTGTGCAGAAATAACTGCTGCAGCTCCTCCAGACCAACAGAGCTTTCCTGTGTCTTGTGAAGTGACGGGGCTCCGCAGCGAGAAACGTTATCGTCTCCGACCGGGTACCGTTGTCTCCCTCCGGCCGCGGTCGGGAGGCTGAAGCAGGAAAGGCGTTAGCTGACCTTCGTCTGGTCAGCTAACATTACTGCCAAGCAGGTGAAATATAGAGTGATATTGTGGTTTTAGCTGACGTGTGTCGCGTCACTGTTTTGAGCGATGCTCGTTCATGTCTATGTAGAGCGAGCACAAGCGTGCGCCCGACGCTGACTTTTGTTGACATAACGGTCACAGGTGTCGCTGTTAACAAGCAATTCTGATACTTACAAACAGTCCCTTTAAATTAGTTAAATTATGGATTTATGACAGATTATGTCAAAGAGATCTCATCTGCAAGAACTTGGTAGCCAATTATATGAAAACAGTCATTTTTGTATGAAGCCCCGAATCACAAATTATTTTCATTAAACCAAATTTGGTGAAAATGATCTAAAATCTATCTAAAAAAATTCTGCCAAAAAATCTAAACAGCAGAATTTTTTTTAATTTTTTTTTATTATCATTATAAATCACCAAAACCTCATTGATTCCCCCTTGACCTAAACATGAGGCATTAACTAACTAGTTAGCTCCATAACAGCCACTATATGGACCTGTCAAGTGCCGTTTCCAAGGTCAAGAATCGTTACAACATCTACAAGACAGAGCCACAAGGTAACAATATCTGATTTGTTTTAGGTTTTAATGTATTTTAAGTGTTGCTGATTCATAAACACATTATCAATTAATCAATTAACAAAAAAAAAACACTGTAACTGTTGATTAGAAAAATATATTACACATCTTCTCTGACTCTTTTTTACAAACACAACTTTAGTCAAAACTTAAAGAAATGTTTTTGCACAGCTAAATAATATATGTCAACAGCTAGCTAAGCATTTAACTTGAGCTAACGTAAAGGCTTTAAGGTAAGTATTTAAGGCAAGTAAACAACTAATATTACTTTGTTAAAGATAAATTAACACGACTAAAACAAGTTGTCGTTAACTTGTTTTTGTACTTCCGGGTTCAGAGCAAAACTACTGTAAGTTGGAAAGGACAAAAAGGTACACAGTCTCCCTTAAAGGGGCAGTATGCAATGAACTTCTTTGTTTTGGGGCACTTTTTCCTGGTTGGTATTCCAAGAGTTATAGGAATAGTTTGACATTTGGGGAAATATGCTTCTTCGCTGTCTTGCCGAGAGAGTGCACAGTGTCTGTCTGTTAAATATGCCAGCAGACTTTTAGTTTAATTAGTTCTGAGTGGAAGCAGGAGGACAGCAGGTTGAGGTGGATGAATGGGTACAACAAAACATCAGACTTTACCACAGGAGACAGCTGTTTGTTTCCTATTTCAAACCCCAGTCAACATTTTGTTTTATTAGAGCACGACCGCAATCCTTTCCTAACCTTAACCGAGTGTTTATTATTGTAACATGGCAACGAAGGTCCCCTAACCTTGACGAGTACATATTTTAACCCAAACCATAATCTTTCCCGAAACCCTAATTAGGGGGATCTATTGGCAGAAATGGAATATAATATTAATACGTATGTTTTCTTTAGTGTACCTTAGAATTAGCCGCTTACATCTACATAGGGAGTGGGTTCTCTCTCCACAGAATCTGCCATGTTGCACCGCCAAGTTTCTACAGTATCCCTGAATGGACAAACCAAACTCTGTTAACTTTTCCTGCTTGGGCCGGAGTTGATAACGTTACTCGCTCCCGTCGCCGCCGCCGCTCTGTCTCTCTTGCTTCACCACTCACTTCCCACGTACACACACACTCTACGCACTGGCTCTGCTCCAAATGGCTCTAGATACGTCCATTCGCGTTTTGGCGCTGGCCACCGTAGCTCTCCCAACACACTTGGCACACAGGAGGGGCTTCAGTTGGTTGCAATCTCCTCAACTCCCCGCTAGATACAGCCAGATCCTACACACTGGACCTTTTAAAGCAGCTTAGTCACATCACATGTATATAGAGGGCATGGAAAAAGACAGTATTTTGTTGTTCAATTTGGAGGACTTGTTGGACAAGACTTACATCTCTCTCTCAGCATGAAAGTGACTATTCCTTTAACTTTCCGCCAAATTTAACTGAAAGAACTTTTTGAGATATGAAGAAATAAACGAGACATAAAACGTGAACCTCTTTGGTGGACGTAATGAAGGTAAAAACCTTTGACACAAATATAGTGACACAGTGCTGTTGCAGGCAGCTGCATGTACAGAAAAGACTCCTAATCCCATTTTCTTAAGAAAGGTCAAGTCAAACTCATTGACTCCCAAATCCCTCCATCCACACGGGGCAGAGGACCACAATAACAACTTCTCCGAGTCGCTGGTTTGTAACTTGGCAGACGCTCCTCTCTTCCCCTCAAGCTGCCGGGCAGACTAGCAGCTGCTTTGCATCTCGCTGCATCTCCAGAGATGAAAAGTCGCATATTTTCTCAGCACGCTGGCATGGCTAGACCACATTACAGCACACTCTGAGGCATCCACACACTGTACTGCTGGAAACACAGTGGAAGAAGCTTGATTCTTTTGCAGCTCCACCCTCAAAAGACTGAACTAACTACTGTTCGGCAGATTACAGTGTGTCTGTTTGATTCGGACTGCATTTAAAAGTCATATACGCAGAGATTTAGAGTTTGAAGCATGTCTTTGTGAAGTATGAGAGGGAAAAGACAGAATACTTTCATATTTTTAAGTGTTTATAGTTCAATCAATCTGACTGTCTCGCATGAATATCTGCGGCTTATTGTTAAAATATTAGACACAAAGAGTGTATTAAAGTTTTGCTCTCCTGTTGTGAAGGACAGAGTGTTCTAATAAGAGCACTGTAGTAGAAAATTGTTCTGGTGTGTGGATTCAACCACAGACTGTGAGTGGAGCTATTCATTTTAGAAGGGGGAAAAAACAAGGCGTCTAATTGAATACTATGCTATATTGTGGAATGTCATCCTGGCTTTTAGACGCAAACGAAACAAAAACAACACTGCAAACAGTACGGATGGAAAAAGAGCATAAAACTTCTTACAAGGCAGTTAATGGTTTCCATCTCTTAATGCTGCGGCTTGTTTCCATCGCTTATTAATGCACAACTCTGGATCACAATCCAATCCTCTCATTGCTGCCCTGGGGGGATGACTGCGTATAAAAAACCCACACCTGCTCTACATTGATTCTGGAGCATGGAGGTAATTGGCCACAGAGTGAGTGTATAGACGCAGCATGGGGGGAGGTCGCGCAAAACCTAAAGAGCCCAAACACAGTCGAGGAACTGCATAGGGAAAAGAATATCCAGTCTAGACACCTTTTTTCCTCCTGAAAGTCAAAACTCATAAAACCAAACCCCCTTCTCTTCCTCTGAGAAGGATTCCAGAGTTGTTGGTTCAGTCTCTGCGTGGTCATGTCTGACGAAGCCTGGACTCCAGCAGGGTGAGCCGGGGCCAACAACACACAAAAAAGGAAAAAGTTCTGGTTGCTTGAGCAGTCATCCAAAGTTTTAACAGGCTGTCATTCCACTGATGAAATCTACTGTAGAGTTTTCACACCTCCTAAGCCTCTAATGATGGTGTTGGATTTGTTCCCTTTCTGCAAATGGAACATATGCTCACAGTGACATCTGCAGGATTAGCCCAGATTATGAAAATTTGAGATACAAACTGCATGAGGTCACTAAATCGGATCGTGCGAGGCGTGCTTTGTTGATACTAGAGTTGTATTCAATATACATGGAAAATGAGTTTTATGATGATATGGCATTACTTTGTTTGGCTCTTAATAGATGGATGCACATTTTGTGCAGTGTACATTGACAGTTTTTGGTCACTGTAGGTGTCCCTCCTGTCCACAATAGCTCTGAAGAGATAGAAAACACAATTTATATGTAAGAAACAGGCAACGTTAGAGTCTTTTTAATATGAAATTCTCTCTTTACGTTTCCACACACAGAGTTTCTTCGCTGAGCCGCGGTAGACGGTACAGTAAGTGACACAAAGAGGGAAGTTTGTACTAAAAAAGATTTATTTACGTCCAAATACTGAAGCCTAATGTTAGCTTTGGTTGAATTTTATTTGCACTTAATCAACAGAAGGAACTATTACAGACACTAAATACTGTTTCAATGCACATATCAGAAACTGTGCCGTTGAAACAAGCTGTCAGGATTTCTGTAACTTTGTGATGTCACAACTCTACAACATTTCACTGTTTTAAACGTAAACATTTCAGTTGTGTCCCAGTTTATTGGTGCCTTCACTTGAAACTCGTGAAACAACATGGGAAGTCGTGTACACAATATGCTTGGCGTTCAAGTGGTTAAGTTGTAAGAACACCGCAGCTAAGCAACGGCGATATTAACGTTACTGTTGGTATCTAGAAGCCACAGAGGCTAACAATTTAACAAGCTAGCAAGTGGGTAACATAATGCAGTAAATGCAAAGGCGTAATGACATTGGAAATAGATGAGGCCGTTGGGAATATCAACATTTTCCTCAGACATATTATAAAATTACGAAGAAAAACAATATTCAACTAAAATAACAATATATTAACTTATTATGCGCCAAAAAATTTACTTCTATGGCCTCCATCATTTCCAACAAACACGTCACAACTTGTAAACTCTGAGCTTTCAGACACTTTCCACTTACGAAGTCGTGAATACCACAAGAGGGGGGCGTTCATATGGACGCTTCTCTTGAACACGGTAAACACAACCCCCATTTGAAGGCACTGTATGAAACAAGCCGTCAGGACTTCTGTGACGTTGTGATGTCACAACTGTACAACGTTTCACAGTTTTACACGTAGACATGCCAAATGTGTACCAGTTTATTTCCGGTTGCAGTGTTTGTGAATGACATCGGCTGACAGGTAGTAAACATGGAACCAAGCTGTTGCCTAGCAACGCAATTCTGCTGAAATGTGCTAAAACGGAGCGTTTCAGACAGAGCGTAAATACAGACGTATTCAGGCTGACAGTATGAGAATAAAGTTTTTTTTTTAACATTAAAGCATGTAAACATGTTGTAGTAGAAACACAAAATACAAGTATGAACTTGAAAATTAGCATAATATGGGACCTTTAAGGTAGACTTGAGAAACTTATCCTTTAATCTTTTACCGTCATCCAGGATGGTTGAAGTGTCTCTGCTTTCTTTTTTCTTATATTTTAGACGTTTTTTAATGTTTTTAATATTAGTATATTTTTGTATTTTTTATTTCTTCAATGTTTTTTATTTCTGTGTTTCTATGTTTTTTGTTGTCATCGGTGCATTTCTGTGATCTACAATATGATAGATAGATAGATAGATAGATAGATAGTAACTTTATTGATCCTGAGGGAAATTCAAGTTTCCAGCATCACAGTTCCATAGTGCAAAAACATGTTAGTAAAAAGACAGTAAAAAAGTTAGTAGTGCAAAGTACAAAGTAGAAAAAAATATACCAGATATAAAAATACAAGGAGATGAAGAAAACTGTTAAAACTGAATATAGTGCAGGGTAACAGCTGTGATACACGACTATTAAAAAAGTAAATATAGTGCAGAAATATGTGTCCAATTCAAGGTAATAATGAAGTTGATTTCTCTCCAAACCAAGTCAAAAAGTCCCACTTTTCTTCTTCCAAGCCTGTGCATTGGGAAAGTTTTGACCTCTGCCATCCCTGATTTATCACCATGTGTTATCACTGGCATGTGTTTTGTGGACTAATGCAAACATATATAAGAAATATTACCATATATTATCTGGCAACCTTTTTTTTTTAAGAAGGAAACATATATTTTTAAGAGTGAATATATTAGCAGTGGAGGTGGACATGATGATATAACGTCTCCAGTTTTTTTGTTTTTTTTTGTTGAGTTGGAAAAAGCAGGCTAAATAATGTGAGTGTGTGTCTACTAGTGGAGAGAAGGCGCTCCCACTGTTGGCTGGTAGAGCAGCTCCAAGTTGAGAGAGAGTCCCAGCATTGGTGCGTTCATGGTGCTCGACTGGACCGCAGATGTTTCACAACCCGGGGACACTCTGTCTCTGCACACTTTATCTCATCTTTTTCTCAACGTGTAGGCGTGCATTAAGGCGTTAACTTAAAAAAAAAAAAGAAAGAAAAAAAAAAAAAAGAAAAGTTATCTGAGGAAGGGAAAGGGACGAAGAAGGAAGAAAAAAAGAAAAAGAAAAGTGGGCTACCTCTTCAAACCGTCCCGGTTTTGTACCGGAGAGTTGTCGTCATCAGCACCCCAGATATCCCCCCCTTTAAGCTCCCTAAATGGATGGGGCAGTCTCGGTCTATGCAGTTCAGCACAGGCCAAAAGATTGGAAACAACTTGTGCATTTTACGCGTCACTTTTAGCGTCTAAAGAGGCTCAGAAATGCCCGGCTGCTTCGCTGCTGCAGATCAACTCTGAGAGGACTTTTCTCTCTCTGCATTTGTGCTTCTCTCTTTTTTTTTTTTTTTTTTTTTTTTCTTCTTCTTCAGGAGGAGGAAGGACTCAAAAAGTTTACAAGAGAGAAAGGAAAACTCCAGCGCTGAAGTGGCAGCTCTCACACTATAGCCCTCGCTATGGATTGTATGTATTTATTCATGTGCTTTTTTTCACTCAGTCATGTCTTTTTGGATCATGTGTTCGCTGCAGAAACGCATGGTGAGTTATGCATTTACTTTGTTTTTTTGTTTTTTTTTTGCACTGTGTACAGAAATGCACTCTAAAAAGTCAAAAATATGGAGGAATAATGATGCAAAATGACTTATTTTTATTGATAAATCCACATCCATAAGTCTGGATGAAGGCAATACAGTGTGTTGAGTGTGCTGAATTCCCTTTAATTTCCCTTTTTACTTCATAAAGAGAATTCTGAGCTACCTTTTTATGCTTTTATACTATAATATGTATGAAATAAGTTCTGTCCTCTATGAAATAATCATGCATTTGCTTTATACACTTTATTCCATAAGCCCCTGTGAATGTGATTCTCACTTGACACTATCTGTCCCATCAGAAAAACTCTCTGGAAAGTTAAGTGAATATGGTCTTATAGTGCCATTCAGCACAGACTCCCGAGGACGCTACATTTCTCATGTGGTCTCTGCTGGAAGTGGAAGTAAAGGTGCTGATGCTGATACTGCTGCTGCTGCTGATGCTGGTGCCAGTGCCGCCTCAGCCTTTGGCAGCAGACGAAGGGTGGCCCGCGGTGCCCCCGAGATGCCCCCGGTCACCCCGGCCTCGTCGCAGCACTTGTTTTTCAACGTCACTGTGTTTGGGAAGGAGCTGCACCTCCGCCTGAGGGCCAACAGGAGGCTGGTGGCCCCGGGGGCTTTCGTGGAATGGCAGGAGGACTTTGTGGAGAAGGCCAAGGAGCGTATCCACGGGGACTGTGTTTTCACTGGAGACGTGAGCGACATGCCGGAGGCCTCTGTGGCTATCAGCAACTGTGACGGACTGGTAAGTCAATGCATACTTGAAATATTAGTCCTGATGGAGAGGGGTTGTTGCTGGGAGAAAAAAAGATGCTTGTCCTTCTTTGGCACAATGTCAAGGTGAATGTGGAGTGCTGTGGGTTGGCATTCATCTTCAGAAAAGTCCTTCACATCTGACCTAAGCTTGCATGTGCATCACGTTCTCACATAAGATATGCATTAAAACAATATTTCATCTGAAATCTACTGTGTCTTTAAAGCATCAGACATTCACGCCTACGTAGGCTCTAAGTTTGAAATTTGGTTCTTTACTGAGAGAGTCCTCGAAAGGTTGTGCATGAGTATAGAGACAGGAGCAGTAGGTTTGGGATATTGATTATGAACCCATTATATGGTCAGCAAATCTCAATCCTTTCATATTTCTGTCTCTAACAAGTAATCTTTGGCTGATTACAGATATTGGCTGATGCATAGCGTGCATTTAGACATAGAAAGGTGTCGTTTTGCTACTTAAACCTGCACCAATCAATGTTTTACCCACTTGGGGGCAGTGCAACAAGCTGTCAACACAACATTGACATCAATGGCAATGTTAGCCATCATTACCAGCTGCGACCTTGTGGGTTTGTGTGTGTGTGTCATCATGGCAAAATGTGCTCCTGGAGGCACCAACTGTAGCGGGAAATACCACAGATGTGGTTTTGAATACTCTGCCAGGTGTTTATTTTTGTCTGTCCGTCTGTGGACAGATTTTTGTCACAACCATGCAAGTTGCAATCACGAAACATTACAGGTGTGTAGTAAGGATCAAAATTAAGGCAGAGTTTGAAGATTGGTGTGGTCCGATCAAGGGCGCCGGAAGTATGGGGGGTAGGAAGTGGGGAAGGGGCCATTGACCCCCCCACTTTACGCCAGTTAACTCTGTTTTTGGTCCCCACCAACCCCTGAGAAACATATCTGGCTCTTTAGTTGCTTAATGCTACATTGTGTTCAACAGGTTGTCGCTAAAGTTTGGTTGGAACCATAGACTGTATATAAAGATGGACGACGAGTCTAATGGTTCTAAAACCATAAAGTTGTAGGCTGTAAAACCAAAACAATGAGCTGAAAGGTGCTAAAGCGCTCTCTAAAGCTGAGGGGAACTGCAGTCTGGTGATAATTCCCTGTGTGTTCATCACCCTTTCACATTTCTCATTTCATGCCTTAAAAGCTCTGTATTTAGCAGAAGGTGAAGTCAATTCAAAATGATTGTCAAAATGATGACTTCTTCCAGAGCTTTGTGTTTCTCCTTCATCACCGCCAAATCTATTTGTAGTCTTTTCATCGCTGCCTTTCACACTGTGTCGCTGCGGTGATAGGGCAGAGCCGTTGGGAGGTGAGCCACTAATGCATATGTTTGCAGTCAAGCAAATTGGAGTGAAATCTCAAATGCGCATGTGACACATGAATTGGCGGGTTGACCGAAGCGAGGCTACTCCTTAGTTTTTCTAAGTCGACTCTCCGTATTGTTCTGGTAGAAAATGACAAGAGTGGAATGGGAGGGAAGATAACCCTCTGACCCCGGAGCGAGAGCCAGAGGAGGAGACAAAAACACACACACTTTCAGTTATGAGTCCTTTTCTACATTATCACACACTCTGACACCTCAAGTGAGAAAAACATAAGTCTTTGATTGAAGCCTTTTGTTGGCGGTTAGAACTTACACAAGCGGCTTTGATGCATTTGTCAGGACAGTTGAGCTGTTGGTGTTGCATCAGCACAACACAAAGAAACAATGGATGTCTCTTAACGCTTGTATTGTTTGTCGTCATCGCTCTATTTTCTCGCTCTCATAGTTTCCCTATATTAACACAACAAACTGTGCTGAATCTGAGAAAGCTGAGAGAAATCAATCTAACAGTCATTTCTTCTTTCTTAATGTAATAACAGAGAGTGGTGTGTGGACAATGCCATGCTGTGTTCTCTAATCACAAAGTAATTTCCTGAAAGGCGACTGTGTGTGCCCCTCTGGGAATCGAGGCAAAACGCGGCACAATGCTGTATTCACCTACGAGTGCGATATGAAAGCTTTTTATGCATTGTGTGTTACAAACCTAAGCGCACAAAAGATCTTTATCACAGTGATCTTTGATTTTTTTATCATAGAAAGCAATAACGGTTTACAATTTATGAGATAGGAGATATTATTAAAGTCCAGCACCAGTCTTGTGTTAGCTTCTGTTCTGCCAGCTTCTGTGCTAAAAGTGATAAAAGACATGGTATCTTGTTAGAATTAAACAACTACAGCTCCCATGAGGCAACACTTTTGTTATTAAAGGCACATTCATATGATGTCAGAGTAACTGTAACCACCAGTTTCCGACAGAGAGAGACTGTATATAAAGATGGATGAAGCCAAAACATGCAGAAAGGGTCGTGCAAGGGTTAAAAATACTGTGCCTTGACTTTATTCAGCTACAATAATGGATCTTGGATGACTTGAAGCATCCATTATTGTTTTTTCCGGCACTTGTTTGCGTCAAAAATCATGCCGAAAGTAATCAATCATGCTAGATTCAGAGTTCTAATTTGTGGTGAAAAAGGTAACAACAGCAGATCTGAAAGAATGTTTTTCCCAGAAAAAGACACCAAACACCTCATTCTTCACTGTTAATTTGGCATATTGGAGTGACAAGAAGTGGCAAAAACATCATGATGTAGACAAGAGTCTCAATAAATTTGTACTTTAGATGAAGTCTGAGATCATTTTCTATACATTTGTGGATAATATGAGGTATGGTCTTCCCCTGAAGCACATGCAATCTGATATGGAGATTTGCTTCCTGTTATGGCGCTCACTGTGTTGTGTCTCCTGTTAGAGCCTTAAAGGGATAGTTTAAGTGTTTTGAAGTGGGGTTGTATGAGGCACTTATCCATAGTCAGTGTATTACCTACAGTAGATGACGGTCGGCACGCCACCAGTTTGGAGAAACAGGCAGGAGTTACCGCATGGAAGCAAAGCAATGTACTGCTGTGGACGGGGCCGGCAGCAAAACGGATTTTAGCCACCTAAAAGAAAGGCCCATCTAAAACAAATCAATATCAGTTTAAGTGTATTTCACAGATTTACCTTGCCGTCAGACAGCTCTTTCCGACGGGGAACTAAAGCTGTTGTATCCATCTATGCTCTCGCTAAAGCCGCCACCAGCAACTCCTGTATTCTGCGTGGTAAAAATACGTTTTGGTTGCTTTGGCGAGATCACAGATAACGGTTTCAGTTCCCCGTCTGAAACATAGCTGTCTCACAGCAAGGTAAACCAGCAAAAATATTCGAAATATGGCGTACACGTAAACTGATATTGATTTTCTTTAGGTGAGTCTTTCTTTTAGGTAGCTAAAATATGTTTTGCTGCCGCCCCCGTCCACAGCAGTACATTGCTTTTCTTCCGTGCAGTAACTCTTGTCTGCTTCTCCAAACTGGATGTGTGCCAATGGTCATCTACTGTAGGTAATACAGGTAAAAACACCCCAACTATCCCTTTAAATTTTGACAGGGTTGTGTGATATTAATTGATGTAAAAAGATCCGTTCCAAATCACATTACTTCTTACCTTCAGTAGAAACTATTTTCCAGATTAATATTGCTGATATTGAGGTCTGTGTGTTATGCAGTTTGTGGGACATTGTGCTCTTTCTAATGTCAAATCATAAACTTTTGAGCATCACGACATGTTGCGCGTTCACCTCTGTGGTGGCGGCAGAAGTCTCGGACCGGGCAAGCAAAACTATCTGCTTAGCTCGATAAACCACTCAGTGCACTTGGGAAAAGATGTTTTTTGTTTGTGATTTGGCTCTATAGTCAGACTCTTAACAATATCGTCCATGTGTTTCCTTGCATCAAAGCCAACCTAAACACAGACCTGTCTGCGCACGCAGGGGCGTTCGGGAGGCATTTGAAGGTGAACAGACAGTTTGCCGGCAATTTATTTAGTCTGATGTGTCTGCTTGATGTTGAAGGACATGGAGGAGATGTCTGATGAAAGGAGCGAGTTTGGAGGTAGGAAGAGCGCGAGTCATGCGCGGAGGTCACCGCATGCGGGTCAAATCTCTTAGATACACTGTCTTTAAGTACCACCAGCACCCCATCTTCAAAAGTATGTTTGATGTTTCCCCTTATAGAGAACACACACACGCTGTATCGGAGCAGATGTATATCACAGTTCGAGCATGTGCATTCCAGGAAACTAAGTGCTCAGACTTGAAGAACGCAGCAGCAGTCATCAAGACTCCTAACATTGCGTTTTTCCGTTTATTTCATTACTTCAATACGACTGAATTTCCGCGATAAACTTTGCTATCAGCGTGTTGTCTGCAGCGAGGCCGCTCTCACGGAGATGACTCACCAGTAACAGATTACGTTAACTTGGTCTCCTGCCATGTGCCCGGAGGCGTAATATTTATGGCATTCCAAGCTCATGACAGATAAGACGTTCATACAGTAACGCTGCAAATAAGTCTGATATCTTCTGGATATATTTGGCCTCGCAGCACTACCAGACTGTCAGCTGAGGTTGCAGATAACGTGAACGCAACATGACTCTTTCAGTTTCATTTGAATATGTTTGACCAACGTGTCGGCGTCTGCGATATCTATCTCCACCTCCGACTGTAACTCCTGCTAGATGGCAACAGCTGCAGACGAGCTATTGTTGTGGAGCGATGAGTGATGGCTATGATTATACCGGCGCTGCTCATGTGTTGGGTATTAGCGCAGATGACGGGGCTGATTGAGTTACATGTGTGATGGAAACACGAGTGCAGTCGGAAGAGCGCTATTTCTGTGTCCCATCAGTTAAAAAGAGAGAGAGCCACCTAGCAACAGGCTGACTTTTTTTGGGGGGGGGGGTTGGTGGGGCAGTTTTCCATCCATTGGAGATGGAAAATGCTTGCATAAATTGTTCTATTCATGCATGTTTGCAGGAATGCTGCACAGGGCCGCTGGTCCCAGTCCAGTATTCCAGTATCCTCCGGTGTTCCAGTACTCTGCTGGCACCGACGTAAAGGCACTAAATTAAGAGCTCCATCAGTGGAAGCCCGACATCTCAGCCAGCAATGTGATTTATTTTCTCGCAGTCCAATCCCTATTTGCGGCAAACATGTGTTTGTGTGTGTGTGTGTGTGTGTGTGCTCATTCTAATACACACTGGAATACAGGACACGCATACCTACACACACAAACACACACACACAGATCACAGACACCAGTGAATGTCACTATAACGACAATCACATCAATAAATAACAAATTAATGTAAGTTTTGAAACTGATGGAACACACATCAATTCAATATTACATAATAATATACGCTATATGCTACTAATACTACTACTGCTACTTATACTGCTATACCACCACTAAAACTATTACTTCTTCTGCTGCTACTGCTACTGTTACTGGTCCTAGTACCACTGCAGCTACTACAACTACCTCTTCTACTACTACTACTACTACCATTACTTATACTGCTACTACCACCACTAAAACTACTACTTATTCTGCTGCTACTGCTACTAGTCCTACTACCACTACTACCACTACTACTGCTACTACTACTACTTCTATATGAAAACTGCTACTACCACAACTACAACTACTACTATTAATACTTCTATATGAAAACTGCTACTACCACAACTACAACAACTACATCTTCTATTACTTACCTTTGATACTACTACTACTACAAATACCTCATCTACTACTATTGCTACAATTCATATTTCTACTGCTACTACTACACATACTTATTTTTCTTCTACTACTATTACTACTACTATTACTACTGCTAATATGGCTACTACCACTACTACTACTACTACTACTACTACTACAATTTCTTATTTTTCTACTACCACTGCTACTACTTCTACTACCACCACCACTATTACTACTACTTACCTCTGATACTGCTTGTATACTCCTACTACTTCTTCTTCTTCTTCTTCTTCTACTACTACTACTATCACTACATCTCCTATGACCACTACTTCTAAACATTATTACTACTAATACTACTTCTTCTTCTACTACTATAGCTACTACTGTTACTTCTACTTCTATTTATAATACCACTTCTTCTACAACCAAACTACGATGTATGCTTCTACTACTATTGCTATGACAACTACTTCTGCTACTACTAGTACTCATACTGCTGCTACAACAGTACATATACGTCTACTCCTCCTAATAATAATAATAGACACCAGTAATGATATTAATAGTAGTATTTATCCTCTTAAAATGACAAGCTTCTTTTTGAAATCACAATTAGCTGCTCTCAGCCGCCTCTTAATCTTCTACTTCAATTAAGCGCTCCCCTTAATGGCTAAATTATTATAATTTTCTGCTCTTTGATATCAGTGTCATGCAGATGAGTGTTGGTGATTAGGAGCCCAATTTTCTCTTGATAATCCTCGCCGTGATCACCAGCCATGCTTGGCCTTTGCAGCCCCGCACGGTGAGATGTGGAAGCTGATAAAAAGGAATCAAGTCATAATCCTCTCCTCCCACAAGCTGTCTCATACGATTATTTCAAACCCGAGTCCAGGACCACTCAGCCATGATTTACTCTCCGGCTTATTGATCCTCCTGGTTTTACCACAAAAGCTTTTATCCAACATCACCAGCATGTCCGCCGCCGCCGGGTATCCTACCAAATATTCGCTACAGGTCACATTGGTTAAGGATTTTGTGACTACAATTCACACACTTAAACTCTGTGACCTCGGGGGAAATTAGTGTGCATACCTTGATCTTGGTGGTTGACAGTGGATTAGCTCTTTACTCTCTCCCTCTCGGCGTCTCGCTTCTGGATCAACAAAGAGCGTGCCTGGGACCGAAATTACATGTTTCTAAACAATCTGCCACAAATTACAGGTTAAGCCCCTGGAATGACGGCTGGACTTTGATTTCCTTGCACGTTGCAGCTCAAGCGTGGCCTGAGGCACTTGTTCCATTTCTATATTGCGTTAGTCGTTAATGCACCTCAAGGGATATCTCCGTTAGATTACAACAAATTAATTCTAGCGGTATGTTGTGACAGTGTCTGTCTATAGTTGGAGTTGTAAAGAGGTTTGTCTCCCTCACTTTCATAGTTTCACGTTGATTTTCTTACTCAAGTCTCTGAACAAGTTATGGAAAATATAATAACCAATTATACAGTAGGTTAATTTGTTATTTGCTCAATAGAAGGGTTCCTAGGGGGCAGAAAGCACGACATGTCTAGCACAGCCAAGCTCCAAGCTCAGAGATGACAAGGAGTTGTTTGAGCAGTAAACAGCACCAACTGCAGAAAAGATGAACTGAAAATGTTTAATACTCCAGGGGGATCACACGCCTTTGCTAAAAACAGAAGATTATGGATCCAGGCCTGCTGGGTAAAAGCATTCTCGTGACACAGCGCTAGCAAAGCAGCGGGGGGGTCATTGCGAGCTGTCATTCTCCACAGATCGATAAAAATGTACTGATCAACAACAGGGTGATGGACCCACGCTCTGAGGAAATATTTATATATATTTACCGACTATGCCTTAAAACTTAAAGCTTCAGTAGGCAGACATTTTTGGCATCATTGGGCAAAAATGCCATAATAACTTTTCAGCATATTGTAATTAAAGTGTTCTGAGAGAAAACTAGACTTCTGCACGTCCTCATGACTCTGTTTTCAGGCTTTAGAAAATCTAGCCCATGAAGGGAGACTTTGGCCAATCACAGGTCATTTCAGAGAGAGAGCGCTCCTATTGGCTGTGCTCTGGCTGGTGGGCGGTGCTTGGTATTTCTTCAACTGATCTCAACATGGCTGCTGGGGCACAAAGTTTCTCATTTTACAGCTAAACAGTACACTACAAGATGTTTCTGAAAACATTTGAGGAGAGAAATAGGCATTACAGTAACAGAATATTAATTCATATTTGATCAGCGCTGCCTAGTTTGACCGTTTGATCGGAGTACGCGAGTGATTGACAGCTGCTCAGAGACGGCAGGCTCCAGCTCGGCTCTGATTGGTTGTTTTCCTCCGGTCTGTGAAATCTTGCAGATGCCATTAGGAGCACCGGAGGAAACAGAGGCACATGATTTTTTTCAGATTATCTGTCTCATGCACTACTATCAGGATATAGTGACCGCTTTATAAAAATAACTTTTTTTAATCATATTTGCTCCATTTCTACCAACTGAAGCTTTAAAAGTGATGCAAGACTTCGTTACAGGTTTAAATTGTTGTACAATTAAGGGGAAGACGTCTGATAGTCTACCGGGGCAGCCGCTCCTCTTCCCTCACGATTTCATAACAGGTGATAATAATAAATAAATCTCATATTAATACGTCATATGGTCGGACTCTGCAGGGGTCTAGTAGTATAGTCAACAAAAATGTACAAACAATGCAAAATCGAAGTTGATTACAGCGTTTTTCTCCCTGAATGCTCACACACCCAGTAATGTTTGTGCACAAGAAACCCGTCTATTAATTTAAATGTCTCCACATCCCCTCTTTTGAAACCAAAGCTATGTTCTTGTCTGTAAGCGTACTCATGCAAGACACACTTCTTTGAAATAGACAAGTTTCCAGCAGTGGTACGATTTCACCAGCTCTCGCCTCATTTGCTCCTCGGTGTGCACGCTGCACTGTGCAGGTGACAGAATCCAACTGCTGGTTTGCACAGCAGAAAGAAGTCTGAAATTACATACAGTAAATATCCACCTTCAAAGTTGCTCTTACGGATGTGTGGAATGTAGTGCGCTGGTGAGCTTAAGGGTTAGATATATTTGCCTTTTTTTTTGCGGTGTCAGTGACAGCGCTGGATGCCTCGCTGCCTCGGAGTGTTTTTCTGTCAGTTGTATCCTCCACTGAGCTCTGCGGCTCATAATAATCCCATTCGCATCACATGAAGCAACCTGATGACCTGCACATCTCTTAACCTCTCTTGACCTTTCCAAAGCGTATCTCTCTGTATTTTAGCATCACAGTGTGAAATCTGAAAAAACAACGACAACAAAAAACCTAACCATGTAATTTGCACATGATAATTATTGACACTGAATTCCAAAAAATCTGTTTAACTCAGTTCAGTGTGATGAGAGGACTTTTGTTATTTATGACTCAAGGTCCACTGTTTCATCTGACAAAGAAAAATTAAAGTGTTAATGGCTTGATGATGGTACTATAGAAAACAGTCAAGGGATCACCAAAGTTTATACAATTCATCCTGGGATGTGCGGCCCACTGAATATGTGCAGTAATGTTTCGTTGTCACTTTTCTCGGCTCGATGAAAGTTTTAAAAAAACCTCCATGGATCAAAACTTCAGAATAGAAAGAGTCATAATTGACCTTGTTTGCAATTGGACGTGTCCTGTCAACAGTTTTACAGATGTCTCTCTTACAATGGTGTTATATTATACATCCATGTGCTTGTTAGAGCTGTATGTAGCCTGACAGGAAGCTCTGCAGACACTACTCAGGGCTGAAAATACCCCACTGTGCAATGTTTTGGGGAAAATCTATTTTATTTATGTTTTAATTTGAAAATTCACCTAAAAAAATGCTATTTTTAAATAATCAATTAACTTTTTAGTCTATAAAATGCCAGAAAATAGTAAAAAAAACAAAAAAAACAGACCAGTTTAAAGGTGCAGTGCGTAGGATTTTGCCGTGAGGTTGCAGATTACAACCAACGGAAAACTTCTCGCATGTGCAAAGCATGTAGGAGAATCACAGTGGCCAACGTGAAAATGTGAATGGCCATATCTAGAGCCAGTGTTTGATTTATCCGTTCTGGGCTACTGTAGAAACATGGTGGCCGGCTCCTTAAAGAGGACCCACTCTGTATGTAGATATAAACGGCTCATTCTAAGGTAACGAAAACACAACGACTCTTATTTTCAGGTGATGATACACTAAAGAAAACATAGTTATGTATATTCTGCCAATAGATCAGACCCTAAATGCTACACACAGTTCCTTTAAGTTCCCGGAGGTCAAGGTGATGTCGTCAAAATGCTTATTTTGTCAGACCAACACGCAAAGTTATTCAATTTGCAGTGATATGAAACAGAGAATAGCAGCAAATCCTCAAATTTTTGAGGCTGGAATCGTTTTCAGGTCTTTATTAGTTAATTTCAATTGAACTTTCAGAGGGATAAAGCCATTAATAATACAGAGATTAACTGAAAATGCAATATCTTCGTGTCCCCTTCCCACTTCTGACAGCGAATGTACACCCTCCCGAAGCCCAGACTTCACCATGCAGCGTACACATGTTTACATTTGGTTGGTCTGTAGGCCCTTCCAGATGCTGCTGCTCTCTCCCCTCACAGAGCCGGCTTCTCTTTCCACCCACTGCTGAAATAAGAGACCACAGAGGAAGTATTCGAGCATGTCTTACTTGGCATTTCCTGGTCAGGGGCTGGACAGATTCTTTCACTCCTCTTTGCCCTTACGGTCACATGCGAGCCGTTTTGTGTTGTTAGTCCTGAGTGACAGCATGCAGAGGAGTTTTTTGGTTCGTTCTCTTTACTGCACTGTATTTAGATTTCTTTTTGCAGCTGTAAATACACACATCCTTGCCAAAGTCTTGTTGGTGTGCCTTCTTCATGAGTATAATGATAGGCTGGATAGATCTCTTTTTTTTCTTCATAAGGAGTAGGATTATGAGAAATAAAATGAACTGCGCTGTGCAGTGTATTCAGAAAGCCCAGTTTGTTCTTATTACGCTTAATAGAAACAACATCGCAACACAAAGAAGAAAAGAGTCAACGACAGATTTGTTTGGTTCATTAGTAGAAGATGTGACATTTAGATCACATTGGGTCTTTAATCTTGCTTAATTAACATTTACAAGTTGTTATTTAAAATCCAATTAATTGCCACCCCTGAATCTACCCTTATTGACTCGACATTTTGTTTTTCTTTTTGTGCAATTTTGCCTTTATTGGACACAGCTCACGGTAGAGTGCGTGACAGGAAACATGAGGGAATAATATTCTCTGGATGGATGTGAGCAAATTTTGCTGCGGTGTCACACCATTTGTCCACCAGACTGGTGACCTGTCCGAGGCGGACCCCGCCTGCGGCCCAATGCGTGCTGGCATAGTCTCTGTCCTCCCATGACCCAGCAAAAGGATAAATAGTGATGCATGATGGATGGAGGTAGAAGCTTTATACAAATGCCGATATTGAATGCACATACCAGGCTGTTTACAGCGAGCCAAGGTGAGGATTCTTCTACAAACATAGATGACAAAGCAGAGAGATATGTTATATGCATCGAATTATAGATTGAGTTGAACATTACCTTCCAGCACTCTCACTTATGTACACAATTATAGAACTTGAAGGGAAAAGTTTGACATACAAGAATGAAAACTTGGTGGCACTCTGGAGCCCTGCTGTGTTCACCAGCTTGTCGCTTAATCTGTCTGCTGTTAAGTGCTGAGCAGGTGGGCTCTTAGAGCTGAAAACAGCTGCCTGCATGCGGCTGAAAACAACACCAGGAGAGTGGTGAGAGTGAACCAAAACTGTAAAGTTCTCCTTTAATTTAGTAGGCAGCAGTGAACACCTGCCACACAATAAATCGTTCACAGTGTCACCCAGTAGGTTTATGAGCAAACTAGCTGATGAGCTAATCGACCAATTCGTAGCCAACTCATTTTGTCTAATCGCAATTAGATATGTTTTTAACTTTAATAGATTATTTTTTAGATATCACCTCTGTGATATTCATTTATTTAATTTCCTAATGACTCCAACGCTACATGCACAATTGTAAGAACCTTGAAAATGAGTCCTGAATGCGCCAGTGAAATGTACTGTGTGTGAAATATAGCTGCTCAATAAAAAAGTTATTTGACAAACAAAAGGTGTTTTGCAGATAATGCAGAAAGAAATGGCAGTGAATAAAGGGCAAAATGTGTGGTAATTTAGACATAATTGAATTTGTCATGCACTCAGAGAAACAATTAGTCATTAATGACTTGATTAGTTGAGTAATAATGGCATCAGTCTGGCTCTAAGAATCACTAAAAGACTGCAAACAACACATCGAGTTGGCACTCAAAGCTCTCATGTTAGTGAAATGAATCAATGCAGATTGATGTTGTGTGGTAAATGACGGAAATTATTATTTTTAATGATAACAATTACACCAAACAGCTTTCACGGTGGAAACCGTACGAGCGGAGCAGAGCTGGATGTTCGCTTCCCCGTGCAGTCCATCTAAATATTTACCCTCAGTCACATTAGGTATACAACAAGGAGGCCCGAAGCAGAGGATGTTTACTTTATGGAAATGAGTGTGTGCAGATGTCTGTGCTCTCTTATGTGCCATTCAAGACTCTGCATTATCACTTCAGCTCAGATGCTGAAAAGGAAGATACAGGAGGAGGAGTCGACGCTCAGTTATGTGGCAGATTCCAGTGTGTGCTGTCCGAGACATCTTCTTTGTTGTCCACCAATAGATGAAGCTCCTCCATCACGCTGTCACAGTCCCATGCAATTTAAAGTGTCAAACCAAGTGCTATTATGCCATCATGGGAAAAAACAACATTTTAACTACAGTGTTTGTTGCGTTTCTAGTGAATTGAGGTGTATTTGTCATGTCGACGGTGAAATTTCACAATTTTTCCTGGACAGCAGAATTACTCTAGACATTTAAATCAACAGTAAATATGAAAGCTGTTCCTTTCAATGAAAGCGCAAGGTTTTCTTCCTATAGCGACCGTTTATTGCTGACATTCAGGCGTAACGATGTTTTCTCAACCCATAATTCAGTACTGCTCAAAGAAATATTGAGTTTTGATTAAGGCCCCTTTGTGCACAAACTTTATTGTGCACCTAACGCTCTCAGTGGGTAGTTGAAAGGAGTTTTTAGAAAATGCTAATTGAATTGGAGCACATGAGTCAGTTTGAGAGGGAGCGAGTACTTTTAAAACAAAAAAGTAAATTGTTAAACTTCAACACAGGCTTTGAATTCTTTGAACATCACAGTTTGGCATTGGGAGCTTTGAATTAATCGAAAAACATAAGACAGAAACGTACAGCTGAATACTCATCATCTCGTTCAGTGTGAAATCGTGGTGACAGTCAATAAATCTTGGTGAAGCGCTTGTTAGTGAGGGGCCCCAAATTGTGTCTACCTGCGTCATTGCCCTTCTCAAGCATCGTCCAATTGATCAGGCGCACTATAATTACTGGCTCCAGTGGAATTACCGTCCTTTTGAAGGAGGAGGGAGCGCACTAATTTTAAGCCCTCTTTTTCCAGGCAGGTCTGATCCGGACTGATAATGGGGAGTTTTTCATCGAGCCCCTCGAGAAGGGCCAACAGGACGTGGAAGTGAAGGGGCGTGTGCACGTGGTCTACCGCAGGTCGGCCATCAAGCGGGAGACGGGCCAGCGGAGGGAGGACCTCCACAATGAAGGTAGGCGAGGAGAAGGAGCCTGACGTCAGTGGAAACAAAAAGCACTGTGTGCGTTTGTGTGTGTGTGTGTCCTTTGACTGTGTGGGTGTGCACGTGTGAGTAAGTGTGCATATGTGTAAGAGCACCGGAGGTTCACAATAAGCAAGGAGTGTTTATTTGATTGTACATCATAAAATAGAAATGAAGCGCCATCAGGTCAAGTGGTTCAACTGCATTTAAAGCACCAGTGGTTTCAATTTAGCCCATTTATTATTTATGTATTACTGTATACTTTACATAACAGCTTAACATTTCACCACAGTGAACATCAAGTCCCAAACTGTTTTTAATACTTAACTTTACTATGAGGAACTTTTAACTGGTTATGAAAAAGTCTCAATTTAATACTGATGCCTCTTTATGATCTATATAAGTACACAAGACCATCAGCGCGAGAAGATTGGCTATTTCTATGTAGTTATTCTTAATGCTTGTCACTGATGCCACTGGGTCCGATTCCGGCGAAATTAGACAAAATCTTCAGCTCAGACCTCCAGCGGGTTCTCCGGCAGTGACAAGTTTGCCACGGACAGATCCAGATCCGGCTTCCCTGCCGCATACGACCTGCAGTCGGAGCTCCAGCGGGAGGTGGAGAGCTCCTCTTCCGGCCAGGAGCAGAGCTTTGCATCGCTGCTCTGTCGGGGTCATGGCTTGAAGGTAACACGCAAGTTGCGAAACTCTTGCAAGATGGTTAAGGTTAGGCATTAACCTCGAATAGTTAAGGTTTGGCATTGACTTTGAATGCTTGAGTTTAGGCATTGACCTTGAATGCTTGAGGTTAGGCATTGAGCTTGAATGGTTAAGGTCATGATAGGTCGTCGGGCAGCGAGTCTCACGTGAGTTTTTTGCAAGTTTTTGCAAGTTTTCGAAATTTGCTGGTTACCTTCTAGACACGACCCTCTGCCCTCTGCTCTGGGGCCCAACACCGACTCCACACTGCTGGAGGCCCAGGCCGTATCGCTGGGCCCGGGTTAGGGAATGGAGGCACGGGAGAACCACAACCAGGACTACACGGAGCGGACCGTCAGACCCTGCTGCAGTAAAATGAGAGGTTTTCTTAAGGGACTCTGGTGCTCAGAAACACACTCACGCACAGAAATGTCCTTCTGTTTAGGCAACAAACTTGGAAAAGGAAAAAATAGGGTGAGTCCCCTGGATGCGTCGACAGTGAGTTTACTGACGCTTTTTCTATTGTCCCCGTGATGTTGGGACGCCGTTAGTCTCGAGCCCTGATGGTACCTGTGGTACTGAATGTTGGCATTAACTTGGTGTCTAAAACTGTACTTGAATCATAAATGAAAGTATGCAATATTTGCAGTTAAGGAGCTAAAATGTGCGTCACATAGGAATGGTCCCTTCACCCTGCAGCCTTTGGTATGGCCCTTAAACTCCTATCACTGCTCTATATTTATTAGGCTTCACAGCAGATGCAGTTCTCCCAAAACCAGCTGGTAAAGTGAGAAATTCTGGGCTCCAGTGGTTGTACTGGGGACAGGGGAGAGAGGGGGTGTGTGTGACCTTTCTTTCACAGTCAAACGTCCCAACACCATCATGAATTCCTTTGCTATTCCTTCCATGCTTGCTACAACAATAGATTGAGCATCTGGAGGAAGTCTCCCTCTATACTCACTGATTCTCTCACGTTTCCCAGCGTCTTTTTATTTTACTCCACAGCCCTTTAGATCAATTTTAATCAAGTCACCCATTCAGATTTTTCTACATTTTTTTTTTTTAACCACCTTCATGAAATATACTGCGTTCATTTTTATCTTTACAAGCTACATTCTTCCATAAAGTGATGCAGCTGGTTTCGCTTTTGAATTTTGATGCCATTTTTTTTTTCCATTTTCCATGACTGTTTATGAACCTACACAAAAAAAAAACACTTTCAGTCATCAGCTCGCATTAGTGTCATGTATTTGAGGCCTTGTTCAATCTAATCTTGAGTGTTGTGAAAGCTTTTTACAGTGTTACGCGTGGGAGTTTTATCAGATATTTGTCCTTTACAGTATTGTCACATCCTGCTGGGAGAGCCAATGTCCCAATTACGGCTGTCGCTTTTATTTAATGTCTCTCTCCGTGCTATTATCTGTGGTAATAATTACATTTTCAGCTTTGCAAAGAGTTATTTTGTTTACTAATTATTCAAAAAAATCTGTTTTTTTTGCACACATTTATCTTAAATTACTCTGCTGCCACTGGTGCATATAAGATGTCACCTTTCATGCGTGTATCTGTTATTTTTAGTTATTTAGAATAAATTGCTTCTCGGGAGATTCGCCTTGAGCCACTTGTCTTGAATGTTTTTTTGCAGAACACTACTGTGTTCATCCTTCTTTTTCAATTTTCCGCATTGTACCTCTGAAAAAATACCTTGTCCAATTGATTTTCTATGCATAAGATAGTGTGTCATGTCTCCATTTGTATCTGGCACGCTTGAATCACTACCGTCTATTACAAAAGATTATCGTAATTCATAGCCTAGAGCTACATGCCAAGCTTTAATGATACATGAGCCAATTTCTGCCAGACACTGTCAACACATTCTTTTAATTTCAGTTACATTAAACGGTGTTATAAACCTCCATCAAGGAAATGGTGTATCGGTTTGTTTATTTTTTTTCTTGTTTAGATAGCAGGACATCAGACACTTGTAATTGATTTCTAAGAAAGTTGGTGAAAAGGTGGTATTTTTAATGAACTGCTGTTAAGAATAAGTCTATTTATATCCTCTGTGGTGATTTTTAGCTTATATGTTTTTTTCCCATCTGACATTATTTATATCTCATCCCCAGATTTCTGGGTGATCTCACAGTTTCTGCTTCTGTGAATCTCCAAATTCAAACAATTTCCTTTTCTCATTGAGCGTCTGACGAGCACAGATAGACGGTACACTGTGCTTGAATATCACACCTTCAAAAAACAGCTCAAGTGCAAAATAACCTGGACAAATGTTGTGTGGATTCGGCGCGACTCAGTTGGGGTTTGTGCGATGAATGCACATACTATAGTTAGGCTAAATGTTGGGCTGAGAGGAAATGCACGATTTACGAGTGCAAGGGGAGTATTTTGACTAGAGATCAAGTGGTTTAGAACATATAAAGTCTACAGGCCTGTCGATAATCCCAAAGGATTCCTCCTGCGCATCCTGAGACTCAAAGACTTGTTTTATGTTGGGTCTGACACAAACATAAATCACTCCGCAAAAGCTGGAGAGAAGAAATATCATACAT
The DNA here is from genome assembly GCF_015220745.1 of Sebastes umbrosus. NCBI lineage: Eukaryota > Metazoa > Chordata > Actinopteri > Perciformes > Sebastidae > Sebastes > Sebastes umbrosus. Next base: position 17,607,420 of record NC_051288.1, on the reverse strand, counting down.
GCATCAGATTTCCCACTGTCCTGTCATTGACTTGTTTATGTGCTGCTCATATTTTTCAGTGGCAGACTTCGGGATCGCGGACCTCCCCGCGGCTCTGGATCTCGTCGAGCATAAACTGTCTGAGTCGGAGCGCAAGAGGAGGCACGCGAAGAAGGACGACTACAACATCGAGGTGCTGCTGGCTGTGGACGACTCGGTGGTTCGCTTCCACGGCAAGGAGCACGTGCAGAATTACGTTCTCACGCTCATGAACATAGTAAGTCTGATGGTTGAAAATGCTCACCCACTCCTCATTTATGCAGATTCCCAACATGAAATATCAAGGCCTGCAACAAAACGTTACTTTCATTCTTGTTTAATGAGCTGACCTGATTTATTGATTAGCCCTTTGAACTGAATAGAAATGGTCCGCCAGTGCCTACATTTCTAGGAATATCTTCAAATGCTTCACATCCCTAAAATCTACACAACCTAAGCTGAAAGGTTATGTCAGTCAATAAACGATAATAATTGATAACTGTATTGAAATTGTGTAAAAAAAAAAAAAAGGTTATGACATGTTTTTTCCATAAAATGTTACAAAATAATAACAAAACATATTGATCCAAAAGATTTCTAAATGTAGAAACTTTTTTAACACTCCATAAGTTATTTGAACTATGCACATTCTTTCGTTTTTGAGATATGCTCCTTTCTATGAGCAGATCGAGTGCAAAGGCATTTTGATAGTTTAGTTACGTTCCACACATAACGTAATGACTTCATCACGAGCGTACAATATGATGATGCAAAATACAGAAGCCTTAGCTTCCCACTGCACAAAGAATGAATGCTTTAGCTATTATGGTTTTTATTTTACATTGATTTAAACAGGATCATGCAGACAACGATCTCCCGCGGTCATTACGGGGCACTATTCTGGTGCCACCGGCCGCGCATTTAATACCGCACGTAACGTAATGTAATGACATCATCACAAGCGTACAATGTGATGATGTGAAAGACAGAAGCCTTAGCTTTCTGCCGCAAAAAGAATGAATGCTCCAGCTATTATGTTTTTTATTTTAAATCAATTTAAACAGGATCATGCAAGCAATGATCTCCTGCGGTCGCCTGAGGTATGTCCATTTTTAAAGGGTTAATTTAGTCTATAAAATGTCATAAAGTTGTAATTTCAGATGACAATAAATAGTGAAAAATAGACACCGCAGTTTTAAAAAGTCAAACTCCTCAAACTCCAAAGATATTTAGATCACTGTTACATAAAACAAAGAAAAGCAGCACAAATGAACAATGAGAAGATTGAATTAGTGATTTTTTTTGTAAGTTTTGCTTGAAAAAAACACTTAATCTGTTCCCAAAATAATTGCTCGACTAATAGACTAATCGTTGCGGCTCTATAAATATCCTTTCTTCACATGAAAATGCTGCTGAGTTTGTTGATCTTCTCCCTGTTGAGGTATTTTTCCCTCCTTGTCCTCTCTGAAATCAGACCTCGCCACACTTCCCCCCTTAGACCCCTACTTTCTCTGGCTGTTTATGGATTACCGATGAGAGGTGAAAAAAAAAAATTCTCAGCTCGTTCATTACGGGTTCCACCAGCTCCTACCACCATAATCTACTTAATGGGCCCAAATCCCTCAAGTCAGATTTTCACAGGGTGCTGGTTTCACTCTGTAACAGTTACCATTTGGACCCTGCATGGTGGTCTGATTAGCCGCACTAGACCAATTAGAAAGTTGACTGGGAGCTTATGGAAACCAGCGCCAGGACATGGGATGATGTGTTTATTTAATTGGGATATTATATACACATTCCATCCCCAAATGTCTTCGGCAGGGAGGAATGTCTGATTTTAACAACCTTGGCTGATTCGGCTGTGAAGTGGCTGCGAGAGCGCTCTGTAATTATCAGTCCTTGGTGTCTAGTGCTCTCTGATAGGCACTTATTTAAGATCACTAGCTGGATAAGATGACTTCAGGAAGTCCTTATGGATGACTGAGCTATAACAGTAATATCTATATATTCCCCATTCATTCTGAGTCAAACTTGACGAGACAAACATGCAAATTCCTTGAAAGAAAAGCGCAGTCTAAACAAGCGAGGGGTCAAAACTCTTTAGTTCCACCCGTAAGCCACAGGCTTGCTGTGTCTGAAAGAGCTCTGCCCACTCAAATCCCTCCGAATCCCGGCTCCGTGGCTGCAGAATGTGTAGTACCACCTGGAGAAACTCTCCCCGAGGGATTGATTACTGAACATCCTGTCTGCGCGAAAGCCAAGGTGACTGCTGAGGTGCCTGCCGCACAATGGCTGTGTTGTTTGACCAGGTTTTGTCCACGTCGATGTGATGCTGTACACAAGCCAGGGACACCTAGCGCCTGTAGTCCACAGCTGCTACTCTCATTTGCAGCCACAACAGTCCCATTCCAGCCCTCTGTGTGCTCCTCCTGGCTTTCTAATTATCCCCGTATAGGACGAGTTGGAGGTCTCACAAAATGTTTTTTTAAAGGGTTGAATGCATAGAGTCCTGAGTCAGGAAATATACGCAACTTTTACAAAACTCATCATGGAACTTATTTTTTTTTTTTTATGCTGTCCTCATTTTTCAACAGCCTTTCTGTTTCAGGTCCAACATAAACACACGTATATGGGTCAGTATACTGTAGACCAGTCGAGGTATTTGAGCTCGTAACAAATCTGGGAGAACTTGGGGTCACTCGAGTGTTCTTTACAGCATTTATTGACCTGAATGGGCTCCTGTGAATGGCATATTTGCTTAAATGCCTTGGGTGTAACCCCGCGTCCCAGAGCAAGTTTGGACTTAAGCCAAGATAGCCTTTCTTGAGTGACAGGGCTTTTGTTCTGCACGGTCATAATTTGTACCCACAGAAAGCTTAGTGGTCACACACTTGTTGGTGTTTAAGCAAAGAGTAGCACTCTGTTATTCTGTTTGCACAATGAGGACAACATCACTGTTTACAGATAGGAAAAATAACCTTCAAACTGAATTTATTTTGTCTTCTTAAATTAGTAAGGCTAAGAGCAGAAAGTTGACCTGCTGCTTTGACAACCTTTTGCGAAGTCTGAGTGCTTTCTTGATGGCTGGTTGTGCCTGTAATTCTGCAGATATTTATGCTCATATGCTTTCTCTTGTGTCAGGATTCCAATTCCCATGGAGGAAAATAATGTTTGTAGGATTTCTTTGCATATGCTTTCACCGGTAGCAGCTGAAGAGATTAAAGGGGAACACCTCCTAAATGAAGAATTCCAATATGTTATTCCCATGGTTTAGGAAAGTAAAAAAAAAAAATACATGTGAACGTGAGATACTCTTTCTCAAAGCAAGAAACCAGAGTCTCAAACCTGTGATGTCATCAAGCATAAAGCAATGGCAGAGCCACGGGTGTGCCAGGGTGTTCCTGTGCCACCCAAAAATCAGATGCAGAATGTTATGTGAATACCCGACCAGGCACAACTTTATCATATATATACAGTGTACAGTAGAAAAAAAAATCTCCCTTTCACCCTCGTGGGGTGGTATCTGTATCCTCTACCAGAGGCCTGGAAGTTTGAAGGTTCTGCGCAGTATCTTAGCTGTTCCTAGAATTGCGCTCTTCTGGACTGAGGCTTCAGATGTCGTTCCTGGAACCTGCTGGAGCCTCTCTCCCAGTTTGGGGGTCACAGCCCCGAGTGCTCCTACTACCACGGGGCCCACGTTGGCTTTGACCTTGCACATTTGTTCCAGCTGTTCTTTCAACCCTTGATACATCTCAACCTTTTCATGTTCCTTCTTCCTGATGTTGCTGTCTACTGCCACATCTATCACCACTGCCCTCTTCTGCTGTTTGTCAACCACCACTATGTCCGATTAGTTGGCCAGCAGCTGCTTGTCAGTCTGGAATCTGAAGTGCCACAAGACCTTAACCCTGTTGTTCTCATGTTCTCAACCACCTTGGGTGGAATGTCCCATTGGGATTTGGGTACTTCTAGTCCATACTGGTTACAGATGTTCTTGTACACTATCCCAGCCACTTGGTTGTGCCTCTCCATGTGCGCTGATCCAGCTTGCATCTTACACCCTGCTCCGATGTGCTGGACCGTCTCAGGGGCATCTTTGCACAGCCTGCACCTTGGGTCTGATCTACTATGGTAGATCCTGGCCTCTATGGCCCTTGTGCTTAGAGCCTGCTCTTGTGCTGCTATGATTAGTGCTTCTGTGCTGTCTGCCAGTCCAGCGCTTTTTAAACCTCTCTATATACAGTATATATATACTGAGGTGGCAGCTGGGGTGGCTGTATTAGTGTTAAAACTGCCAAGAAAAATCCCAGGCTGAATTTCAATCCCAGTCCGCCCTTAGATCATGTGGTACACCCAGTTTTTCTCATGCACACCCACAGTTTTGTTTTCTGGCTACGCTGATATAAAGTCTGGAGCTACTCCATAGACAATGAATGGGAGGCTGATTTTGTGGACCCAAATGAGCTTTATTCTATTGTAGTGTTGTTAGTTGTGAAACAGAAAATGTTCCCATATACTCAGTACGTTCCTCTGGGTGCTCTCAGTGTCATCTGTAACATCTCTCTCATTCATTGTCTATGGAGCAGCTCCAGACTTTATACCCTATGACATCACAAATTTGAGTTTTAGCTCTCTAGTATTTGGATTTTGGAGAGAGTTGTTCATGTTTACTAATAGTTTTGGACTATCCTAGACTTGGAAAATTAATTTTGAAAATGGGCGTAGTTCCCCTTTAAAGCTTATGGACAGAAATAACATCCCAGCTGTCCAGCGGCTCTGCTGTGGCATTAATGAAAACATTGGACTTCACCTCAGGGCTCTTGTGAATTTCACAGTGTCCAGCAACACTGTTCACTTGTTCAATGACCTTTGTTAGATCAATGTTATTGACAGGCTGAGAGGCGATCAACAGAAAGGTGATACTAACAATCAGTTTCAGTTTTCACCAGCATTGCAGAGCATTGAAAATATAGTATAATAAGTATAATAAATTCTTTATAAAGAACAGAAATGAAATAAAAAGTAATATATAAATGACATAATACATTTGGAGTAATAAACTGGATAAATGTCAGACTATAAAAAGCTATTTTAAAATGTGGCATCTGGTGATATTACACTGCGGGGAAGTTGTTCATAGTGCTCTGGCTACTACTGTGAAAACATTATGTTCTTTTTCTTTTAAGCCTGGAGCAAATTATTTTTTTATGTTTTATCTCCAGATCTGAAATATTGTTTGGGTTAAAAGATCAGAGTTTTAAAAGTAATGCAAAACAACTCATATATATTCTAACTGCGAGGCAGTGTAACGCAGGCAGGACTCTAGAGAGAAAGATGTTTTCTGTGCTTAGTAATATTCATTTGCTCAACTTCGGTGTTGTGCTTCATTGGTTTGGACAATTTTTCTGATTTTTGGAAACCTGGATTGGAAGACTCTTAGAGACTTTCTTGATGAGAGTTAGATGAGGAGATCAATACCACTCTCATGTCTGCATGCTAAATGTGAAGCTAGAGCCAGTAGATGGTTAGCTTTGAACGCTTTAAACAAATGAGATATAACATGTTAACTAGTGGGGCTTTAAAGGGGCTGGTTGGTGGTCTTTGTTTTAAGCTAAGCTAACATCTTCAGTCTGTAGCTTTGTTTGTAGCTTTTATGATCTTCCCATCTAACTCGAAGAACAGCGAATAATTAATATTTCCCAAACCCATTTATCAGAGCTTTTATCAGTTTTCAACTCTAGGAAGTTAGAAACCATCCAGTTTTTAAAGAGGACCTATTATGTTTTTGTGCTTTTCCCCTTTCCTATAGTGTGTTATATTGTTTTTTGTGCATGTAAAAGGTCTGCAAAGTGATAAAGCCCAAAGTCCAGGAGTTACCGACAAAGGGAGTTACTTTCCCCCACAGAAACACTGCTCATGAAGTGCCTGAAACGCCTTGCTTGAAGCTTTTTCTTCTGTAACGTGATGATGTCACCAAGTAACACATTTGCATAATACCTGCTTAGCAGCAAGTTTGGCATGCCCTCAAGCAAAGCTAGTTTGAGCGGAGCTGGAGTGGAGTACGAAGAGTTTGGTTCAGTTGACCAATCACAACAGACTGGGGCCAACTGACCAATCAGAGCAGACTGGGCTTTTTCCGGGAGGGGGCGGAGCTCAAACAGAGCGTTTCAGACAGAAGCGGTCCTGCAGCCCAGCTGGTATGAGAAAAATAAAGCATTTTTTGAACATTAAGGCATGTAAACATGTTCTAGTAGAAACCCAAAATACAAGTATGCACCTGAAAATAAGCTGAACAGGTCCTCTTTAATAGCAGGAGACAGGGTTGCATGGTTCTTGTTAAAACATTTAGGCTTGAATGAAACGCACAACTTGATATCATCAGCATAAGAGCAGTGATCGAGGGGGAGCATCTACTGAGTAAAACTAAGCCAAGTATTTAGCCTTGTGGGAGGGAGAAACATGATTACCAGCAGCCACTTTAAACACCTTGTTGAATAACACGGAAGAGAAACAATTTAATGTAGTTTCAGTCCAGGAGCCCCAATCTCTCTTGTAAAATTTCATCATCAGGGGATCAGAGGTTGAACTTACACCCGGCGATATTAATTTAGTGCAATAACCACTGTTGATGGAAGCCGGATAGAAATGATTCCCTTCAATTGTTTTTTAACAGCTGATTCGCAACTGCCTCTTTGACATTTTTTTATGTTAATTTGGAGATAGGGGTGTAGTCAAGGGAACGTGTTGGTTTCTTAAGTAGATGTTTGATTCATGCCGGTCATGGACTAAACCAAGAGAGAGACTCATTAAATTTGTTAGGTGGCCCATGGGTAATGCCTCAGAAAACTCTTTAAAGAGTTTTGACAGCAGAAAGTTAAGATTAAAGACGGAGAGATTAGACACAAGTCACTGAGGGGGACTGGGGCTTTTTGCCTTTTTAACAAAGCCATTTTAAAACATTGCAGTCCTCTGCGGAGGTGTCTCGAGCTGCAGGGGGGGCATGGAGTCGTCTGGTGATAGTGATAAAAAGAAATCTCTCTTCTGCTTTTTAGGAGCAACTAACTTTAAACATCAATAGGAAAAAGTTTCCTCCACTAAAATGATATATTACAGTGGATTGACCGCCTTGACCGGTGAGCAGATGTATTGTCAGGAGGATATACTGTAGTTCCACAAAAGTTAAAAAGAGTAATACAAGCCTCAAATATAAGTTGGGATATAATTGTTTACAACCGACTTTTTCAGTTATTAAGCCTTCCTGCTGTGACATTTCAAAATGTCTGCTGTGATAAAGGCCCAAAAATGGTGCAATCATCATGAGAGTGGCGACTCAAAGGAGGCGCTTTCAGGTGTGTTGAGAAGAAGAGTTTTTTTTTAAAAGGGTAAGTTCACTCACAGCTCAAAATAACTCAAAATTGTCCTTCACTTACCTCTAGTGGCATTTACTCAGGTAGATAGATTTAGTTTTATTTGTTCCGGTTATTATGAGAAATCTGTGGCTGACATTTCCGCAACTACCTCAATACCGGTAATGGGAAAACATCTCAGTTACCCTGGATGATCCATAGACTTTACTTTCATTTCATTCCACCACTTTCAACAAAGAAATAGTCGTAATTAAACTGCTGACAGTGATGTTTTAACCAGAGTAACCAGGACATTGTTTCTTGAAAGAAACATTGACAGAGTTGTTCAAATATCACTTTTTAATGCTTTGAGCACCACAGATTCCCTTCTGTTTTTGGGTTGGTGGCACATCTTTCAGAGATGGGTTTTTAAAAATCACGTCAACTAAAATTGAAACTATCTGCACATTAGAGACCATAGAGTGTTTTTCCTCCATATCCTCAATGTTGCGGAAACACAGGACTCTCCTAGAAAATGTAACAACCCTACGGGTTTATTTATTGTTTTAGTTTTAATTATTACAACTCAAGTTTATGAAAAATCATGTTTTGTCAGACATTTTGAACCATAGACTGTATATAAGAAGTGGACATAGTCACCGTGATGTCACCCATTGGTTTGTGGACTGCCGTTTGAAGCCTGGAGTTCGGCATTTTGGCCGTTGCCATCTTCTTTTTTTGCAACCAGAAATTACACGAGAGGGTGGAGCTAAGTACAACCGAACCGAATAAGACATTTTTGGGCGACCAAAATGTTACAATTAACTTTCATGAACTGAAAACACACTTTGAAAGGGTTAAAGTTGTAAGATGAAATCACGGACAACTCCCAGACCGGACAACGCCATGGTAGCGACCTGTCAGTCACAAGGTAGCCACGCTCTAAAGCATCCCCTGCTTTATGGTCTATATGACTCTAAATGGGACCATAATTTGTTTAAATTATTTACATTGTTTAAACACTGTAAACTCATGTTTACAGTGTTTACTGAGGTAATAAATCAAGTGAGAAGTAGGGTCATTTTCTCATAGACTTCTATACAATCAGACTTCTTTTTGCAACCAGAGGAGTCGCCCCCTGCTGGCTATTAGAAAGAATGCAAGTTGAAGGCACTTCCGCATTGGCTTCACTTCTCAGACCCGGAGGTAGTAAAATGAATACCTCCAGAACCAGGGATACCTGGCATAGCTCCGTGTACAACTCTAATAGATGTAAGTGAGAAAATATATGAATATATATGTGTATATATTTGTAATTTTGGTGTACTGACCCTTTGATAGTAGTTTTAACGTAGTAGGAAGTTGCAGGAGCGTGTTCATTCTCAATAAAAACGTAAGATCATGATACATTTTGCACCAATATTGCACAAATACTTTTCAATGCTTGCAACATGACATATGTTGAATTTACGAGTCTGTCACACACAGTGTCGACCCACGTGCCTTAAAATGCCAGTTATAAACATGTGTTTCCTCTCAGCAACAATTTCAGTGGAGAAATGTGAGGGTGCTTTGTGAACCTGAACGACTCCATGTTTACCAGTCGAGAGTCGCCCGGTTTTCTTAATTACAATCCATAACCAACATGTCCCAACTAAATTACTTACTGATTTATGGAAAAAGAAATATTCACCCCTTATTTTCCTCTGAACTTTATGTATCAACCGCAAAGCGAAGCAGTTGATTGACTTTATGGGGCCCCAGGAGAAGTGCCGACATGCAGCGACTATTTGAAGAAAATAAAACGCGCTCAAGTGGAAATTGGGATTTGAATGGGATCCCTAGTTCGGTCCCGGGTTAAGCATCCACATACCACAGCATTATTATAAAGCCAAATGGCAGTCGACACATTTCTGGGTCAGACTTCTTTGCCATTGCATAACAGCACTAGTTTTATTGGATGGTTGCCTGATGTCTTAACATATTTCATTATGATTCCAAGCTTGTTGTAAAAGATGCAAAAAAAAAAACTCCCACATGGTTAGACAGCCTGCTGCTGGGACGCTGCACCTCAGTAATAAAATCTGTGGAAGCAGCAGCTTGTGTGTTTTGTACTGATCATTATCAGATCAGTTTTAAACAAATGTTTGCTACTTTCATCAGCAGATTTTAGATAAAACAGACTTCCAAAGGTGAATCATTTGACGTGGTATTGTGCTATTGATGAAGGCACAAACAACTACAGTTTGTTACCCTGTGTATAAAGCATCACACAGTAGGTGTGGTAAACATGAGCTCGCTGTGTGCAGTTTGATGTCCCTCGACAGATATTTGACATCCAAGCTTCACTATTTCTTTATTTTTCAAATCTTTTGATGCCAGTAAAGGTTTCTGATTTGCATATTTTGAGCAGTGAATTATCTTCTTCTGTCTTTTTTTCAGTAATTACTTACTAATAAACTGAGTAAAATCCAGAAACTAGAGATGAACCGAGGCGGCCTGTACCTGTTCTGCAGGCTCAATATTGTGAGGCGTTCTCAGTCACCTTCATCAAATGCGTTGTGTTTCTTTCATCCATCAGATCAGTGACCGATAACGTTCCTTTCATTTCAGGTTGATGAAATCTACCACGATGAATCTTTGGGAACAAACATCAACGTTGTCCTTGTCCGCATGATAATGGTCGGGTACCGACAGGTGAGCTATGGCATACGTTGCTGTTATTTTCTATATATGTAAACATATTCTCAAACAAAGGCAAAGACATTTGGATTGAACCCAGATATATTTCCATATAAATGGATCTCTGTCGGTAGCCCTGATGATTCATAACACAACAGTGACTTAAACGTACATTATTACATTGCTGTTGCTGCCTATAGGAAGTGATAGAATGAAAACAACAAAGACAAATAATAGAATGGTAGTGAATAAGATGTCAGAATACATGACTTATTTATTAGGGCTTTCAAAGTTAACACGATAATAACGTGTTAACGCAAATTCGTATTAGCGAAACTAATTTCTTTAGCGCAATTGATCTTCCGGAGGTTGTAGCAGGCTCAATTTTAAAGCTAGAGTGAAGATACTAATATCATATGAAAGTAGAAAAACCTAAAGAATCCATTGATACCAACTATGGCATGCGAAGGAGGTTAAATAATGCCCTAGAGCGCTAAACTTTGGCGAGGAAAAACTGTCATGGCCATTTTCAAAGGGGTCCCTTGACCTCTCACCTCAAGATATGTGAATGAAAATGGGTTCTATGGGTACCAACGAGTCTCCCCTTTACAGACATGCCCACTTTATGATAATCACATGCAGTTTGGGGCAAGTCATAGTCAAGTCAGCACACTGACACACTGACAGCTGTTGTTGCCTGTTGGGCTTGAGTTTGCCATGCTCTGATGAGTGGTATCGATCTTCTCATCTAAGTCTTGTCAGGAAAGTGAATAAGTTCATGGGCCAAAATGTTGAATTATTCCTCTGAAGCAGTCAGTGCGTGTCCCTGCATTTCAGTAACTGGCTTACAGTCGACTTTCTGCAGCAATCTGATTTCTTAAGCGTCATGTATATGAGAAACCCGGCTTCTGTAATTGGGGAAAGGGATTAGGGAAACCTGAGCCAGACTTCTTCTGGAGAAAGACGATATCTTGGCCATGTATACATTTAATTGGGTTTCTAATAAGCTTTTTTACATGTGAGCATGTGCCTGACAAAGACTTGAGACATGGAAAGTATCGCTTTTGATGAAAATAAGGGATCAGAAGTCTAAATAAATCAGTTTCCACCACTGAATATGTGAATATTCGTAAGCTTCAGACACATTTTTCTGTCACTATAAAGCCTCTTCAGGCACAAAAAAGAATATTCTAACAGTACTACAGTTAAAAATAAGCAGCATGTGCTGCTGCATGTGTATGTGAATGTCAATGTACAGTAACTAGGTTATTAGAGATACTGCACAAGCTGATTTACCTGATTTCTTGTGTGCATGTTAGCGCACTTAATTTAATATAGCAGCCACAAATCCCCAAATTTTTCCCAGCTCCGTCCTAAAGAATTATGTTATATTTCCAAAATATATTACAGCGACCCTAAGGTGCTATTGGGTGCTATAACAGAATCAGTGAGGGTATCTGCTGGATGGTTAAATTATGACACCAAAATAAAAAGGCAAAGATCACATTTTCTTTTTTTTAATCATGTTTTTTTTATTGTTTCCTTAAGAAACCACAACCTAAACCATAACAAATAATGCAATACAGTATGTACATAAAATAACAGATAGTAACTGTAAATTAAAAAACAAAGTAGTATTTAAAAACAAGGGAGGGGAAAAATAATAATAATAATTAAAAAATAAAAAAAATAAAAATAAATAAATAAGAGATATAAAAGAATACAAATAAAAAAATGTTAAATAAAATACATAAATAAATACAAATAAATGAATTTAAAAATAATTCACACACCAGATTCCAAGCACCCTGTGGTCCCGCCCTCACGTTAATTCAATGTATTTTGGGGCCCTCTGGCTGGTTCGGGGCGCTTAGCATGTGATCTGATTATGCCTCAGGCTACCGCAACAATAACGTCTAACACCAAAGGTGATGCTACAAACGCTTAACACATTTAAACTCGGTGCCAAAGAGCCGTTAAATGAACTTGAGGTTTGAGAAGCTGGTAATACATGAAGATAACACTGCTCAGTGCTGTGTACTTTACATTAGCTCAGCCAGCGGAGGCTGATTATGTTTATGTAACGGACAAATCATATGTACACAACGCAGAGCATGAACATACTGACACAATCCCATCTGGCTTTTATTACTGTGATGAAATATTCAGTAGATGCTGCTTGTTTTAATAACCTGTATCAATAAGAACTACAAAGGGATATTTCTTAATTTTTTATTGTCATGTAGATGCACGTAGAGAGTAAAGTTTAAACAAATCCTTCCACGTATTAGTTTGCTGGTGATCAAAACATACTGTATGTACGGATTAATTTGTTTTTTTGATTCACCTGTTGCTACTTTATGTCACCTCTTACGTATTTGATTGTTAGCAGGCTGCAAATTACGCATTAAGGAGGTACAGATTCACTATAAATTATATGCATGGTGACAGACAGCAGTGGGTTATTATCGTTGAGTGCCTTTTAATGCACATGAGTGACTGATGCTGCCTGGAGACTCTCTGGTTGCCAAAGCACATAGATGTTGTTTACACAGCACCAATTAGATGAGCTCAAACGTGTTGGATGTGCCACTAGCACACACTCGAAAAAGAAAGACAAGTGTTTTGCCAGTGTCTCTCTATTTCTGGAAGTACCCTCCACTATGAGCTGTGTTGTCGTCGTCAGTCACCACACTATTTCATCCTCGACCGAGTTTTTTGTTGTTGAATTGTCTGGATCTTCATAACACAGACAAGACAAAATAGAAAATAGTTTTTTTCCATTTCCACTTCATAATGCTATTTCAGTTTCCAACAACAGTTTCCACTTAGAAATCATCTGTCTGTAGGCGTAGTTGAATGCCAGTTTGAGAAAAAAAAAAAAACACACACACACATGGGCGGCTTTTATGTTCACAGTGCAAATCTGGTGTGCGTGTTGGAGACACATTGAGCCGAGGGGAAACAAGATCTGCTCTCTATGTCCGTTAGGAATTTAATTTCACATGCACACATATTTCAATTAAAGCTGCAGTCGGTAACTTTGAGCAAATATGAGAAAAATCTCCGATGCCAGGAGTTTTTCTAACAATGAAATACCTGCAGCTTTTATTCTCAGTCTGTTTTCTCAAAGGTGAATTTGAAAAAATGTTTTCTCCTTTCATGATTTTCAAAGCGAAAGGACATGCATACCTGAAGCGAACGTGTAATGGTGAGAAGTATTGTTCTTTCACCTCAGCAAGAGAGGGAATCGATGAGGCGAGCCGTCACTGTTTCTGTTCACAGCTTGAGTGGTAACACGTTCTCCTCGTGTTTCTTGCAGTCCATAAGCCTGATCGAGCGTGGCAACCCATCCCGCAGCCTGGAGCAGGTGTGCCGGTGGGCCAACACGCAGCAGCGCCGGGACCCCGACCACGCCGAGTACCACGACCACGCCATCTTCCTCACAAGGCAAGATTTTGGTCCCGCAGGTATGCAAGGTACTGTATTTTTCTCGATCGAGGACTGTGCAGACTGAGTGCTGATATCTGCTTCCATTCACAAAAAGGGGGTTGGCTTCAAGTCTCGCCGAGGTAAGGTCGATGGAAACTTAAAAAGTGGAGGCCGCAGATGAGGTCACGAATTTGACCTCACAGGAAAATAAGTAGCTTTCCAACACCTTGCTGACTTGACATTGATGCCACCCTGGATATGAAAAATTGACATTGTTCAAGAAGGTTTTTGGCATGTAGAGAAAAAACAGAAATGTATGTTAGTTTGTCATTTATGTAAACTAACTTTTTTTATCCAGCTGTGTAAAGTTCAGTATGAACTTTTCTCCACTCAATCCTAATAACACATGTATGCAAACCATTTGGAGGAGTTTTATACCATACATGCTCTGTCGGTTTTCTCACGCTGTATTTCTTCTTTTCAGCCCTTCAAAAACAAAATTTGAAGCGAGCCTCCTAAACCTTCCAGAGAAACTTGGTCCAGTACGAACACACATCCTCTTGTGCTCAAGTTCAATATCTTGCATTGACCTGTGTTTATTTTTAACTTTTTGAAGCACACGTGTCATGTTTAGAGGACAACCCGAGGCTACCTGGTTTGCTTGTCACACCTTCGGATGTTGCCATAGCTGCCGTTGTGTTGTGCTCATAACAAGCCCGGTTTCTATGGCACCTTGGCACTGTGTGGGGCTGCTGTGTCTCAGGGTCGCGAGCAGACATCGCACTCTCTTGTCAAAGTTCAGCTGTGACATGGTAGATTTTGTATTCACATAAATATATTGTTCCTAAAAAGGAAGTAAATACATTCGGTTTGTGGAGCCGCTGTAAAGCAAAATGACCTGAATGAATGAACTTATGAGTTTGCCACATTTACAAATACACTGTGATCAAATCCTGTGACTGATTTCAAGTGTTTTTGATCTGCTCTCCTCGCCACAGAATTTCCCACGCCATATGTTCAGTGTTTGACTTTATCAACCAGATGATAGAGACCACCTCTCTTCTCACTTATGACATAAGCAGTAGAGAAACAGATTTTTGACCCCTACTTGCTGCTGCTAATGCTGCTGCACTTTTTTTTTTCGCTTCAATGTGCAAAGCCTCCCTTCATGGTCATGCAATCTGCATTCTTGAATTCCTCTTATCTGTCTTTCAGATAAAAGGTCACGCTCCACAACTGCTTTTGCTATTTCACAGCGCTAAATGTGTCCGTTTATGAAAAGAGCCATTTGGATCAAAAACTGGCCTTCATGAACTTCATTATCATCACTGTAGCAAAAAAAAAAAGACTCTGCTATGACTGACCTGTTGCAGACATTTCTCTTTTTCCAACACCACCAACATAACCTGATGCTTTCAAAGACTCTCCATCACCGGCTGCCTGTCTGCTGCATTTTCTGCTTTTTTTTACCTGCATGCCAAAAAATGTCTTCTGATGGTCAGAAAGCATGAAAATTATCTGAAAGCCTCCAAAAAGGAGGCGAGTGTGCTTCTGAACCAAACCCAAAATGCGCTAAGCTGAATCGCTGCACACCTCTTGATCGAGTCATGTTTAATGTTTGTGCTTTGCTTAAAAAGGTTTGGTGAACTGTGTGAAATGTTGCGATGCCGGGGCGGATGTCTGCTGGGTAATGATGACAGGCTTCAGAGCTTGCTGTTTACTTCAGGACTTTCTTTCTTTATGATGTTCAATATACAAGCCTTCACACCCCACAACTTGCTAAAACTCTCTGTAGTATCCATTATCGCTATGCAAGGTGCTTTCAAGGTGTTTTGATACTGCCATCAAGCCGATTTTGGCCACTTTATAATCATTGGATGGCATCAGGATGCAGACTTCCTGCAAACATTGTACACTTACTTTCATTTACTCCTTTTAGTTCAACTTGTTCAACTAGTTTGAGAGTTACTCCTTGAACTCAAACCTGCAGTACACACATATAGACACGTGGGTTTATCACTGAAGACATTCAAAGCAATCGCAACAGCCTGTTGTGATTTTTTTTTAACATGTATTAATCTCAGCTCCAGAGTCAGTCAGTCAGACAGCCAGTCAGGCGCCGAGAAAAGATCGAGACCGTCACAATGGCTGCAATCATATCTCATAGAGCTCTAATTTTCCACCACGACCTCCAGCGCTGCATGAGAATGTCACAACCTTCATCTTGGTACTTGATTATTAGGGCTGTGTGGTCTTTTCTGTTGCCCAGGTTACGCTCCAGTTACAGGGATGTGCCACCCACTGAGGAGCTGCACTCTGAACCACGAGGACGGCTTCTCCTCCGCCTTTGTGGTCGCCCATGAAACCGGCCATGTGTGAGTAACGGCGCGGCGATGAAAGGGGACCAGCAGGGTCCCGCAGAGTCTTACCGCATCCAATTAAGCCGATAGTTTTGCACGGTAACTGTAGTCTGTAATCAAAGGTAGAGCCCCTTTTAACAGGGGCTCTGTGTTAGCTTAACAAACAAAATCTGGCTGCCTCAGCGGGTGCATGCAGGTAATCAGCCAGGCAAGATGATGTTTATTCAACGCTGCTGTTAGAAAAACAACACTCAGTAAATGTATCGCCACATACGAGCATATTTACGTAGAACCGCATGTCGTCTGTGCGCAAATACTCTGTGCCCTAATGAAATCCAACACACCTGTTCACCCATAAAGTCTACTTTTATGACGCCTATAATGTTCAGTGTTTGTTGACTCAGTCATTGAGGTGTTAATTCAAGTATATGTTTCAGCATTGAGGTGATAGTTAGTGGTGTTGTGCTGAACTGCATTATATCGAGTGGTGTTTCTAATATTCTGACCCCTCATTTCTCAGTATAAAGTCGTCCAAATACAACACCACCTTTAATATGACTTCAATGATTAACATCTAATATAAACATTTCCGCCAATGTCACTAAAAACTGCACATTTTGGGCTTCATAAAGGTAGACGTTATAGCAGGGCTGTTGTATTGGATTACTTTAGATTGTGCAGGTGTACCTAATAAAGTGGCCACCGAGTGTATCGCTAATTTTAAAATATTACAGGAACAATATTTGGTAACAACAATCATATCATGGACATCCATCCATTAATCAATCAGCAACTTTTAGCGACAAGAGAGGCGTGTGTTGTAGCTCTGTAAATTCTAAGCCCGCCCACTTTTTAGCGGTCCAATGAAATGTGAAGGATTTGATTTAAATCCCTTTCGTAACTGAACGCCGCTCAAATATTCCTTTCCACCGAGGAATACTCCCAGTACAGAAGCGAGAGACGCTCTAACTTCTGTTCCACTGGGACTTTAAGGTCCGTTTCACACAGACTTCCTCTCTTCTAATGGAGCTCTAAAGGCTTATGAAGTAATGTCTGTGAACTGCGCCACCCGCTGCGGCGCGAACATTGAACAAATGGCCAGACAGACTTGATTGACTGTCACATCGCACAAAAGAACAGAAGAACAGGTCACTAACCTCTTCATCCGCTAACAGTGGAAAGGGGGGCAGACTCCGTGCTCTGCCCGTCAGTGCGTGACTAAATGCATCACTTTCAACGCTGTAATGGTGTTTGTGGTTCAATGGTTTTAGAGAACCGGAGCAAATATTTCCATCAGACTGACTGACGGAGACACACAGTTGAAATGCACAGTACTGTACATCACCGTGAATAAAGCTTTAATATCACTCGAAACGTCTCCGCTATATGATGACATTATGGCCAACAGAAGTTTAGGTTAAGACCTGTTATAATATTTTAAAAAACAAAAAAATAAAACAGGAAAATCTGAAAGAATTTCACCCTGAAGGGGTTTATTTCACAACAATGACCAACTCGCCGTACATTATCCCCCTTATTACACGGCTTCTTACTTTAATATCAATAATTTGACACAAAAATGGTCCACCAGAGTCCGAGATCAGAACTGCGTCCATAGCAACGGTCTGTTATAAAGAAATAACAGAACGCCGTGATTGACCAATCAGAATTAAGTATTCAACAAAGCCTTGTAATATTTGCTGATTGCACAAAGTCTGCCACGATACAGTACGTTTCAATTCGGTTCAATTCAGGGGCCTGCGATCGATTCAAGACGATATCATATGTCCATTTAACACAATCAGTTACGTTTGTTTATTAAGCTCACAAATAGCAACTAAATTATGATTTTCAATTTTATTACTCGGCTCTTCTAGACATTTAAATGAAAAACAATTGATTCTTTTTTAATTAAAATAATTAAAATAGACCTGTTGTTCACTATGAAGTACCATTTCTCATGTTTAAGTGGAAATGTTTTTTATCAAGAAAAATTGTAAGAATTTCAAAATAAGGGCGTATCTTAAAGATGATCATTTGTATTGATGTTTTGATCATTGAATCGATATATCGATCCAGATCGATGGATAGTTACACCCCTACATCTTCATCCACTTTTCGTTATCTTCTGTGGTAAACTGTGTCCTCTTGCAGTAAGAAACAGAACAACTTTTAAACTGCACGTGAACAGAAATCAGGGTTTAAAGTGGACACCATAATGCTCGTCCTGCTATCACTGTTCTTTTTAATATAATGTCAGCCTAACAAACCGGAATATCAAAACAGACTGAACATAAAGAAGAGATAATGGACATTTTATAACTTGCAAAATAACTTAGGACCTATGAATAGTTGCTCAAATGAATCTATCAGACACACTAGACATATACCTGAGTGATATGATGAGATTGCTTCAGTGAGCCATTGCACATTCTCAGGTCTGAAGGCAGTTCTGTGAAATAGTTTTTGAAGGATCTCATTTGCCTATTCATGCGGAAACTTTGATCAAGATGTTTAAACGCTGTGCAGTTCAATCGTTTTGCTGATTTAAAGTGCTTTCTTTGATTACCGCCTCCTCCATCAGACTATTGAAGGTGTCAGCTGTGAGGCAAATACTGTATTTAAACTCTAAATGCCTAATTATTATCAGGCGGTAAAGGAAAGAGTGAAAGACTGACATGGCGGTCGCTTTCTGACATCCATACAAAATAGCAAAAAAGCCATTAATAAATAGTATGCAGCTTCAAAATCTTTCTTTTTGTCAAATAGGCGAGGGATTTGGCGAGGAAAAACTGTCATGGCCATTTTCAAAGGGGTTCCTTGAACTCTGACCTCAAGATATGTGAATGAAAATGGGTTCTATGGGTACCCACGAGTGTCCCCTTTACAGACATGCCCACTTTATGATAATCACATGCAGTTTTGGACAAGTCATAGTCAAGTCAGCACACTGACACACTGACAGCTGTTGTTGCCTGTTGGGCTTGAGTTTGCCATGTTATGATTTAAGCATATTATTTTATGCTAAATGCAGTACCTGTGAGGGTTTCTGGACAATATTTGTCATTGTTTTGTGTTGTTAATTGATTTCCAATAATAAATAAATACATACATTTGCATAGAGCAAGCATATTTACCCATTCTCATGTTGATAAGAGTATTAAATGCTTGACAAATCTCCCTTTAAGGTACTTTTTGAACAGATAAAAAATGTGATTAATTTGCAATCAATCGCAATTAACTATGGACAATCATGCGATTAAACGCGATTAAATATTTGAATCTATTGACAGCCCTATAAAATATATAACACAATATATGTAGAGAAATATAAATAAATAAAAATAAGAATTAGAAATGACAATATAAGAAATATGTACAAATATTTGCATTAAGACATACAATATATAACATATGACCACAGTTCAAATAAGTAAATATGCAAATTTTGAGAAGTGGGATTTATAAAGTTTGTTAAATATAATGCAAGAATGGTATAAATAAGAATTAAATATGAATATTTCTTAAAATGGGAATATTCCTTGAAATGAAATTTAGTTTCAATAAGGTCGGGGCACTTCAGAGGTTCATATATGATATCTACAAGTAAAAGAACCCCAACAAGACAAGAAAAAAAATAATAAAAAAGAAGAAATGTTACTAACGAACAGAAAAAGAAGACATTATTATAGGAATTAGCAGCAGTAAGTGGCAGGTCTCACCCTAATGCTACATTTCTGAAGTGAATATCTGTGTAATAGGCTTGAATTGCTCTTTGAGATCAAACTTTGAGAGTTCATGTGTTATTATAGGATGTCATTTCACGACCTCCTGTAGAGGGTTGATTGTCAGTACAGAGAAAAGACAGACGTCAGCAGCATCCTGTCTCCTCTCCTCTTCCTCCAGCTTCCGTAACTCAGCGGGGTTTTCTCATCGAGGACTACTTTAATCAGTCTTTGTGAACAGCTGAAGCACGTTCCTGGGGTTTTGTGCCCAGTGACTGCCCACTGCTGTCGTGGCCAGTAAGATTAAACCACCTCATTATTTCATCAACGAGAAAAAAAAAAGAAAAAGTAAATTATTCTGTTGCCATATAACCACCCCATGAGGCTTTGTCTTTGTGTCAACGGCTAATGAGATATGATGTTCCAAGCTCAACCTGAATGTGTACGGAAATGTCACTGTGTTTAGAGGGATTCAGCCAACAGAGCTGTTAGCGGGAGAGCTAATAGAGAGCTCAGACAGCGTTTCACTTCATTTCAGTACAAAGAAGTGATAGTAGCGCGATGGAGAGCCAAAATCCTGCTGCTTGCTTTGATAAATCATCATCACAAAAAGCCTCAAGGTGTTTTCGTAAAAGAGAACATCTAGTGTAGTTTGGATTTCTTTCAACCTTGGCACTTTTGACCTCTTTTTCATTCAGCAAAATACACCAAACCTTTCAGTGCATCAGCGTTTATTGATGCAGCTGAAGAAATTTCAAAATAAATCACATATCTGAAGGCCAACTTTCAATACTTGACAGAATTCATTCAACAAGTATTACTCTTCGCTCTCCTCCTGTTCAATGAGCCTTTTTTTTCGTCCCATCAGGCTCGGCATGGAGCACGACGGCCAGGGGAATCGTTGTGCCGATGAGACCAGTATGGGCAGCATCATGGCGCCGCTCGTCCAGGCAGCTTTCCACCGCTACCACTGGTCACGCTGCAGCAAGCAGGAGCTCAATCGATACATCCAGTACGATCCGTTCATCCCTCTCCATTTCGTCTCATTTTCTCCTCCACATATTGGTCGTACGCTGCGCAGCTTCCGTGTGAAGCAGCTCAATATGTTATTGATTTTTTCTTTTGGTTCCTTTTTTACACAACTTTCTTGCCGCGGGCCGTCACTCTGATGAACACTTTAGTCAGTCATACACGGGATGCGATTTGCACATTTTACATACATCACAAACCACAGTGGGTCCATATAGTTGATGCTCAGGCTGTTGCTTGCAGCTTTTAAATTAACATTTATAGAATAATGATGAACTTTGATAAAACAAAGTTGGAACTTGAGCCGTTGCACTTGCAGGAATATTTGAATCCATTTTTTAAAAATGTAATTCATCAAGCAGCGCGATATTATACACTCTCTTTACATTTCCTCACATAGTGGATGTGATCATAAACAACTAATTAAACATGCCAGGCTACAGTATCTGCCTACTTGTCAGACTAAGAAAACAGCTTAGAGTTCTTTTTCTGTCATCGGCGGCGTGTCGCCCTTCTTTTAGCCATATCTCTGCAAATCTTTAGGCAGGGAAGGAGGCAACACCTGATCCATATATTGAGACGAACAGCAGACTGTTCAGCTTCGAGACGTTCATTCTGTTTCTAGCCTGGACGCCGTGTTATCTCTATTGTTGTGCAAAGCACTGACAGTGAAAGTCCATTTCTGATTTTATTGTTGTTTGCAGAAGAGACTGTTCAATAATTCAGATGCAGAGGCAGAGATATATAGACCCTCCCCCCGGCCAATCGCACCCTGCTCATACACTGTCAATAACCATCTAACACAAAATATCTACTGCTACCGTTATAGATTATAATTTTACAGTCTTTAAAGGTACAGTGTGTGGGATTTGGTGGCATCTAGTGGTGTTGGAACCAACTGAGCACCTCTCCGCTCACTCTTCCCTTTCTAAGACTGCGGTAACGTGAGCCGCCAGGTGCAAAAAAAACGTAACGCCGTTCCCCTCGCTCAGAGGCCATCCTCACCATAATAACACTACTTTAGGAGAAACAGAAGTCAGACGGAGGCTTGCAGTACCACGGTTTTACACGGTCATTACACACTAATGAAAACATCGTTATTATGAATATTAAATTCCATTTCTTCTAATAGATCCCTCGAAATGTTCCTTTTAATGGATTTAAAAA
Source organism: Sebastes umbrosus (assembly GCF_015220745.1). Lineage (NCBI taxonomy): Eukaryota > Metazoa > Chordata > Actinopteri > Perciformes > Sebastidae > Sebastes > Sebastes umbrosus. The sequence continues at coordinate 17,585,661 of NC_051288.1, read as the reverse complement.
AAATATATATATACATAATCATCTGTTAATAAAAGTCCTACACGCTGTATAAACAGTATATAACATTTTTACATGTACATCCAGTCCATGTATATCCACTCAGTATTCATTCCTTTGCCCTATTTGCAACTTGCAGAACACGTGACTTGCATATAGACGCTTTATAGACGTGTGCACATAACAGTACTGTCTGTTCTTTACCTTTATTTGTCCAGCTATGTTGTCCTTTTTCCCTAGCTGTTATTTCTATTTCTGTGTTAGTACATTAGCAAATAAATGTGATTTGGATTATCTGTTCTCCAAAGATCTCACACACAGCGCAGTATATGACTCTATCATTCTCATCTTCTCTCCAGCTCCTATGACTGCCTGCTGGATGATCCCTTTGAACACAAGTGGCCCAAGCTTCCTGAGCTCCCTGGAATAAATTATTCAATGGACGAGCAGTGCCGCTTTGATTTCGGCGTCGGTTATAAAATGTGCACCGCTGTAAGTCCTACGCACCTTGTGTAGTCAGATTGATTTAATGTATTCCCTTCAGTCAGCAGAAATCCCTTGAAAGCCTATTACATGACCAGAAAAGCTGGTAATGCATTTCAAGTGATAATGATATGATAATATCCTTTAAAAAGTCAAGAATGTGCCTCTCACGGGAGTTCAAAACATTTACATCTTAAATTTACTTGAGTGTTATGGTGGTGTACAGTGAGGGTGGATTTTTATTTTTGTTGAAATTTCCCAAAAAAAAACAACTGAAGCTCAAAAAATTGCTGTTTTTCTCCCTTAGTTTCGAACCTACGACCCTTGCAAGCAACTGTGGTGCAGTCACCCCGACAACCAGTACTTCTGTAAAACCAAAAAAGGTCCTCCGGTGGATGGGACGGAGTGCGCAATAGGAAAGGTGGGAAATGTCTCTGAATCAGCTGTGAATTCTAATTCTGGAGATGAAAACCCCAAATCCTGAAATGGTTTCAAATGTCACTGTCATTAGTCTGGACGTTTTGACATTTCTTTTCCGTCCGTCTTTGTTGTATTTTTAGTGGTGCTTCAAGGGCCATTGCATCTGGCGATCCAGCCAGGAGCCTCAGGGCCACGATGGGAGTTGGAGCTCCTGGTCAAAGTTCAGCGGTTGCTCCAGAACGTGTGGAGGTGGAGTTCGCTCCCGGAGCAGACAGTGCAACAACCCTCCGTGAGTCCACGTTGAATCAAAATCAGCTACTTTTTCAGTGGCCAAATAGTTTATATATATATATATATATATATATACGCTCTCTGTGTGTTCATCCAGCAGATGATGACATTCTGTTAAAGTGTGGCTTTGATTAAGTTTGCTTAAACTAAAACTTGACTTAAAAGTGTTCAAGATTGCGAGTTACTGTATGTATCTCTGCCAATTTGTTATTGTTTATAGTTTTACGTGATGAAATTTCACTTAATTTAGCACATTTTTCAGTTTTATAGTCAACTCCGACAGGATATATAGAAACATTTATCTTAATTTTAGAGCCTTCACATTTCTGACCTATGGTGGATTGTGAGAAGACGGGCACAAAATGATAATACAACACAGGAAGTGTGTGGTGTTTCCTAGTAATGAAGACTAATGACTAAAACAAAGTTGTTATCATTCAGTGTGGGTTTCTCAGTTCACCGTGACCAGCGGACACCAGGTTTGTTTAATAGGCCTTCGCCGCTGCAGACTTACGGTTACTTTAAGGTACAGTCACATTAAGCAGGAGTTTCCTGTTTCATTGTGGCCATCCGGCAGACTCGCAAGTCAGAATCCACCTTTCTACTCTCACCGTGCAGATGTGCACGGTTACCCAATAGAAACACAGATGCACCATGTTTGAAAATGGAGAAGTCATTATTCTAGGGGTGTATCATCAACATTACAGAATGGATTGAAAGGGTCATTGCAGGAATCCACCTCTGCGTTTGGAGCTTTAGTCCACATATTATTTGTTCCATCTCATAAAGTTCCCATACTTTTTAAATCCGGCCTTTCCTTCAAATCCTTCTGGAATTATACCAGATACTCATGATGGAAAACGTCTTTAATCACATTGTTTTTGTCGTTAACCAGGCCTGCCTACGGTGGTCGAGATTGCCCCGGCTCTGCTTTCGACTACCAGATGTGCAACACGGAGGAGTGTGCTGGCCCATACGAGGACTTCCGAGCTCAGCAGTGTGTCCAGAGGAGCAACAAATACCACAAAAACATCAAGCACACCTGGCTACCGTACGAGCACCCAGATGGTAAGTCCGTAAAGAGCGTTGGCTCTCTCGTTCAGAGGTTTGCCTTAAAGTTTTTTTTGCAAAGCAACAAGTGGACAGATTACATTTGCAGGAGCAACTGCTCTCACGCATATTTAGATTCAGGTGGGTGTTATCTTTCCTCTGTGTCCTGCTGATGGCTTTCTCAGATTCGGAAGATATTTGCATGAACCGAGGCGTGTGTGTTTTTGTGTTTTCAGAAGCCCGCAAGTGTGAGCTGAGCTGCAGGTCAAAGGAAACCGGAGAGGTGGTGTTCATGAACCAGGTGATGCACGATGGAACCCGCTGCAGCTACTCGGAGCCCTTCAGCATTTGCGCCCGAGGAGAGTGTCTGGTACGTCTCCACTAAAACTACGAGCACTCACAAATTCTGAGCGTTATTTAACCTCTTTTCTGACAAGCTAGTATGACATGGTTGGTACCAATGGATTCGTTAGGTTTTCTAGTTTCATATGACACCAGTATCTTCACTTTACAGTAAATACAGTAAAGTTGGGCGAGGCCTAAAGTAGTGGAAGATTTAACATTTTGTTTTAAATGATATAAAAACGCTACGAAATAAATCATCCATTAAACACGTAGTGTTGCTGTTTGCGATCATGTCTATGCATGTTTTATGCCAGAGATCAGCATCCTCATGCAGCAAAGCGCCAGGAGGAATATGTCATAATAAATATCACCTGACAAGGAGCTGAGTTAGGAAATGCCATTTTCCCTCAGTGCCTTAACCTTTACTAAAGTGCATTTGATGATTAAATAAGCGCCCATAGAAAGAGTTATGCAGATATTTGACATTTGCACACCTCTGCATTCTGCTCTGACACAAACACAGACAGACGTTATTTTGTCTCGGCATTCACCTTGGACATGAGACTTTAATTGTTTCAGGCCAGTCGCTCTGTGCTTTGGCTACATTTCCTGTTATGTCTTGTGTGTGTTTCCAATATGCATCATCTTAACCCTCTGAACCACATGCGTGCAGCGTTTCCCCCATGGCATCATTTTCCCAGCGGAGTAGTCTCAGTCTGCGTAAAAGTCACGCGCAGCGGTTGCCCTGATTTGATTGACTGTCTTTGCCTTCCCCCCGCCCCTCACAGCATGTAGGCTGCGACAAGGAGGTCGGCTCTTACAAAACAGAGGACAAATGTGGAGTGTGTGAGGGGGACAACTCCCACTGTCGCACCGTGAAGCTGACACTCACCAAGACGCCCAAAAAGACAGGTAATTATCAGCGACGCGGAGAGGCCAGGGCTTAAATCAGCAACTCTGCTTCAGATGAGTTATTATGTGAGACGACTGTCATCATTTAAGATCAAAATGTGGAGGCCTTAAACACATTTTCCCAAGCCTCTATGTTGGACCACACTTCTATCATCAAAAAAAAGGATCAAACATCTGAAATAATTGGCTGCTATTACAGCCCAGAAGAAGTTCCTGCTGTTTAAAGCTCCCAGCTGAAATGTGCCGTGTCTCTTTGTCTTGTTAGGAATGCTGAAAATGTTCGACATCCCAATAGGAGCCCGCCACATTGTTATCGAGGAGAACGAGACCTCCCCTCATATAATTGGTGAGTGTGTCACATCTTTTTTCCAGCCGTGGAAACACATGATTCTCTCGGTGCTAAGTAACAGAATTGTTTGTGACTAAAATTCAATGACAAAAGACTAGAGTTTTCTAAATGTTACAGGTTTCTTGTTTGTCTGTGTGTCACATGATTGTAATCGCTGGGTCATTTACCTTGTAGCTGTATAGCTTCATTGACTGGTACACACACCAGAGCACAGGGTCACCGAGTTCAACTTCTTTACTCAATAAAGAGTCAGTTCGCCCAAAAACACAAGAATATAAACAGCTTTGGCTTCATTCGTCTCAGGTTTTGAGATTTCTGTCACCACTCCAGTACAATTTAGGTGAAAGGAATTTCATTTGTGGCGCTCACAGGATTCAAGGAGCTCACCTGCAGGCATACGTCATGAGCAACGTCGACAGTGTTTGTGTAATTCCTCTCACTGCCAGAGGGGGAGACCAAAGTTTCACTCTCCAGTTTTATTATTCAGTCAGTTCACTATATAAGTGTGATGCATTGTGGCACCCATCAGTATAATGTCACTTACTGTATAATATTCTCTCGTCCATCTCCATGACTGTCACGTCCCCTTTGACCGCCCCCTATCTGAGTCATGAGGCGCTTTGCTTATTTAGCGAGACGTTTTTTAGTATTCAACTTTACATTTCCGTCTTTATTTCTGAGACAGTACGGCACTGCCCTAAAGACACATCATTGGCAGCTGTACTATTACTATTTTCTAATTGTTTTGGGGCACCTGAGGGCCAGGACTTTAAGAAATTGAAATTGAAATTCTTTTTACTCTTGGGTATCATTTTTGTAGGGCTGCCCCCTCTTAGTTAGTTAGTTAGGTAGTTTTGGTCTTAGTTGACTAAGATTTCTTCAGTTAATTAGTTGTTTTTTATGCTTTTTTCATGCTGAATGACTTAAAACACATGCTCTTGTACACACAAGATTTAAAGTGGTGCTTTTGTGGGATTCTTTGTGGAGAAACTCAGTTTCACAGATCTGTCGATTAAATCAATTAATCGATAAGTCGACAAAATCGTACGAATGTTTGTCAACTTAGAATTCCTTCGGTGGAGGACAGCCCTATATTTTTGTGAATGAATTGTGAGGCGTCAGTTATGCCAATGAACAAATCTCGCAAACACGCACCGACTCATGAACAGGTGGCATTTAAGTGTGTGCCTTTTTAAGAGGGTTCAGTGAGTCTGACTGAACAGTTGTATGAGAAAGGGTCACAGAAAAAGAGTGAGAGAAGTTTAGGATGTCAGAATGTGCTTGCATGAGGCCAGAAGTCCTGCTGGTTACTTAGGATATCCACAGATTGTACTGATAACGGTTTTCATAGCAACTACTTGGCTGCACCAGATGTACACTGACTCTGTGTCAGTTGAAATGCATTGTAACTGCTGTGAATCCATGCTGACTAACACCTGCTGTCTTTCACAAAGGAGATTCTCAGAGCCAGCTTTCAAGCTTAAAGAGCCTTCTTGATACTGAGAAGAGATACCCGTTAAGAGATCAAGCAGAACGCCAGGATGTCAGATTATACATAATTGACATACAGCATTTGTAGCCTGGAGGGATTCCTCCCTGTGGTGCTTGATTGACTTTTCTGTTCTACACAGACATGTTGTCAAAATCTAACCTGACCCTGTCAGATGGTTTGCTTCACAGAACCATCTGAGAAGCCGTCTCTGGAGAAATGTTAGGAAAAGGGCAGACACTTTCAGAAAATACTTGGCAGGTCATTAAATAAAATATCTGTCAATTGAACTAACGAAAGAGACACTAACTGAAGGGAAAAACATCGCCTTCAGTGCCGTTCCTTGCTCTTCTTTCAATGAATACTTTACAGTTCTTATATAACTGATGCTCTTGCTGCATATACGCTAACCTCTTCCACCATTGTCATTTAGAACGAGCAGTCGCATCTCCGTGTTGCCTCTCTGGTCTCACCGTCTCACACACACTTAAGCCACGCGTGTAGCTGCAGTAGCTCCTTACAGGATGCTGATTGGCCCGTTGTCCAGACACAAACGCATTACTTGAAGCCTGACAAGCATACTTGACAACTTTGAGACCTCAAAAATAGGCAGGTTTTCAAAAAAATGTGAGTTTACTTTTAATTCTCGGGAAAGAAAACTGAATAATTCTCCCCTCTGACGTGAACTTGTGTAAATCTCTAGCATAAACTAATATTCATTAGTTTTTATTCGCTACGACCCTGACAAGATGGATTTTGGTGTGACATTTGATCGATGCAGGGTAAAGTTTCTTCTGAGAAATAAGTTTGCAAATGTTAGTCGCCGCCTGCGTTTTCGCATCTGACACTTTTTCAGAAGTTGTGAAGCGAAGAATTCACAATTCCTCGTCCCTGAAGCTCAGTACAATGAAGTGTTGCTGCTTTTTATTTTTTTTTTTCAGTAAAGGAAAAGTCAATTAGCATGGTGTGCTGCGTCTTATATTTCATCTGCTCATCTAACAAGCAGCAGGAAACAGTTAGCAGACAAAAATAACACCACTTGTTTTCCCGTGGTGCTGAAGTGTACATTATTTCTCCCCATGGATTATTATATATGTCAGAGCAATTAACTCACATCACAGGTGTAGATGAGAAGGGGGAACATATATCTGTAAACTTAATTTGCAGTATGGAGCGATGTGTCAGAATGTCAGAAGTAATGAGACCGGAGCTCTAAAATGTCTCTTGGTATGACATGGAGTGACAGACTCATATCTTTCATCTTACACTAGCTCTCTGTACGACGGTGAGTCAGGATCACCAAGACATTCAGCCCCAAACCCTCCCTCTCCTCTTTTCTCCCCTCTTTTCCTCTCTGGCTTTTATTAGCTCCTGGGAAGAGGAGATGACACACAACTTGGAGAAATTACCGCTGGCTAACCACAGCGCCAAACATCTCAAAATACATACTGACACGTTCCCTGCTGAAAGGAAAATCTCCCAAGTTGTTTGGAGGGGGGAGCGGTTCATCCCAAATTCCTGTTCGATTTTTGAGACTTTTAATGAATGAAACTAAAAACTACATGATGTAAACACATTCTTTGTCGCCACACGTGCATTAAAAACAAAACTTTTTTTCACTTATTACCGACAGCTGTGAAGAATCAAGTTACTGGAAACTTCTTACTGAATGCAAAAAGTGAAGACGCTGAAACAAAGACCTTCATCGAAAATGGTTTACAGTGGGAGTATTCCCTCGACAGTGAGAAGGAGGTCCTGAAAACAACCGGTCCTCTGCATGAAGGCATTGTAGTGCTGGTGAGTGGGACTGAAACGGGATCATCACGCTTTACTTCTGCTTTTTTTCTGAGATTTTTCTAATAAACTTCCTTCACTTCGTTGCAGGTCATTCCCCAGGAAGAAGACGCAAAGATCAGCCTGACGTATAAGTATATCATACACGAGGATCTGTTGCCGCTTATTACCAACAACAATGTTCTTCTCTCTGAACTGGACACCTACGAGTGGGCTCTGAAGAGCTGGTCTCAGTGCTCCAAACCCTGCGGAGGAGGTCAGTGATTGTACAGTACAGTATGTTTGAATAATGAAGCAATTAAAGAGGACCTATTGTGCTTTTATGTTTTTCCCTTTCCTTTAGTGTGTTATATAGTTTTTTGTGCATGTAAAAGGTCTGCAAAGTTACAAAGCCCAGAGTCCACGCCAAAGGGAGTTACTCTCCCCCACAGAAACACTGCTCCTGAACTGCCTGAAACGCCTTGCTTGAAATCCCGCCTTTTCTTCTGTAACGTGGTGATGTCACCAAGTAACATATTTACATAACGGCTAGTTTGGCACGCCCTCAGACAAAAGCTAGTTAGAGTGGAGCTGGAGCGGAGTCCAAAGAGTTTGGTTTGGTTAACCAATCACAACAGAGTGGGCCAGCTGACCAATCAGAGCAGACTGGGCTTTTCAGGAGGGGGCGGAGCTCAAACAGGGCGTTTCAGACAGAGGGTGAAAAGAGGTGCTGCAGCACAGCCGGTATGAGAAAATTAAAGTGTTTTTTGAACATTAAAGCATGTAAACATGTTCTAGTAGAAACCCAAAATACAAATATGAACCTGAAAATGAGCTTAATAGGTCCTCTTTAAGCTGAACGTCGTTACTTGGAGATAAAGTTATTCTGGTGTTTGTGAAGTTTTTTCTACCATGTTATTGTTGGTCTACGGTGGAAAAAGTCACTGACTGACTGGATCTATTAGTCGATTCATAGAAAATTAATTAACAACAGGTTTGATAATCATTTTAATTATTCAAGCCAAGTGCCAAATGACAAACATTTGCAATTACCAGTTTTTCTAGTGTGAATATTTGCTTCTTCCCTCTGTTTTTACTAATTATAAATCTAATATCTTTTGGGTTTTTTTCACTTTTGGACAGACTAAGCAAACAATTAAATGACCAAATAAAATCACATTGGACTGAAATGGGCTTTTTCTGACATATTATACAATAAACAATTAATCAAATAAATAATGAAGAGATTAATCAATGATAAAAATAATAATAAACGTTTCATACAAGAGATGTAGCTCAAAGTGTTAGAAACATTTGGATTTTGATATATGTCTGTATGGCTTTGTATTGATTAATTTTGTACACTTTCAATCCTCCAGGCATACAGTATACTAAATATGGATGCAGGAGGAAGAGTGACAGCCGTTTGGTGCATCGAAACTTCTGTGAAACCAGCAAAAAGCCCAAACCCATCCGCAAACGCTGCAATGTGCAAGAGTGCAGCCAGCCCACGTAAGTGCCCTCTAGCTATAGATAAATATATATATATATACTTCAATAGCTAGTGCAGCGTTAAAAGTGGTAATAATGGCTTCGGGTCCATATGTCCACCCTGACTTATATTGTAAGTGCTGTTCAACAAGCGTAAAAGAAAAATGTAATTGTTATGTGACAAGAAAACCTTTCTCAAAGAGACTGCTGTGCTGACAGGTGGGTGGTGGAGGAGTGGAGTCCCTGCAGTAAGACCTGCGGGAAGCTCGGCTACCAGACCAGGGTGGTGCAGTGCATGCAGGCGCTCCACAACGGCACCAACAGGCCCGTCCACAGCAAACACTGCACCGAGGATCGGCCGGACACCAGGAAGACCTGTAACCACACCATATGCCCTGCCCAGTGGAGGACAGGGGCATGGTCTCAGGTGAGTCAGGAGGACAGCCAGCTGCACCAGCTCTTCTCAAACGTCCCATATTGTAGAAAGTGAGATTTCCATGTTGTTGTTTTTTTTTATTATAAAGCAGGTTTAGGTGCTATATAAATACTGTGAAAGTATCAAAACGCTCAATCCACGGAGAAATGCACACAGCCCGTATTCAGAAACTGTGACTTTTAAACAAACCGCCAGGACTTCCGTAAGGTTGTGATGTCACAACTATATACTCACCAGTAGAAGTGCCGCTAAACTCTGTGTAGGTGACACACACAGTGAGTCCCCGACTGCAGTGACGCTGTGAAAAATGGCGACAGCGCAGATGCGGAAAACCGTAAAACGCTGACCAATCAGAGAAGTCTGGGCTTTTTTGGGAGGGGGCCTTAAAGTGACAGCCGCTAAAACGGAGCGTTTCAGACAGAGGGCGAATACAGGTATATTCAGACAGACAGTAAGAGAAAAATAATGTGTTTTTTGAACATTAAAGCATGTAAACATGTTCTAGTAGAAACCCAAAATACAAGTATGAACCTGAAAATGAGCATGATGTGTCCCCTTTAAGTTCAAACTCAACCTAATTGTAACATAAATGTTTACTTTCTTGCGTAGCCCTTAGTTGTTACAAAATATTTGATATATATCTTTCCCCAAAATGTATTATTGCAGTGCCAAAAGGTGCGGTGAAAAATTTTGGGTGCACCTAAATGATGTGCTGGTGCATCTAAATGAAAAAGTGTACAAGTGTACAGTGCAACCAATGTAAAAAGTTAGTCTGGAGCCCTGCCCTCCTAAAGCTGTTGTTTATGGCAGTTTTGTAACAGCTCCTGATTATACGTTAACTCCTGTCTACACTGTTGATTCATTTGATTTGATTCAGATATTGCCTATCAACCAATTTACACATTACTAAAGTCTTTTCTCTCTTTAATGGTGCAACCAGATTTAGTAAATCAATTGTCAGCAGTTTGAAACTCGCTAGTAGCTACTAAGAACTTAACAATGGATTTACAAATAGCCGGTGAAACTAAATCCTGGTCTTCAATTCAGTCAGTACTAACTTAGTGGAAGACTGATATATTTCAACCGGGACCCTATTTTCACATGTTTTTGTGTCTAACTGGCTAATAGGGACAATGTAAGTGTCTGACATTATGGAAAGAGTCTCGCTCAAGGAGAAGTCTCGTTTTGAAATCTGTCGAGGTGACGTGTTGCTGGAAGACAATGGAGGAATAGTGGAATACATCCATGGTGGAAACACAAGTTTGTTGTGTTGGAGTACAGAAAGCGTAGCTGAGTGTTATCTTAAAGATTTTCAATGTCATGGCTGAATATTTCGATGATTTCGACAATGTGGATGAGGTCTTTGAATTCGATGCCCTCCCGAGTATACGGATGTTCAGATTTCACAGCGAGACTTCTCCTTGAGCGTGTCTTGGACAAAATAACAAACAGTGAGAGGTAAGAAAAACATTTTATTTCTCTGTAGGGTCCTTTCCGTAATGTTGTCAGACGCTTCAAATAACAATTTGAACCTGTCGGTTGAAGAAACAAGCACTTTAAGGTGGACGTAACGTTACACTGAAGCTGCTCACTTGCCCTCGCAGCTTGTTTAGCGGGTGCCGGTTAAAGCGTCATCACTCAATACTGAACCAATTTCAGAAATTGTTAATTAGACACAAAAACATGGTAAAATAGGTTTACCCTTTAATGGAAAAACTGTTACAGTAACACCTTTGCAAATTTCCAACATGTTGTGCTGATTTACCTCGGTACATGAAGGGGCTAATCATTTTTTAAATTACTTTTTACAGTAAATCCACTTTGCAGTTTTGCCGTTTCCTATTTTTAACTACCTTTGGGACATAACCAGGGACATAATCACCCATTTATTACCTGAGCTGTGCTCATCATAGCAGGAGGACTTAATTTAGTATTTAAAAAAAAAAAGGTCCTTGTGAAAATCAGTCAGACCAGAAACAATAAGAAGGATGTTAGCGCTTTATTTGAATGGGTGTGTATATTCTGCCATACCATGACATAAACGTGAATTAAACAAAAGAGCAGTTGTCGTTTTAATAACGTCTCTTTGAGGGCAAACCTGACTCTGCTCATGGCGTCGGCGTCGACATCAACGCTGACATATCCCATCGTAAACATGTGATGGCGATCTTCATGCTCAGACGCAAATGAACTGTGTTGGGTGTCGAGATTTAATTGGTGTGGTTGAGCTTTGACATTGTCGTGAATCATTTCCTCATTCTGAAGTAAAGTGTTGATAAGTTGTGTGTCTGTGTATTTGTATGCGTGTGGCAGTGTTCGGTGACCTGCGGCGAAGGGATCCAGCAACGGCAGGTGGTTTGCAAGGCCAGCGACAACACAGTCGGAGAATGTGAGGGCGAGAAGCCGGAAACTGTCCTCATCTGTAAACTAAGTTCATGTCCAGGTGAGATCCATATATTCATGTAATTATGGAACAATATTTACTAATTTACCGGTTTCCTTTTGTTAGAAACACTTTTCGAGAAACTGTCTCTGCGTGATGGAGTCATTTCCTTTTTATTATAGATGATGGAAGTCTGGAACAAAGACTTGTATTTTTCTTTTGAACTAATGGGTGTTCAAGGTCTGCTGCATCGTGCACATTTAGTCATTATCACCATGGGATGCCAGTTACATAAATATCATTTGATTGGCTACATTGTTCTAGTTTATACACTAGCTGGTCTAACTACACTTCAAGGTCCTCTAAGGAAAAACAACCTTTTTTTTTTTCAACACTTTATTAGATTTTCACAAAACATAAATGATACATAACTATATCAGTATACAAACATACACAAGACAAAGAAAAAAATAAAATAAAAATGCATTCAAAAATATAAAATAAAAATGAAATAAATAAACAAATAAATACATAATAATAAAAATATATTAAAATTAGGGCGGTCAAAGTTAATACGATAATAACGCGTTAATGCAAATTCATTTTAATGCCACTAATTTCTTTAACGCATTAAGGCAACTTGCAATTTTTAGGTTGTAACGCAAGTAAGGGATAATGTACAGCGAGCCGGTCATTGTTGTGAAAGAATTGGGTCTCTCTTCGGTCAAATTAATCTCCAGGTTCCCAGCTTTCAGATGATGTACACCACTTCTATGTAACATCTACTGTTGAGCTTCAAACTCCCCCTAAAGTACCCCCCAAAAAAAGACAAAAATGGGTCTATGAAAAACGGGTGGAGTGGAAAAGGTTAATAGAATAGGTAGCTTTTTCTAAGGATATACATGCAGCCATTTACCAATACTTGGTCTATCCACCTTTTTCCATGAAAGTGCTATCATCCGTTGCCTGTAACAAACATATCTAAAAAGATTTGCTCTTTCTCTCTTATGTTCTGTTGGATAAGACCCCAATAAGAACAGTGTGGGCTCCATTGTTAATTGTATTGACAAAGAACCTTTTGACAACCGCATGGAAGCTTATGTCTCAAAACATTTCTGCGCTGACACCCCTCCTGCAGCTTTTCTCATGCTGCTTCCTCTTCAAAGACGTGGGAGCCACCAATTTGTTTCAGTTTTCCTGCACAGTGGAAAATAGTGTTTTTTGTGAATAACACAAAGAGGTTCTGCAGGTTGTGCCCTGCGTACTTGGAAATAGCACCAATTTGCATTCTAGAAAGACGGCTTTGTTTTCTTGCACTAGCAAGAGGTTGTCGAGAGCTTTTCTAGGGTCTCGTTGCTGCTCTCTGATGTCTTATTTAGGAATATTTTTATGCCTGATTTTGTCCTCCACTCCAGGACAGCCAGTGTCTCCTCTCACCGTTGAAACAATGGAAAACTCCACAATAAAAGACGAAGCTGTACACCAAAGGGCTCCTGAAAACCCGGTCCACAAACTCTCTTCAAGTAAGTCAATATGTCATTTGTTTCAGAAATCAATCTAAACGTAAAAATCTAGAGTAGAGATGTTTTTTTCTTTCAATCCTCTTAGTGATGTCCTCTCCCTTGTTATCACTAGATGAGCCGTGTCTGGGGGATAAATCGATTTTCTGTCAAATGGAGGTTCTTGCCCGATATTGTTCCATCCCTGGATATAATAAGCTTTGCTGTGAGTCTTGCAACAAGAAAGAAAACCTCGGCACATACGCTCCTGACCTCGAAAACACCCCAGTGGTCTCGTTTGAAACTGAGAACCCCGCTCCTTCTCACCCTGCGTCACCCAAGGCTCCGCCACCCGCTACGACCCAAAGCCCGCCGCAAACCACTAAAGCCAGACGGCTACGCTCCACCGCCCCGGTGCCAACCACCGCTGCCGCTGCTGAAGCCTCGCCATCCACCGGTGCTGCTCTGCCCCAGGGTCCCACCAGCGACTCCTTCCTCACGGCCGGGAGAGGAGACTCAGACCCGGGGCCTCTTCTACCTCCGGGGCCTCCACGGCCCACAGCGGACTCCAGTGGAGGTGCCTCTAAAGAGCACAGTCCAAACAGCACTTTAGGCCCAGTCGCTGCCAGGTCAAGAAGGGACAATTTAGGATCCGAGAGGGACTCGAGTCACAGAACCCTGTCAGCTCAGAAATGAACAGCGAGCGATGTTGTGAACGTGCTGCTCGGTGAGACGGTCTCGTACATCAGCTCACCCTTTTGCAGCATCTGACGAAGACTCGCAGTCTTTGCTGCAGATATTTTCTTTCTTTTTTTTTTTTACAAATTTTTTGTTTTCATGCCAGTGAACTTAGACCAGACCAGCGATGGTTACCTCATCAAAACTCCAGAGTGATCTGTGTGATCGCAGCGTCGCTCTGCCCTCTGAATGCTTCAAATATGAAACGGAAGAAAAAACAAATGTTGTCAGGTGCTGTAAACTAAAACGACTACAAGACGTGTTCAAAATGTGATGACTGCATTGCTACATTCATGTTTTTATCTGTGTACAGTTGTGTAATCCTGTTTTTTTTTTCAAGTGCATTAGAACTACTATTGAACTTGTATTGTGAACATGTGAGGAGAGGTCAAAGGCCATGGTTTTGGAGGTGCACGTGTCAGCTATGGAGGCTATAGTGTGCCAGAATAATTATAAACCCTGCCAGTGTTAAATTATAATCAATTAATATATTGCTAATTTGAACAAAACTATTTTAACTAGTTAAATTTTAATGATGCATTGAATAACGCAAAATAAATTAGCAGATTTTAATTTCTTATTCTGTTTTAAGAATTAATAGAATTTTAAAATAGAATTGCAAAAATATATTTTTTAAAAGCTTATAAATTCGACTACAGTTTTCATGTGATGATTGCTCTAATTTAAAGGAACAGTGTGTGACATTTAGGGGGATCTATTGGCAGAAATGGAATATAATTCCTTTCTTTAGTGTATAATCACCTGAAAATAAGAATCTTTGTGTTTTTGTAAGCTTAGAATGAAGATGTTTATATCTACATAGGGAGCGGGTCCTCTTCACAGAGCCCGCCACCACGTTTCTACAGTAGCCTAGAACAACAAACTAAACACTGGCTCTAGAGAGGGCCATTCATGTTTTTGCGTTGGCCGTCGGAGTTCTTCTACATTCTTGGCACACAGAAGTTTCAGTTTGTTGCTCACCACTAGATGCCGCCAGATTCCTACACACTGCACCTTTTAAAGACAGCTCTCACATTTCAACATGTGTTAACATTGTGGCACCTAAAAATTGAATTACGTGTGCTCAGCAGAGGGTGGCAACACAATGCATCACATAACAGCTGGTCAATCGGTGCTCCTGTTGCTGTAGTAAACTTTAAAAATCTCTTTTACAGGAATAGTTTGACATTTGGGGAAATGTGCTTATTCACTTCCTTGCTGAGCAATTTTTTAATTCATCATTTAGGAAAACGGTGTGTAGGATCTAGCGAGAGAGAGCGGTGGCGACGTGAGCGAGTAACGTTAATCGACTCCGGCCCAAACAGGAAAAGTTAACAGTGTTTGGTTTGTCCGTTCTGGGCTACTGTAGAAACAAGGCGGACTCCGTGAAGAGGATCCACTCCATATGTAGATATGAAGGGCTCATTCTAAGCTAACGAAAACACAATGATTCTGTGTTTCAGGTGATTATACACTAAAGAAAACATACTTATTAATATTATATTCCATTTCTGCCAATACATCCCCCTACATGTTACACACTGGTCCTTTAAAGGAATAGATTGACATTTTGGGAAATGTGCTTATTTGGTTTCTTGCCAAGGCAATTATTGAATTCGTCATTTAAATGCAAATGTAATGAATTGATAATGGCTTTTTAAAATGTATCTAATTGATTATAATAAGACAACTGTTATAGTTGGCACACTCCAGACTCCATAGACATCACTCCTGGCAGGAAGCCTCATAGCTTCTCTGTCCCCGGTGCTCTTTATTGTTGTTGTTTTTTTCCCAAAATCCAACGTACTGGTGATCATCCTCGCTGGTAAAAAATCACACAACTGTCTGCAAGCCAACCCCACTGTAGCATGCCCGCCGTCTGCCTGCCTGTGTGGAAGTCAGTCACTTAACGCTTTAAAAACAACAAAAGATTTAAGAAAAAAAAAAAAAAAAACTCATTATCTTTTTGTAACTGATATATTTTTCAGATAATAATGTATATAGTGTAAATTTCAAGTTATGAAAAGAAATTAACCAGGAATTGAAAGTGTGTAAAAAAAACAAATACAGGCGATGCTGTAAGTCTACAGACTGTGGTTGGTCATACTGTTACATCATTCCTGCATTGCAGTTCATAACATCATTATGTTTATTGTATAGTTCTTGTATATACGTACGTGAATGAAAGCTTTAAATGTTAATATTTATTGAATTTTTAAGTGGTATGGAGAAACAAAGTAAAACATGTTTGAAAGAACTCAGATTCTTGTCATTCCTCTATTCAGCCTCCATTTACTCTCGTTATATTGAACTGTTTTTTTGCTTGACTTCCATTTCGAGGCTATGCGGAGAAAGATTTGTAAAAGCTACTGTAAACGAGTGTGAATCATTCGTTACAAAACCTTACATTTACTGATTAATTCAGTCTGAAATGAGTCATGCACATTTACTTTTGACTCTTGACTCGCTGCTGAAAGGAATTTATGTAGTGATGGATGAAAATGAATCAGACAAAGTAGGCACATTCAAGCACTTTATTAGTTTTCGTCCAGTTGTCCTCCAGTTAGTCGTGTGTCGACAGACAAGTGGTGACTCCTACTCAGGTAATCTTGAGGTTTGAGCGGCACACTGACATTAATTCCTATAAACCAGCTGCCTTCTGCCGGGCTGGCACTGCGGCTGCTGATAGACACTGATGTGTGCCAGCTCTGGAGCTGAGCGTCTCCTCCGGGCAGCGTTTCTGCTCCCTCTGAAAGGGCAGTGTTTTGCCGAGCAGCCAGACTGTCACCGTGCCTCCGTCTCCCAGTCTCCCCCCTGTGAGTGGTGACAGGGTGTTGCTGCTGCTGCTGCTGCTGTAGTGTGGGTGTCTCTCAGACTCGGTTAGCTCAGGGTGGCGCTCGCTGTGAGACGTCTGCGGAGGTGTCTGGTGAAATCCAGCTGTGCTCGGGGCAAAGCCTGATTGACAATGGACTTTGGCAGCCAGCCCTGAGAACAAAATTAGATCTTTGTTAGACCCCTGAATTGTAATTTCGGTGACTGTCAGTGTTGGTAATCAAAAGAGAGTATTAGTAGTACGCAGTATTGTTTTGATCAATTATACTATGTCTGGTTTCATACTTTTTTTAAATATTAGTAATGCAGTACTATGAATGAAACACCAATAATGAAAACAAGAAAAAAAAAATATTAACTGAACCTCTACTACACATTTTCTTAAGCTTTCAACCACATCTAATGGTCTTCATCAGCGAATGCAGTTTGCTTAGTTGTTACTCATGTTGTCTGTTAGAAAGTAAGGGCTAGTACTACTGCTAATACTACTACTACTACTACTACTACTCCATTGATTCAGTATTGCACTTCCATAAAGTTGTAGGACTCAAAACAGACAGCATCAGATGCAGAGGTGTCCTGATTTCTAGTGCCTAGAATGGGTCAAGTTCCAAAATGCTGGATCCTACATTTCCCAGAATGCAACTCAATAGTCTTTCCTCAGAACCTCTCTGCCTATAGTGCCAAACTCCACACCTCTGGTTCGTAACTACTTTTGTCAAACTACTATTTTGAAGGTCAATAATAAACTGTAGCCATTCATATTCACACACATTGCTATTACATCATGAATCATGTCAATGCAGTTTCCTGTCAAATGGAGCTTTAAACCTGAGGTAGGCAGAATATTTATGGGGAATATTTCCATAATAACCTTGCAGCATATTGGAATTCAAATGATCTGAGATAACTAGACTTCTGCACCTACTCATGGCTCTGTTTTCAGGCTTTAAAAAATCCCTTGACGGGAGACATTGACCAATCACAGGTCATTTCAGAGAGAGAGCGTTCCTAGTGGCTGTTCATTCAACGGAGGCAGCTCTCAATCACTCCTGAATTCTGATCAAACGGTCAAACTAGGCAGCGCTGATGGAATATGAGTCACTATTAGAAAGTTTGCTACGGCTGGTGGGCGGTGCTTGGTAATTCTTCATATTTATCTCAACATGTTTGTGACCGCTGCCAGGTCACAAACTTTCTGCCTACTTCTGACTACAGCTTTAAGTCAGGTATCTACAGTCAGGCCTGTAAATCACCAGGGGTGGACGTAATTAGTTTTAATTAATAAAAATAATTAAAAAAATGAAAAATAATAATTAGTAGTACCTAAGTATTTTTTGAGGACTTGTACTTTTTTCAATATTTTTAAAAAATGGGTAATTTCATTTTTGTCTCACTCTTATGATCTTTTATTCCACCCTCTGGCAATTTACTTAACAAATGATTTCACTAGATATTAGAGACTGCTTATTATTATTATTATTATTATTATTATTATTATTATTATTATTATTATTATTATTATTATTTCTATTTTTTATTTTTTCCCTAATCTCATGAAATTTAACCCATGGCAAAGGAAGTGGAAAATAAAGATAAAGATGTCTATTCTCATACAAAAGTCTTGATAAACTGTGTGAGAAGGGAATAAAAAGAGAGAAGTGATAAATCAGCAGCTGCAGCAGAGAAGAATCTGCTGGTGCGTTCACGGCCGCAGGAGGGCAGAGCTTCCGTAGGGGGACACTTGATTACTCAGCTGATTACTCCCGGAAACATGTGAAATGTTTGCGTTAATTGTCAGAGGGTGTGTCGGCGGGTTTGGGGAGCAGTTTGTGAACAGTATAACAATGCAATATGATATGTGTTAAGTTAGCAATGTACATCTCGGCATAGTTCAAAAAAGGTTGCATCTACCTCAATTAAGCACCACCTGGCTAGAGATGACTTTACGTTCAAGACACTTCTACCTTCAGACAGGTATGTGAGGACTTCCTGTTTGGAAAATAATCCCTGAAGTGACTGCAGAGCCTCATTCAGCTCTAAATGTTTGCTATCTTGCAGTGAGACGTCGACTGGACTGGTTAGTTAGGTGCTATAAGGACTCACACAGGAAGACCTTCACACAGGTTAGTACAGTACAGGTGTCTCTAAGCAACCTGAGGCTCTTTAGCTCCTTTCCAGTGGCTCCCTTTTGTTTACATTTTCATTTTTATTTATCATTGTTGTAGGTCTATGGTATATTATAAGAATAAAGTCATAGGTTTACGAGAAAAAAGTCATAGGTTTACGAGAATAAAGTCATAATATTACAAGAATAAAGTCATAGGTTTACGAGAAAAAAGTCATAATATTACGAGAATAAAGTCATGGGTTTACGAGAATAAAGTCATAGGTTTACGAGAATAAAGTCATAATATTACGAGAATAAAATCATAGGTTTACGAGAAAAAAGTCATAATATTACGAGAATAAAGTCATGGGTTTACGAGAATAAAGTCATAGGTTTACGAGAAAAAAGTCATAATATTACGAGAATAAAGTCATGGGTTTACGAGAATAAAGTCATAGGTTTACGAGAATAAAGTCATAGGTTTACGAGAATAAAGTCATAATATTACGAGAATAAAGTCATAATATTACGAGAATAAAGTCATAATATTACGAGAATAAAGTCATGGGTTTACGAGAATAAAGTCATAATATTACGAGAATAAAGTCATAATATTACGAGAATAAAGTCATAGGTTTACGAGAATAAAGTCATAATATTACGAGAATAAAGTCATAATATTACAAGAATAAAGTCATAGGTTTACGAGAATAAAGTCATAATATTACGAGAAGAAAGTCATAGGTTTACGAGAATAAAGTCGTAATATTACGAGAATAAAGTCGTAACTTTACGAGAAAAAAAGTCGTAAAATTACGGGGATAAAGTCAGAAGTTTAAGAGAAAAAAGTCATACTATTATGATAATAAAGTCATAATATTATAAAGTAGTAATTTTACGTGTAATTAAATTTTTTTCTCGTTAAGTTATGATTTTATTCTCGTAATATTACGACTTTTTTTCTCATTAATTTATGACTTTATTCTCGTAATATTATGATTTTTTTTTCTCGTAAAGTTATGATTTTTTTTGTAATATTACGACTTTTTTCTCATTAATTTATGACTTTTTCATAGTATTTCGACTTTTTTTCTCATTAAGTTATGATTTAATTCTCGTAATATTATTATTTTTTTCTCTTTAATTTATGATTTTATTCTCGTAATATTTTTTATCGTTAAGTTATGACTTTATTCTCATAATATTACAACTTTTTTTCTCATATTACAACTTTATTCTGTAAATCTCAGATGTTTTTCCCTCAATGTGGCCCTAATACTCCGTAGTACATTTACTCTTCGTCCCTCACTGTATTAGACTTATATACTATATACTTAGACTATAAACTGTGTTACCTTCATCTCAATGCTCAAATGTTTTGCGGCTCCAGACAGATTTTTTTTCTTTTTTTTGCCTAAAATGGCTCTTTTGAAAGTAAAGGTTTCTGACCCATGGGTTAGTACAACAACAAACTGTGATGTAACTCTCTCTTCAGAGGAGCATATGTGTGTGCCATATACTACTGTAGACCTTTTCAAACTTCGACAGCATAAACATTATTTATGGGCCTCTTTGTATTTCCTGTTGCAGTGTTTGTTAATGCAGTAAGATAGCAGCTAGCTGACAGGAAGTACAATGGGACACTACTTAGTCCAGCTCTTTTCTAGCTTGTATAGGCTCAAAAAAGTGACATCTATAGAAAAGTAATGCAGTATCTCAGTGTATGTGCCCTCTCAAAGTAGTGCTATGATGTTGGATGTTATAGGGACTGTATTGTGTATATATATATATATATATATATATATCTCACAGGGGACGTTTTTTTTTCGAGAACAAGTACTTCTTACGTACATTTTGCACTGTATTTGTACTGGTACTGTTAAGAACCAGCTATATCTAACTCTGCAAACCCGGCAGTTTATCTACCGGTTTGTAGACCATTATCAGCTCTTCCTCGCTTCCCATGCTGCTGTTGGTTGATTGTTTTGTTTGCTCCCATCACCACCCCGGCCTCCTCATGTCTGGTTCCCCATCTCAGTCGCCAGCATATTTAGGCTAGTTGTGATTGTATATCCTTTTTTCTGTAGCTACCCATTATCTCAAAATTGTGTATCTGATATTACAGTGATTTGCGTCTGCTGTGTTCTGTGCTGTTAATCCTGGGAGGATATGAACTACCGAGAGCATCTTAAAGAGCAGATCCTGAACTGGAATGCAAATGTTTAGAGGCATTTCCACAGTGGCTTGCCTCAGACTGAAACCTACAGATACATTTAGCATATTGCTTTACTGAAATACATGGGGTTGTGTGTGTGGTATTGTTTTGTTTTTGTTTTGTTAATCTCTTGGAAAGAAAATGGCCAATCTGAGAAGCTCTCTGCTCGTCACGTAAAAGCCTGGTGGAGCTGGAGCTTAATAAGAAAAGCACTCTCAAATTAATATTGCATGTGCATCTGTGTTGATTTATTACACAAACATATGCATTGCAATAAATGGATATTGCACATAATGGAGTTTGCAAATGCTTTTCCTATTATTTTCACAAATGGAAAATGCAGCACATATGAATTTACCTTGACGTCCATATTAAGAAGCCACGTGAAGCGGCTTTTTCCTTTATCCTCCTCCAGAGCCCGAATGATGATGCAGGTCGGTCCGTCCTCGGCTCTGTGAACACGCAAACAAAATCAATAACTCATTAGTATTGAACCAGGGTTTATTGTGGATTATGTGCTTGTCCATTGTGTATATTTTTATTTCAGAACTAAACAAATATACATCATGGCTGCACTGTACTTAAGCACAATTTTGAGGTACTTTATGTAACTTTATTTACCCACTTCTACTCCACTACATCTCAGAAGGAAATATTGTACTTTGTACTTTACTTCAATTATTTATTTGACAATATTAATGACTAGTTATATGCAGATTCAGATTCTTAATACTAAATATAAATACATTTATCTTTGGTGTATAATTAAGTGAGCGGAGGAAATGCGCCCAGTGTGAGAGTTTTGTTTACTTGATGATCTTTTTTTACTCTTTGGCAGTTGTTGCCGTGCCTTTCTTGTTTCACTGAGCTGATTAGGATACAGTGCCAGCAACACGGTTGCACTTACAAATGAATGTTAGAAAATAGTTTTCCATAAAGACACAGTTTTGTCGAGAGCTGGAGACGGGGCAAAATTTGATGCTTGCTGCTTCGTAATTCTCTATACAGGAATGACCCTGCTTTATACTTCTACTCCACTATACTTTGCTTTATACATTTTGGTTTAATATCTGCTAAACTAATCACATTCCCATCAATCTCAACTGTATGCTGTGTTGTTCTATTAGCAAATGTTCCAGCTGGATGGTTATATAATAAATTAAGATGTGAACATGGTGAAGCATTAGAATTGATGATCATCGCCATGGTAGCATTGTAATTGTGAGCTGAAGTTAGCATTTAGCTCAAAGCACAGTTGTACCTTCGATAAGCTGTAGACTCTTAGTCTTTGTTTTTTGGAAAAACTGCAACATTTTTACACAGCGGAGTGTCACTTTAATGGCTATGAAAATTTGCTTTTGTTTTATTCCTCTATCTTCACATTGTTCATAATCCTCTGACATCTGTCTGATAGATAAAACATTTTTATCTCACACACATGAGAGATATGACTGCAGACATTTAAGGCCACAGATATTAGCCGGGGCTGAGCACATCACCACAGACTGTCAGAATAAAAGGTTAGAGCAAATCAAAACCACTCCACTCCACTATTTTATGTGTTCCCGCTTTGTTCTGACAGCTTACTACCTTGAAGCTTGACATTACTCAGATGCTGTATATATTGTGAATGAAAGTTTAATGAATCTGTTGAATATATTCCAACATGTAGTTGAAACAGAGTTGTGCCTGACTGGTGTGTATGTGATGCTACTGTACCTCACAAAGCCTGCCTGAGGTGGGAAGGACTCCAGCTGAATCGCCGCTCCTCCGAGATAAAGGCTGGACTTTCGTTTGCAACTGTGTCTGACGCTCAGGAAATCCCTTTGGCCAATCAGATTCCCCGCCGTCTCGGCTGAAATCTCGTGTGTTACGATCGTTTCGGGTCCAACATGCTTCAGAACCTACAAGAGACGCAAATATCAAAATTTAGTTTGCGAAACACTATGTGGACTGAATTGCAATGCAATACAATACATTTCTTGCTGCAAATATATAGCATGACATCAATGAGTTATATCTATAATCAGAAATATACAGACAACTAGACCTTAAAGTGATAGTTTGGGTGTTTTGAAGTGGGGTTGTATGAAGTACTTATCCATAGTCAGTGATGACGGTTGGCGTGCACCGAGTTTGGAGAAGCAGACAGGAGTTACCGCGCAGCAAAATGTATTTTAGCCTCCTAGAAGAAAGGACCACCTAAAAAAAACCAATACCAGTTTAAGAGTGCACTATATGTAGAATATTTTCATCGGTTTACATTGCCATCAGACAGCTATACAGTCTATGTAGACAGCCCTTTCTGACGGGGAACTGAATCCGTTATCTTTGCTCTCGCCAAAGCAACCAGACTACATTGGGAAAAAAATTATAATTTTACCTCGCAGAACACGGGGGTTGGTTGTCTTCCGCTGCCTCGATCGGTTAGTTTGTTAGTGCTATTGTGCGACTTTGGTTTGTTCGGATTCATCAAAGTCACACAATAGCACAAACAAACTAACCGATCAAGGCAGCGGTAGACCAACAACTTCTGTGTTCTGCAAGGTAAAATTACAAGTTTTTTCAGTGGAGTCTGGTGGCTTTTGTGAGAGCATAGATGGATACAACGGCTTCAGTTACCCGTCAGAAAACGCTGTCTGGCGGCAAGGTAAAGCGATGAAAATATTCTAAATATATCGTACACTTAAATTGATATTGATTTTTTAGGTGGCTAAAATACATTTTGCTGCTTTTCCAGTCCACAGCAGTACATTGCTTTGCTCCCGTGTGGTAACTCCTGTCTTCTTCTCAAATATGGGGGCGTGCCGACCATCATCTACTGTAGGTAATTGCACTCACTATGGATAAGTACCTCATACAACCCCACTTCAAAACACCCAAACTATCCCTTTAACTGAATCTATAGTTAGGAAATGTTTTCAGTATATACAGATCTCCTCTAAACTCAGGGTGCTTAAATAGTATTCACAAGATATTTTTTATAGGTAATAGTTTCACAGTTGATAAGATAATCAATAAAAAGTCAGCCGCTCACTTTGATATGCCGTATGCTCGGGTTCCACTGGTGCATCTCCTCCACTCGGACAAACAGGAGGTCGTAGAGTTCGTCCACGCTGGCCTCCAGGACCGCCTCCAGCCTGAAGACCTTCCTGGCCCCCGGCAACACTTTGCTAGAAATAACATCCCCTCCGCTCTGAAAAGCAGCAAGACGTACATAATCATCAAACACAATGGCCACTGAAAGGCACACAATGACATCAGGGTGGCACTTAAATCAATCAGACGTTACCTCTGTGATCTCGACCTTCCACCCTTGCGTGTCTTCCACCATACAGAGAGCCTTCCTCATCGCTTCTTGACCTTGTTGTACGTAGAACAGCTGATCTTCTTTCGAAGGCACGGGCTTTGTTTCTTCAGGTTCGGGCTCTGCAAAAGATTATTCTTCTTAGTAATCTTTCAACAACGACACTCTGAAAGCCGAACAGAATTTTTTCATTTCCTTTTACCGTTATACTTTAATCCAGCAAGTGTTCTCATGTGATGCTGGACCTGTCCCCATCTCTGCATGTGTGTGAGCTCCTGGCCTATCACTGCCACAGCTGTGCGTTGAAGTCCTGCATGATTGAACAGTTAAGAGACACAAAAGAGCAAGAAAAGTTCAGCAGTCTTACCCAGAGTGTAGCGTTTACATGAAAAGGACTAAAAATAAATGCTATTCCTCAGATTATTGCGAGAGCTCACCTGCCAGACTCCTCAGATGCGGGTAGGAGATTCCACAGCAGAGCTTTACAACGGCAGGCAGCATGTTGTCTGTCTTTGGCAGCGACAGCAAAGCAGCAGACAGCGTCTCTGGTCTTTATATGGCTTGTGAAGGACGCTTCACAGAGATAAGGCCCGGAGGAGAAGATAGGACCTATTCTGAATTCTGCTCCGAAGGCCACACTTGACAAGAGTTTTATTAACTAAAACACAGCATTAGACTCAAGGCAGAGAGGGAAATCTACCAGTATGATTATCTAGTGCTTTTGGTGCATTTTATATCACAATTTGACACCCTAAACTATGTGGGAGACAAGAGTTTCTGAGTCACTCTGGCATAGAAGCACTGTAGGTAATAAAGTACTTGAGACTGCTATATCTCTGCATGTGGTTTCATTATTAGTTCCTGTAAATGTGCATAATGGACTGTTTTTATACACCTCCTTACCGGAGAAAGCGCTTTATAATTTGTCTCCCATTAACACACACTCTGCACATCAGTGGTGTTGGAGCTGCTATGCAAGGTGCTGGCCTGGCCATCGGGAGCAAAATTGGGTTTGAGTGTCTCAATCAAGGACACTTAAACAAGCGGACAGGAGGAACCGGGGATCGAACCACCACCACCACCACCACAGGTGGTTTTCAGGATGATTCGGATGCTGAATTGCACCAAACAATTACTTCTGTGTTACATACAAATTAGGCTACTTTAGTGTGGAGTCCCCTCAAGTTAAGTGATGAATGATGGTTTGTAACTAGGGATGCACCATCACATGATTACGTTAGTTACAAATATAGTTTTTTTTATGCCTCCGGCATTAGGTTTTAAGGTTGTCCGTCCGTACGTCTTTCCCATTCTCATCAACGCAATATCTCAGAACGCCTGAGGGGAATTTCTTCAAATTTGGATTAAATGTCCACCTGGACTCCAGGATGCACTGATTAGATTTTGGAGGTTAAAGGTCAAGGTCACTGTGATCTCACAAAAAACAAAACGTTTTTAGCCATAACTCAAGAATCCATATACTAATTATGACAATTTCACCCAAATGTCCAACAGGAGGAAATTTTGGACAGACTTGGATGTAAACTGCAACTTGACTGGTTGGAGGAGGCATACAACCATGAGGCGCAAATTATAGTTTTCATCCAAATATGTTTAAATATCACATATTATGAAAATTAGTCAAAATCTGTGGGATGAATGATAAAAAAATGTTAATAACTTTTGTGTTGGCAGAAGCGTGTGTATTCTATAGATGAATCCAAGTAAACAAGCCGCCATTACTGTTGTGGAGTCTCACTTTTAAACCCGCAATAAAACATTTGAAAGTTACTTTTTAACCATTTTGGCCAATTAGTATGACTGGGAGCTCCTACATTTTGAAAATATACTCATCGACGTGCTATTGAAATGAAGGTTGTAGGTGGCTGTGCTATCATCAGCTCAGGCAAAGTCTTTAATTCGTTTCCATTAAATCCTTTAGTTTGTATTCCGAGTGGTATGCCTACAACCCAGCGTCAGAAATGTATATTTTTAATCTAAAGGTTTCATAACTTCAAACCAGTGTTATGATACTGGCCAATTTATGTGTTGTACGCCCACTCGGGCGCACAACACATAAATCAACCAGCAGATTCATCTCTATGGCTTAGTGGTGTCTCCAAAAGGACCTGTGTTTCTGGTTGCTCTCTTTAAAATGTAATCTTTATTATATAATCAAAAGTACAATGTTTCATGTTTGTGCGCTTGATTTATAAATTCATGCTCTCTATTTAAGAAGGCCATGTTCTTTGAACTTATTGTGCATACACAGTACATTTGCATCCATGAAGCTCTCCCTACTGGATGGCATCTGCAGTATCCTGAATGTTTTTATGGTGAAAAAAGCCCATGAAGTATATCCACATATCTCAATCCAAGATGAAAATAGAATCCTATCAAATCCAAGCGATCCATAGTGAGAGTGTGAAGGACACACGCAAGACAAAACTAATGGCACGAAGGTGATAAATTATGCTAGATTGTGAGCACAAATCATTCATTCAAGAGCATTAGTAATTCCTCCATGACACCTC
This sequence comes from Sebastes umbrosus, assembly GCF_015220745.1. Classification (NCBI taxonomy): domain Eukaryota; kingdom Metazoa; phylum Chordata; class Actinopteri; order Perciformes; family Sebastidae; genus Sebastes; species Sebastes umbrosus. Next base: position 17,559,007 of record NC_051288.1, on the reverse strand, counting down.
CCTTAGCAGAGGAAATCATTATGATCAAACACGTGAAATGCCAATAATATGCAGGTTATATTTAGTCAGCCGATGCGATTGAGGTGACACTTTTTACTACAAGCCCATTGCACTAATTGGCAGGAACTACCACAGGATGCTTGAGAGGTTGTAGGTCTCAAGGGACCAGAGGTAATCTGAATAATTTCATTTTGGTGAGAAAGCCCTGAATTGTGACCCTGAAAGATAGCAACGAGTAGTGCTGCCTTTCTAAGGACGACTGTCACACTGATAAACCGGCAGTGGATCATGTGAAAAGATGCAAATGTACTTATATTTGCATTGCTGTACAATCCAACACTCATAGGAATCATAGGTTGTGAGGTAGATATGAATAGATTGAAATTATGATACACTGTACTGTGATTAAAAAAAGAATAATTTGCATTCATGTGGTTTTATAAGTACTAATCATCCTTGGAACATATGTAGTCTTCTAAATGATAATTATGGGGTTTACATGATCGAGAAAACTGATGATATAGCTGATGAGCAAGGGAAGACTCTGCATACTAATTAAGCTGAATGGTGCCAGAGAGGTTGTATGCTGAGACTATAAATGTCACGTATAGGCTAGGCTGCATCACTCGCACACTTGTGCCTGCATAGATGTAACACAGAGGAAATACAAAAGTGATGAGGGGGAGGTTAATCCTCCAACGTCACCTGTTCTGACATCCTTTCTTCTGTGGAGTCAATATCCTCCTCCTTTCTCCTCGGGGGCCAAACAGGAATGTTAGGCCAGCGTGATATGTATGAGTGCCTCAGAGAGATCATAGAGTTAGATATTATAGTAACCCTGAACACATTTTTATTGTTTAATTGTATTTAATCAATTTATGTTTTTATATAAGACCTTGCCACTTGCCGGGACCGTGGACTTGGTGCTTGCTGTACCCTCTCTTCCTGCGGCCCGACGAGTCTGTCAACGTGGGTGGACTGCCCTCAGTGCGTCAGGGGTCTGCGGCAATGTCGGCAACTCACCCAATCCCTTTTGAAACATGGACTCGTTTACCATGCTTTGTCGGTGTGACTTTTTCTATCATCACTTTTCATATTTATACGACCAATGTGTTTATGATTAGATAGTTTACAAGAGCCCAAAGTTCTTCATAGATCCAAAAGACATGTGTGCCCGGGGGCCTCACAGGACCAGGATCCGGCCCTGATGATCCCAGAACACATTACTGGTGTATCATTCATTTAATTTAATTCATTCATTCATCTGCACTGACTCATTTTCATAGTATTGGCTATTTATAATGTCTTTGTGGATTTTGATCTCTAGACAAAATTTCATTTAATCTCTAGAAACAATAATCATTCATTCATTCATTCATTCATCTTCACTGGTAGTGGCTCGTTACTACACCTGTGTGAATTATGATCCCTGGACACAATATATATAGATGAATTTGATTCAATTCATTCACACATTCAGTCATTCATTACTACCCTGCTTCATTCACTCATTCATAAAGATGTCTGTGTGTAGAATGTTATAATTTTAAACACAATAATGGTTTATGATTTCATTCATTCACTTTTTTATGGTAGTTGCTAGTCACAATGTCTTTGTGGATTACGATTTCAGATATTATGGTTTATGTTCCTTTGATTTTAATAATTAATTAATTCACCTAAATCCTACCTACTATTTACTTTCAACTCCACCCTCTCACTTTGGAGGGGCACCACTTCTCTCTGCTCGTATGAGATGAGGTACATTAGCGAGGTCTCTCTGTTTGTGTGAGTGAAGAGGGGTTAAAGTCATATCCGTCAAATATTTGGCAGAGGGCCCAATGCCGCCCTCTCTTCTCAATGCTGCATCGCTGATACAGCACCGGCGAGCAGCTGCCTCTTATCGGCCGGAGCCAACAGGTGTCCTTGTGAGAAAGGATTCAAGACGTCAATGCTGATCTTGACCTGCTGACCAGGCCAGCTGACCTTAAACTGCGGTCACGCCACCGGGGAAGTGGCATCCTGTAGCAAGGACTTCTTTATGAATAACCACTGGCATCATTCATCATCATGGGCCTGCAATACAATTTGTGTGATTACGTGTAGTTTGAGCTAGGGATGTTAATAATTAACCATTAACCATTAACCAGAATTTTAACCGATTAACTCGCTAACGTTACGCCGCGCTGACAGACCATATGTGTGTGACAACGGCGAGCACGGAGCCACCAGCAACGCTACAGCAGCTAACGTAGCACAAACACACACGCGGTTTGTCGTACACTCGGTAACGTTACGCCGGGCAGACACACAGCTGACACCCTCACAACTAAACTAAATGGTGTTTCCACGACAGTGCATGCGGCACCGTGGCTGCTGCCTCTCTCAGATGGGTGAACTGTTTTGCACATACACTGCAGCTGGCGCACCGCTGCATGCGGCGCACTTATCTTGTCGGTTACATTTTTTTTTTTTTAAATTAGCATTCCTAGTTTGAGCACAATATTCAGGCTCTGCGTCATTGCCTTCTGGTCTTAATACGATCTTTTATATCGGCATTTCCACAGTGCTCAACTGAAAATGTACTCTTGCGGAGTGTGCAGAACGCAACATTTTCTTTTTTGCGTTTCTGGTTGTTTTATGTCTCATTTTGCATCTCTGTGGTTGTTTTGTGTCTCATTGTGGTTGTTCTTTGTCTTTCTGTAGATTTCAATTGACTTTACAACAAGAAATATTAGCAGTCTCTTCAGACCACATAGTCTCTAGCCCAGGGGCCCCCTTGACTCCGGTCGGCTCGTTCAATAATCCGTCCACGTGCATACTGATTGATATACTGTACATAGACCTAAGGCCGATATAAAAGAAGTGAGATGAATGTACAGTAGAGAGCTAGACTGCAGTTTGCCCTTGGGTTTATTGAGAGCTTTGAACAAAACACTCTTTCTTTTGTGTTTCTCTAGTCTTGTGCTGTTTTTTTAATGAGCACGGCCATTAGCAGCTTAGTCAAATAAAGTAATCTTCTGCTCTGTGATTCTCTTAATAACTGCAAAACGTTGAAGCATAAGTAAGCCACAAATGAACTCAACCCGTTAATGACATCTCAACGTAAATGGGAAGGTTTAAAGGTTACTGTTGATGCTACAGGTATCTTGTGCTCAAGGACGAAGCAAAGAAATGAGCACACGGGCAGATAATTTAATTTCTATTTCACATCAGAGATAATCAACTCTTTCTAGGTCAGCCTCCTGTATCACACGTATCTTTAGTACTATTTATTCTCTTGTTTACTTCAGCAGCCGTAGTTGGACGCATTTGCTTTCCAGTTTTCCTCTCAAGTAATAATTTTGAAAGCCGTATTTAGAGAAAGTTTTTCAAATTCGTTATATTTATTGTAAAAAATTGGAGCATCTGTGCCTCCGGAGTGAATAGTGTGTCCTCTCTGGGCTGCAAGTCTGTTGCGTGTCCACTGCTTTCAAACTTATTAACCTTGTCTCCAATAACCGTCATCACCCACTTCCTTTCACCCCAGAACCTTCTGTTTCTCCTCTGTGCCCAGCGATCTGCGATCAATTTGAGCCTGTATCCTACCGGGTTCACAAAGGGCCACGGAAGCGCCGAGATTTTCGGAGAAGCGCTGCCCCTGTTCACACAGCACGTACCAACGGATCTTCAGAGATGGTTTCGATGTCTGGTCTATTTTGGTCTGAATCTGGCAAGAAAACACACTGATAATCTTCTACAAACGATTTAAATGATACATCATATGTGAGAAGATGATAAAATACGCATGACAATTAACTCAGTGTGGCGCTTCGCGACCTATGTGAACCCGCTGTCATTCTCCTTATTATCGGAGGTACAGTAGTGCATCATCTGCGGCATAACAAATTGCCCCATATATAGTATCCCTTCTTGGCTACTAAAGGAAGTTTTTAATACAGTTGGGTCAAGTATTCTTGCGTTGATAAACACCTCTCTCTTCTCAGGATGTGTTCCAGCTGCTTTCAAACACGCTGTACTCCTTATTAAAAAAAAAAAAAAAAATTGTGAAAAGTTGGAGAATAGGTGTTTGGAATAGGAATTGGGGAAAAAAAATACACCTGTGTCTCCAGGGTAAATATATTGTGTCCTCTCTGGTTTGTTGAAGCATGAAGAGACATGCATTTCATATTAGAAATCAACTTCTTACCCTGTTTTTGCTTTTGGAAAACGGATTGAATTTCTTTTTTTTAGCCAGCCCTACATTTTGAGTCCCAGATAATTGTACACATCCTTGTAAAAAGTGATTGTCTGTCCATCTTACACGGCACATTCATTATGCGTGTTTCCTCCAGTACCACATTTCAATCATTTATACAACACCCAAAGGCTTCTGGGAAAGCAGGAGTATGTATTGAATTTGTTTTCATTAACATGATGGGCATAAACCCAATTTAAAATTGATGTCATGTAACCTCTTCAGGACCCGCCATTGATGTTTAGAACGAACGGTCGCGTCTCCATGTCGTTTCACACGCCTAAGCCACGCCCAGTAGCTCCCCACAGGACGCTGATCGATCCGTGATCTGGCTTGACCAGACACCAAACGCATTATGTGAAGTCTGACCAGATGGATTTTCATGTGATATGTGATCCTGCGATTCTCGCGGGATCTCGTGACATTGCGAGAGTCCAGCTGCCGTGCAAGGTAAAATGTTAGCATGCTTAAATGCTAAACCGAAGATGGGGAACATGTTGAGCGGTATACCAGTTTAACATCTGCATGTCAGGATTGTCATTATTTTTAGCATATTTGCATTCCAACATTAGCTTTATGGTTATGTTTAGGCACTCATAGCACTTGGTTAGGGTACTATTGTGGTTGTAATTGGTGAAGCAATAATATAAATATAATTTCTAGGAGACTGAGTTACATATTAATGATTTGGTAACAGTAGGGCTGGATTTATGAGTCCTTTTTGACACAATGTCTGCAATCATATACAGCAGACCTGCTCTGCTGCCTTCTCTGTTATACCTTCATAAAGAGTCTCCTCGTATCCGATCGCCGTCCAGATACAGATCCCTGCAGCGGTTACCTCCTGGTTTTGTTTCACACTGTCATAATTATTTCGGTGGAGAAGAGGAAAATCAGGGGTTCCCCTTTGGTCTTGGCTATCACATGTGGTCAAGACACACGCTCTGCAGTGTCACAACTACATTTCACAATGAGCACGTCTCATAAAGACAGCATGCGAGAGAGGATGGCAAAAGCAGGAATTGTATGACCCGGTGTGAAATTTCCTTTTGTATAGATGCCCTGTGGTGGAGGCTGTCGTTTGATGATCGTCTGTGCTACTGTGTGAAACTCATTGCAGCACGCTCATCCACCAGGAATGACACCAGGCCTTTATTACACAGCTTTGTTGAACACCCGATTCTGATTGGTCAATCACGGCGTTCTACGGTCTGTTATTTTTTTATTGCTATGTATAACAGACCGTTGCTATGGACACAGTTCTGATTTCGGGCGTTTTTGCGTCTGAAATTCTATACTATCATGCTATTTAGTACGCTAAAAGAATATTGAGATTTGTTAGTATGTCCGAAACCCTAGTATGAAATCAATAGTACGTGAATTGCATACTATTTCCAGTGAAATATTGCAGTATGCAACGCTGGATACTACGGCGGCATAAATATCCCAAAATGCATTGCGGTAGTGACGGCAACGTTCATAACAGACATTGAAGGACAGCTCTGTAACGTCAATAATGCTTTAATTTAACTGTATAAGATTTCACTTTGCTAGCATAAAATATATTTAAAATTAATTCAGACTTTGATTCTCACAAACCGTCGTTTTGGTCACATGAGGTTGTCACGGGTTACCATGGTTACACGTCTTTCGGACGAAGCCAAATATTGTGTTTTGTTTATTCTGTTGCTTTTGTCTCTCTTATCACTAAACAGCAACTGATTTTAATTTGCCACAACACACATAAGAAAATATATTTTTCGGATGGGATGAGTCTCATGTTTTCTTGAATTTGTGCCAAATGATTAAACCCTCTGTTTTACTCCCTTTTTAATTTATGAATGGGAGGATTATCTTTCACTAAAGTTTGGAAACACTGTGTTCTCAACTCTAACTTACACCTGGAATCATGTCAGTAATTCACACTAAATCTATATTCTAGTCAGCTGGGCATGCTAATGTTTGCAGCTTACATAAGAGCAGACAAACACACTGTTTAATCCATTCCTTATACTTTTGCACAACATGCCGTGTTTAATTACAGCTGCTTATGAATTGGATTGTTTTTCCACAGAGTCCTTGGGTAATATGTTTTCTAATCTGCAGGGTTGCTGCACTTTTGTTTTTATAGTCGCAGGTGTTAATTCAAGCACTCTTGAGGCCTGTACTACAAAGCGCGTTCAACATACCCAGGGTATATACTCGTTATCCGGCAAAAGAAAAAAATCAGATATAGTCGTTTAGATGGGGCGGTGATATTATAAAAACCTTTCAGAATATAATGTATGAATAAATTACACTTCATTATGCCCTTTGGTAATGAGACAGCGTGTATGAGTATTTCAGCTTCTTTCAGCTGCGTCCTCATCTCCGGCGGTGTGAGACGGACATGAGAGCGAGTAAAAAAAATAAATGTAAAAACACAATATAAAAGCGGTAAGCACCCACAGCATAAATCCAGCTGCATTTGTCGGTTTAAACTGTGTTGTTTTTAGCCTGGATTATGACACTATCTTCACATTTGTGATTTATTACCATACGAGCCGCGCACCAAGCTCTGATTGGTCAGTAGGCGGTGCTTTTATACGAGTTGATATCTTATCTGGAGCATAACCTGCTCTGGAGCAGGTTAGCTGTTTTATTCCTCTCTGACATTATGTCATAACAGCCTTTTGTCTCTGTTTATCAAATATACAGACAAAGCGCTGTTCTTTCAGTATATATGCCTCTCAGGTCAGCATCTTTGAGAAACTCAGTGAAGTCTTTTTTCCCTCCTTATTTAATGTATAAGGTGTGTACGGTAGTCATAGAAATGGCAGTGATGGACAACCTGTCTCTGTACACTCGAGGCTTGAGTTGGTCTCCGTGACAACAAATGGATGGCATCAACTGACAAAGTTCCCTTCTGCTAGTGCGGTACCCCTCCTCCTCGTCTCTCGGTCTACATTAATGCACTTTCCAGTTTCCACTGGCACACGAAACTGTCTTTTGTCATTCAGATAACTGAATAATGGTCATTTCAGTCAGGACTGCACACTTCTATTGGTGTATTAAGAGACAAAGCCAGCATTGCTTTGTGCAGTTCTAATATGATGGGAAAGCAGACTGTGGAACTGCGTTATGCAGAACTGCTTCAAGATAATACTGTAAGTGCTATTGTGGAAGTGAGATGTTCTTGTCTTAATACAGGGTAGTCTTTTACCCGAATGTAGAAGACTGAATAGAGGGTTCTCAGGGTGTGAGGATTCCTTTTTAAAATGTATTTTCCAACTTTCCTGCTGAATACGGATGTGGTATTGTACAGAAATGGTGGGGAGTGTGCAGCCAATTATTTTTGACTCTGTCCATTCGTTTTTTTTTTTCCCATTGGCTGTAGAATTGCCATACAGTTATTGAGAAGGTGATAGATACTACTAACAAATATTGTCTGTGTAGCCAAAGCCTGATCTTAAAACTGCAGTGAACATGTGTAAGAAATCATACTTATTAAAACTCCAAATGCATATTAATCTACAGCTGAAAATAGTCCCCCAACCCCCAAATAATGTTTGCTAAAAACTTCAGTGTCCAGCTGTTGTAGGAAATGACTTTGAAATTAATAAAAATTTAATTAATTTGAAATACCATCTGTGAACCTGCTGTTTTCTCAACGGTTAAGGTTATTTCATGTGAGAGATTTCTGCATTTTTGTGTTCATGTTTTTTTCATGGGATTTAAAATAAAAAATATAGAACACTGTAACACCAACCATATTTTTTTAATCTACATCATCAACCACAAAAGCTAAACTTAAGTGCCATTTTTAAGAAGAAAAGTATTACACTTAAAACTTAAAGAGAAACTAAACCACTTTTTTTTTGGCTGAGAACCAATGTATTCGGGTATTTTGTAGTGTTACTGGTGGATTTGGGTCTAAATCTTGACATTTTAGTACAAAGTATTTGAATTGTAAATATTGTGTTGTGTGTGTATATGCATAGCGACTGCCCTCTATTGGTTGAGACCTTTTTGAAATTTTGCTATTGGATGATGTAAAGGCAGGTGTCGCCATAACAGACCCTTTACAGCACTCTTACCTAACCATAATCATAATAATAGAAGCCACACACAGTGTTTTCTGGAGCATCTGAATACTGAGCGCTCTCAGACTGTGAATGTGAGCTGTCAGAATAAGAGCACTTAATGTCTCTTTGTGTGTATTTTGTGATGGTCTTGAAAATTACTGGTCCATCAAGCTTAAAGCGGTTCATGTTTTTGGGAGGTTGCTTGCTTAGATTGACAGCTTTTTTCAGACAGTCCGAGTCAGTTTTGTATAATGACTTCAGATATCATTACATTTCATAATGTCAGCTACTGCATCTGCCTGATCTTGATAATATTTTGCCAAATCCAACCCGATAGACCATTTTGATGGACTCAGGTTGTACTGTAGATTTGCTACTGGTCCGTTAAACCCTATAAGGGACACAGCGAGAAGAAGAAATAGGACCTCTATCATACAGGATGATGCTAATATGTATAGTAAGCCTATGCATTATTCATGAATTCAAGCTCAAATCATTTCTCAAGCTAACCCTATTTCTTCAAAGTCATAAGTATGCCCTTGGGTACCAGTGTCATCGACTCTTTTCAAGGGAAAGAAGCTAATCTGGTCTGCTTGTGATTTATAGCAGTGGAGGTTTGCTACGCTACCAACAGCACCAGTTGGTCCCTGAAGTGCCACTTTGACACTAAATCACCTGAAATCCTAAATTGTTTTTTGCACACATAAAGCCACATGAACACATCTATCAACGTTCAAGTTTTATTTCCTTGCAATGAAAAGTTTACACTTGTCGCTCTTTCTCAGTTTCAAAACATGATCCTCCAGACAAGTATCATGTAATACTATCACGCCTATTGCATAATGTATTGTTGAAAATAAATTTGGAGAACTCATTAAATTGGCTTGCGTTTCTAGGAAACATCTACAGAGTAAATATGCTAAAGAAAATCTTTTATGTCATATATCAAGGGACCAATAAACAAAGGAACCAATCAATTCTCATAATGAGGAAACCATAATACAGTTATCACTATGGAAATTAGAGAACTCTACACACTCTCTAAAGTGGTTGATCTTGAAGATTATTCTGAGCATCTGCGTGCACTTCAAGGACCTCTGCTTCTCCAATCATCTCTGCAAAAGAAAACGCAAGTCAGAGTCATACAAAGCCAATGATTTCAAGGTTTGCCGTCTGTTCTATTTAGAAAAAATAAATGAAATACATTAGCAAGTATAAGTGTTCACTCTGAAAGTTCTGGTTGCCTCTTTTTATTGGCATTCAATTTGAAGACCCTTTCATACCGACATAGGTAAAAAAAAATGATACAATACAGAAAACTACTACTGTTCTACTGTCACTCTTGATTGCGGTGTCATTATTGTGAAATGCATTTCCTCTACAGGATCTGCTTTAAATAGCATATTATTCTACAGCCTTTGTGGGAAAAGAACAAATCAAAGACGCCCAATCATGAAGGATAAACCAGGACAAATTCACTGGATGGGGGGAAAAAAAGCACATTTCAAAAAAGAAAAAAAACCATTTAAAAAAAAAGAACATTTCAAAAGAGAACTTTAACGACTTCCGGGACTTCATGCTGTTCCGTCAAAAAGACTTATTTCTGTCGAATGAAAAGAGTCTTGGTTAATATATACTGCATCATAGCAAGGAAAGAGCTGTCATTTAATCAAAGGATGCACTCAAACTCTGACGGTGCTGAAGTGAAATGTGATGGCTTATCGGAGGATACCTGCCAAAGATTCCAGCAAGCAGGAGAGAAAGGAGAAAAAGTAGTTATGGTACAATAATAAAGAGCGAACTAAAAGGCATTAAGAATGAGAAAAGTAGTGCGCTATTTAGTTACCTGGTGTATCGCAGCTGAAGGCTTGGTTCTCTTTGTATGAGCTGTGGAAGGAAAATAAACATTAAACATGCTGAGCTTTTTTTGAACACAAGAACCAGATGGAAATTTAAGAGATAATCCTGACCTTGTTCTCTGTGGTTTTCTCCATGACCGATCATACACCGACGGAGTAGCACCAGGATGAAAAGCCCCGAGCTGATGATGGCCTGAGAGGTCGGCACCATCCAGAGCTTGCTTGATCATCCCCATCACCAGGTCTTTCTCTGAGGGATCACGAAACAGAAAAGTAGTTCAGTGATTCTTCTCATCAGCAGAACAATTATACGCTCTGTTGGCGGTTCATTTAAATATCTGTAGTAGCTGATGAATAGACATGAAATTGATTTAATAACTGGCAAAGATAGTGATCATTTTTATGAAACGTTTTATACATTTTTCAGAAGCAGGATTTAAATGTAAATCTAAATCATTCATGTGGAACATTACAAACTGGATATGTGCAGTTAGAACGATTAATTTTTCAGGCAGGGAGGATCTAATGAAAGTATTCTACTGCATTGTGGGAAATGTAGTATCCACTGTTTTTGGAGCTTGGCCATATATAGGGACAAAAGTCCGGATATTTCAGCATTTGCTGCCTTAATTTTGACCATTTAAGAACATTTTTTGGTTGTTGACGTAATTGGGATGGAAGCTGCTGTCAACCTTCTCTTATTTATGTAATTATAACACAATTTACTGATGTCTCATAATGATGAGACATCTCAAAATTGATGTTAACAAACTGGCATGTAAAATGTTTTCAGCATCTATGAAAGGTGCTATAGTATAAAAACTATGCATTAAGTAAACTCATTATCTATGTGGAATGAAGAAGCATTTTTACCTCTTTGGCCTGCGAGCAGAAGCCACCGCTGGACCGTAGACAGGGAATCTGTCTGCAGGATCTGACAAAGGAGCTCAAACACCTGACAAGAGAGCAGTAGGACTATCACAACATTATCTCGCAAACAACATCAATTTATAGTCAAACCCTCAGGGATTTTCTCAAGACACCTGGTGACGGAGCTGTGCCAGGAGCTGAGAGCTCTGAAGAATTATTATCTGTGATGATGGTATTCTCCTTCTGATCTGCCGCTCTTCTCTGGAGTAAAATATGACATGGCTGTGCCCAATTTCAACAAATGACACCTGTTTTTAACTGTGGAAGAGCTGAACATCAGCGGAGGAGTATTTCACCATGAGTTCTTGATCGTGGAAGGGCTGAGGATACATCAGGCGCTGGGAATGGGATCTGCGTTGGTAAGAGTTGGTGGATGGAGGGACGATTCTCCCGGTTTCAGCTGAATATTGGGTCTTGCGGCGGACAAATTCTTCCTCGGGTTGGACCTGGAATAAATTGACAAAATCACGCTTTTAAGTACAGAAACTTCACTGGAAAATATTTCCCAGCATAACCTTTTTTTAAGTTAGTAAGTTACGAATGTATGAACCAGAAACCTAAATTAACAAGGTTAGAAAAAACCTAAAACTTTTGATTAGTTTGAGCTTGTTGTGGGACCTTGGAAAAAGTTATTTCCCCCTTGAAATGGCAAATAAATCATCATTTACCTGAAGATAATAAATGCATGCAGTGTTTCTATAATCTCTATAAACAGTTTCTGCATTCACATGTAGAAGCTGCAGGCAACGCGACAAGATGGTGGTATCGGAAGCCTTCTGGTTTCCGTTTGTACCAATCACGTTCAAGCAGGCTTTGGTTGAATGGAGAGCAAAAGAGGCGGAGACATTGGCTGCAATGCAATCAAGGAACCCATCGGATATCGTCTGACGATGACTTAGATTTTTATTGGTTTAAAATTGGCTTGTAAACTGGTTACTTGTGAAACAATCCGGTCGTACACGTCATCTCTCAACTCCAACTTCAGTCTTGCATCTCAAGCTGCTTATCGGACGGTAAACAATGAGCAGTGCACGGAAGGCTAAATCGTCGTCAGGCCGATAGCCGATGGGTTCCGAGATTAGGGATGCACCAGTCCAACTTTTTCAGTCCCCATACCGATACCTGGGCTTTGGGTATCGGCGGGTACCGATGCGATAACAGTGTTTAATTAATAAGCTGTATGCCTCACTGTGCAGAAGTGACTGGGATCATTCTTTTTTTGTTTGAGGCCACATCAGGCTTAAACATTGCTTTCCTAACTTTGTAAAACAGATGTAACAAATAAATACATAGATATAAATTTACTAACCTGTTATTTTTATTAAAATAATAAATCGTACACCAGAAAGTTGGTAAAAATCTTCAAAATGAACATTAACATGTTTAATGCAGCAACAAATTGATCAAAACTTAAACAGGAATTCAAATACCAGTGTGTGTGTGTGTGTGTATATAATGTATATAGTATATACACATTGAACTGAATCCAGCTATTTAAGTTAGTATAGCCCGATATCCGATTTGATATTGGGGCATCCCTATCCGAGATTGCGCAGTGTGTAACATAACTGCTGATATTTCTTATTGTTTTTAACTAAGTTGTGTCTACCACTACTACTCTTTCACTTCATTATTGTCTGGCACTGGATCATATGCAGTCTATCCTATTTATTTATTGAAAATCGAATGCAAGTAAAACAGTTGCCAAGGGTGACGTGTACAGTGTCGTTAAGTAGCTGTTAAAGACATACTTCAGATTATAGCAATACACGTACCTCTTTTTTGTCCTTTTGTGCTTGGGAAGACAAACTGACTTTTGCAGCGAGGTCTTTGAGTTCGTCCCTCCAAGCCTCCGAAAATTGCGCTGTGAAATGAGGAGGACAAATATTTCCCGTTATTCTGAAGCTCAGTTGCATTTTTTTTAATGTATTCCAAGACGTAATAAGAAAATGTCGGCGATGTGCGCGATTGTAATCATACCTGATTTGTTTTTGTTATTACTGACTCCATAAAGATTCTGAGCAAGCGGTAAAGCAAAAGGTGGATACGTTGCTTTCCTGAGGACGTGGCTCTTGAGAAGTGGATGAGGAAATAATGATGAGGTGACAAACCAATCATCCCTCACCATGCAAACGGGTCGACCGTTGAGTCCTGTGGGAAAGAGAAACGCACAATGTTCACACGCACACGAGGTAAAGTGCTTCAAAAGTACGGAGCAATCAAAGGAAATGCCCTGAAGAAATGAAATTCCTGCAGAGACTGAAGTAGTGATTTCATGAGAACGTCAGGGATGAAAACGACTCCTATAATGCAGCAGCGGTCGTCTCTTTAATGTGTGATATTACTATTCCAGGTGACCATACAGCTGCTCATGAAATATCTCAAATACAGGTAACTTGTGAAATATCAAGCAGGGATGCTTCCACAGCAACGTCAGAATAAAGACCTTGTTATTTAGACATTTTAAGATTAATGAATGCATTCGATGTAATTAGCTCTTACAAATAAAGTTTGTTAAGATAAAAAAAAAGGTGGTAGTGAGAGTCAGTTTTCTGATTTGAAAGTATCTGATAATGGCAAAGGGAAAATACACTTTTGAAGGTGATAACATATTACCACCTTAACTCTATCTGTCTCTTTAGCTGCTAAATGCTCCCATTTCTTCACAGCTGGTTAACGTTGTCTATCTGCCATTTGGTGCTGGGCAGGTAGTGTACAGTTTTAGAAGATAAGGTCAGTCTGCTGGACGTTTAGTCAGTTCGTCTGATGGTCGGTTCACCACTTTGGTCCCGATGGATTGCCATGAAATCTCTTGTACAGACGTTCATGGCCCCCAGAGGATATACTACTGAGTTTGGTGATTCACTGACTTTTTTCTCTAGTGCCAACAGTGAATTATCTTAACATCTACTTCATAGATTGGTGCAATATTTGTACAGCCATTCATGGTTCTGAGACAATGTACAGCCTTGACTTATCAACCAGCGTCACCGGCAGGTTGACATTTTTTTGTTGTTAGTTTGTAAGTATTGGATGGATTGCTGAGAAATTTTGTACAGCCATTTGTGGTTCCAAAATGATGAATTGTAGTAATTTTGATACCCTGCTGACAATAAAACGCTTCGTAGGTGGCCTACCAGGCGGCTACCTCTGAGTCTGAAAAGTGAAGCCAATGCGGAAGTGCCTTAAACTTGCATTCTTTCTAACAGCCAGCAGGGGGCGACTCCTCTGGTTGCAAAGAAAAAGTCACGATTGAATAGAAATCAATGAGGAAATGAGCCTACTTCTCACTTCATTTATTACCTCAAGATAAATATTGTAAACATGGTTTATGGTCTCAGTCGCTAGTTTCAAGTCTTCTTCAATACAGCATGATGTTCATTTAGTAAATTATGGTCCCATTTAGAGTCAAATAGACCATTAAGCAGGGTATGCTTTAGGGCGTGACTACCTTGTGATTGACACGGCATTGTCCGCGTTTTCGTCTTAGAACTTTAACCTTTTCACAGTTTGTTTTCAGCTCATGAGAGTTAATTATAACATTTTAGTCACCTAAAATAATCAGCGTTCGGTTGTACTTAGCTCCACCCACTTGTGTCACTTCTGGTTGCAAAAAAACAAGATGGCGACGGCCAAAATGCCAAACTTGAGGCTTCAAATCGGCAAACTAATGTGTGACTTCCACTTCATAAACACAGTCTATGGTCACTAGAAGTGACTCAATGCAACTTTAATAACAATAACTTCTAAATAGAAGCACAGATTACTAATAGGTGTCAGAAAAATGACATAATATTCAATGTTTAGTAATAGATTGCATATTTTGAAAAATATGAATTGCTCCATCCTATAGTGCAATGATACCAATCTGAAAGCTCGCACTGAGTTTTCCAATCAAATGTCAACTATCTTTCATCCATCCATTCAGTTTTGAGAACTTAGATTGGAACCAGTGTGAACTGCTGTCAGATACTTGGGGAAATCACAAATAAAGGTTCAGCACACCCACTGACGTCTGTACTGCATAGATGAATGAGAAAACAGCCTATTCATTTACTGTAATTTAGGGAAGCATATGGCAAGGCATGATATAATTTGTTGTAATTTCAAAAAAGCACATGAATTTCCTTATGTGCTTGCTCACCTTCAATATGTTTCACCCTGTTTGGATGAGGGTTATGTCGAGAGAAGAATGAGTGATGACTCAAGGCACCAAAGCTCGGACTGCTTTTCGTCAGCATCATGGGGAATTCAGGGGTGAATGGCACCGGATGAGTTTGGTTGCGGCTCCTCTCTCCCGTCATCCCACGGGAGTCTGGACTCTGTGCCATCGACATGTCTTGGAATGATCGCTGGAGGTTTTTATCTAAATCTGAAGGAGTGAAAGAAAAACTCTAAAAGTACAGTCCCGTTGTGAAGTGATGCGATAGAAATAGCAACAGGCTCTTGTGATTGCAAAGTTGTGACCACACATGCTAAAAACTAAAACCTAACAAGGAGCAAGAAAGAGAACTCAAGTTTGATTTACTCCAAAGATATCTCTGCATTTAGAATTTGACCAAGAAAAAAAACAAATTTTGTGTTCAACCAAGAAGAAATATTTCTAGATTTGGGAGAAAAACAAGTTTTAAAAATCACTTTTACCTCTGATAACATCCTCCAGCTCAAATCCGTTGGTACTTCACAGCACACTGTGTTGCCTTTGTTGCTAAGAAACCCTTAACTAAACAAGAAACAATGGCATCTGAGCACAATGGGTGACTGACATTCCAGTTCATTTAGACCAGATTTTCACATGCAAAGCACCTAGAACTTTTATATGATGTTCAATTAAAGAACTTAGTCAAGTCGAGCCTATATATTTGAGTTTACCACAATGTGTAGTTTTAGGAGTTTGCTGCAGCATATAATGTGGCATATGAGTGTGAATATTAATGTAAAAGTGTTAATGATGATTAATATTCTAAGGATCCTGTTGCCTCTGGCTTTTATCATTCATAGTTAAAACTCAGTAGATACTTAGTAGTGACTAATATGTGCACTTTATATGATTTACAATTATAATAATTATATAATTATGATAAAAAACTGGTTATTGTGGTGGTTAAGGGCTATGTAAACTTCTGTATATACACTAATTTTCTGATAAATATTGTTATATTTGTGTCTTCACTGTGTTTTACTGTCTTATCTTTGACTGATGTTCAATTCTACTGTTTTTTTAGGAGAATATTAACTGTAAATATATATATCTATATATAGATATATATATATCTATATATGTATATATAGATATATATATTGATTTTTTTTTTTTTTTTTTTTTTTTTTTTAGCCCAAGACAGTTGGAGTATCTTTTTCAGCTAATATTGATTTTTAAATTAGATGCTGGACTGACTGTTAAGAGGAATCGGTAGGGACGATCCACATCAATGGATCACTTGAGCTAAAGGACGTTTTTATAAATGTCAGACAGCAACAAGGTTTGAAACATACCAGATATACACATAGACATTGGGGGAAAGCTCCTCCAAAGCCGCTGGGAAATCCTCTGCACATCTTTGACCAAAGGCAACTGGACTTGAAAAACATGCCTGCTGGTGGTGTCTCAGGATTTATCACTTAAAATGTCACTTATACCCCTGTGGCTGAGCATACATAAGATAAACAACCAGACTGCCAGACATTGTTGTTCATTCCTAGGTTCATTTTGTGATAATAATACAAATGAACCAGTAAGAAAAAACTATAACAGGTTATATGTTGTTTGCTTAACTGTCTGAGACCCACAAAAGACCAGTTTTTGTCGTTTTTAGGGGGGACAGGAGGTCTTTTGGGGGAGATAGCAGATTAACTGCATATGTCACATAGAAGTGGTGTACATCATCTGAAAGCTGGGAACCTGAAGATTTAAGAAGATTTAATTAAGCACTGTGTGTCGAGTTGTTCTAGTCATAAATCAGAAATAAACATTAATTAATTAAAATAAATTGTGAGGGTGTATAAGGGTTTAGAACATTACGATGGAAGTATATATGATGGCCATTCCCATGCTCTACTATGTCTCATAAATTGTTGCAGTAATTTGTGGGTTGATACCATTTGTTACACTGATGTGGTGCTAAATTTAAAAACAATTTACCAGTCAAGAATTGATAAAAAATTATCAATAATCTATATAAAAAACAACATTAAGACACCAAGACCTTGAGGAACACCATAGACAAAGCCATGCTGTTTTCATGCAGATTTCTGCATGAACTGCATTTTTCGGCGACTGGATGGTGAGCACTTCTGTTTAGGAAACTGCTCAGAAACCCCCTTATTGTCAATCTAGCTAGGAAAGCCATACATCGTCTGAATGTCCTAGGTCTCTTTTTTGTGACTGTAAAATTTCATGAGGCTGTGATTATCCTAGAGGTCACAGCAGGACATTTTATACAGTGACGTCAAGTTTTATGCAAATACACCATTTTTAGAATAGGCGAAAATAACGCATTCATACTGCATTAAAAAAATGCCTAAAACTGCATGTGATTATCATAAAGTAGGCATGTCTGTAAAGGGGAGACTCTAGGGTACCCACAGAACCCATTTCCAGTCACATATCTTGAGGTCAGAGGTCAAGGGACCCATTTGAAAATGGCCCTGCTGGTTTTTCCTCGCCAAAATTTAACATAACTTTGGAGCGTTATTTACCCTCCTTTCCAACAAGCTAACATGACATGAAATGAAATGGTATCATATGATATCAGTACCTCCACTCTACCTCTGAACCTGCTACAGCCTCTGAGAGACAGTAAAGACGGTCGGGATCGGTTGTCGGGTTAATCCATGCATAAACAGACATGTAAAAACAGCCGGGAGGAGTGATTCTCTGGAGTCCTGTTGTTACAGCGAGGTTAACAGGCAGCAAGTTGAGAATTGTTTTTCTGCGTCTCAGTCTTGTTTGATGAATTAAGTCGTAATCTGAGTGCCAGCTGTTGTTTGGGTTTTTTAGCCTTGCTTGGCTCTTGGGATGGTATGTATGGCATGTATTGAAGAGTGTGTCCATTTAATGAACTTGGCCAATAGTCTCAAACGCAGACGGCTGAATGGACTCATCAGTTTCTTATTGTAGCGAACGAACAGTTCTGATTTTCCAGCAGTTCTGCCTTGTCATTTTTGCAGATCATTTCACCGCGGCAGTCGGCATAAAACATGCATTAAGTAAGTGGGTCATATCTTTGCAATGCTCTCTTCAATCATGAACAAAATTACTCAGTAGATAGACGGGTCCTCATTGTATTCATGTGCAGTATTCACTTCAATTTCAGACTTTATTAAAAACACTTAAGGACACAACTCATGGTGGGTCCGTGGCAAAATAAAATACAAATACAAAGAAGGAAATAAAAGAAATCCGCAAGGACATTTCACAATGATCAAACATTTACACACCTGCTGGAACGCCAATGGTTTCACATTCTGGATGAGTAACTGACAGCTCAGTTCAGGGTTGGTTAAAGTTGAAATAATACCATTTACAAAATCAGATAACCTACATATACATTTATTTATATATATGATTTTGTATTACAGCAGAACAGGTGGGTACACCCACATTATCACATTTCTCTTGCACTGCAGCATCTTTGAGCTTTAAGCAGCAGCATCGTACTGCCATTATAAGCTACTGTGAGTCTCCGCATGCTGTCTTTTTTGTATCAACGCCAACGCTACAGGTAGGAAGTATAGAGTGGAGTACAAAAGGTTTCATTCTCTGCTTGATGTCTTTTTGCTAGGTCACTTGAATTACCTTTTACAGCTACATATTTTGCTGTTGTATTATATGTCCTTCATTTCCTGCGAGGCGGTAAATCAGTGACCTTAAACTTTGCAAAGTGTAAATATAAGTTTCAAATGAAATAGATGTTCTATGAATACAGCAGTATTTGCTGGTGGGAATTCAGTGAGGGATCATGTTCTTGTTCTCGAGTCTTCTGCAATAGAGCATGATGTTCATTTAGTAAACTAGTGCAGTGCCCGTTTGGAGCTTGGGCCCATCCGGAAATTTAATATGGTGGAAAATCAATGGCCGTGGCTTATATGGATACATTCGTCTAGACCAACAAAATCCAGGAAAAAAATAAGCTCTTTCTGAGACTTGGGGTTCAAAAGTTACAGGCCAAAATGTAAAGTTTCATTGTTATAGTGCCACCACATTCGACACTGCACACCCTTTGGTCCCCATCAATACAACCGCCAAGTGTGAAGTAGATCAGATGAACGGTTCTTGAGATATGCGAAGGACAAACAGACAGACGGATGGATTATGGTCCCATTAGAGTAAACTAGACGATAAAGCAGGGTATGCTTTAGGGCATGGCTACCTTGTGATTGACAGGTCGCTACAACGGCGTTGTCTGTTCTGAGAGTTGTCCTTACATCTTTAACCCTTTCACAGTGTGTTATAAGTTCATGAAAGTTAATAACATTTTAGTCGCCTAAAAACGTCTTCTTCAGTGTTTGGTTGTACTCAGCTCCACCCTCTTGGTTCGCTTCTGGTTGCAAGTGTCCTCACTGTGACATCCCTAGTCATGATTTATATCCACTGGCAATGTTCTGTGCCAGAGCAGAGGGTAGTATGCCTCTTATACAGGGAAAATAGATGTGGAAGGTGGTGGGGTGATGGGTGGGCTTGTAGCAACCTGTCATGTAGGGAGACTTGGTTCTGAAGAATGTCAATTTCCTGTCTGGCGATAGGGTTGTTACACCCAAGTGAAGCTCATTACTGCAGGTGAAAAGAAGTTACAGGTGACATTGCGTGTCATGGCACGTTCCTGTCTGCTGCTCTCCACATGCCGACAAGAGTTCATTGACAAGAACTGAGGGCAGAAGAAGAGAAGACCTTGGTGCAGCAGGTGCACATTTTCTCTGGATAATACACTGCAAATACAAAGGTTGCTTTAGTTTTTTTTTTTTTTTTTTGGGCTGTTTTACAGTCTGTGCAAAATGGCCTCCAATATACAACACTATAAATAAATTTGGTGGAATGATCAGGAGGCCCATTAAAAATGCAGTCAGTGGTGCCTTAGGGGGAGTTTGGAATCCTCAGTGTTTACTTGTTTCCTGTCTTGTTTGAATATAAAAGCACAAAACTTAGTGATACCTGAAAAATCCGTCTGCGTTTTGTTTAACTTCTTCTCATCTCCTGTTATGAGTTTGAGACAGAGTAGACCCGTCTAGACCAAACAATGAATATTGTTATTTCTATCTATTTTTCAAAATTAAGTTGAAGGTTGGTTGGGTGGCTAGTACTTACATGTGTGGTGTGGTGTGTGTGTGTGTGTGTGTATAAGGCTGTAGGTCTCTGCCTGCTTGTCCACAGATGCGACCAGCGGGTTCAGCCGACTAAAAAAGGCCTCCATCTCCTGGTGACACAAACGGAAGCCAAATGTTTTTCTATTAATTTGCGGATGTTTTCTCTCCTTGCCCTACATTTTTTTTCTGTATGCTACTGAGTCTTTACCTGCTGTACTTCCTTTCTTTACTTTTCTAGTGACTTTTGTGCTCCCAAATTAACATTTACTGTACATTTTTGCCTGGACAAACTGTAGGGACTTTATTGTCAGTGTTTGATACACTATCATCATTGTGTGCTGCAGTATATATGTTAAAGATTGAAGCAAACCCAGTTATGTGTACTGTAGAGTAGAATCAGATAAAAAGATATTCAGCAATTAATTAACTGGAAACCTGAATTTATCTCAGATTCCAACATGCGCTCATCTCTGAAAAAGTCACAGTAACTTTTACTTACTTATATTAACAGTATTTCTTGCTAACACTCATTGACATGAGCTAGGTAAATTAATATTAACGAGCTGTCTAGGATTGTGAGTTCAAGCAAATTTGTTGGCATTTGTAACCCCGTTGTTTACAATGTCTTCCATAAAATGATCACTTTGAGGTTTCAAAACTTAAATTGAGCAACATTTTCTGATCTTTTCCGCTCGTTTCACCATCACAGAGCAGCGAGGTGATGCAGTTAAAAGGCAGAACTTGATTAGTCAATTACAATTACAGTTGTTCCCCTAAGCAAAGTAGTTATGACAAAGGTCCCCTTATGCCGGTATGCGAGAATCAAGCCGATTACATACCAAACATACTTGGCTTGGAAGTCCATCCTGGTCGCACCGATCTCAAATCGTAAATATTAAACATGTTCAATATTTATGATCTGATATCCTGTTGTGTGTGGGGCACCCAGAGGACAGCCGATGATGCGGTCATGTGGGAAAGAACGATTTGACATCCAAGGTCATTGAAGCGGAAGGACAACAACCGCCGTCATTGCGGCTGCAGCAAATGCATGAATTAATGAAAAACGCAATGCATAAAGTAGTAGTGAGATGGACCTCAGAAATGGAGGACCAATTTGTTGGTTTGTGGCAACAACACAAGTGTTTATTTAACACGTCTCCATGACTACAACCATTATTTTTCATTTTCTTCTTCGCAAATTTTCAGTACAAAGTAGTGCAAAAGATTTACGATTTTTTTTAACTCTTCTTACTTTTACTTTTTGTTGTTAATGAAAGGAATCTGTTGGTGTGTGACATGCTGTTTTGGCCAAATTGTTGCTCACCATACATTATAGGAACAAAACTGTTAAATTTAACAGAACATGTCGTTATTCGTGGGGTCGTTTACATTTGTTAAGATTTGAAAAATCTCTAAGTTTCGGCCAGCCTTAACCTTAACAAAGTAGTTATTTTTCCCCTAATCATGATTTTTCCGTAACCCTAACCAAGTTATTTTTGTTCCTAAATCTAACTAAACCTTAACAACAGTGTTAGACCAGAAAATGCTTATCGATAGGGGCATTAGATCAGAAAACATTTATATGTATAACAATTAGTATTGGTATTAGCAGTATTTTGTTGTTTAATTCAGAAAGAGGCTGTTGCACCTGTGGTGTCCCCCAAGGTTCAGATGCTCATAATAATAATAATAATAATGCTTTTTACATCAGATAAAATATAATTCTGCTGCCAGCATTTATTCCTGTGCTGCACTTGTTTGATTTTTTGTTGTTGTTAAACAAAAACATAAACTTTAAGATATCTTGCATTCTCTAGCAGCACATTTTGGGATTTAAATCAAAATTATATAGTGTATCTTAATACTGTAATATATATATATATATATATTTTTTAATTTGCACTGCTTCTATAAGAGACGTCTTTTAGGTTCTATCACGTCTTTTTGAATTTAACTTTTAACTTATTGATCCCCACAGGGGAAATGCGGGTGTTGCAGCTGCCTAAGGACATACATAAGTACAGGTAATATAGAGAAAGGCTAAAAATAAATAAATAAATAGAAGTATATAAAAATGTTGTCTCAAAATTACAATTCAAGCAGTATACAAACAGTACCCACTTTTTCTAACTTTCTCCC
Source organism: Sebastes umbrosus (assembly GCF_015220745.1). NCBI lineage: Eukaryota > Metazoa > Chordata > Actinopteri > Perciformes > Sebastidae > Sebastes > Sebastes umbrosus. The sequence goes on along the minus strand of NC_051288.1, from coordinate 17,536,472 downwards.
ATGTATTTGCTTTTTGCTCATAATTTACTAGATAATTTGATAATGCTTTATTTCATGGGTCTGCTATTTCCCAATCATTTGCTATTTTGTTATGTTGAGTTAATTTGTAGTTGTTGATATCTAGAGGCATTTTTTTGAAAGAAAAGCTTATTCATCTTTCATTTAAACCTTATTCTTCATACGTGTTGCACATTTGCCAGTAGACAAATTTCACCCTTTTCATAAATGCAAAATGTCATTGCTGGGACTTAAAGCAGCAGTGGGTAGAATTGGCGCAAATATGATTAAAAAAAAAAGTTATTTTTATTAAACGGACACTGTATCCTGACGGCATGAGACAGGTAATCTAAAGAAAAAAAACCTGTGCCTCGCTGTCCTCTGGTGCTCCTAATGGCATCTGCAAAATTTCACAGACTGGAGGAAAACAACCAATCAGAGCCGAGCTGGAGCCTTGCTGTTTATGAGGAGCTGTCAATCACTCACAAACTCCGATTAAACGGTCAAACTAGGCAGCGCTGATCAAACATGAATCAATGTGCTGTTACTGTAATGCCTATTTCTCACCTCAAATGTTTTCAGAATCATCTTGTAGTGTACTGTTTAGCTGTAAAATGAGAAAGTTTGTGACGCAGCAGCAGCCATGTTGAGATCAGTTGAGGAAATACCAAGCACCGCCCACCAGACGGAGCACAGCCAATAGGAACGCTCTCTCTTTGAAATGACCTGTGATTGGCCAAAGTCTCCAGTCACGAGCTAAGAACATTCGGGGACATAGCCTTCAGCGTTGCGGCCCCCCGCCCTCTGGAACTCTCTCCCTCCTGAAATAAGAAATGCTTCATCCCTGGACATTTTCAAAAAACACCTCAAACACCACCTGTTCATCAAGGCCTATGATCTCAGCTGACTCTTCCTACACGTCACTCTTTCAATTACTTAGCTATAGTTTCTCCTCTGTGTTATTCATTAGTATGGTTTTTGTGTGGCCCCTTTGTAAAGCGTCCTTGGGTTTCTGAAAGGCGCTATATAAATCCAATTTTTTTTTATTATTAGAGTTGTACCCCTAAAAGGGCTATAACCCTATTGAGTTTGTGCTGGTTTATTATTCTTTGTTGTCTTATGCCGCGGCTCAATTTGCCGTGAGCTGGAATGAGCTAGAAAAATGAAACTTGGCACAATAACTGGAAATGATGTGCATGTGCTTCTCAAGAACTATGACCCCAATCGACCACATGGTGGCGCTGTAATTAACGCCCAAACATGCGATTTTGGAAAGGCCACGCCCCGCACACCGTAAGTCCGACAGACTTGAAACTTGACACATGTGCAGCTCCGTGTGATCTACAATAAAGCCTCTGGGACCACTAAAGTCCGCCTGGCAAAATTTTCCGCCATATTGGATTTTATGAAAAACACATTTTTGACATCTCCTCCTAAACCGTAGGTCTGATTGCTGGCATATTTTCTGCGAATCATTATTGGACCAGGCTCATCAAAAGTTGCATTAAGCTTGTTGATATGTTATTGTGTTGTGAAGATATTGACCAATACATTTTTAAGGGGCGGGCTCAGCACATCAATAGACCTAACTTCACAAGCCTTTGGCCCATCATCTCCAAACTTGCAGCAAATGATCACAAGAGTTGCTGGAACATCTGCTGAAAGTTTTTTCAAGGCCAGCCCCCTCAGACCATAAGTCCTATCAATTAGAAATTTGACAGACATGTGCTGCTGAATGTGATCTACAAAAAAGTCTCTTGGACCACGAAAGTCCACCGACTAGATTTTCCGCCATGTTGAATTCTTTGAAAAACACATTTTTGACATCTCCTCCTAAACCGTAGGTCTGATTGCTGGCATATTTTCTGCGAATCATTATTGGACCAGGCTCATCAAAGGTTGCATAAAGCTTGTTGATATGTCATTGTGTTGTGAAGATATTGACCAATACATTTTTAAGGGGCGGGCTCAGCACATCAATAGACCTAACTTCACAAGCCTTTGGCCCATCATCTCCAAACTTGCAGCAAATGATCACAAGAGTTGCTGGAACATCTGCTGAAAGTTTTTTCAAGGCCAGCCCCCTCAGACCATAAGTCCTATCAATTAGAAATTTGACAGACATGTGCTGCTGAATGTGATCTACAAAAAAGTCTCTTGGACCACGAAAGTCCACCGACTAGATTTTCCGCCATGTTGAATTCTTTGAAAAACACATTTTTGACATCTCCTCCTAAACCGTAGGTCTGATTGCTGGCATATTTTCTGCGAATCATTATTGGACCAGGCTCATCAAAGGTTGCATAAAGCTTGTTGATATGTCATTGTGTTGTGAAGATATTGACCAATACATTTTTAAGGGGCGGGCTCAGCACATCAATAGACCTAACTTCCCAAGCCTTTGGCCCATTGTCTCCAAACTTGCAGCAAATGATCACAAGAGTTGCTGGAACATCTGCTGAAAGTTTCATTCAAATCGACCACTAGGGTGCGCTTTGAGCGGGCGAAAGCTACAACCCGCATAATGCCGCTTGCGGCTTTAATTATTATTATTATTATTATTATAAATGGATTCAAAGTTAGAAGTAGGCCTAATCATAGCATTACTGACCATAAAGGATCAAATATTCATACATCACACTGTTGTATCACGTCAGCTGACCTATAGAGTTTACACACAGACACACACACACACACACATATAGAGAGGGGGGTGGAGAGAGAGAGAGAGAGAGCGCGCAACAGCTGCAGCAGCTACAGGCAGCAGCAGCGCGTTCAGCTGATGGATGGATTGGATGAGGGAGGCAGCAGCACTCATGGGTTAAAGAGAAGCTCTCAGCTCTTATACCCTGTCACACATTTTTTTTTTTTTTTTTTTGCCTGAAAGAAAGTGAGTTGTTCACTATGGCAGCAGCTTCGACAGATTCAGGGCAAGAGTCCACTAAGATAACTCCCGAAGTGTTGCAGGAGATGCTCCAGTACTACAACCTGAGCCGCCAGGAGTTCATCAACACCTACAACATCCAGCCGCTCGTCTACATCCCAGAGTTACCGTACAGTGCCAAGACCACCTTCGTGATCATGTACATGCTCATCTTCGTGCTGGCTCTGGCTGGGAATACTTTGGTCATCTATATAGTTCTGAAGAAGCGAGCGATACAGACTGCGACTGATATCTTTATCTGCTCTCTGGCTGTCAGCGACCTGCTCATCACTTTCTTCTGTGTGCCTTTCACTCTGCTGCAGAACATCTCGTCTGAGTGGTTCGGAGGTGAGTTTTTTAATTTTTTATTATTGTTTTATAAAGTGATTACAAAAAAAGTGAAGACATGTGCAGGGACATATATAAAAAAAAGACCAAAATATATCACAAGATGAACCTTTATTAATCCCAGGAGGGAAATTCAGGTGTCAAAGCAGCAACAACAGCAAACAGAGTGAAACACAGGAGAGAGGTAAAGGTATACAAAAAATTATAAAAACAATAATAGAGATATAAAAGATACAGAGTGAATGGGTAAACATAGTGTGTACAGTCCTTCAATAAATAAAGTATGTGCAATAAATAAATGTAATATGTGCATGTGTGCAGTCTATAAAGTGGTATATATAGGATGTTTAGTGTAAAGTGTAAAGTGCGCCAGTGGTTAGAGTCCAAGTTGGTTGCAGATAGTGCATGTTTAAAGGTAGATAGTGCATGTTTAAAGGTAGATAGTGCATGTTTAAAGGTAGATAGTGCATGTTTAAAGGTAGATAGTGCATGTTTAAAGGCATCAGAGAAAGACAAATAACAAAGTACAAAAACAAAACAAAACTATAACAAGTGTGTGATGTGGATAATGGGTGTGTGTTTGGCATTGAATAAGGCTAGATGGTCATATATGACATATATCTACTCTTAAACACCTACAGACATCCTTCCTTTTATGTGTAGAGCATAGGGGGAACAAAAACAAAAAGAAAATAAATAGGCTAGCCTATGAATGAATCAGAATAAGATGCATTATCTCGATAGGAATAATTGATTTGGATATTTGAAATTAAGGCAATTAATGCGCAGTTGCACCTTTAATCCTCTTATTTGCTATTGGGAATAATTACGCACGCTATAAAATCAGAAAGAAGTCCAGCTATGAGGCACAATAACTACCTTGAAGGAAGCCAAACAGCAGAAAACAGGTTGTCACATCTTGTGCAGAGCAAACTGAGCTAATTAGGCTGGCCAGCCAGCAAACAATCAAAACCATTGATCCCTTCAAGGAATGAAGCTGCCAGCAGGAACTAATACCTCTAATTGACAGATTAACTGTGAGGAGTTTGAGGAAGATATATTCAAAGAAATATAAGATTTCTACACAGATCAATAAATGCATTGATGAGTACCACATCTTTTGCATTAGAATATTGTTGTTGTTTTTTTTTACCTCTTGGAAGATCCTGTTTCTAGCTTTTGCTTTAGTCAACAGAAACTTTGCAGCAAATGAATGAAGAAGTGTTGTTGCTGAGTTTGTGATGCTCATGTCAAACTTTGCAGAGGGCGGTGAACACTGAATGCAATGTTATGCAATACTATTTCTGCAAAAAAAAACACAAAAAAAAACCCCACTAAGTCAGAGGTGTTGATTCAACTATTTGATGCTCCAATTTAAGGTGCTGTCACATTACAGTCTGTATAGTATAGTGTAATATAATATAGTATGCCATAAAAATGTCATAAGAAGGCATAACATGCCAGAAAAATGTCATTAAAAGGCATAGTAATGTCATAAAAAGTCATAGTATTCCATAAAAATGTCATAAAAAGGCATAATAATGTCATAAAAAGGCATAGTAATGTCAGAAAAATGTCAGAAAATAGTATAGTAGGCTATGCCATAAAAATATAAAAAGTCATAGTATAGTATGTCGAAAAGTCATAGTATAGTATTTCATTAAAATGTCATAAAAGTCATAGTATAGTACGTCCAAAAATGTCATAGTATAGTATGTCAGAAAAATGTAATAAAAGTCATATAGTATGTTATTAAAAAGTTATTAAAAATGTTATTAAAATGTTATTAAAAAGTCATAGTACAGTAAGCTATGCCGTAAAAATGTCTTAAAAAGTCATAGTAATGTATGTCATAAAAATGTCAGAAAGCCACAATATATTATGTCATAAAAATGCAATACAAGTCATAGTATAGTACATTATGCCATACAAATATATCAAAAGTCATACTAAAGTATGATATAAAAATGTCATAAAAAGGGCATAGTATAATAATAAAAAATATATTATACATTTATTTTATATAGCGCTCTAAAAAGTACTCATCACATTACATGGTAAAAACAGCAACAGAAATGGTAAAAGCAGACAATTAAATTACACAAATTATTACAACAATGAGTGTGCGTGTAGGAGGGGAGGGGTTCGTAGGTTCACGGGTGCTTGCGGGTGGGAGTATGTTGGTGCAGGAGGTCAGAAAGGTAGGAGGAGGTCAGGTTGTGGAGGGCTCTGTAGGTGATGAGGAGGACTTTGAACTGGATTCTTTGCTGAATGAGGAGCCAGTGGAGGTTTTGAAGGACTGGGGTGGTGTGATCTCTGGTGGGGGAGTGTGTGAGCAGACGTGCAGCTGATGGGATGAGGATTTTGATGGATGTGCCGCACAGGATGCTATTGCAGCAGTCGAGTTGTGAGGTGATGAAGGCGTGGATGAGCCTTTAAGCTGCTGAGAGGGAGAGGGAGGGGCGAACATGGGAAATGTTTTTGAGATGACAGAAGGCTGTTTTGAATGTGGTTGACGTGGTGTTTCGAAGGAGAGGGTTTGATCGAAGATGATACCAAGTTTACGGATGGACGGGCGGGAGGGACCGAGCCAGTAGACATGGGAGATTAATGATTGACCGAGACGATGAGCGGGCGGAGGTCAGAGACACGAGCAATGATTAATGTGGAGGGGATGGGGTCCAGGGCACAGGTCGGAGTCGTCATGCCAGAAAGTGATTTATTGAGTTTGAAAGGGGAGATCAGGGAGCATTGGGTTGGAGGGTGGTGACCTGTTCAGGGTTATGGGGGGCTGGAAGAGGCCAGTTGGTTGTAGACGGTCTCAATATTTGCTTTTGTAGAATGACAGGAAGCAGTTACATTTATCAACTGTGAATGAGTGGGAGAGATTGTTAATAGGTTTGAGAAGTTTGTTTATTGTGAAGAAGAGGACCTTGGGGTTAATGGAACCAGAGTGGCGGAGGCCAGAGTATTAGGTGGAGCGGGCATTGTTGAGAGCATTGTATGCCGGGGTGTGCACTGTGAGGCCGGTTTGCTTGGAGAGCCGCTGTAGTTGCTGTTTCCGGCATTTCATCAGATTGAGTTCAGGGTTGAACCAGGGAGCAGTGTGTGTTAAGGAGAAAGTTCTGGTTTTGGAAGGGGGCAAGCTGAAGGGGTGAGGGACAAATGGACTTACGGCGAGTGATGGTGCGCGTGTGTTTGGGTTCTGGGACGGGGATGTCCATGTCCATTATGATGGCTAGGTGGTCTGAGATGGTGAGGTCAGAGCCGGAGAGGTGGCTGATGTTGATTCCGGTGGTGCGGACCAAGTCAAGGATGTGCCCACGGTTATGGGTGTGGAAGTTGATGTGTTGAGTGAGGTTGAAGCATCTGAGCATGGCCAGAAATTCTCTGGCTATTTTACTGGCGATGCAAGCACCCAGGAAGAGCGCCAGGCTTTGAAACAAGTTTTCGTAGTGGCCAATTAGCGTTACTACAACTTCCGTGTCCGTCACATGATGCCATTGGGCTCAAAATAACTTTTTCCCACAGACTTACATTGGGAAAGAGACGTCTGTAAAATGCCAAATCCAGAATTATTTCCCTTCCTCTGTTTATATGAATGAGCCCCAGTCCGAGGCTGGAGGCGGGGCCCAATGGATGCGGAAGATCCGGTTACTTTATCACTCGGCAGTCAAGCTATTTTGGCTTCATGCGTTACTGAGCAACTCTTCATAGGGATGAATGGAACGCTGTATCCAGTTCTCTTTATACATCCAGGAGTCGATGTGGATGTTGACATCACCGAGCAGCAGGATGGAGGGTGAGATGGAGCAGAGCTGGGTGAGAAATTCAGATAGGTCCGAGAGAAAAGGCAGGAGTAAGTTTGGGGTGGCGGTAGATAATTTCAATGACCAGGGGTTTAGGACCAGAGAGTTTGAATAGTAGTTTTTTTGAGTGTGAAGTAGTCCAGGGGTTTTTGCCAAGTTTCAGCGAGACAGAGAATATCAAGGTTATTGTCAGCAGTGAATTAATTGAGGACTAGACTTTTGTTGTTTTGCGACTGGGTGTTGAACAGAGCAAGTGTCGTATGGTGTTTTCTGATTGGTTGGGAGGATTCGGGTAGGGTTCTGAGGTTGGCTGTATTCACGTGGTGTTTGTCGTGATGACGTATTGTGAGGACTTGGGTGTGCGCCGGTGCTGCGTCTACAGATGGAAATTGACAGAAGTGGAGTTATGAATAAGCCACGCCGAGGGAGCCACTATGAACATAACTGGGTAGGATGCAAGAGGCGTTGTGTTCGTTTACAGCTTTGAATGTGCCATGTGGATGAGGCAGCCCATCTGTCACTTTATGAATGATTGAATGGGGAGACCAGCAGCTGAGGGGGGAGTACTCACAGGAAACGGTGCTCTGAGGTGGCAGCGAGGGAGGGTTGTGTGTGTGGAGGGTAAATAGTGAGTCATGTGGACAGGATTGCACAGTATGCTGCAAATTAGCCATATGCATGCGGCTACCCAGCATGTCATAGTGTACCATAAAATATGTCCCAAAAGTCATAGTATAGTATGCCATCAAATCATTAAACAAACAAAAACACTGTGGCTTCTCTGTGACTGTGTCCTCCTGGTAGTGACCTGATAATATGCACCAACTCTTCTACAGCCTCTAAAAAGCACCAAAGAGCTGAATCAAAATACCTTTGCTTCAGTGTCAACAGAACTGAGCTTTATCAGCTTTACAGGTGGAACATTTTTGCATGTGGAATTTCATTATATTTAACAGTTCACAACAAGGACACTGTATTGAAATGGAGCAACGTTCGGTGTATCGTAGCAATTGGAGGTCAGCTCGAAGCATGTGCTCCTATTAAAATGCGGTCACAATTAGTTAAGGTTGAATCAGAGTAGTCTTAACATGTGGGTCTCACTACAGTGCTAATTTTCTCCTGGGTTTCAGCGTTGCTCTTCATTAGCCGTGAAATATATGTGTTCAAGAGTAATCAGAGACGGCTCGTTTTGTCATTTTAATGAAACCCCAGTTGGAGATGAAAAGGATGAGGGAGAGCTCGTGTCCGTTTTCCAGTCTGATCAACAAAAGGAGTCATTTGAACTTTGATAGAAATGTGCGTGTTTTCTGCTGTTTCTCGGTACCTCATTGTTTCCCCCCCCCCATCTGTTTTTCTTTGCAGGGGTTCTGGTTTGCAAGACCGTTCCCTTTGTACAGACTACAGCCATAGTGACGGGCATCCTCACAATGACCTGCATTGCCATTGAGAGATACCAGGGTATTGTCTTCCCACTGAAAATGAGGAGGCAGTACTCTTCCAAGAGAGCATACAAGATGCTGGGTATACTATGTTTGCTATTGTTGCTTATTGTGCTTTTAGGAATGGATGTCTTTGTGTGTTAAAGGAAACCTTTGTTCAGTGAGTAATGGTGTTCATTTTGGCAGCTATTTTAGATTTAGTCTTCTTAGTCTTGACGGAAATGCTTATTAGTTTTAGTCACGTTTTAGTCATTTTTATCCTCCATAGTTTTAATCTAGCTTTAGTCGTCGACATCTCAAAACATTTTAGTCCAGTTTTAGACACCAAAAAGTCATTTGATTTTAGTCAATGTTTTCTTTCAATTTTGTCAGCTATTTTTTAGTTTTTTTATTCCTGTTTAGTCATCAGATTATGTTGAACTATTTTGTCATTTTAGTCAAACTTATTTCACATAAAAATGTCTTCATTTCATCATTATCTGATGGAAAAACACAGGTTGAATGACTAAGAATGCAGCTTTGCAGTTAGATCAAGTCCTCCTGACTGCACTCGTTAATGATGCTTGGGTCAGTCGCACCCACCGGTCCGTTATGAGAACCAATCCGCCCACCCAACATGTAAAAATATGCGTTACTCAACCACCCGAACCCGACCCGACCCGCAAACTGACAACTTTATGCATTATAGTAGTACAGAGCGAGGGGAAAAAAAGGTGGAAGGTGACAAACTTCCTGTCAGCAGGTTTAAAACACACATTAATAATATTATTAGTAATAACTTTATTTATATAGCACCTTTCAAAACTACTGTTACAAAGTGCTTCACAAACGAGGAGAAATAACAGAAAGCCGGAACAATCACATACAAGGTCACAGTCGGCAAATGAAAATAAACACATCAAACAACAGAAGTAAAAATGGCGGATAAAAGTATACATCAAGAACTGATCAAATAATTAAGAAAAAGCCAATCGGTAAAAGTGAGTCTTGAGAGATGATTTAAAACAGTTTTCTAGTCTAAGATCCTCAGGTAAGCTATTCCACAGGAGAGCAAACTCCCTGTCACCCTTGGTCTTTAGCCTTGACCAACGATTAAGACTATACCCAAAAGTAAGAGGAGTAATGTAAGAGAAAACAACAATGCAATCTACTCAAAATGAAGGGAAGCAGCCAGGGGCAGACTGGCCATCGGGAAGTTTGGGAAGACACCTGAACGGCCGATCCATTCCAGGCCGAACCGGCCAGTGGTCATAGTCTTTGTCAGTGGTCATAGTCTCTGTCAGTGGTCATAGTCTCTGTCACTGAGTGAGTGATGAAGTTTCACGATTGGTCAGCCAAGTGTTGGAGTTGGAGCGTGTCCTCGTCGGACCTGGTGGACATGTACCGCTGGATTTAACAATATAGACATGACCACTGACTATTAGTATAACAATTTAGCCACAAATTCACAGACTTGACCATACATGGTCCGGACATATACTCGGAGTCTTGTTATTTTTCAATTTCTGATGCTGGTAGTTCCTGTATGGTCATCGTCCGTGCCCAGCCTGGCGCTTGCAGCCGCAGACAGCACAGAGCAGACCTATCAATCTAATACTTTCAATTTTGAGAGGGGATACGAGTGAAATAGTGGAGCCCTCCTGATTTGGACTTTTCTTCGTTTTCGTTGAAGTATGATTGGCTCTGTCACTTTCATCGTGAACGTGACGAACTGTGACTAGTGTTCCAGCTCACCTAGGCTTGTGCCTGACTGGTCTTGTTTTGATTCAGTGCAGTGGTGGCATGTTTATACAAACTGAGAAGGCAGGTGTCAGGAAGGCTTTCAGCATCACCAGATTGTCTTTATACCACAAAAACTGTTGAATTAGTGTTAAAATCACTGCCAAAAAAATGATTGCCTCGCACCCTCCGCATGTGCTCACAAAAAACCTCTCCACCTAAGCATAAAAGGCCTCTCCATCTAAAAGTCCCGGGTTTAATTTCAGTCGCAGTACGTCCCTGGCAGCAGTGATGATCAATGATGACACCAATGACTGAAGGTTTTGAAAACTCTGCTGCTGCTGCTCTCTCTCTGCTCTGATTTCATGAAAGATGTAGCAGTCTTGACATGTTTTATGAAAAATTGGAAATTCTCAAGGAGGATATTCCTTTGTGTACCTCGGGATGATTTGGCCCTGATCTGTCACCTAGAAGTTTTACTTTTTAATCCTCCAAGTACACTGAAAAGTACACAGTACGTGAGCAATGCCACTTGCATCACATGCAGAGCCTTAAAGGTGCAGCCCGACTGATATATCAGCAATGGCAGTACATAAATATTAGATAAGATACATGCTTTCTGGCATCATTGGGCAAAAAATCCATAATAACCTTTCAGCATATTGTAATTCAGGTGTTCTGAGAGAAAACTAGACTTCTGCACCTCCTCATGGCTCTGTTTTCAGGCTTTAAAAAATCTAGCCCGTGAGGGGAGACTTTGGCCAGTCACAGGTCATTTCAGAGAGAGAGAGAGAGCGTTCCTATTGGCTGTTCATTTAGTAAGTGACAAAGTTAGTAAGTGCTGATATTTCAGGTAAAAAATGGCCAAAGCACTGAAATTAGGTCTAATTAAAGTTAAAATCATGTAGCGTGCAGTTTGTTCTCACACCATTGGAGCTCCTTGTGGAGCGCTCGGCATGATTGACAGCTTGATAATTACGTGAATGAGGATTTTAATTGTGCAGCTGCTGTGACTACCGTTTGGCATTAGTCACACACAGGTTTCTCCTTGCATATCATTCACAGCTACTGTATGAATCAAACTGTATAGTATTTGAACCATGTTTTATCTGCAGATTGTAGTTGTAAACGTTTTACTCGTCTGTATCCTGCAGGGTTGGTATGGATGGCCTCAGTGATAGTGGGTTCACCCATGCTGTTTGTGCAACAGCTCGAGGTAAGTGGTACCACTCAAAGCAAACCATCACAAAAAAAAACCTGATTCTACACAGTAGAGCATACAATTGTTGTAAATATCAAGATTCACATCAACTCTGTCCTCAAAAGCTGTCCAAAAATGCTCCGACAGCTCACCCTCAAACCTCAGAAAATACACTTTATTGATCGGGATTTGCTTTTTAAGATGTCCTGCTACAATTTGTGGACCATAAACAAACCCAGTGAAAAGAAAAGAGTCTTGAATTGAGTGGCTGAGAGCTGCTAGTTATCTGTTTAACATGCTATTTTATATATACTTTACCTGTAATATAATCCTGCACGTCTTTAATTCCAGTCCTGTGTTTTTATCTTGTCAGAAATCCGTTTTTTTACTGTTTTAAAACACTCACTACTCTAATCTCTAAGGCAAAAGATGTATACCGCAAATAGAAAAGTAGATTTAATAACATGCAGTGGGCGATGCATCTGCTGCTAACCTTTAACTTCTCTATTCTGGTGGCATTGTGGTGTTCCTACTGCACAGTGGTGTCTGTCTTGAAGAGCTCTTGACCTTCGCTTTACTTTGCTGTCTGGGTTGACTTGGTAATTTATTCTTTTAAAGCGGTTCTTGAAACACTATGTGAACATTTTATAATTCATATAGTTCAACAAAAATGAGTCAGACGTTGCAGAATACATTTGAAGTAGATCTGTGTCCTTCCACTGTGCTACGGTCTATCGGGGATAAAGAGTGTCAGTGAGTGGAGGAACTAGTTTATTGTGGTGGAGTTGTGGCTGCAAAACTGTTCTGCTAATCTCATTGTAAGGGCTAAGCCTGCAATGCAGCTGATTTTGTTCATACTGCAGTCAAATTGTTGATAGTGGGGATGGTATTTGTATTGCTGGTACTTGGTTTCTTCTTGGTAGTAAGTGTGAGTGTGAGTGTGATTATTCCTATCTGGATGTTTTCTGAATATTCCGCCTGAACTCTGTTCACACTTGGCTGCTGCTGCTGCAGCATATTTGACTGGCAGATAAATCTCGTCCCTGTTATCTTGAGAGACTCCGGACGGCAGGCACAGACTGAATGAAAAATACCACAAACACACTGTGGAGTAGCTACAAAAGAACGTACGTTATTATATGGTACGATAAATGAATACTAAGATAATGTTGGCTATGTGTAAATACAACAGTGCAAAATCATAAATTACTATATGATTATTTCCTTTTAGAAATGACACGTTAGAATGTGGTATTTTAAGTATTACAGTATTTTTCAGCTCATTGTAAGTTGCTAAATTGTACCACTTTATTTTCTCAGTCCCAATAGAGATATGATAGGAATGTTATAATAATATTACGCAGGGCTTAAAATGATTAACTGTGATACTAACCATAGTTTGTCAATTTCTAGACTGTGTTTATGAACAATATAACTGATTATATTATTCAGTGACTGGGGAAGCAGGCTCGCAATCCAAGCTCTTCTGTCAGTAGACCTGTTCCACCCCTTGATAAACCCTCTTAGTGAAGCTCATCTAAGCAGCTGCGATATCATGTGTTCGTCAGCTGTTCTCCCCAGGAGGGTTTACAGTGACAAGCACTCCATTTATTTTAACTTTTACTCTTTTTCCCACATTTTCTCACAATTTTGAACACTTAAAAAAAAAAAAAAAAAATCCAAGTGTTGCCTCATAAATACCACCCTGTCAGTCGATCATTCTTCCAGAACTAACAGCTTTTCTCCTTCTCTCTCTCAAAAGGTGAAGTACGACTTCTTGTATGATCACTACCACGTGTGCTGTCAGGAGAGTTGGCACTCTGTGACTCACAGGCAGGTGTACACCACCTTCATCATGGTGGCTCTTTTCCTGCTCCCTCTGGCAGCAATGCTTTTCCTCTACACACGTATTGGCATCGAGTTGTGGATCCGCAAGAGGGTGGGCGACTCCTCGGTCCTCAACACCATGAACCACAGGGAGATCAGCAAGATCTCAAAGTAGGTTAGACACCAAGGACGTCGATGCCCTTTTCATATTTGTGCATTTTCTTCACATAGAAATGTTTATTCTAAGCATCTTGTCTCCTGGTAGTAGGGATTCAACTCCTCCAAGTAGTATTTTTGGCTTTGTTTTGTATTTCAATCCAGTGAGGGATCATGTCCTTTTCATTACTAGCTTAGTTTAACAACTTAATAACTTAAACGTTCAGTTGTTACCAACCAATGTTTACATTCAGAGGTAAAGCAAGACGTTGCAGGAAGTTCAGGATGGATAGATGGGTGTACAAAGCATCTTGTTGCCTCCCAAAAGTTAATGTTGGTCCCTTAAACTTGTCAAGTTTTGGCCACTAAAAGTAGAGGAAATTATCCCAAGTCGATTGTGGTTATATTTAGGGAAGAAGAAGATAGACGCTTTGTACAACCATCTATCCTGACCTCGCATTTGTTTATTTCTACTTTGCTACTGAATGTAAATGTCAGTAGTTTTAGACTGTTAGAATAAATTCCAAAGCTGGAGTATTTCCGGAGAGGACACGCGACAGACGGGGATTCAAAATGTCAGATGTTTGCATGTACATGTCGGTGACGAAAGGGCAACACACACCGGCAAGCGTCTTCGCTTTGAAGCCCATCATCTCTTCAGAGAAGTTGCAATTTTATCAAATCCCAGATATTGGTTTTGTTTGACGTTTGGTGTCAATTGAAGCACGTCAAATGACACCACTCTCTGCAACGCAGCCGATGGGTTTTGCTTATTGTTACCTCACCAAGATTGTTAGTTTTGCACTAGAAGGCTGTGTTCACATTCATCTGCTGAAGGAGGAAAGTTTCTCTGTCCTCACCTTCAATATTAAATATTAATTCAAGTGTGATGTTGAAATTTGAAATCCCCAGTGCACAAACTGGACTGGACTTTTGAGACCTCTGAATTGAATAGTATTTGCATATTCATAGATTCGGGATTCTTCGGTCGTGATATTTTCCATTCTGACTCACTGCTCACTGGCACATTTTAATGGAAGAGAGCAATCATTCATGTTATTAGTTGAACCTGTTCATTTCCTGCTGTAACAAGTCAGTACGTCTGCTGTGTCTCCTCTACAGGAAAAAGAAAAGAGCCGTTAAAATGATGGTCACCATTGTTCTGCTATTCACCATTTGCTGGGCACCATTCCACACAGTCCACATGCTGTTTGAGTACTGTAAGTATTGCTGGAGTCTCTATAAATGTTAATGTGACGTAGCCTAGTGACGTAGTCTGGTTTTCTCTCGGAGCACTTGAATTATGCTGAAAAGTTATTATGGAATTTTTGCTCGATGATGCCAAAAACATTCTGCCTACTACAGGTTTATGCCATTTATTTAAAGTCTTTTTAGTTCATCAGTTTGAGTTTTAAACTGTGTCTGTGTGTGATTTTCCAGATGACCTCGAGAACAAATATGACGGAGTCACGCTAAACATGATCATCGCCATCGTTCAGGCCATCGGGTTCTTCAACAGCTTCAACAATCCCATCGTGTACGCCTTCATGAACGAGAACTTCAAGAAGAGCTGCGTCTCCACCCTCTCCCACTGCATACAGAAGCCTAACCAGCAAGGCGGCGCCGTGGTGGCGCCCAAACTGAGCGTGCAGTTCATCAAACCCCAAAGCAGAGAAGCCTTTATGGATACAGATGAAGCCGATACCTCAAAGCAGCACTTGGCAGATAAAGGCCCTTCAAGTTCATCGCATGGTGAGAGCTTGTTGGAAGTAATAGGGGAAAAAATCTCCACCATCCAAACGGAGCTCCCTGCAAACAGCTCCTCTCAAGTCAAATGAGAACCGGCTCAAAGTTCAGTTGTTAAGCCGTCGAACCAGTTTGCTGTCAATCAAACAGCTGCAGGTGCGTCAGATGTGATTTCGAGTCTCAGAGTTGTGGTTCAAAGAGCCAAAAAGTCTCTCTGCAGTGCCAGACGCCAGAGCGTTGTCTTCATTCTGGTTTGGAGAGCAGCAGAAAGAAATTGAAGGAATACCAAAAGAGGCAGTTTTGCTAAAAAGAAGACGGGCGTTGGAGCGATCAGGACCAGCGGTCAGACACCGAAGCACCAGTTTATTACCTGAATGGAGACTTCATTTCTGCTGAGATGTCTCTGAAATCTGCAGGACGCTCTCTCAGTGAGCGTTTGATGACGTGTCGGAGGGAACCACGTTCAGTGCCATTCCAAATATGCACAAACTGTTACCACTGTGGTGTTAAGCTACACTTAGAACTGTTTGAAAAAGACAACAGAGAGGACACTGACTTTACGATGATGCCTTGGCTTTATTGCACTGCTAAATCGCTTCAAGTCGGCATGAAACTCGGTTCAGTTCAAGTTCAATTGCAAAAGGTTATTTTTCTAAGGTTGCTGTTTAGCCTCTTAGACATTTTTTGTATTGCTAAAAAAAAACTATTTTGACCTTTTTACTGCTAAACTGAGCAGTTGGATCTTTAGAGGGCCATGCAAACAAAGCCCTTGTACAGTTTTCTCTAAAAGGTATTCACCATACAGGACTTAGACTTTTTTTTTTTTTAAGATCAAACCTGATGACATAGAAAACATGTCATTTTAGAGTTAATTGGAAAAATAAATCTGATCTGTTCCAACATGCATCAAACGAATGCAGCGTTTTGATGTTCGATATGTAATCACAAGATAAATCACAGCATCTTTCTTCTATCACTTTAGTAAAAATAAACAGCCATTTCACACAAATTAACTGAAAGCATAAATTAGATGCGCTGAAGGGAATTGTGTCATTAAACACACAAACACAGAAGGGACTTGTTTTAATGTGTGTGTTTAATGGTGCTGTTTGAATATTTTTGTATTGCTGATATCTACATGCAACTGTTATCATTTTGGTGTATCTTTAAACTTAGTGACACGTTCTGTAATGATATGTTTGGTAACAACAGCTTGGCTTTTATTCACAGTTCTGTGCATATTGTTGATTTTAAAGATGTTGCTTCAAAATTGAAATCATCATTCATTTGAACTTAAGTTTTCTTTCTTTTTCTTTCTTTATGTATGCAGATCACTTGATCAGAATGCCAGTAGACTCTGTTCTCAGCTTGTGCCACAAAAGTATTTCCTAAAGATTGTGCTCTTTCTCATATGCAAGAACTGGATTTTGTAGAAAATGAGTTCATAATCCTGTTGGTATATTAAATTTTACATTGAGTAAAATTACCTATCATAACTTGTTTCTTTGATTTCAGCATCAATTCAAATGGGGCCTTTTGATTAAGCGAAAAATGTCATAAACAGTCAAAGGATAGTATGTTGAAAAAAATGTCATTAAAAAGTCATAGTATAGTATGCTATAAAAAATCATAAAAAAGACATAGTAGCATACCGTAACACATTTAATAATATAGTATATCATAAAAAAAAATCCAGGACACTATATAAAAATAAAATATATATATAAACAATACAACTAGGAACGACAACATACAATGTGTATAAGTCAGACTGTTTCTGTAAATTCTAAACAATAATGCAGTAGTGAAGATTGCTAATATGAAGGAATTAATATTGACTGACTAATGTAACAGGTTGCTTTATATACATGACTTTAGTGGATATGTAGAGTATATGCATGTCAGTATATTCAGTATATACAGCAGCTTTGATTTATAGGCCTATTTGACAATGATATGTACATGTTACCAGTGTATATTTAAATGAGAAAATATCAAATATATGGTGTCATTTAACTGATGTTAACTGTTCATCAGAGTGACGGCCTGTGGGAAGAAACTGTTCTTGTGTTTGTTTGTTTTGGCGTACAGTGTTCAGTAGTGCCTACCAGAGAGGAGAAGCTGAAACAGTTGCGTCCAAGGTGTGAAGGGTCTGCAGTGATGTTACCTGGCGGCTTCCGGACTCTGGAGGTGGATGAGTCCTGAATGGAAAACAGGTCAGCACCAATGATTTCTTTTCTGCAGTCCTGAATGTCCGTTGTAGGTTGTTCCTGTCCTGTTTGGTGGTTAATCAAACCACACAGTGATGGATGTGTAGGAAACAGACTGAATTAATGCAGTATAGATCAGAATCAGTAGCTCCGGAGGCAGGTTGAACCTCCTGAGCTGGCGTAGGAAGTACATCCTACAGAAAAGTCTTAGTGTAGTATGTTGAAAAAAGTCATAGTGTACTGTTGAAAAAAAAAATCATAGTATAATATGTAAAAAAAAAAAAAAAATTAATAGTATAGTATGTCGTAAAAAAGTCATCAAGCAGTATGCTGAAAAAATGTCATATAGTATGTTGAAAAAAAAAACTTGAAAAAGTTGTAGTTAGTCGAAAAAGTCATAAAAATTCTAGTATAGTGTGTCAAAAAATAAAATAAGTCGTAAATTAGTATGTCGAAATTTTTTTTTAACTCTGAGTAAAGTCTGTCGAAAAAAGTCATAGTACTATACATATAGTATATAGTATGGTATAGTATGTATACATTTTTTAAAAAATCATAGTATAGTTTGTCAAAAAACAAAAACAGATTAGTATAGTATGTTGAAAAAGTTATAGTATTGTATGTCGGAATAAAAAGTCATAGTATTGTATGTCGGAATAAAAAGTCATAGTATTGTATGTCGGAAAAAAAGTCATAGTATGTCGAAAAAATGCAAAAAGTCACAGTATAGTATGTCAAAAAAAAAAAAGTCATAGTATAGTATGTTGAAAAAAAAGTCATAGTATAGTATGTCGAAACATTTAAATTCATAGTATAATATGTCAACATTTTTAAAAAAAATCACAGTATACTGTAGCATGTCGAAAAAAATCTAAGTATAGTATTTCTAAAAATAATAAGTCATAATAAAGTATGTCAAAAAATAGTAATAGTATAGTATGTCAAAAAAATAAAAAAAGTCATAGTATAGTATGTTGAATAAATATTAACTCAGAGTATAGGATGTCCAAACAATAAAAAAGTCATAGTATAGTATGTCGGAAAAATAAAAAAAGTCACAGTATAGTATGTTGAAAAATAATAAGTCTTAGTATAGTATTTTGAAAAAAAGGCATATCATAGTGTGTCGAAGAAAATAAATAAGTCATAATATATTATGTCGAAATAAAGTCATAGTATAGTATGTTGAAAAAATAAAAAAAAGTCACAGTATATGTTGCAAAAATAAGTCATCCCTAGTACGTTGAAGAATGTCATAAAAAGTCAGTGTAGTATGTAGCAAAACGTTATGAAAAAAAGCTAGTGTTGTACGTCAAAATAAGTAATAAACTCAGTGTTGTATGTCGAAAAAAGTAATAACGTCATAGTAGTGTGTCGAAAAATGTCATGAAAAATTCAGACTAGGATGTCAAACTCTTTAAAAAGTCATAGTATAGTGTGTTGAAAAATCATTAAAGCTATCCTGTAGTATGTCGAAAAAAGTTATAAAAGTCATAGTAAGTCGAAAAAAAGTGAGTCCATAAAAGTCCTAGTATAGTATGTAGAAGAAAGTCATAAATAAGTCATAGTATCTCGAAAAAAGTAATAAAAGTCATATAGTTAGATGAAAAAAGTCATAGCATAGTATGTTAAAAAATGTTCTCTGCTACTCTGCCTAAAGGATATTTACAACAGGCGCTGCAAAAATAAGGCAAGGAGAATCATTAAGGATCGCAACAACCTGGATAACCCTTTTCTCCCTGTTGAGGTCAGGAAGAAGGTACCAGATACACCAGTCCAGCACTGAGACGCTCAGGACGAGCTTCTGCTCTCAGACCACTAGGATCCTAAATGAGCTGTTACTGCCCATTAGAAATTGATTGTCCATTAGGGTGTGCTACTCACTGTATGTACACAAAAAACACTTTCCCATGATTTCCTGGGTCATTTATTTTATTACATTATATACATTATTATATGAATTGTCTCCACACAGTTTACCTGATTTGAACAGAAATAATAAGCAATTCCACTCCCTCTTACATACTAACAGACTTGCTGTGTAAAATGAAATGGAAATCATCCGACACTTTGGCAGGCACTTCTGTATTTACTGAAGACAATCTAAAGATGTCTGTAGACAGCAGGCTGAAGGAGGAGGAAGAACGGGAAAAACGACTAACTTCATAACGCCTCTGCTGCTTCTTTCCCCCGCTGCTATGTGATCAGAGGTATATGGAATTCTGCACTGTCAAAGAGGAGAGGCCTTTTGACTGGAGAGGGATCCTTGTCAGCCTTGTGAAGGAGTTTAAACAGTCCTGTTCCAATATTCATGGGAATCCCCATAATGATGCACTCAGACACACCTGAAACACAAACACAGGAAACATTAAGACCCAATTAAGACAAAGAGGGAAGTTCAATTTCACTACAGAGATGAAGCATCAGCTTACCACAGACGGA
Source organism: Sebastes umbrosus (assembly GCF_015220745.1). Classification (NCBI taxonomy): domain Eukaryota; kingdom Metazoa; phylum Chordata; class Actinopteri; order Perciformes; family Sebastidae; genus Sebastes; species Sebastes umbrosus. The sequence continues at coordinate 17,516,655 of NC_051288.1, read as the reverse complement.
GTCCTTTTGTCCAAAGTAAGCGGCGTCGAAGAGATGATCAGCTGTTTTCTCGAAGGACGCCAGCATGAGGACACTCTCCTTCATTTTGGCTAAACCGAACCTGGTGATTCCCAGTATCTCCCCCTTTATGGACAGAAGACAGTATGCACACGGGTGAAATTACCTCTAACTACACAAACACTACGAAGAAATATCAAGATTTCGACCGGTCCATACCTTGTAGGACATGAGATCTGCGAGAAGCATGACGTGACGCCGGTCAATGCTCATTCCATGGTTCACCATGGTGTACTGAATCTCATTGATGATGGTGGATCTAGCTGCCTCAATACCCAAAGTCTTCTCAACCTAGAAAAATACAGAGAAAAGCTTTTAAAACTATTGACTTGTAGAGATGTGGATGCATTTACTCATCTGCAAAAATCCAGATCATTCTTTAACACTCGGGAGCGGACGTATTTTAAAATGCGAGTCTTTCACTTTGCAATGACGACGATAAAGCAGCTGCAGAAATAACTTTCTCCTGCCTCCCAAGTCTCTCTCTGAGATTGTTTATTTCTTTTATCAGTATAGCCACTGACACAAGGCGTGTGTCATGCACAAATCTCTCTGTTGTCAGACGACAGCATGTGCATGAAATAGTCATTTTTATTTGAGAGTGGGCTGGCCTCAGTGAAGCAGCCCCAGGAAAAAAAATATTAACTTATCTTTGGTTTACAGGCTACAGTTTGGTTTATATTCCTTCGGACATCTGACACAGAAACGGAGTGTCAATGAGCGAGGGACAATTTTGGTGTTTAAAACCCAAAAGAGGAGGCAGAGGAAGTTAAGGTTTTTCTTTTCTTGTTGTTTGTATGTGAACTTTCAGAAAACAATCTGGTTGGTTGGTTGACAAGTAAACAGATTTTTTTTCCAAACATTGTGGACTTTATCACGTACAACTAGCTAAAACTAATGCAATACATTAGATACAATTTAACATCACAACCAACTGCAGCCTGCAACATGTAAGGGATAATGTACAGCGAGCTATTCATTGTTGTGTAATAAACCCCGATCGCGGAGGGGTCTTGCATCGCCCTGAAGAACAATGACCCGGTTGCTGTACATTATCCCGCTTATTACACAGAAATGGTCCTCCAGAGTCCGAGATCAGAACAGCGTCCATAGCAACGGTTCGCGTGTGTACATGTGGTGTAACACAATAAAAAGTAAGCTACTGCTTGAACTGAATCTCACTCAAATTGTCTTGACCTACATTCATTGTATGCATCGGTTTAAGTGTCAGAGCAGGTCAGCTTGCAGAATGCAATCTATCATGGGTATCAGATTCAGTCTCAGAATTCGTGTGACAGATGTAGGGCAGATGCAGAACTAGGGATGATTATTTTGAATTACTATTTTGTCATTTCCCCCCCTTTGGAGTATTTCTTCCAGAGGGGGGAAATGACAGAAAAAGCTTGATCACCGCTGCTTTACAGATACCTCATACGTGTTGTTTGAAGTGGTCCTGCTTCCATTCACTCCGTGCGTTGCCATGACAGCTCTCAGGTTGTCCCCCTCCACCAGGAGCTTGTACATGTTCTTGCTGCTCTGTTCGTCGATGTGAATGACAGCTCTGGAAACTTCAGGTATTCCTTGAACCACCACCTATCCAAGCGAGAAATTAGAACAGTTAAAAAAAGAAAAAACACAGGGCCCACGTTTACTTTTTTAACTCAGGGCACAAATTCAGGAGCACCGCTTGAATTAACATTCATCACAACACATTCATACTTTTCCATGTTACGAGTGTTACTGAACAGTGCTTTATAAACAAACAGTATTCAAGGCGATAATTACACCAATTATCAATTCACAAACAACCAGGTAATCACCTTAGGAAGGTCCTCTTTTAATGACTGCAGCACGTAGTACATGGAGCTTTTGTTGTTCTCTCGTGGAGACACACACACCACCGCCTCGCCGTGCACAGCGATGTCTCCTGGTTTCACTCGTAGTTTAGACATGCAGATGGAGTAACGCACCGTTTCTGCATTTACCTGAAAGACGAAAACAAAATCAGAGGCAAAGCTACCATCGTTATTCTAAACACAAAAGCACTAATCTATAATGTAGCACAGTCAATGAACTGTGAGAGAGAGCACTCGGCTGTAACCGCTGTTGTTAAAGAAATTGAGTGCAACCTGTTGAGGAAGAACGACTTCAGTGCTTCATCGATGGCGGTTTGTTTTATCTCCAAAATCAATGATGGGATTCAGGGGTGCTTATTCTCCATCTTTCGTAACCATGGCAACCATATTTAACAAATACTCGATTCTGATTGTTTAATGACGGCGTTCTGCGTTCTGTTATTTCTTTATAGCAGACCGTTGCTATGTATAACAGACCGTTGCTACGGGTGCAGTTCTGATGTCAGACTCTGGCGGACCGTGTTTGTGTCAAAGTATTGAATGACCTCTAGGATAGTTCTTGCAGAAATCTCAAAATGTCAAAAGTTACAGTGTGTATAAATGTGTTTGCCTGTATGTGTGTGGACTCCAGGAAGAATAGCCAATGCTTATGGTAGTGCTAATGGAGATCCTAATAAAGAAAGAAAGAAGTCTGGGAGTTGTAGCGATGTCTCTGTTATCATGACGATGATGGAAATTATGGCCAAAACTATAAAAATGAGACCCAAGTTGTTACAAACTAGAATTCCTCTTTTATCAATGTAAAGTGTGAAAGTAAGTGTCAGTAAAAATAAGAAAACTGTGGTACCTCCAGTCGCAGCAGCCTTATTCTCTCCAGTGACAATTTCACCAGGATGAAACAGTCGTCTGGCAGAAAAACCTCCTCAATGTACTCAGATATCTGTGGAGCACAGCAACAGACATTGGCTTCATTACAGCACAGCACTTGTTCATGTCCCAAACATTGACGCTTTTAGAACTACTGGTGTCATTCAGGCAGTTCCTTCAGTCTATGTGCATATATATAATATGCTGCAGGTTGGTGTACCTCTCCCAGAAGTGTTTTCTCGATTCTTCCCTTCACCAGTCTGCCGAAATCGGCGTCGTCTTCCACATCCAAATGAGCAGTGATTATTGGCGTGCTGAGTGGCGAGTAAAGGATTTTGAAAGGATTATTCAAAACAAATTAGGGATGTATTCATTACTGTGACACAAAGAGACAATTTATGTGACCCAGCAGAGCTTATTCTGCTAAATGGCATAATTCAGTCTAAACCATGGACTCAGGCAAGTGATCAACATTACGCTTCATTAAAAGTGGATTAGGCCAAAAAGGCGGCAGCAAATGCCAGACATGACAATTGCATCCATTTCTCTTTTTTCTCCTCTGCTCATATGACAGAGGGAACATAAAGAAACATCTCTGTATTATAAAAGAAATCGATTCAGCTATGTAACATGATGTTTTTTTTTACGATTTTGAAAACAATTTTTTAATGCCAGACTACATACATGCTGAAAATTAAACATTTTTACAACGTCAATTTAGATATTTTCCAAAGTAAAAGTCCCTAAAAGTGTATGATTAACGTTTCCCATGGTCTAGTATTAAAAAGTTAACAAAAATCGTAATATCGAATCGCAATACTTAAAAATCGCGTTACATATTGAATCGGCATCCAAATAATTATATATCATACCTGATGTTCTTGGAGGCATTGATGATCTCTTTGATGCGAGGCACCCCCAGTGTGATGTTCATGGATGCGACACCAGCAAAGTGGAAGGTTTTCAGGGTCATCTGAGTACCAGGCTCTCCGATGCTCTGGGCACACAGGGCCCCTACCGCTGAGCCGGGCTCCATCTGAGCTCTGTGTGAGGAAACACATGATAAGAGTCTCTCAGCTGACAAAAACTTTCATTAAACTGTCAATTGAGGGAAACTTTGCAGTTATTATACAAACACTGATATCATCATCTCAACAGCCCTCAGATGACAGTATAGATGAGCATGCATGGGGGGATAAAATAAGCCAATCACTAGATCAAAAATGAACTACTACTCCTACAGCAGAATCTGCAAGAAGCAATACCAAAGCATATAATGAAGGCTCATTATTTCCATTTGATCTTATTTTAATGTAAAAAAAAAAAAAAGTTTGGTCGGACAACATGTCAAACTAATTTCTATTTTTTCTTTCTATTTTCTTACATTTCAACTGTAACGCCCCATTTCAACTGTAACGCCCCAATTTCCCCCCGAGGATCAATAAAGTATTTCTGATTCTGATATATTGCAAGAGAATGTTGTCGACTGTTATCTGCAGTGCCGAAAAGCACAACTTCTGGTTGCCTGGGGACATAAAATCAATCTGTTCTAATCAGTTTCTTATTAAAAAAAAGTACTGTTTTGCTGGAAAGGGTTATCAAACAAAAACAACTAGAAAAGTATACTTAGTACAGTGCAGATCTCTGCCAGGTGTGTCTGCAACGACTAATGCTGTCACATTTGATTGAATGAATACAGACAACAGTTGTCTAATCCCCCGTCTAGACCGCAAAGATGTGTTTTTCAGCCGCACATCTCACTTTACTTACACACTCTCATTTTAATCTGTGCAGCTGTCAGTGCAGGCTGGCATCTCACGGGCGCAACTGCGACTTGAACAATTTATCTACACTTCAAGTCTATTTTTTTTTTTTTACAAAACGCATGTAACGGCGAGATTGATGCCCAATATATAAAGTCACTGAATAAATATATTTATCTACATCTTGCAACCTAGGCAGAGCAGAGTGTGCTGCTCTCTGGCTCTGTCCCGAGACAGGTTATAATGGCATAAAGCATTGTGTGGAGTTGGTCTTTAAAGGGAAATTTTCTAACCACCTATATCGTATTTTTTTTCAATTTTACATTTAACAGACTCTCCCTTAACTTTTGCCCGACAGCTGGGAAGCAAGACACGGGAGCTTCTTGGGTAATGAGGAGTATTTTTGCAGTGTTTATTCATGGGCAAACTGTAACCTACACTGTACATTCACTCCCACTAGACAACTTCACTGCTAACCTTTCCCCCCTGCTCCGATCGCCAACACCTGCCTGCTTTGAGCGCAGCCACCTTCTCTCTCTTTCGCACTCATCCACACACTTGCTATGCACACACACACACACGACACACTGCCCTGTTGAGCCCCTCCCACGTTTACGCCTGGCGAAGACTATGAGCCTTAGAATAAAATGAGTCTTGTACCTCATGTACTTGTCTCTGCAGGTTTCAAGGAACTTCTCCAGCTGTGTGGGGGTTATGCGGTCCAGCTGATAGAGAACTTTTGGCTGCAATACAAAAGTAGAGAGACGAGCAATTAAGTTTCAGATATAGCTGAGTTTAAGGATATCGCTGCGTCCAGCACATTAATCCACAGCGTGTGGTGCCTACCTCGCTGGTGCCATTGTCGTTGATGCCGTACTTGTCTCTGGTCTTCTTGATCCTTTCCGAGATGCTCTTAACAAATTTCTTTATCTCCTACAGTTGAGGGAAGAAAATTCAACAATTTAAAGTCAAAAGGCTCATTAATATCTTTCAGAACAAATATCGAAGTGTGACCAAACTGTATGCTGTTTGACACACTGTCATGCAGTTGTTAGATATTACAGTAATAGGCGTGACGAATGCAAACTCCCAGGAAATCACATTGAGCAATCTCTTTAAAAACCCATCAGCAGTGCTTTAAAGAGAGCAGTCAGATGTCAAAGCATGGATCTAAGCACAATGACGAGGGCTTTTAAAATAGCAACGCAATGGGGTTATTAAGTACATTTTCAATCTGCTCCAGCTCTCGCTGACACACCATTCTCGATTCAGTTAAAACCACCATTCAGCATGCTCGGTCACTATACCTCCAGGTACTTCTCTGAGCCTGTGTCAGTTAACTCCTTCACAAAGGGGGGGAAAGGTTCACATGAATTACTGCGGACACACCAATTAACTGCACGTAACTCCCGTCGTATAATTACATTGTTTACTCTAATAACTACATCCGAGACAAAGTTTTTTTTTTCTAAAGGAAGGCTAATTAGCTTTCATATGACATTGTCATGCTATTTCTCATTATAGCATAATGTCAAGAGCCAAAGGATACCCTTTAAATCATGTTTTCTTGTATACTTGTGTATGTGGCAGCGTTGCGACGCGACCTTAGGAGGTGTAATGATTTTCTCTCTGCACCATTAACCAGAATGTTAATGCATCATCAGTCCAGAAAATTAAAAAAAGATGTTTTACAAATAAACTACAAAAGTATACACACAAACTTGAATAGCACATATAGAGTTGACAGTCACAGCACTATTAAGATACACCTAACTTCAAAACTTTAACACAAGTTTTCATAGTTTCCTACCCTTGTACATAAAAACGTAAGATTTAAACTGAAATACAGGTGGACAATGTGGGTGTTTTGCCACAACTTGGATTTTTCATGTACATTTTTTGTGTATCCATCTGTGATATTTGCTGAAATGATAGTTGCGTTTCCTGCAGCACGATGGATGACCGCTGTATGGCATGGTTAATAAACTTTTATCAAGAAGAAATGCTTAAAGGGACTATTTGTAACTTTCAGAAATGCTTGTTAACAGCGACACCTGTGGCCTTGAAATCAACGAAAGTCAGCGCCGAGCTCGCGCTTGCTCGCTCTAAATAGACATGGACGAGCATCGCTCAAAACAGTGAGGCGACACACGTCAGCTAAAAGCACAATATCACTCTATATTCCAGCTGCTTGGCAGTAATGTTAGCTGACCAGACAAAGGTCTCTCTATGAATCACTGCTGATCCTAGTGTTGGCTTTTCCTGCCTCAGCGCAGGCTCAGGCAGCGGGGCTACTCAACGAGTTACGTTATCGCCTCCCGACCGCAGCCGGCAGCCGCAGGGAGACACCGGCACCCGGTCGGTAACGAGACGACAACGTAACACGTGGAGGAGCCCCGTCACTTCACAAGACACGGAAAACCTCTGTTGGTCTGGAGGAGCTGCAGCATTTATTTCTGCACAAACGTCCACTCTACATTCACTAGATATTCTCAGAGCTAAACTAACTCTTCTGCAGCGTGGAGTGAGCGCGCGTTCACGTCTAGTAGAGGTGGGGCGAGTACGCGAGAACGCGCGCTCTGTCTGAGTGAAGGTAAGCAGGCAGCAGAGACGAGGCTCCGGCCACACGCGAGCGCGCATATGCGAACGCGCATGTGTGGCGACCCGCTACATTTATAGGCTTAAAAAGTTACAAACAGTCCCTTTAAGTGGGACCTCTAAATAACCTTCACAGAGATACCAGGTAACATTAGGCAGGGGGCGAAAGAAAGACTTGAGAAAGAATTTTTGGTGGAGATCCAGAAATTCTGTTTAGGTACAGAAGGCCTTTCTTGAACATTCAATGCATTTTCTATTGAACTAGTGAACTCACTTGGAATGATTACTGAATAAAACACTTAAGAGACTGTTCAACCTTGACTGAGGTAATTGCATGAGTTATGGAGAGAGTAAATAAGTCAGTGTTGAGCTCTTAGGAGTGCTTTCCAGTTTTGTGTAATTGCTTTTCTACTGATCAGCTACGCTACACACTGTGAACAGGTGAACCATTTAGGCACACTGTCTCTACAACTACCTGCATTTCCACAATGAAAATAAAAGGGAACAAAATTCAGAAGTTTAGAGCGATCCCTAACAAAGTGCTTTTTCTTACCAAAAAAAACAAATATATTAAAGAAAAAATATAACTTGATAGACAGCACTGTGCTGCGATGAGGTTACCTCCAAGAAGTCGTCTTTGCAGCACAAGAAGTCAGTTCTCTTCATGATGGCATCAGCAGTGAGGACCACCTCGTTTTGACTGAGCGCAGGCTCGTCTGGACACGCGTAGATCGCCTGGGGGGGGAACAGAGAGCATCAAACGGAGGTCATCGGGATCAAACACAGCAGAAGCACTCAAACAGCTTCTGATAGCTCCCTCACTGCAGGGTTAACAGCTCCTGATAGCTTATTCTCATTGCATCAGAAACTACTCCGACCTCAACAAAAAAGGAAAATCACCTATCGACTGGAACAGAAACCTTCATCTCATTATATGCATTCGGAGAGCTCCATTTACTGGCTAGCGCTTTTAAAACATATAAATCACTACATTTCCTTGTACCATATATCATGTCATCAAACCTCTTGATAGATGGTAACTGCCTTACTATAAACCGATAAAAGGTTAGACAGACGGAGGACAGACGGAAACAAACACACATAATAATAACAGTTGCTCTTTTACTATGATTGATAACTCGTTTATTATTCCTTTTATGTCATTTGTAAAACACCCTGAATTGCCATTGTGTATGACACGTGCCATATAAATGAAATAACCAATAACAAATTAACATGCAGCAGATGGTTTTCCTGCAGAGCTCACCATCTCTGGGATCAATCTTCTCTTGCAAACACACTATCAATTATCTCACTGCGGTAAACACTCAGTGGCGTTTTACACTGATGGCAGACTGCTAAACACTGTAATAAGAAAATACAGAAACGCCTACAGTATCTGTTGTTCATTACAGTTAGAAAAAGACAAATTCTTACAATTATGAACGTTTAAATTTGTGTTCAATTCAAAAATATAACTGAAGAGGTTGTTTTGATAATAAAAAAAACAGCTTTCTATGTTTTATAACTGATCATAGTTGAACGTATAGGTGGTTTTACTGCACTGTTCACAAATATTACTGATGTAAACAAATCTTAAACAGCATTAGAGAACATTACTAACTTAGTGTTTGTTGTTGTCTACCATCAATCCCAGTATTTCATTATTTCTCAGTTAATTTGGGAGTGATAGAAGTAGTAACGCCTTAAAGGATAACTTTGGTATTTTTCAACCTGAACATTATTTTCCCATGTTTTTGTGTCTAGGTGAAAAATGGGTAAGGCTGCACAATTAATTGAAATTTTATCAAAATTGCAACATGGCTGTTATGGCTGTATATGTTTTCTGTGCTGCTGTCTCTTTTCCCTCTCTAGTAGCTCTGCCCAGGTGTGCTGCACTGCTCAACGAGGTGCCCAGGTGTGCTGCATTTGCTCAGGGAAGGAGGTGTTTAAAAGCTCCAGTGCCAGCAGCAGAAGAGAGAGGCTTCTGGTGTGGGGACTGCTGGTTCTGCTGCCTCTCAGTTTATGACTTTTTATATGTCTTTGTTAATAAATCCTATGGATTTTGAGAGTTTTAAAGGTGTCTTTTGTGGTTGGTTTGGGTCAGTGTTTAAGTGTTGTTCGCCCCAATAGGGCTGCCCAAGGGTGGGGCGTAACAAAGGCCAACTGCACTTTTCAAATCACAGGAGGCGCAATATTTGTTTGAGGTTGTTTAAGGTGAAATTTTAAATCAAATATTGTGTTGCTGCAGAGATGTCCTGGCCTTTACATCATACTCTACAGACTTGAGAAAAAACATATTTGTTTGGTACAGATCCCCGTAAAATCACAACATAATCATTTTTATTTTTTTTAATGAAAATGAGAATAATAAATAAAATTACCATTCCTTCTAATATTGCAAATTAAATCGCAATAGCAATATCAGTCAAAATAATCGCAATTATACCCTTTTTCAAAATCGTGCATCCCTAATAATATGGACAACAATTTTTAAAGTTAGTCCAGTATTGAGGGAGAGTGATGCAGCCGCTAAACGAGCTGTGATGTAATCGCTTGGGGCAACCCAGCACCGTCAATTCACTAAAAGTGCTTGTTTTTTACCACTGACTAGCTCAGATTGTTATTATAAGTGTCTGACAACATTATGGAAAGGACCCTACTTTCTTACCTTTCGCTTTGTTATTGTATCATGTGACTTGTTGCCGGAAGACGACGCGAGTGAGATAAGAGAGAGGAGTGCCACGGAACAATGAGTTTGTTGAAGTTACAGAAAGTGTAGCTTAGTCTTATCTTAAAAGATTTTCAATGTCATGGGCTGAATATTTAGATGATTTCGACAATGTAGATGCGACACGAGACTTCTCAGAGTGAGACACACAATGACACACAAACAGACCGGATCAAGAGAAAGGTCAGAAAAAAAACAATTAATTTCTCTGCAGTGTCCTTTCCATGATGTTGTCAGACACTTATAATAACAATCTGAGCCTCTCAGGGGGCAAAGACAAGCGCTTTTAGTGGATTGTCAATTGACGTTGCCAGTTTGCTCCGAGCGATAACATTACCCTTCACATTTAAAAGGCAACAACAAAGATAATGATGTCAACGATGCCCAGTGTATCAAGTAAACATGAGACAAGACCTGGAGGTGATTCTCCTGTTGACCAGAAAATCAATTTCTAAACTACCAATCAAATTGCTCAGCCAAGTGGACCCCTTTCCCGCAGAGAAAATCAATCTAAGCTTCCTGCGATTTCATTTAGTTGCCTGGAGTGCTGAAATGCTGAAAGATATTTCGGTAAAAATGTGAATATGCTCTAATTTTAGCTCCCGTGTGTTTTCACACGAGGAGCTTTTCTGCTAATGAGCTGCCTCTCTCTGGCTGGCAGTAGGCTTCTCGCAGCGGGAGATATTGACACTGTTTGTTCTCCCAGAGCACCGGTATATAATCATGTTACACACATTTAAAAGACTTCCCTTAGGCTACACTCACTGAAACAATGCTATGAAGACAGAGAAGCTTGGCTTTCTCAATAAATGTTGTACAGGGATGATGACACATCTGTATTTTGTCCTTTTTTGTGTCCGTTTTGAACTTGCCCAGTCAACACTTAAGACAATATTTGAGAGTAGAAAATTCAGATAAAGATATAGTAAATGGCAATAAATTCAGCTCATTCTGCTCCAGCAACTGGATCACTATTTTCTTTTTTCCTATCATTTCCTGCTCGTCTTCCAGCCTAAACAACAGCTGGGCAGATTGATTTTTTTAAGCTTTATTTATCCAGGCTAGTGCTGCACCTGCATCAATGAAGGCTATATGTTTTTTTTCCTCTGAAACAAAACCCCTCCAGGAAGTGATCTGATGACCTTCTGGTCACAAGAAGCCATCGCTACAGGTTGTTTTTTTTACTGACACACAACAGACTAAACATTCGCATACCAAACGCTAAGTAATGTGTAGTGCACATTCATTGTCCATGAAAGTTAATGGCGCCTTCAAATGAAAATCGTGAGCTCCTGTTTATAACATGAGAAGTCGTGTACACGATATGCTTGGCGTTAAGTCGCGAGAACGCCGTTGCTAAGCAATGGCAATATTAACGTTATTGACGATGTCTAGAAGCCAGAATGACAGAGGAAAAAGATGAGGCTGTTGGAAATATCAACATTTTCCTCAGACATATTATACAATATTATACTAAAATTACAATATATTCACTTATTATGCACCGAAAAATTAACTTCCACGGCCTCCGCCATTTCTGACAACGTCAACAAACACGTCACAACTCGTGAACTCGGAGCTTTCAGAAGCTTTCCACTTACGAGGTCGTAAATAGCACATGAGGGTGGCGTTCATATGGACTCTTCTCGTAAACACAGTAAACACGACCCATAAGATACGGACATATGAGACTGAACAAAACAAAAAATGAAAGACAATTATTAGAGTGGGATGTTAGAGTGGGATGAGATAAATTAACTATTCTATTGGTATGCACAGGTGTTGGTGAATGCGTAGGAGTGTGTGTAATAAGGCAGGGACGCATCTGTGTGAATGTGTCTAAGAGTGAGGGAAAAAAAAAAAAAAAAAAAACAGCAGGCAAAAAAGAAATAATATACTAAGCCCAGCAGATCCACAAACTGTCCACTCACCCGAATGTTGTCTAAGACTCTCTTAAACTCCAGCGGCTCATCCTTCCCCTCCATGTCAGCTGGATCCAGACCATCGCCGCCGTAAATAAACTGGATGATGTCGCCGGTGGAGCTGCGTACCGTCAGGTCGTACTGCGAGCACAAATCTTCCAGGGACTTCACCAGACGCCTCTGTCCAAGCACAGGCAGGATAACAAAACATATCATGGTGACATATGTGACAGATAAATGAGAAAAAAAAAAAGCATCTTATCTGACCTGAACGTATACTGACGGATCAGGCATGTATGTGAAAATACATCTGAGGTGCAACTTAATTAACTCTTGGCTTTGTTAAATTTAATAGTAATGTCAACAGAGGTTTTCCTCCGACAGTAGGAAACAGCTGTAGACTTGAATTGCCTGGTTAGTCACTTAAAATGTAAATTAACTTATCAAACAGACTTTTCACAATTCACTCAGTTCTTCTGATAAATTCGTCATGTTTCACAAAACAGATGTCTGATTTAATTAAACACATTTTATTAAAAAAAAAAAGTGTGTGGACGTGCTCGACTGGCAGTGTTTCAGGATGTCAAACAGTGACGTTACACATCGTACTTTAGTTTATTTAACTTAGTTCACATTAGAGCTGTTAAAGTTATCAGCTGAAATGAAAAGTCTTTCTTTAGGAGTTTATACAAAGTCATACGTTATGATTTAGGAGTAACATTTGTGTAAGTGAGAACCCAGATTTGTTAAATTGAGCAATATGTTAAAGGAGTCTGGCAGTCACTGGACTCCCAACAACTTCAGTGTGTATTTTCGGAACAATACGCCGTGTCTGTGACGTTATTGGTTGCACGTGAGGCGTTTCAAGGCAGAGATCCGTTCACACTGATCTCAGATATGGGTCACTTCAAACATGAATGTGAACGGTCTAGGCAGAAAGATCGGATCTGGGCTAAAAATCGGAAGTGAGCATGAAACCCTGTAATGTGAATCTAGTCTATGAGCGTCCCCTTTCATATTGTTATTTTAAAAATAAAATATTGATTACAGCCGCATGAAGTGGTGATCCTGAAGCTCTTAAGACAAAAATGCTTTCTGTTTTCAGAAATTTCCCAGCATACCATTCAAAAGATTAAACCCTGCCATCACATAATGTATAATGTCTATTTGAAAAAGTCTCTGACACAACCCCGACCCCACTTTCATTCAGCTATGTTACATCAGCATGGCAACAGGAGTGAACCGTGGGGGGGGGGGGAAATCCTCAGGCGTTACCTGCATATATCCAGTCTCTGCAGTTTTCACAGCAGTGTCCACCAGACCCTCTCGGCCAGCCATGGTATGGAAGAAGAACTCTGTGGGTGTCAGGCCAGAATAGAAGCTGTCGGCCACAAAGCCTTTAGCAGCAGGCAGCTGTAGAAAAACAATTTTCAAGCCATTAAGCAGGCCTCTGGTCTAGAAACGTGCCAAGAGTTGTTATTGATGTTTTACAGTTTCCATTTTATATATAAAATCACTTATATATTTTTTTTTTTACAGACGTATAAAAGACAATGTGAATGTGTTGATGCTTTTTGAATTAGCCAATAAGAGGCTGGGGTAACATAATTAGAAACTATTGAAAATATGAATTAACAAAGCCACTTATAGAAAAAAGAAAAAAATCAACCATTCTATATCACAACAAACTAATTCAGAATACAATGTGTATGATCCCCTTTGAGGTAAAGATGGCACAATAATTAAAATAAATAAATTGGATCTTACTTTTGAGTGCTTTTCAAAGTGAGGCAGGGAGCGATTCTCGAAACCATCAGGTACTCGAGAGCCACTTATGGCCTGCTGGCCCACACAGGCAATCATCTGAGAGATATTAATGAAAGACCCTGTATGTGTGTACAGAGGAGACACAGTAGACAAACAAGAAATGAATGATAATGAGATTTCCTAATTTAGCATCTATTTGAGCAGAAGAGCCAAGTCAATGGTATTTGTTGTTTTAGAAATTTCATAATTTACTGAAAAATATTTTTATTTTTTAAACACAAATGGGTTTAAACTAGGGCTGTCCAAGTTAACGCGATACCACGTTAATGCAAATTCATTTTAACGCCACTAATTTCTTTAACGCATTAACACTATCGAGGTTGTAGAGGGCTCCATCGGTACCAACCATGTCATACTAGATTGTCGCGAAGGAAACTAAATAACGCTCCAAACTTGCGCTAAATTTTGGAGAGGAAAAACTGACATGGCCATTTTCCAAAAGGTCCGTTGACCTCTGACCTCAAGATATGTGAATGAAAATGGGTTCTCTGGGTACCCACGAGTCTCCCTTTTACAGACATGCCCACTTTATGATAATCACATGCTTGGTGCAAGTCATAGTCAAGTCAGCACAGTGGTTGCCTGTTAGGCTTGAGTTTGCCATGTTATGATTTGAGCATATTTTTTATCCTAAATGCAGTACATGTGAGGGTTTCTGAACAATATTTGTCATTGTTTTATGTTAATTGATTTCTGATAATAAATATTTACATACATTTGCATAAAGTAAACATATTTGCCCACTCCCATGTTGATAAGAGTATTAAATACTTGACAAATCTTCCTTTAAGACACATTTTGAACAGATAAAAAATGCGCAATTACAATGCGATTTATCGCGATTAACTATCTTAATCGATTGACAGCCCTGGTTTAAACCGATTCACTTGGAATTTATGTATTCCCCACACATATCTGTTTATAAGTTAGAAGACAATCTGTTTCTTTGGGGTAAAAAAGGACAATGCTAATGTTCACCACCGCAGTTTGAATTAAACAAGGTCCTCTTTCTACAAGGACAGCTCAGAAAAAAAATGTATGAGCTGCTGACTCCCTCGAAGTAAGTAAACAAACGATAAACTGTAAAACTACAGAGTGGCTATACTGCAGATGGTCACATTTTTTATTTAAATTTTGGCTTCTTTTCTTTATCTGTTACTGTCTCGCACTGTTTCTTTGTTTTTATCACGTCTATAAAGTGCTAGAGATTCAAGGCTCTTAACTGGTTGTGAATATCAGTAGACTATAGCGAAGGTCACACTGTCTGGCCAACAATAGAAACATGTTTTCCCCTCATGCTGAGCTCTTTGCAACATTATTTTCCGTCAGCAGCATGTAGAGAGCTAAATCTTTCATTGCAACCGAGTACTTTGTATTCTACATAAAGGCCTCAGTCATCTTTTGAAAAAAATTAATTAATGTTCCGGCTCCTACTGATAACTGAAAAAGGTCTGTGGAGATTTGGATGGAGGTTATTATCATAATAACATCTTAACAAGTTAAGAGGACAATCAGTGTCAAATGATAATCTTTGGAGCTCCCGCTGTGGTTTTCATTCAGTTTCATTCTATTGACTCATCGTTCACAAAAACATTTTATAATCAAAAATACATGGAGCCAAACAAATATATTTATTTGTCATGTTTCCTTTCCAGTGAGTTTACCTTTGGAGCCGCAAAGAGCCATGATCAGAGGGCTGTTGCTCTTGTCAAGCTCCCTGAGGCAGGCGCTGCCGGCTCGGTCTCTGATGACAGACAGCTCTCTCAATATCAGAGCCTATTGAGAAAGACACAAAAAAAAAAACTTTGGTGGAGGACGCGAAAAACATTTATTATGCCAAAGCAAAAAAAAAAAAAAAGCACACCGACAAAAACTGTGTTGTCAAGCAAGTTCGTAGCCTTTTTGAAACAGATGCTACAATTCTATAAATGTTTGAATCCATGTTGATTCGAATTTCCTTTCTGCAAAGTCTTTTCAATATGCTGCTTCTTATGAAAGCATCAGTGTCAATGTTTTTTCTTGCACTGTGATCAGGTGAAATACAGCATTCAAAAATATCTGAAATATAGGAAGATGAAATTCTCTTTGCTTTTTTGGCAGACTTGACAGAGCATGAGGATTTCAAGGGCATTTTTCTTTCCAAACATGAAGTTTATTATGAGAGTGATTTTTTGCAACGTAACCCTTGGCTACACAAGCTGTTCTGGATCACCTCGGCAATCGATGTTAATCGGGCACACACCGATTACATTACGTACCCAGCGCCCATTTCTATTTTCAGCCATCTCTGCTCAGCTTCCGCTGAAAGGAAATTGTAAAGCTCACCAACTTTAATTCACATCTAATTCACTTTCAAGATCAATTACCGGTTCAGGAAGTCTGCCACACCACTGCTGAGTCACCCCTCTTGTGAATATTCAGTACGCGCCACGGGGTGAGAAGGTGTCAGTTGCAAATAAGAGTATTATATGAAAGATCTTAAATGGGCCGCGGTGTGCACCTCGCTGGGTAAATGGCTGCAGATGACGTATGTGAATTCACATATATAATCACGCCTTACCTCCAGAGTCTCCTCTGCCGTGCAGCCTGGCTGCTGCTGCAACTTGCCCGTGTGCAGAGCTTCGATGTATTCGTCACACTTTGTGTAGCCGTCATCCAGCAGGTCCTGTTTGGCCTTCAGCAGACCCTGGCCAGGTGTCACGTCACCAATGCCAATAGAAAAGCCGCGGTTGGCTGAAAGTTGGGGTGGTAAAGCAAATCAAGTTGCAATCAATATCTGTATAGATTATCCATTTTGCAGAATTGTTTATTGTTGACAAATGATTTTAAATGACCTAATAGCGATTGACAATTTTTTTTAGAACACTGTTAAATAAACCAATATAAATAGTTATAATCCTGGAGACCACCTACAGAGAAACACCGGAGCGAGTCTTGCCAGGCGGGACATGGCATTAGCGGCCTCCAGCTGTCCCCAGTCTCTCAGCAGGATGTAGAAGATGTTGTTCTTGGAGCCGGACCCCAAGGTGCCCTTGTCTAATGCTCCACACATCAGCTCGCTGTTGTGGATCACCACGACTGAAAATGTGACAAGAGAATGTGACAAGCATTGACGTCATTAGGTCCCAGAATAGAAGCGCGAACAAGGTGAATAAAACACAGTGTGGTGCTCGCCTGGAGACACCTGGTGCTCTTTGAGAGGGTCGGGGGAGGCTGAAAGACTTTCAGTTTGAGAGAATTAACCTTTGAGGGAATTTTGACAAAAGAGAAAAAAGGATTTGAAGTATACAGAGGAAACCGCTTAGAGTGATCAAGTCATCAGTGATCAACCGCTTCTATGGATCAAAAAGCTTTGGGAAAAAATCGTTTTGCTTCAAGTAGTCCGCTTACAGTGTGCATTTTGGGTCTTTTCATACATGACGACATATGGAAAAACATTTTAAAACTACGTTAGACTAACTTTACGTTTAAGTCAGCAATGTCTCATGCCTCGGGGAAAAGGCAGAAGAATTGTCAGCAAGCCAGTTAATAGCAAATCTGTCCGTTTCATTACTTTATATTAATGTATTAAATATACATATGTCAATTAGATAAAAATCAATTTGACCCAGGTAGACGTGATCACTACAAGCTGTAATTTCATTAAATTCAATGGTTCCACTAATGAAAGAGTAGGTTGGCCCCCTTAGGCATGAAGAAAATTACATACTATCCTTATAATTTACGGTCTCCTAGGGATGGCCGTTAATTCAATACGATTATGCATCGACTTCCACCGGAACCATTGAGATTAGAGGAACATATTGTGTTTGCATTTCATGAAATTATGTTGTTCAAATTGATGTTTTTCCATGAAAACTGATCAAAAACTAACAATTAAGATTTGATTTCACACATGTGAAGAATTTTGTTTAATGTAATGCATTGGTTTTAGGAAACAGTTCAGTGCATTGAACATTTCATTTTAGGTGTGATTTTGCATTCATTTTTCATATTAAAAATATTTGTTTTGTTGTTTTGAATCATATCCCCCGGCTTTTTGTGTCTCTTCCTAAAACATAATCAGAAAGATGTGCGATTGTTATTGATGTTATCCCGGGATGTGCATCTATTGTAATGTGAGTATGAAAAGAGACAACTAGGATGTTGTTATGTTTTTTTCTTCTCTTTTTTTTGTTTTCGCTGTTGTACTCTGGTTTCTCTAGACCTCTGGTGTCTCAATCAATCAATCAGATAACGCTGCGTTAATTCCCATCTCTGTAATTGCCTCAGTCCAAAAGTGAAAAATGTATTCAAAAAAGATAAATGTAATAATTTCCAGAAATCACAACATGTTTATATCTCACAAAATATTCTGCTTCAGTCCATATTTGTTGACAATTAGCCTTTCAAAAACAACAATTTCACTGCAGCCATAAACTGTTCACTGTTTACTGTAAACTGTTTCCTGCGTGCACCTGTATTAACGGAGCGATCGAGAAGCAATCTAACAGCATCATAAATTGTATAAATATAAATAATAATAATAATAATGAATGCGGCAGGAGATGAGTAGAGATGTCTGAAAACTCTGGCAACTGTCACTATGAGACATAACAAATTAGGAAAACATGTAGAAACATTACATCCCAGTCACGTCAATAAGAAAGTTGTTTGATAAAGTTTTTACTGAAGAAACTCACATGAGTCGTTATGACAGAGGTCCTCTCCCTTCCCACAGTACTGTTTGCCCTTGGTCCGCAGGTTCGCCTTGACTGGACAGTCCTTGCTCGGCTTCAGAATGAGGCTGAAGATCTGTTTGCCCGTCCACAGAGCCATGGGCTGATGGACAAACAGCAACTTATTAGAGCCAGGCCGGAAACAGAGTTATGTAACAAGTTCAGCAGAGTGCAGTACCTTCATGACAGCTGGGCGGGGGAGAGAGATCCGGATTTTTTCATCTTTGTCCACAAGGATTGATGCCACTATCTGACAGGCTTTTGATCTTTCAAAGAAGGTGTCCTTCAGCGTCAAGAGGTAGGCCCCTTAGAGGTAGAAATAAGCTATAAGGTTAGTTTTTTTACAATCGCTAACATCCGTTTGTACAATCTGTACTGACATTTTCTTTAGATTTTTTTTTTTTCTTTGGCTCTTTTTGCCTTTATTAGATAGTGCAGATGAAGACAGGAAAGGGAGAGAGAGGGGATGACGTGCAGCAAACCCGCAGTGACATTTTCAAAACTCTGAACACAATTAGCACAACATCTGTCTGTTGCTGTTTCATGTTTCAACTTGTTAATTGACACATGTGTCAATTAACAAGTTTCTAAAATTTTCTTTAAATATAAGCGTAGCTTAACCAATACCAAAATTATGGATCTTTCTCGTCTTATTTACAAAGGCTTGCAGACAGCCAGAAATTAAGAAACCTAATGTTCAAAACCTTAAATATAGTATATAGCTTCTTCTTCTGCAACAACAGCAGCTCAAACATAATATTAAAACAGCTGATAAGCATGTTTGAATGAGCATATCATTGAACTGTTTAGAAATAGCTGATTAACTGTAAGTTGTGTAAAATAGACTGCCTGAGGTTGATAAGGAATGCTAGAGTTGGACGATATGACGGTATATAGAGTGTGATGGTAGAAATGTGTCCACTGGTAGAGATTTGTCAATACTGTTTCCACCGCAGTAGCAATTCTCGCGTGATCTTGCGAATCCAGCTGCCTCGTAAGGTAACGTGATTTGGGACAACATGGAGGAGGGGAGTGAAGCTGTAAATGCAGAGCAGGAGGAGGCCTCCCAACCAACCAACCCAAGATGAGGAAGAACTCTGGTTACGTGATTGCCAGACATTTGCTCACTGTAGTTTATTTTGACAGTGTTTTGTCAGCATTTTGAAACTGAAAGATGACTTATCCTGCAGGATTTGCTCTAGTCTGTTCTTTGCGGGAGCACGAGCAACAGGACGGTGACTTTCGTTGACTAAACAGCCACAGGTGTCGCTGTTAAAAATCAATTTCTGATTCTTACATAGAGTCCCTTTAAAGCTTCCATTTTGAAAGTTTAGGTCTTTTGTTTAAAGTTTTTTTTAAGTGTTGTCTCATGTGAAGCATTTTTTTGTTTGTATGGAAGTTCGAAATAAAAGAAAGAAAATAATCAAATGTGATGAAGTATTGTATGGTTATTTTAAACCATTTCTTATTTGAATTTACAGAACAATTACTGTATCGTTGCTGTGATTTAAAATGACATATACCATGATAGAAGATTTTGGCCTTATTGCCCATCCCTAATGCATGCCAGGCGTTTCCATGTTGAAATGTAGAGTTGGTATTTAATAAACAAAATGTGGTTTTGAGCAGAAAATTAACTATTTGACTAATTGTGTGATGTAGGTGTGTTGCTGTGTTTAGAAAAGTATATTAAGTATAGGTAAACGTTTGTTAGCAATTGTGAAAAACTAATGGAGATTAAATACAGCGTATATGGTGAAAGTGCTTCCCCATCAGGTAGAAAATGGTTACGCAATACCTATGGATTAATAAAACATTTGAAGAAAAGAAAACTTAATGAACATTTTCTTATACCATCACCATTATCAATGATAAGCTATTCTCCGCCTGTCACTGGAAGCACCGGGAGCGTCACATCATATAAACCAGACCACTGTGATTGACTGTCGCATGTCACTGCACTGACCTGTCAGAAAGTCCTGAATAGCAGCAATCAGAGGTTCGCCGTTTCTTGGAGTGACGAGATTCGCTTTTGTCTGGAAGAAAAGATAATTTGTGTCAAAGTGCAGTCAATTTCCTAAGAAGAATATACCGTTTCCCAGAGACATCTTTTCATTGCTGAACGTCAACACTGATAGGTGTGTGTGTGTGTGTTCTGAATGGACCACAGGTGTTGTGATGATACAGACCCCCATCAGGATGAGGGCTTCAGCTTTGGCTTCTTCGGTCTGAGGTAGATGAAGGTTCATTTCATCACCGTCAAAGTCGGCGTTGTACGGGGTGCACACGCACTCGTTGAACCGAAACGTCCTGTGAGGTTTGACTCTGGCCTGTGAGTTTGGGAACAGCAAAAACCAGTGTCATACATAAAGACGCAACTAAACAAAGCCTACTACATGAGTAACCCCACATTGCTCATATTATTAATACTGTGAACATCTGTATAATCCGTCCACTTGTTTTAAACACTGTACAGATCTTTTCATTTTAAAAACAGACATACGGTATTTAACATTTTTTTTATATATATTTTTCATATTTATTGTAAATTTCTATTTTATGTTTATGATTCTTGACTTTTGCAGTACTCGTTTTGATTTTGCTTTTCTCTTACTATGTTTATTGTGACCGTAAGGCATCCAAAATACTAAGGAAGCATCTGTGCCTGATGTTGGTGTACAACAGATAATCATTTTTGTTCAGTAGATAATTACAGTTATTGTGAGAGCATAAAAGTGCATACAAATTCTATTTTGATTTGCGCCTTTAAAAACTTTTTCTTTTTCCACACATTCCCTTGTTCAACAGATAAAAGCCAAGGCTTTTGAGCTCTGCACTGTGCCAGGAAATTGCTTTTCATTAAGGTTTCATTAAGAGTAACAATGAGCTGTGAACCAACAAAAGAAAACAGGATTGCGTACCTACGGAGCCCCCTTAGACCCTTTGGAGAAAATTGTATTAACTCGTTCCCTTGAGTTACTTCATAGTGCACTTCCTCCAATCATTCCTGACAGTCCACATATTGCTGATGTACGCAGCCCCCCTAGATGATGTCCTTCGGTAAAGTTGGAAAGATATTTACAGATTCAAACTTCCTGGATCAATAACTCATAACCACAACGTTGTTTAAACACAAACAACGTCTCTTTCTAACCATAGTAAGGTAGAAAACAAGCTACAATCTCATTTTAATCAAAATGAGCCATCCTCCGAGCTGTGAGACGAGTGGTCAGGGACCGTCTACAAAGGGGAAAAATGCTCAATAACTTCAGTATTATGCAGTGTAGTACCACCAAAATCACTTCACACATTAATAGCTTCTTCCTGATTATATTTATTAAACTAATTAAGACATTTTGGTGGCACTACACTTTATAAAAGTGAAGTTATTGAATATTTATCCCATTAAAAATTCACCAAAATTATGTAAAAGCATATTTTTCCAAACTAAGTGTTATAGTACAACTATGAGGAGACCATTGATGTGTGAAGTAATTTTGGTACCACTCGTCTCACAGCCGGCTGTGCATAGAGACCAATGTTATGTGTCTAGCTAGGAGGATGGCTTGTTTTGATTAAAATGAGGTTGTAGCTCGTTGTCTACTTTACTATGGTTAGAAAGAGCCGTTGTTTGTGTTTTAACAACATTTCGGTTATGAGTTATTGATCCAGCAAGTTTTAATCTGTAAATATCTTTCCAACTTTACCGAAGTCAATGACTTGACTGTCAGGAATGATTGGAGGAAGTGCACTATGAAGTAACTCGCTCCCTCGAGTTACTAACTTGAGGGAGCAAGTTAATAAAATTTTCTACAAGGGGTTTAGGGGGGGCTCCGTACGTACCAGAAAAAGAAAGCTATGGCAAAGACATTTTTGTGATGCTTCAGTTACAATCTTTAACATTTCAACATTAACACAATTCAACATTCTTGCTTGGAAGAAATCACAAATACATAAAGTCATTTTTTTACTACGGCTTTTATAGAGGTTCAGCTTACGATGTGGGCCATGATGCTGAGTTTGTGCAGGGAGGGTTGTCGATTGAAGAGGACGATGTCGCCGTCTATCAGGTGCCTTTCCACCACATCACCAAACCTCAGCTCCTGAGCTATCTTCTCACGGTTTCCATATTTTAAAAACCTGACAGAATAAAATGATACATGTTTTTGGTGGTGAACCACATCGGGGAAGCACTGGTTTTTTAATTTGCATAAGAAGCAGCCAGCCTCACCTCTTCATCTGTGTGTGACGATTCTGGATAAAGTTGGCTCCGGGATGAACCTCGGGACCATTGCGGACCAGTTTCCTCAACATCTCCAGATTGGCTTTGATCACCTATAACATATAGCATCACCTTTAGATAGCTTTAGTTCTGACGGAGAAGTGGTAGTTTATAGTGAGGCTTACCCTCTCCGGGTATGTCAGGATTTTGGCCACGTGCACGGGGACGGCCACCTCGTCGATCCTCAGGTTTGGGTCGGGAGAAATGACAGTTCTGCCAGAGAAGTCCACTCTTTTTCCTGAGAGGTTTCCTCTGAATCGACCTGATTTTTTTACGGTAAATAAATCAGTCAGTCTGTACTTAAAATGTGCACGTTGTTTTGAGTACAAAATGAATACCTGCCAAGTGACAAATTACTGTAAAATGTGTCTTAGGCAGTTAAATCAGATAATGTCACAACTCTCACAGTTATGAATCTGTGTCCAAATTACACAAAAATAAAATAAAACATTTAAATATTGGTAAAAATTAGATATCACAGGTTTTAATATACACTATACCTTGCTTCCCCTTGAGTCTCTGCACAAAGCCTCTGGTCCATTTCTTAGGTGCCATGTTGAGGGGGATGCCAGAAAGCTCGCTGTTGATGTAAAGAGCACACTGCAGCTGGAGGAAGTCCCAGTCCTCCATGATCATCTGGGTCTTCGCCCCCGTCATACGATGCTAAATGATAAAAGAAGTTTGTTCATGTGAGCCGTCTCCATGGAAACTAAGACATCTGATAACTGTATTTAAGACATTTTGTAGGCTGATAATTAACTTTCAGATGAAGTCCTCAACAATCATACCATAACAACCCTGAGCAGCGTTTGGTTTGGTTTCAATTTGTCAAACAGGCCAGTTTAGAAACTCTAAATAGGCAGGTATGATGGTGATGGAGAGAGACTTCCTCATTTTAGGACAATATTAGACCCAGAGTTTTCCCTCTGGCTTATATATTGTGGTCCGAGGCTGCTGGAATCTGAAATAATGGTGTGTTTTCCTTTGCTAAAGGCCGATATCAGTAGCTTATGGCCACTTGCCCACCACAGCTCATTATATTTTTAAATTAGATCAATCTTAGTTTGAGGTTTACGGTCTTCAAAGTAGACGCCAAAGTCTTGTAAGTCCCTGTAGATTCCCTGTACTGAATAATTGGTAAGTGCCAACGTCAATGATAGGCCAGGGTTACTTTTCAATGCGACTTTTGTCATCTGATCATGCCGGGACGCATTAACCGTCAAGTCTGCACGCTGGGATCCGATCAGCCAGACCACATGTCGAGGTGGCCTGGCTCGCATTGAATTTGGATCTCAGTGAGGCGTGGACAGCATGCGGGCACAATCCAGACAATTTATCAAACGTAGGTCTCATCTTCCCCCACACGGGAGTTCCTCACCCGAGCAGGGGCAAAGGGAAGAAAGGAGGAAAACTGGGGCTGTAGCACAGCTGAGACACGCTGTCTGAGTTTAGTTAATGCTGATGAAAACACAACATTTCTTGATTTTGCTGCTTCATAATAACAGCTTTTAAATAACAAAATAACAGGGGACTTTAATTTTGAAGATAAAATGTGTTTATCACTGAATTAGCGAAGCTTAGTTAGTGGCTATTCTTCAATAAAACAAGTCTACTAATACTGCAGGGAGGAAGAGTAAGCAGCAAGGATGACAGGGGACTTTTATTGTGAAGGATTTATAGGAAATTAAATGTGTTTGATTAATGAATAAGCATAGCTTTGTTAGCAGCTATTCTTCAATAAAACAAGTCTACTAATACTGCAGGGAGGAAGAGTAAGCAGCAAAACATAACGTGGGTCTTTTATTGTGAAGAATTTATAGGAAATTAAACAAGTTTATCACTGAATCAGTGGAGCTTTGTTAGCGGCTATTCTTCAATAAAACAAGTCTACTAATAGTGCAGGGAGGAAGAGTTAATAGCAAAGATAACAGGGGACTTACATGGGAAGAATTTATAGGAAATGAAATGTGTTTATGCACAGTTTTACAGCTGCTCCTTTGACCACGAAATATATCTGATCAGGCAGGACGCATTGAGGTGTCAACTCTGGACACACATATGCAGACATAGCGGAGTTCCAATCTGGCACATCCAATCACCAAAAAGGCATTGAAAAGACAAACCACAGCCATAGATACCAACCTTTTTGATGACATCGTTGAGGAAGATTATCTCTGTGAGCTTCATGGTGAGGTCGTCCTCGTTGGTGCCCGACTTCAGGTCGCTGACCACAGAGGGTCGTATGCAGAGAGGAGGCACCAGGAGGCGGGTGAGAATGAGGTCCGCAGGTTTCCCTGCCTCGGGGTTCATCAGCAGCAGGGGAATGTCTTCCTGAGGAATCCTCTTGAACATGTTCAGCGCCACCAGAGGGTTCAGGTTTTCCTAGAGAGGAAAGTGCAAAATACAGGGTTGTACAGGGCTTTTACCTAGGGCCAAGTCTGATAATGATACTTATGTAATACTTATTTCCAGACCATAGTTTGAGGAATATACCTATTATATTCTATAAAAACCCTCATTAATTTAATAAAATATGGCAAACTTCTCTATTAATCAGTTTTAGGCGTTAAAAATTAGCAAGTTTTCCTAATTTCTATGAGGAAATATGTCATCCAACAATAAATAAGTAAGATTTTCTGTAGCTCTTCACAGAAAATGCAGCAATTTCACTTTCTCCAAGACAATTTTCTCCCATGGGAGACAATAAAGTAACCTTAACCTTAACTAAGAATCTGACCACTACTGTACTAACACTATTGTAGAAACTAGGCGGCCGTCTCCGTGAAGAGGAACCGCTCCATATGTAGTTATAAACGGCTCATTCTAAGGTAACGAAAACACAATGATTCTTAGTTTTAGGTGATCATACACTAAAGAAAACATGCTTATGAATATTATATTACATTTATGCCAAGAGATCCCCCTAATTTTTACACACTGTTCGTTTAATGATACCAACTGCACGGTGTGAAACAGTGTATAAAGTTCACCTGTGCTCTGGTCAGCAGAGGTTCCACCACTTTGTTGTGCTCAATAGCCGTATCAAAGGACTGCAGGAACTCAGACACAAAAACGTCCACCACCTTCTTGGTTGTTTTATACTTCTCATGGATGATCTTAAGCAGGCCGCACTTTTTCACTGATCCTGAAGAGTGAAAGAGAGACATGATTCATTTATATCTGGAAGGATCGCACAAAAAAGTCTGTGTTAAAAAGTAAATATAAAAAATGAAAAGGTCTCTTTTCACCATTGTAAGCAGCACAGTTCAGACAGATTGTCCTTTTGCGGCATTTATCAGAGATCTTCTTCTTCAACCCTCGTTTCTGGAGATAGGGCAGGTTGGGCCTTTTCAAGAAGTCCATGAACTGCAGTTTCTCTTCTTTCGTCAGCATTATGCTTGAGCATGTCTTGCAAATCATCTGGAGACATGACAAAATACCACATCACAATGAGGAAGGTGAAACATTGTCTCACACAAATGCTTAAATTATCAAGGGTGAAAATATGGCTGCATTGATTTAAGATACTACTACAATTTCAGGAATTAACCATATACAAAAGTGGGGTAAAACTATAGTAAACGCTTCAACTACATGATCTTATTGATGATTTATAAACATATTTACTTGTTTGAGATATAAGCATACACACACACTTGTCAAAAACAATATAATCTTTTTCAATTTTGAAACTCTAGTGACACCTATAGGAAAAGTATATTTCTGCTTGCTGCATTCCAGATGGAAGTATCTTGTTCAATTGAACTTTAGTAGTATTTAGAGCTCCAACACTTAATTGATTGATCAATTAGTTGTCAACTATTATATTAATCGCCAACTATTTCACTAATCAATTAATCGGTTTGGGTATTATTTTTTTTAAGTTAAAATTCTGATTCCAGCTTCTTAAATGTGAATATTTACTGGTTTCATTACTCCTCTGACAGTAAACTGAGTTGTGGATAAAACTTTGGGACTTTGGGAAACACTGATCGACATTTTTCACCATTTTCTGACATTTCATAGACCAAACAACTAATCGATTAATCAAGAAAATAACCAACAGATTAATCGAAAATGAAAATAATTGTTATTTGCGGTGTGGAGCCAGTGTGTAGGCCTTCTGACTGAATTTTGGTCTACCTATTGATTATGCTAACCATCTGATATTGTCTTCCACAATGTGTGAGTCCCCAACGCCTATTAATGAAGTTTTATAACTAAATTTATGAACAAAGACCACGCATCATACACATCCCCCTTTCTGCAGCAAAAGAATTTAAGCACACCTGATCTGTTCACATCCCCTTGACGAAATTTTCACATCCCTTCCCCCCAAACCTCTTCTTTCTCTCTCATTTGATTACAGGAACCATTGGGGGCTTTGTAAAAAAAATCAAAACTGGCAAAGAGACAACTTCCCCACTCAGAGTCTCGACTCCCCTGGGTCCCTCCGCCTCCAGCCTGACACTGGTCCATCATCGCTCTAGATCCCCATCCTCCTTGCTAACCCATCCCTCCTACATCATCATTGCTCCCCTCCGTCTTCAATATGCAATAAACCATTCTAAACCCACATCATTATTAACGTGGTCTTTGTTAATGAACTACTACTACTTAAACTTGCCTGTAAGATTCCTATGGTGGCTTTGAAATAGCCAACATGAAAACATGGCAGCTCCAGATCCAAGTAGCCGTAATGTCCCAAGCAATCTGCCAGATTCTTCCCACATGTCAAACATGGTCTGTCTTTCTCACTGGTGCCCTGCAGGGAGACATGAGAGCAGAGGGATAAGCCTGTAGTATGAGGATGAGAAAAAGAGAAAAGAGACAGAGGCAAGCTTTCCAGCTTTCACAATACCCGCCTCAGAAAGATCATGAGGATATTCTAGCCTAGGAAGATTACAAACCATGAACTACACAAAACGACAGGGTGCTTGGACATGGAAACAATATTGATAAGAAGAAGATGGAAATGGAGATGGAGATGGCTTGGACATGTATTAAAGGGACTATTTGTAACTTTTTAAGCGTATAAATGTAGCGGGTCGCCACACATGGGCGTTCGCATATGCGCGCTCGCGTGTGGCTGGAGCCTCGTCTCCGCTGCCTGCTCTCCTTCACTCAGAATGCGCGCGCGTCCTCGCTGTCTCGCTCCACCTCTAGACGTGAACGCGCGCTCACTCCACACTGCAGAAGAGTTAGTTTAGCTCTGAGAATATCTAGTGAATGCACAGGGGACGTTTGTGCAGAAATAAATGCTGCAGTTCCTCCAGACCAACAGAGCTTTCCCGTGTCTTGTGAAGTGACGGAGCTCTTCAGAGAGTTACGTTACCCTCTCGTTACCGACCGGGTGCCGGTGTCTCCTCTGCTCTCTCCGGCTGCGGGCGGAGAGAGCAGGGAGACACGCTGCAGAGCCCCGCTGCCTCAGCCTGCACTTAGGCAGGAAAAGCCAACACTAGGACCAGATCTAAATCATGTTCATGGAGAGACCTTCGTCTGGTCAGCTAACATTACTGCCAAGCAGCTGAAATATAGAGTGATATTGTGCTTTTAGCTGACGTGTGTCGCCTCACTGTTTTGAGCGATGCTCGTTCAGGTATATTTAGAGCGAGCAAGCGCGAGCCCGACGCTGACTTTCGTTGATTTCACGGCCACAGGTGTCGCTGTTAAGAAGCATTTCTGAAAGTTACAAATAGTCCCTTTAAGGAAACCATCTGATGACATGAAATAAGGAGAGATGAAGACGAGAGGATACAGCTGGAACAGCATTGAGAAGAAAGCAAACAACAGAGATGAGTGGAGATCCTTATTAGTCCTTGCCCTATGTGCCACCAGGGGCAACAAGGACTAAGTAATGAGGATGCACTAAATGAGGTTATATGTGAAATGGGTGACAACATTTTGCATGTGTTGCATAACTGCAAATAAGAGTAAAAAGAGTTTGCATGTCATACCATACGATGATCCAACACCCCATAGGCCAGTGGAGTGTGTTTGGTGTCTTGGCTGTACAGGTTCTTACTGACCACCTGGATGTGAGCCTGCTGACGCATCTGCTCAGCAGATTTCATCCCAAAGCAGATGTGGCTTCTGTAAAACAAGTACAAAAGAGTAGAGCAACAAAAATCACAAGGGTTAATGTCTGCTTTCTTTCCAGGTTGTGACACATTTTGTCAACAAGTGTGCAAGTTAGCAGTGCTACTGTGTTAGTATCAGAATAAGTACTTAATGTTAACACCACTGAATCATTTGGGCTGTTTGGTGTTGCCACTGTATCCTCTTTAATGTTAATAAAGTATAAAAACAACAATATTATATTCACATTTGACAGTGGCTAACCAGCAAGCTAACTAGTTAGCCAGCTAGCAGAGCTCCTATACTCACATCTTCTTGGCCACATCTGTCTCTCTGAACTGCTCCTTCACCATTTTGGCAGCTTTCTCTTAAACAAATAACAACACAACTTGTATTTAGTCCTTTGTACTTGTAACCATCACGCTGTCATTTCACTTTCCCATGTTGTGGGAATGCTAGCAGCTAGCAGCTTCATGCAATCCAATGCAATGTGTTGATAGCAGTTGATAGCATGTGAGCGCTGCATTCAGGGTCAATCGGTAATATAGGATTTTAATCCTTAAATGGTCAAAAAGATGTGATGAAAAAGTATGTATGCTGACTTTTTATCATATCATATATTTAGTTGTTATTGCATTTATAGACAATCCACTGAATCTGCTTGTAAGCTCACGAAAACCCGTATTTATTTATGACTTATTTCGTAGAAAATGCGAGTTTACAAGATGTACATGAACGCAACACAAGCCTATGCTCAACAACAGCAAATAAAAAGAGAAGTCAAGTCAGCTTGAGTCTCAGGTGAGTGCTGCCACCTAATGGCTAAATGTGTAATATTTCCAATGGGGTTTGGTGAATAACTTCCATCTACAACGAAAAAGCACTGAAATAATCCTCTCTAATATATATCATGAGCAATTATTTATGTATTTAGTACTCAAATGTGACTTTATTGTCAACCTTGTCTCGCTTAAAGAAATAGTTTGACATTTTTGAGAAATTTGGTTGCTCACGTTTTGCACGTGTGTGCATATGTTCCTTTTTTAAGACTTGAAACTTGACTTGGACTTGCAAAAAATGACTTGTGAGCATCTCTGCTTTTTAGTTCATACTTTGTATAACTTACTTTAACTTACTTAGCCATTGATTTATGTATTACATAAAGAAACTTGCTCCTTTTGATATTTGACCTGATGATTTGTGATGAGATAAATAATAATAATACAAATTAAATGTGTTGTTCTAGCATGCCTCGGATAATCCAATAACTTGATGAATTGAAGTAAATCATATCAAAAAATCCTTTTACAAACCCTCACACACTTTAATAGACTATCAAAGTGTAAGCACAACTACAGGCCAAGTATTCTTTTCTGTAGGCCTATAAGCCAAGAATACTTAATTATACTTTTCTTAAGTATACAGTATCTTGATCAAAAGATTAAGTAGGCCTATAAGCCAAATATACCTAGACTTTTAAGTATACTTGTCAGTATGAGCCAAGTACACTTCAGTATACTTTTGTTAAGTGTATCTCTGATAAGTACATAAAAAGTAAACTGAAAGTATACCCTCTTATTTTAAGTTCAAAAGAAGTATACTAATAGCACACTTGAATAAACTTAATTTTGGTCATTAAGGGACATTATTCAGTGGTGAAGTGGCACTAATAACATTATGAGGACTATTTCCAAAGGAATATTTCCACATGCAAAAGACATCCCTCTTGGCCTATGGGTCATGTGTGTTACAGTCTGAAGTCCTGCCTCTAGATGGCACCAAATGCATTTCCAACAGCTGGAAATGTAGAGACATAGGAGGTGCATAGAGAGAGACTGAATAAACCTGTTATACCTATGTTGTTTGATGCAGTGGCGTGGAAGCGCTGATGGCGACTGATGACTTCCTGATGAGGATTTCCTTCCACAACGTGCTTGTGCTGATTAATTGTCCTGTCAACTGATAACCACCGACAGTGAAAATTGCCTGGCTGAATCAGATTTTCCATTTTCTAATTCTGCTGCCACTTACATCACGATGGGCCTCTAATTAAACCTCTAATATAGTATTCAACATGGTCTGGGCTTTCTAAATGCGCCTCAGGAGGCAGCGCATCCCCAAAGAGCTTGGGCTCTGTAAATACATCTGGGGACACATAACTTTGGTATATACAGATGTATTGGTCTGTGTAAATATATATTTAAAGAGCATAAGAAATGATCTTCAAAAACACTTGAGGGACTGCTGCTAACAATGTTTTTCAGCTTGAGAGGCAGCTCAGTGATCCTCCCTCAAAGTGCCTCTTGAGCATCTCTGTGTATAAACTATGTATGAAATACAGTGGGCTAATCATCCAATCATGAGCAAACACACACACACACTCACACACACACTCCCTGTGGAGGAATTGAATATCATAGATTGAGGAAAAACTGGGTCTCTCTCGGGACTGGGGATCCAGGGATTTGGTCACTGTCCCTGCTCGATACTGTATATTTAGATTTAGAGAAATGCTCTCAGATTAATTATGCAAAATTCACCTTTTGCTCACTTGTATGTGCTGAAGCCCTTAGGGTTTGTGACGACACCCATTGTCAATTTCCACCAAATCTGGAGATTAATAGTTGCAGCTATCTCCAGATGATTTTTTTTTTTTCAATTAATTGACTAATCATTTAGTCTATTAAAACCAGAAAATAGTGGGAAATACCTATCACAAGTTCCCTGAGGCCAAGATGATGTCTTCAAATTGCTTGTTTTGTTTGACCTAAATAAAAGTATGCCATTTACAGTGAAATTAAACTGAGAAAAGTCTTCACATTTGAGAAGCTGGGATGAGAAATTAAATTATCAATAAATTTTTTTCTGTTAATTGACTAATCGATTAACTAATGGTTTCACTGCGAAATAAATTAACGATTAGAAACCCCTCAGAGCCGAGAGAAATGCTCCTCCCCCCTCATCCCATTTTCATTCCCAGGGCGCCAAATACTGACGCTTTGTCACGGCCGTCGGCGTTAGATACCGACGCACAAGACACCCTTAAGGCCCAGACACACCAACCCGACATCAAAGAAGCAACGAAGGCCACAAGTTGCATCGCCTCATGTCGCCTTTGTCGCCTTTGTCTTGGCCAAAAAGTTGCACTCAAAAACACTGCAAAGACTACAGCCGACGGCCAACTACCACGTACGTCCTGCGTGATATGAAATAACTCTCCCTACCAGCAGGTAGCGGTAGTCTGTGTTTGTCATTCAAAAAGGGAAATCGGAATACCGAGGACTGTCGATATACAATACATATGTGAAATAAAACGACATTTCACGACCATTTTCACACCACTCTCACTCACCACTTAGCTTCATTCCAGATGTTCATGTCTTTGTGAAAATATTTGTGTATTGGAACGATCAGATGAGATGAAGATGAAAGATGAGAAGAGCCTTCTGTGTGTTTTTCTCTTGACTTTACTCTTTGGCTTGCTTTCCTTACTTCCGTTTCTCTTCTCGTGCATTGATTCGCTTAAAGAGAACAGGTGATCTCTCTCACCGATGGGCTCCGCCGCAGATTCAACATGCTGAATTTACCCGAAAAACCTCTGACTCGGGCAGACTAGAGCTGACAGTGCGGGACACCGCAAAAACTAGGCCGACAGACACTCACCGATGGCCCCAAACTGTCCGACGGCCAACTGGCGGCTTGGTGTGTCAGGACCTTTAAGCATTGGTATGAGACGCACCGGGCTTTCCATTAACTACAATGTAAACCCATCGGCGTCAATATTAAACGATCAGGGAAAGTGCTGTGGTGACGTAGTTTAAAGAGCAAAAGAGACACACAGGGCGGACGGGATGGGAGGTGGATGAACCCAACAAACACAAAGCTTTCATCCAGGAGACCGCTGTTCGTTCGTGTCCCGTGTTCACAACGTTCAGTGTCATTTTCACTGTACAAACGTAGTAGTTTTAAGCCCAACCATGTTGTTTCTTCCTAAACCTAACTATAGTGGTTTTATTGCCTGAACATAAGCAAGTGTTTTTGTTTAATTCACAACATAAACGATGTTTGCTGCGACCGAAAAAAAGTGACGCAGAGGGGTCTGACAAAGCATCATTATGTGACGAGTTGAGATGAGAATGTGCCGCTCTCCTGCTTTCATCATCATTGTCCGTTTAAATACTCAAGTGCAGCCCCGTGTTTACTCATCATACCATTTACATTATGCAAAACCTATTTGTGGATCAATGTGACCACCATCTTTGTGTAATTAACATGAGTAATTACTGTGCTTAATTTACAGAGCCACCCAAGGTTCATAATGGGGCTGCAAAACATTGACCCATGACAATTGATTGATCCCTCCCTCCTTTAAAACCATGGCCCTGCTAATGACTAAGTAATGAGCAGATAGTGTGTAGCCAGGGTGGCTAATACAGCTCTCCATATCCAGATTGCCTGATCCCCCTCCTTCCTCCTCCTCCTCCTCCTCCTCCTCCTCATCCTCCTCCTCCTATCATGTTTTCTGCAATGGTGTCAGCTCCTCGCTTAGAGGCCCCTCTCCCTCCTCTCGCTCATGTGTGTGTTGGTCTGCATGCATGCTCGGTAATCAGCCACACAGACTCGCCTTTGGTGGCTGGAGACTGATTCAATATTCCACTGGGTAATTTATGCAGAACTAATTCTCTACAGGAATGGAAGGGCTCGGAGGAAGGCAGAAAGAGAGAGGGAGAGAGAGAGAGCAATGCGTACAGAGGAAGAAATCTGTGGTGAAATAATTATCCCCGGTGTCACTGTAGCAACATTCTGTGAAGTTGGTGTCAATAAAATATTGAGCTACACAATCCATTTCAATTTCACCTCAAAAAAGATGCTGCAGAGGGTCGGTGGCTGCAATAAGGAGCACCGTGCACGTGGAGAAAGGCATGCACATCCACACACACAGTGAGGCGGTGGCTGGCGACGTGTGCTGCTTACAGACTGGCTGGGAAGCACATCATCGCCTTTAGTCATTTAACTTGTCAAAACAGCAGGGCTCCGCGTCTCCTCATATTTGGATTTAGTGGGTTTGAATTACTGGAAATAAAGTGAAAGAGGATGAGATGAAAAATGAAATGAGGGGAGCTTCCCAGGAGAGCCATTGGGAGCACGGTATAGATTATGGTCATTTGTGACGGACGGGTTTGTAATAAAAGCCCCCCGTGTCACGAGTGCTTCTGTGTGTATGGGTATGTATGTTCTGAGGGCGGGGACGGAGATGGGCTTCATTGTATTCTCCTCACAACTCGTATTGATCGGCACAATGCATACGGAGTTGTATACCGGTGGTCTCAAAAGAGCAGTAATGTTTGATCTATGAGATCTGGTTGGTCATCAATCAGCACATCCTGTTTGTGGTGTTATTCAATGAGCTCTTTTTAATGGATGCAACTGTTTGGATAATAAGAGAAGACACAGATTATGGATTATTTTAGCATACAGATAGGACTAAAAATAATAGAAACAGAGCTACTGTGTAGAGGTATTCACTTTGAAGGACCCAAGGATGGATATCTATTTGAGAAGCAGGAAACAGTACGTGTTTGGCATTTTTGATTTTTAAAGGATATGTCCTCAGTTATTTTATTTATGTCTTAAAACAATACTCATATACCCATATGCACGTTAAAAGAGTTCCTGAGCGTTGCAATTGTTCCTGTCCTCCATACTGGCCATGAAAAGATCACTTCCTTGCAGTTTTGGTGGAAGAGATGGTGGACAAAATCAGTCTTCAGTCCTCAGTCCAAGTTCTGAGAAAAAATACAGTCTTCTGCGTTCTTATCCATTTTTTTTTCAAACTAATATGGTGTCCATCTAGCAAAAAGCTTTTAGAAGGGCTAGGGAAAATAGCATTTTGACGCTAAAACATATGTATTTTGACCAAAATTTGAATGTTCGGATTTGAATACATAAGGAACATCACTGAGAAGCTACAGAATGATATAAAAACCTAAAAAAAATAAAAAATAAAATAATGAACCTGCCCTTTAAGTTCAGCCAAAGCTAGCAGGCTGAGGTAGACAAATCAATCTTCCAAAGTTACCGTATTTTTGGTGCAAAATTCCCAATAAATCTGCTAAACATGCTGTGGAAACACAAACAAAGAGGAGATTTTGTACTAAAAAGACCATAACAATGTAGCAGGTGACCAAAAGTGACACCCGAGGCAAGAGGCGCAAGATTAAGCTTAAACAAAGGTGGAGAAAAGGTACAACCTTGCCTCCTTCCCTGTGATAATGAGAATAACTTCAGGTTTAAGGTCAGCATAGATGGGAGAAGATGGCTCCAACCCTAACACTACAGCTCCAAGAAGCCCAACTCAACCTAGAATAACATAAAAAAAACCTTGTGTGTTTGTCTTGACTATTGATCTGACAAATATCCTGTTGTCATTCTCACATTATACTGAAGTAAGTGAAATAATACTCTGGCACTTAGAGAAGTCCATGACAATTTTAAAATGATCATGGCTTTTATTGATCCCTAGGTGCATGTTGTGCTGCTGTAGAAATAAACACAGTGATTAATATTAAACGTAAAAAATATTTTCATCATGTCAGCACACTCTCCCTATTGTCTCATGTTGACTGTGAACAAATGTAAAGATTTACACAGTTGTAGTTTTACACATCCTTACGCGTGTAGGAGTTGCAAATGTGCATCACTGGGTATTCATAAAGGTATACAAATGTGGCAGAATGTGCTGTAACAGCCACATAAGTCCACACGTCGAAGAATAATGTTCTCGTTTCACTCTCTCTGCCTCTCCGCGGACACCCCTTGCGCTCTCCCTCCCAGACATCTCATTATTTTGCATCTTCGTCACTCTTATTAAAGTCATATATCTTAACTGGAGGCCAGTGCCCATCGATGCGGTGGAATACATACATGTCAAAACATTAGCAACGTGTGTGAAACCGTGCTTTGCCTTGCACTCAAGAGAGCCATGTGCAAAATGAATAATTTATCCAAATGAATTATAATACCAGCATCTCCCCACCAAGGCTTTTGTCTGAGCGAGATTCCTGCTCACATTTCCAGTTCATACAGTTGGCCTTGCATAAACTAGATACCTCTCTGGACAGATTTGCATAGAAACACCCTGCAATATGGTGAAAAGGGAGCAATTAGGATTCATGACGGCGCCTCCCCCTCCGGATGCTCGGCTGCCATGTGAGACGGCAGCAGCTGATTGAAATGGAGGAGCATGGCCTTGTTCATGCGCCTCTGTCTTCCCTCTATCTCTCAGTCCTCCTGAGGGGGAACGCAGGGTCGACTCCAGCCTCCAGGTCCGGTCTGGTCCTCCCTCTCTCCTCCTCCATCAACCTTTTTCATTGTCATCCTCCTCCCAAGTACAGATTAGCAGTGGCTCAGGGCTGGTTGGAACTTCTGTAAGGAGCCTGAGGGAAGGGACCTCTCAACCAGCAGGTTAACAACATCATCAAACACAGTGTGATTAGTAGTTAACGGATGCGGCGGGTCACATTGTGCAGTTGTTTGAAACAGGTGATGAAGTCCTTGCTGTTGGTGTCTGGCTGCTCGTAGCGTGTGGGAGGTGTTTGACACAAACGAGGCTTCCAGCTCGCAGAAACCAGGAACAGATGGTGCTGGAAAATGAGGCACCTCTCAGAAGCATTGAAAACCTCCTCCAACGACCCTCCCCACACTCTCTCCTCCACTCTGTTTTTTCCCTGCTGCTTTCTCTCTCTCCTCCATAAATGAACCTTTTTTTCATGCCAAGATTATTTAAGAGCACTTGTTATTGCTCATACAAGTGTTTTTTTAAAACCCTGACAAAAAAGAGCAAAGCTGCTATAGACGATGAGGATTGTCTGACATCTTTTCCTCGCAGCGGGAGCGCTGGGTGCTTTGGGTCATCTGCCGGTATGAGTTTTTGTTCACCTGGATGGAGCCAGCAGATGGCAGGGTTGGGTCTGGGCCTCTTCAGGGAAAAGGCAGCAGAAAGCCAAGAAAACAGTCACATTTCTTGAAGCATGCTCCTTTAATCCACCACAGATAAATGGCAGCATAATGTAAGAGGATGGATATACAAGTATTTCAATGTAGCCTGTGTGTGACATGGTTTTCGATTATTGATGTCATGATGAAGGTGTGAAGGTATTCATAGCGGGGCTGTCTGCGAGGCTATTTCTTGGGCATAAATGTGCAGTCATTTCAGCAGTAATGGGAGATAAGAGGTGGGAGGATTGATGGACAGTTTGTGCTGAGGAGTAGGTGACTTGATGAGGATGATAATAGAGTACTGTAGCCTAAATAATATTAGGCCTACCTTAGTTACTGTTGCTACGTCTGTCAAGCCGCAAGGCACTGTCACACGTAAGCGAAATTAACATATGCGTCCCGTTCACAAAAAACAATTGCCTCCGGTGGCGAAGCAAATTCACAATATCCCATTCGCGTGGAGTTCAACTTTGGTGAAGTTAAGTTCATTCGTGCATGTGTGACTGTGCCTTTATATAGCACAAAAGGCCATAAACATCTAATTTTTTACAATATGGGACCCGAGCAACTGAGATCTGGAGTGAACCAAAGCTGCATCCTTATTGTGAAGTTAAAGCTCCGACTTGTATAATTTGTATTTAATTAGGCTTTCAAATTATTCTGATTTCATGAACAGTCTGTGTTGTTGTCAGCCCTTCATTCACATTGTCTCCGAGTCGAATCCATGACGGGGGGTATTAGCATGCGATGCTTCCTGGCACGGTGTCACTAGGAGTCACTGTCATAAATGATCAATTCCTACACATAGGGGCTTTAAAATGATCCCTTTACTTTAAATACAGCTCTTTACAATCTGTTGAAGAAAGGATACGTCTCTTCGTGATCAGATTGCAGTTGCAGACACATCAAGATCTGTACCCGTTTATTTTATTCAGCCAATCTACCCTGTATAAATAAAGGTTTAAAAGATAGCCATGCTATTTTGAAACAGGGAAATCGCTGCTTTAGATGAAGAAAGCAACATTTGTTCAGTATATGTGGTGTAGGTGAAATAGAAATTTGTGTTGTTTTGTTCCTTTAATGTCCTATTTTGTTTATTAATGATAATGTGTGAGACTTGGAAATTGGCAGATTGTATTGAGAAAGGAGGGAGCTGATGAAGAAAGCATTGGGTATCAATCAAGTGTTTGGGATTTCTTTGTTTATGTATATATTATTGCTAATATTCAGTTTATATTCTAACGTGTGATCTGCACAGCTTGAAGCTTGAACCTTTTCTGCATGGGGAAAATTATGCACTGTGAATATTACTGATGTTTTGTAAATGTGTCTTACTGTATAATCCCATGTGGGATAGCATGACACTCCCTGTAATGGTTTTACATTTATATTATGCAAATAAACTACAGTAGCAGATTAAGGAGTCAAAGATGCATGGTGATTCACAGTTTATTGTATAATTGGTTGAATAATGTATGCAATAAATGAACAAGTATTGCATGTTCATTTGTGTGAATAAGCAGTCGCATCATGAAAACAACTAAATCAGTCACGCTTATGAGAATAAAACGTGAAAATGTTCCCCGTCATTACATGCAATCCTAACGTAGCTTTATGCAAAGATGTATTTATTGAACATGTTTTTTTGGCTCTGCAAAAAGTGGGAGATGAATGCGTCTTTCTTTACAGCCCAGCATTGCGGTTGGCTTCATTCAGCAGACTACGGCTTGTGTTTCATTCCAGTCGTGTTTGCCTCCCTCCTGAGCTCCTGTCTCCTGCAGCAATCTGTCTGAAAAATGCATACATAACATCCTGTGAAAATAGCTTTCTGCAGGGACTCCACTAAAAAGCCGAGCTGCATCAAATGTTCCTGTCATTCTCCGCTAGGCTGAGTTGATGGCAAAACATTTGCATACCGCACAATCTGAGAGATCAGAGCTGTGTGAAAGCGTGTGTGTCGAGTGTATCTGTGTGTATTAATGCACATCTCTCCTATAATCCTGTTTTTTTTGTATTTATCTAAAGGGTCAGGTCATCTAAAATACAAAAACGTGTGTTTTTTAGCTGTTAAAAATCTTCATTGAAATGAGTTTCTACTAAAGAAATACTCCTGTGATAATGGTTGGCAGTGAGATGTGTGTATTATCCAGTGTAACCAAGATGTTGTTTATGGAAAGACGCATTGCTGTTGAGTTTTTTAAAAAAGCCCGTTGGCTCTATTTTATTGGGGGCAGTGGCAGAATATTCAGAGACAGATATCTCAAAATCTCTGTGCACCTGATTCGACTGTTATCAGGCCATTAAATAGGCGTTATCGATCGCTATAAGCACCATAGATGTGGGTCAATAGGGGCCTTCTACAC
Organism: Sebastes umbrosus; assembly: GCF_015220745.1. Lineage (NCBI taxonomy): Eukaryota > Metazoa > Chordata > Actinopteri > Perciformes > Sebastidae > Sebastes > Sebastes umbrosus. The sequence continues at coordinate 17,477,595 of NC_051288.1, read as the reverse complement.
CCACTAATAGGTTTTATCATCTATACACATGGTATATCACTAAAAAAAAAGGTAAGAACACAACAGCAACCTCTAGCAACTGTGTAGTTGTCTTTGTGTTCACAAACGTTATGTAACAAATTCATTTTGGAAACATAGTTATTTTAAGCCAAAACTAAATGTTTTCCCCTAAACTTAACGGAGTAGTTTTGTTTCCTGAACCTAAAGAAGTTGCAATTTTATTGCCTGAACCTAAGGAAGTTGTAGTTTTGTTGCCTAAGCCCAACTAAGTGTTTTATTGCCTAAACCCAAAGATGTTGTAGTTTTGTTGCCTAAGCCCAACTAAGTGTTTTTATTGACAAAACCTAAAGAAGTTGTAGATTTGTTGCCTAAACCTAACCTTTTTTATTGCCTAAACCTACAGAGGTTGTAGTTTTGTTGCCTAAACCTAACTGTTATTATTGCCTAAACCTAAAGAAGTTGTAGTTTTATTGTCTAGACCCAACTAAGTGTTTTTATAGCCTAAACCTAAATAGTTGTAGTTTTGTTGCCTAAACCTAACAAAGTGTTATTATTGCTTAAACTTAAAGAAGTTGTAGTTTTTTTGCCTAAACCTAACTAAGTGTTTTTATTGCCTAAACTTAAAGAAGTTGTAGTTTTGTTGCCTAAACCTACCTAAGTGTTTTCATTGCCTAAACCTAAATAAGTTGTAGTTTTGTTGCCTAAACCTAACTAAGTGTTTTTGTTGCCTAAACCTAACTAAGTGTTTTTGTTGTCTAAACCTAACTGTTTTTGTCGTCTAAACCTAACTAAGTGTTTTTTCTGCCTAAACTTAACTTATTGTTTTTATTGTCTAAAACTAAAGAAGTTGTAGTTTTGTTGACTAAACCTAAAGAACCTACTGACCCACATCTATGGTGCTTATGGCGACTGATAACGGCTATTTAATGGCTTGATACCAGTCAATTTGCATGCCTATACCACAAGTAAGGGAGACAATATGTGTTTATATAATTTGGGTGAAGTGAACTTTTAAAGAAGCATATTCAACACTGGGAAGGCTATCTCATGCTATTGACAATATCAAGGCTTCACATTTTTTTGTCTTGTTTAATCAGAAGCTTGATAATACATGTCCTAATTAAATAATTTTCCAAATTCCACCAGAGAAAAAAAATCAACAACTCCTGAATCTGTATGCCATTGGCCAAAAAGACAATTAAGGCAGAGAGGAGGGTTATTTCATTACAGACTCCTCTCCCTGGTGGAACACGAGTGTGGTAGATTCGATTCTCTGGCTGTGATTACCCAGCCCTCGGCTATGAGATAGATGACTATGAATCAATTGTTTTCAAGAGGACTCTCGCTGGGGCGCTGTAGTAGTTAAAGACGAGAGAGGGGAGTCTACTGAAAAAGCAGCCGGCCTTGGTTAAACAGACCATCAGGTAGTCTCATCGACTGCATGCGGCACCTTAAATATTCATGCATACTTAAGGGAGAAATGAAACCAGGAGCGTTTGCTCAAACAAACGCCCCCCTTCGCCTCGGTATCTGCCACGGTTAAATGAGCAGTCGCCATGACTGGATGGGAAATGTTTAGTCTTGCTCTGTGTCGTCCTATCAGGGTTTAATATGTGCCCAAGACAATACTAATCACGCCAGGCTGCTCCTCATTATGGGTTTACGTAGCCTAATGCCTGGGAGAGAAGTCCTGGCCATGTTAAAGACCAGAGAACAACAATAAATAAATCTATGTGCAAAGGTCTGCTGTAAGGTACAAGGTCTTTCTGCTGCTGTGCGGCAGCGGGAATTAGAGTTTTGTGGTGCATCATGCACAGTATATATACAGTATATCATGTAATGGAGCAGCCTTGAATGCCACGATAATGCACAAGGCACTGAGTATGCAATAAGAATGCCTCTCTTGATTTCCGCGTGTCATTTGTATGCCATTAGGGCTGCACATTTTGTGTTATTAGAGGGAATGATCATTCTTTAGGGCTGTCAAAATTATCGCGATTATAACGCATTAGTGCAAATTTGTTTTAACAACACTAATTTCTTTAATGCATTAACGAAACTTGCAATTTTTAGGTTGTACTATAGGCACAGTTTTAAAGCCAGAGTGAAGATATCAGATCATATGAAACTAGAAAACCTAAGGAATTCATTGGTACCAACCATGTCATACCAGCTTGTCGCCAAGGAGGTTAAATAACGCTCTAAACCTAGGCTAAACTTTGGCGAGGAAAAACTGTCATGGCCATTTTCAAAGGAGTCCCTTGACCTCTGACGTCAAGATATGTGAATGAAAATGGGTTCTATGGGTACCCACGAGTCTCCCCTTTACAGACATGCCCACTTTATGATAATCACATGCAGTTTGGGGCAAGTCATAGTCAAGTCAGCACACTGACACACTGACAGCTGTTGTTGCCTGTTGGGCTTGAGTTTGCCATATTATACATAATATTTTTTTATGCTAAATGCAGTACCTGTGAGGGTTTCTGGACAAGATTTGTCATTGTTTTGTGTTGTCAATTAATTTCTAATAATAAATATATACATACATTTGCATAAAGCAAGCATTTGTGCCCACTCCCATGCTGAGAAGAGTATTAAATACTTGACAAATCTCCCTTTAAGGTACATTTTGAACAGATAAAGTAGGCCATATTGTGATTTCGATAAAATATTGATTAATTGTGCAGCCCTATACGTCATGTCTAAAACCTAACTAGGCTAAGTGCTCTTCTTGCATAAACCTAAGTTAGTGGTTTTGTTGCCTAAACCTAACTGTGGACTTTGCGTAGCGTACAAATAACATGCCAAAAGGCTAAAATGTGCACTCATGACACGTGTAATATCCATTTAATGTTTTGCTATTTATACGCCTTGCCGTGAAACCGGGTTGAACGGAGAGTCATGCTTTGTGTCTTATTCAGAAGCGTTATATATAAGCAGACTACAAGTACAATTAGTGTTCTTCCCTCTACAGGAGGATGACTCTATAGACTCTATAGATCTGATGCTACCACTTAACCCATCTATACTCTTGATAAATTCTCTCCCGGCCTTGATTTCTTGTATTTCTCTGCAGTCTTGGAATGGATCTGCTCGACTGGAGGAGACCTGGATGCCGTCCGCCCCCCTCCAACCCCACCACCACCACCACCACCAACCCACCTCCTCCAGTGAAGTTCTTTTCTCTGACACATTCAATACCACCCAACACTATTGACTTGACATATTGATGTGAAGGGGGTCTGGCTGCTAAGAGGCATCTAGCCGCAGCATATTGAACACGCAGTCGGGCTGGAGGAGACGACTTCCACCGCAGTCCACGGAGGAGAAACTGTACGACAAATACAATACAATACAACATATATACACTTGCAGCAGATCAGCCAGTCAGTATGTGAGTATTAACAACAGGTGGCGCTAGCTCACCAGCCATCATGTTCAAACCAGGCCTCACAGCTGACACACTCTGTAGCATCAGTGACACAGAGCGGATGAAAACACAGGCTGCTACACTGGGTGCAGCGAGAAACGACATATTTTCCCCCTTGCTGATGCACGGAGGCTGACACTGAAATGAGCCATACCACCCCCAACACTCACTCACACGCACACACACACACTCACATGCACACACACACCACCACCACCACCAATCCCATCATGCTCTCTCCCTCCCCCATCCCCTTGAGGAATAAGAGGGGATTATGTCAATGCAATTCAATTGTATGAGTGGAGGTAATGAACTCTTCCTTTTATCTATTCATTTGCGTATTAAAAGTATTTATTTGTGCCTGTTATCTGTAGATATTAATCAAGAACGTGGGGATGTGAGGATAAGACACTTTTAATGACAAACAAATTGGCATAAATTTCAGATCAAGAGGTGTTTTTTTTGTTTTGGATTGATGTAGCTGTTTCTCACATTTCTATTAAAAATGCTGTCTCGGCGATGGAGACACACTTGTAGTGAAGTATTTTAATTGTCCGTACACATAGCACACATATTTTCCACTCCAACGATAAGACAGCCACTCCTTGTTTAGAGTTGGCCCTTTCCTATTTAGGTCAGTGGTCTCCAGTCCATTTCATGTTCTGTTGCCTCTACAGTGTCTAAATTGCCCAGCAGGCAGGTGCCATTAGAGCAGTTTGTTTGCAAGGTAAGCAGCTATGAGAAGTGACAGCAGTAGAATTACTAATGCACTTTGGCTGTCATTTCTCTCTGAAAGCCCCTGCAGGGAGGGCCTGATTAAATTGATATTCAACCTCCTGCATGTTGTGTGCCCAGGCCTCATTAGCATAGGGTTTAGATGACACAGAGAGAGGGATGGCATTAGTGTTGTAGGAAGCGGTTAGACACTGTGCTGTAACTAATTTTCCAATTATAATGGGTGCCTACAATGTAGCGTATTAATGATTCAAATCACATTATTAACAGAGCATGTATGTTTAAGAATCAAGAGAGAACGTGTGAGGAAAAAGAGGAGGCATTTCACACAGCGGCGGTTCACAGGAAGTGTCAGCAGCACATTAAAAAGGATCAAAACAAGAGTAAGCTTTGTGTAAGCCATGTGACGAATAGACAGAAATAGCATCCTGTCAGTGTCGACTACATCGTTATACTGCATAGGTAAGGCACCGTGCAAAGGTCGCGGTTAAGGCAAAAAGTAGCACAGCGAAATCCTGCGGGTCGTCATGAAATATAGGTATAGCCTCTGCTGTGAAGGTAACGTTAAATAAATGGCGGCAAAATGTTAACAGCGGAAACAATGTCGCGCCTATTTGTTTTGAAAGAGCAGTAACCGATGGGGAAACTCAACCCTTGATCGACCAATGGTGTGACTTCATCACTCACTCATGCCCCTTTTCCACCAAAATTAGCGCGTACATGCCAGGCTTTTTTAGACCCAGGAAAACACGCTTAAAAAAGCCGATGGACTCCTTTCCCATGTCTAGAAGATATGAGATGGTTAAGGTTAGGCAATGACCTTGAATAGTTAAGGTCAGGCATTGACCTTGAATAGTTAAGGTTAGTGTAGGTCGTCGAGCATCGAGTTTGCAGATTTTCACAATTTGGTGCTTACTTTCTAGACACAACCTTTTTGTATTGCAAGTTGACGAGTATGCCTTTCTGTTTTGTGTCACCTTAAAGCCCAGGCCTACCATGCCGACATAAAAAATTAGCGCGGCTGTCATGTTTCCATCACTGCCGATCGGAACTGGAGCCGATAAATACCCGTGACTACGAGTCATTTGTCCTGGGAATGAATGCCGGTTGTAACCTCTCCCATTAAAGACAAAAGCCAGTGAGTTGTTGTCAGATGTTAGTGGGTGTTAGTGGGTTTTCTTTTATCCAGTGGGAAAGCAACTTCACTCACTCACTTCGGGGGACAGACTTTCATGTTTTCATTCATGTTGTTGCCAAAAAATCAGCCAGAGATTTCCTGATCATGGTACTCTGCGCTCACACTCCTTCTTCACACCGGAGAAGGTGAGATAGAAGCGTTAGAGACATTTTCATCTAGACATTTTTACTCCTCAGTTTAGTTAAAGCCTCTGAACACCTACACAGGTGTTTTCAGTTAATCTGGCTGATATTACCTCTGCTCAGGACGGTGTGGGCGTGTATAGACTAAATGAGTGACATCTTCCTGAGTCTCCTGTTAGCTTTGTCGAACCTGTTAGGGCGGGACAAACTGCACCTTTATCATTCTTATTGGTAGATAAAGATTTGGGGCGTAATAAACTCCCATCAAAGCTCCGCCCACCTTCAACCTGAGCAGAGGTCTAATCAGCCAGATTAACTGAAAACACCTGTGTGTGTGCTCAGAAGCTTTAAAGTCTGCTTATACAAAAGAAACTTTTCATTAAAGATATTCTGTTTTTAGCATTTTCCACTAAAATCTTTTTTTAAAAACAGCTACTGACACTTAAAAAACACATTTTAGGCCTAAAGGGAGGATAAATACTATATTTTTCATGACAATATTGAACAGTATTGTGTATTGAACCTGACCGTATCACTTCTTCCCCTGGTCAATACGTCCTTTAACTTGAATCTTGTCATGTACAGCAACGCGGCACAGTAATGCAATGGGAAACCCATTGCTCACTGACCTCTGTTTAACCTGAGTGGCTGTTTCACCGGCCACACACTGGGACAAGCTGTCCATCATGTATGCACTCAGTGAGGACAAATGCAGCCTGACCCAAGCTGCGTTCAGGGGCGGACAAAGTGCAGGTAAGACTGATGTTGTTTACAGAAGATTTAGTGTACTGTTTATCCAGTTTCCTGGCAGCATGGATGTACAGATTAGAGGATTTGTCAAGAAATAGGTGCAAAATAGTGCACACTTAGGGTATTAATTTGCATTATGATTTAATATTTAATGCAAAATCTGTTTATTTTTGCTTATGTTGCGTGGCATGTAAATAATCTTCTTGACAGCATCCTTCTTTACACATCCAGTAAAACCTTCTCAGTGGCTGCCTCCAGCATTAGCTGCGTGTTAACATCACACAACTGTGGTGAAAGCTGTGGTTAGCACTGAGCAAATATTTAAAGTCACTGCTAAAGACATCATCACCACTGCAAATAAATGAATTGAATTCTGCTTATGGCCTCCCCCCTCCTCTTACCTAAATGGATATTTGATCCCAGGGGAACACCTAGTGCTTTGCAATCTGCGCCTGGCTTCCTGGTGGCGCTTCCCCATCTCTCTGAGAAGCAAGCACTGACTTTGAAGTCTGTGAAGCTGATGATAAATATGCTAATGTGTCTGGAGGTGACTCGACGTAGCAGATAGCGCTGTGAGGGGAAAGTGCCACCCATCGTTTAATATATGGAGAGAAGGAAGGAGGGAGAGGCGGGGAGGACGGAGGAGGAAGCATCGCTCTGCTGATAAGGCGTAACAAGGATAAACAATGGGAGTAAAAGAGCACTTAAATTGTTGTTTTGTCTGATCCAGGGCAACGATCTGTGGATATATGACTGCAGTTGGAAGTCATAAGCAGAATGTGATATGTGTCTTTTGTGTCATTATAGTCATATTTGGTTCCCAACCTTTTTGGCTTGTGAAACCTAGTGAGTAATTTTTCCATTACTTCTTTATAGGCCATCGTTTTTTATCAGTTATGATAACATTGACTACGTTTACATGCACACTAATATTCCACTATTATTCAACATATTTCGTTTGGATATTCTGAATTAGGCTTATTCCTAATGGAGCATTTTCCAATTAAGACATGTGGGATATTATTTGAGTTTTAGGAGCATTCTTTGGACGTGTATACTGTACATTCGGAATATGTGTAATGGCTAGAATGGAGCCCGCAAACTGGGGAAACTCTTGTGAGATTGTTAAGGTTAGGCATTGACCTCGAATGGTTAAGGTTAGGCATTGACCTTGAATAGTTAAGGTTAGGCATTGACCTTGAATAGTTAATGTTAGGATAGGTCGTAGGGCAGCGAGTCTCGCAAGAGTTTTTGCAAGTTTTGCAGTTTGCGGGCTCCCTTCTAGACACAACCTGGAATATGCATCTCAATTGGGGATTTTACGGCAGTTTGCACCACACGGCCTCTTGCCTGTTTTTGTCCAGCTCTGTGCGTTGCACACAAACCAGCTAGCCAACAGTTTGCAGAGTTGCATGCCTAAAAGAAAAGCCCACATTTCTGGTCGGAAAGAGAAACACACTTACTTTTAAACATTATGAAAGACATGGATACCAACAGGTTTTTGGAACGCCAACCTGAAATGAAAGAGGGAGGCTGTGTTCACACAGTCGAACAAGTCCGCCACCGGTTAATCGGAGCATGCACTGCTGCATGTAAACGGGAATATTAGTGGAATATTCATTTTCATTAGCCATGTAAACAGCTTAGTAGAAATAATTACTTTTTTTCTAAATAAGGGCCAAAAACTGTATATTTTGTGCATGTAAACGTAGTCGATGTACTCGTCAAAGTAATTGTTGGGACCGGAGAATGCAATGGCATTGCTAAACGGGATGAGAAATGAGCACTAAGATGATCTCACAAATTGTGAACAAACCAACAGTTTAGCCAGATTATCTCAAACAAGTAAAACTGAAAGTGAGCGCATCCGGAAAGTCGCTAATAATCAGCCATTGAACAGGAAAACCAATCTTATCACCAGGCACAAAATTCTATAGTTATTGATTCTGCAAAACCCTGTGTTGCTTTCAGTATCGAGGTTTCCTTTATGTCCAAAGCCAACGTTTTTGAAATATTCACTACAATATCTGTGCATGGCTACTATGGTATGGTTTAGGCTACAAGTAAAGATTGTGGTTGTGCCAAGTAAAATATGATCAGAGGGGAAGTGCGCCGATTTTGGCAACAACAGTAAGTAGTTAGCCAGGTTTATGTGTTTTTTTGATGTAATGAGTCATTTTGAGTAATGCAAACTCCTCATCTGATGATAAATCGTCCCATATTAAGTGATCTCGGGCCATTTTAAGATACCCATTTTAGCCTAAATAATGTTCAGAGCGAGGTTGGTTTCTGCAAGAAGTAGAAGTTGTAAGAGTTACGTTGCTTCGTGATATTCGATTTCCACTACTAGGGCAACCAGTTGGAATGTTTTTCGAACGCCGTAGCCGTCTCTTCAAACGTCCCTTCAACCGTTGCTGCTTATATATCTCTGATCTGCTGCATCACCACATTTTTAGACTCTCCGTCATGTGTCCGACCATATTATAGGAATGCAATGCTTGGTGGAGTACTCTTTAAATCGTCTCACGACCCCCTTGGGTTTATCTTGTGATTCTCGTGAGGGTCCCAACCCCCAGGTTGGAAACCACTGTTTTAAAACAATCTTTTTAACTATTGAGTGCGAGGAAGAAGAAAAAAACATCACTAAAGTCATATAAGCGTGACATCAGCTCTCAGACTGACATGAATGATTTAACCGTGCGAGTGACCTGATTGAAAGAGATGCATATTTTGAAATAGAAAACTTTCACATCAACCTGAGGCTTAAAGAAGTACATGTGCCAGTTAATGGAATTGTTCAATTCATACATTTCATGCCTCAGGGCTTTTTTTTTTTATTCTTCTCTGTGTGCTCCTACCTCTGTTTATTTCTCTGAGTGAGACCTTCTGCTTGGCCTTCTCCTTATGTCCTTATGTCTGTTCTCCTTATGTCTGTATAGCGCAGACAGCCGTTTCTCAGCCTGAACACAGATTTTATACCCTCAAGGTGACACCAGCAGATCTGTTGCAGGTGTTGGAGGCAACATCAGGGTTGTCAGAAAGCATCGCAGCACTTGACTCAAATCTCTGAGCGGCTCAGACATATTTAGGATGCAGAAAAAAACACGTAAACACTTGAAATTCTTGGCACATTTCTGAATAAAATGTTTGGTATGAAGATCCGTGAGGTTAAAATCCACTCTGCAGAGAGGTATCACCCCTTATCAGCTTGTGTATCTCTTTGATATTAACGCACCACTTCAACTGTGCGTGGACAAGCTGTAGGTGTCACTGTCGACGTGGCTTTGAGCTCCACCAGCCGTGGTGGCTGTTGGGAGTCCAGAGCGCCACCCAGCCCCCTTTGTAGGAGGCGTCGTAAGTCAGATGTTCAGAATGCATGGGGCATTGTCTGCCTGGATGTTCGATGGGCTGGCAGCAAAAGGTGACATCTGGTGACTAATGTGCTCAGATGTGAATGCTGCTCCCTCAGTTCTCTGGGCAGCAGCTGCTCCGCAAAGGCATAAATGAGACAGGGGGAGAGAGAGAGAGAGAGAGAGAGACAGGGAGAGATAGGAGGAGAGGGGGTGGTCGCCGGGCCGAGGTGGGGGGCAGGGCTCCGGGTTTGAGGAGCGTGTTTGTATGTGAGATGTTGTGTGCATGTTCACCACGCCAGCCGTCTGACTCCGAAGGGGTGTGTTTTTGGGGGGTTGGGTATGTCATGGGAAAATCAATGACTTTCTGTCTGATTTTCTCGAGGAGGTGAAACACAGCGGCCTACCCCCTTCGCTCCCCGCTGCCTCTCCACGTCCGCCGCGCCACAAAGAGACCACACAGATCCTACCAGAGCTTGTTTTGATCTGCTTTGTGTTTCCTGCAGCCAAGTGGTGGTGCCTTGTAGTCACCGTGTCAGTTGAGTCACAGCATCTACCTCGAGTACCGAGCGCATGTTTGAGTCATAAGCCTCGTCATAAAGAGGTGAAGGATGTGATGTGGCTGACGCAAAGGTGACGGAGCTTAAATGGCCACTTCACCCAAATTACAAAAAGACAGATTTTACCTCTGGTGGTATCTGGACATTAGGATAGTTGTATGTGTTCAGGTTTTAGATATGCATTTGTCAGATTGCTGTTGTCAGCCCAAACCAATAGAGTGGTGCAGGGATTTTCGTAGGCCAACCCGGAAGTCAACATCGCCCTGATTCCTTCGACAAAAAGCCAATGGGATTTTTCCGTTGGGTTTTGAATTACTGCAGAAAATAAGCTCTGTGGCAAACAAACATTTATGATACTTACACGTTTTGTTCAGCAAGATAATCTTCTCAAATGAACACCACAATGATTTTTTAAGCGTAAATGCAATCGCCAGAAGTAAAAAGCTAACGTTAGGCTAAAAACAAACTACACCACGGTCGCACAATGTCACGTCCTCACCACGAAGCTAAAGATGGACGTTTAGTAGTCTCATTTAGCCACTTGTTAGCAACCACCTTTTTAAGACACGTAAAAGCCTCAAAATTCACATATCTTGAGGTCAAAGGTCAAGGGACCCCTTTGAAAATGGCCACGACAGTTTTAAATTTAGCGTAACTTTGGAGCGTTATTCAAGCTCCTTCCCGACAAGCTGGTATGACATGGTTACCAATGGATTCTCTTCTTGACACCGCTCTCATGTAACTCTTGCCAAGAAAGCGAATAAGCTAGTAGCAAACTATTTAAGGATTTGGAAAAACCCGCCTGCAAATCGCCTATTTAGAGACAATATCATGGTTATTCTGAAAAATCCACAGACACCATTGTCAACAGTTTGGGTAAGCCTTAAAATTAAATTCCAGTCACCTCCAATGCATTGAGAGAGTGGAAAAAGTTTACAGATACCTCAAAACCTTGACATATAACACCAAAACTATCTACATACATCACATCACAGATAAAAAAACAACAACACCCGAGTAACAAGACATCACTGCATCCATCACACTGCAGAGATTTCCCATGAGCCAATTGGATTTGGAGTAAAAAATCTAGCGCTGTGATGGCTTCATCCTTCTCCTGTCATCGAAGCATCCATGTTTGTTGAGCTGCGTGTCACAACTCAAAACATGTCAAGGGTTTGGATGACAGCTAGCTGTATGAGACCCCTTTTCCTTTTTCCTTTCTGTATCTAAGTGTGTGTATGTGTGTGTGTGCTCCGACCCCAGAGGTCACTTCAATATAGAGGTCCTCACGACCTCTGCGCTCCTTCGCCGTTCTAAACGAGGAAAGGGCCCCTGGCTCTGCTCTGGCAATGATAAGGGTTAAAACATGGAAGACAGTGAAGGAAAACAACACCAAAAAAAATAAAAACAACATGACAAAAATGACAGCCGAGGTTCGATTCGGAGACGCGATCAGTTAATCACCTCTGCAGAGCTGATATCGTGGCACACGTTCGCGTCGTTTCTGTCCCATAATCTTGCCAAAATGATTTGTATCCTTTCTTTCCAGCGAGGGGATCACACCCTCAAACATGTGGTCATTTGTGGCATTCATATGGACATGCTGCTTCTTTAGAAGACACTTGAGCCCCACTTAAAAGGCGTCATGGGCTGCTTTCGATTAGGGAGGCGGCGGGCTGCTTTAGATTTGATGAACAAGAAGTGCATATGCATTCCACAAAGAATGTTAATGAAACACATTCCTCCCGGTTTCTCATGGAAACCAGCTCGGATTTAGGGATAAGGAGGTGGAGAGAAATGGGGTCCCCTTATACCCCTCCTCAGAAAAAAAAGCTTACAAGATGCAGGAGGGAATGACTCTTCTGAGGAAAAAGGGAAGGAAAATTGTGTGGGATGAGAGTGTATTGAGAAGTGATCTAGTGGGGTCCCGTAGGTCCTCTTGTGTCTTGCATTTGTTGTGACAATAAAGAAAAACAGAAAAGTGTAAGAAACCCATTCAGCAGTGGACTTAATTATTTACAGCAACTGCCTTACAAATAGATAAAAATAGAATAAAAGCAGAGACAGACATTGCTTGCATATTTTTAATATTATTTCCATCTGTAAGAGAGACATTCAACCTTAAATCCTTTATAAGGATTAATGGATAATTGTGGATGTTAAAGTTGCTCTTTTCCATCTACAAGGTGCATTTTTCATTAGTGCATAAAAAGAGTAGGTTTATCGATAAACATGACATGCAACTAAGTGCAATGGAAACAGACTCGGCAAATAAATCACGCCGTACAAGAAGCATGTGACTTAAACGTCCCTGTAGTCAAATGGCGGAAGATGTAAACATCTGTGTGGAGCGATGAGGAGAGTGCAACCTTCATCACATTGATACATGAAACAAACATGAATATACATTTCCAACACATTTTCTACCGTTTCAGGTTCGACTGGCGCTCTTTTAATTACATCATCTCGTCGTGCCCTCTTGTTCTGCAATGGTTTAATGGCACTTAACTGGAGGATTAGCGGCACCAAATCTTTATCTTAATGTGCCCAACTCCTAAAATTTGTCTAACAAAAGAGCCAGTGTTCCCAACCTGGGGGTCCAGATACAGAGAAAATAAATCTGAGGGGTTGTCAAACAGGTACATTTTTTAGATGTGCCTCTAATCTTTGCTTATTTTCATGCAAATTATTGGAAAACTGTACCTAACAATTTAGTCAGATAAAACAGGAAGAGAGTGGCTGGCACATTGATGCCTTAGCTTGGATTAAAAAGAGCAGCTGAAATACCTGAACACTGTTTATAACTGTCACACCTCAAAATGTTAATGGCTCATATCATCTGGAAGTGAAAAATAATGTGAAACATAGCAGGTAAATGTGTGAGTTTTCTCCCGTTGTTGAGGCCAGTGCCTTGCACGGTAGCTTGCAGTCATTGGTGAATGTGTGAGTGTGAATGAGGCAAATTTAAATGCTATCCATTTACCGTTTATCCAAGGAGGGTTTGCTGATGTGTTAGGCGCTTTGCCCAAGAGCACTTCAACCTTTATTCACAGCACAGAAACTGTGAGACCTTCAACTCATTTATGTGTCCAGTAACCCCTAGAAATAACCAAAGGAAAGCTATAAAACAGGGTCAATAAAAAACATTTTTGTCTGTATGAACAAAATAAAAAGGCATAATGTTGAATTATTTGCTCGCCATGACTAAGTATAATATTAACACACCATGAATGTATTGCAACTCACTCTCTGGCTTCAGTGTTTGTGTCATTGAGATGTTTTTTTCTGTTATTGATGTTGTGCTAACCTTCTGTCTCTGTCACTTTGCAATGTGTAGGGTCGGGTTAAGCTGGTAATAGGCTTCCACATGATGTGTGGAGTCGTGACTGACAGACAGGAAAAAAAGGCCACTTCAAAAGTAAGTGAAAAAACAATGAATACAGTTTGTTTTGCTTGTGATAAGTAAAATGAGTAAAAGAAATCTGCTAATGGAACAAGGAGAAATCGCTTACTAACATTTCTTGAAATAAGATGTAACATTTAGGCCTTTCAAGATAAAAAGATATCTTGGAATTAGCCGGGAAAATGCATTTTGTGCTATATTTCACTAGTATTAGGAAGTGTTGTGTGTTATAATAAGCCTGAAATGCTCTAAAGTCTTTTGTTAAACACTCTAACAAGATATTCAAGATGCATTGCCTAAAAACAAGACCCTATATCTCACTGAAATGTTACATGTTAGGTGATTTTGACTTGTAATAAGACAAATATACTTGGTAAGATTTTGCGTACTGTCCTAACTGTAACACCAGGAAGTGGTGAGAGGCCTATTAATCAGTAAGGTTTAAAAGATAAATAGAAAATCTAAAAATAGATGTCTGTATTTTGTTAAAAAGTGCCATTTTGTCATTTAATTTGGAGGGCTTGTTGGGGGGCCACTTGACTCCTGAACACTTGAAATTACATGGCTCGTAAATCAATTCAGATCAACCCACTGGAAGCATCGGCAGACTGCGGCTCGGCTATCTCGCTGCACAGCGTATTTTGCCGTTGGAGACATATTATGATGAGAATAACAAGTACTTTACTATCTGGACCGCACAGATTGTATGAGAGACATCCTTCATGTGTGTGAACCGCAGTACCTCTCTTAATTAGGATACAATTAATTCTTCTGAGTTTGCATAAGAGAGAATCTTTTCAGTCATTAGATATTATTAGTCACGCAATTCAAGTTGTGCCTCCGAGCCAAAGTCTGATTTTTATGGAGACGCACACACACACTCTGTCTTTCTATCTGTTTTATATCAGCTCATGGTCACAGGGACGTGACATGCACTACAGATACAGAGATACTTAATATTCAAACCATTTAATAGAATATATCTCATAGAAAATGTGTTTAATTACTTGCATGAGGAAGTCAACGTCTCCTCATACAACAGTTCGTATAATATGTTATGAAAGGTTATTCCTCATTTTTTGTGTTTTCCTACAAATGTCCAGCAACACGTAATGCACGTGTCTATCTTGGTTAGGTTTAGTCAACGAAACTACTTAGTTAGGTTTAGGAAAATATTGTGGTTTGGGTTAAAATAACTTCGGAAGCGGCGTAACATAAGTGTGGAAGTTACGTAACAAAAACTGCTTAGTTAGGTTTAGGAAAAGATCGACTTGGTTAGGTTTAGGCAACAAAACTGCTTAGTTAGGTTGAGGAAAATATCGTGGTTTTGGGTTAAAATAACTAGTATGGAGTAAGTATGGAAGTTACATGACAAGAAAGTCAACGTTTGGGTTAAAATAACTATGGAAATTGCGTAACTTAAGTACGGAAGTTACATGACAAATAAATCAACTATGACTTCTGGTTTCACACAGGTTACGAAAACCCGTCTCCTGGGCGAAAGTCTAGTGTTTTTTTGTCCCCACATCCACCCCGACTTCCTTCCTACGCAGTGTCTGTCGCTCTTTATACTTCCTGGTTCACGATACGCATTGATTTTATGGGATATATACAAATTACAGTACATTGTTTTTCATAGGTATAGCCACGAACAGTGTATGAGAACAGCCTGAGAAAGTATTTACAGTATGTAGAGCAAAATGTAAGAATATCCAGCCACACCTGCACTGTATTTCCTATATAAGTAGGCATCATGTTTGAATAATGGCAATGGTATTTGCATTGAACAAACTGCTCTGCATCCATTTTGCTGATCGCAGAAGAAGTGTGTTTTCATTACGGAGGCTTCTATCCGATGCAAATGAGACACATTGCCGATTAATGAATAATGCTATTGGTTTAGAACAACAGGCTCGACATCACCATTGACGAATACGATGTTACAGCAGGATTATTGACCCGGTCTGATTATTTGCTTTCCATTTCACTGACCTTTTCTTTGTGCAGAATATACGGTCAAGCCATAATGTGCTGCTTTAGTACTTTAACGCATCAATCATGTGATCATTTATACAGTGTGTCCGGATCATAATTCTATTTACCAGGGGCACTGTAATGCTGTATTGATTGCCAAAACCATTAGCATTTATACAACCATCAATAGTGAAAAGTAGTTCTCCTTCTGCTCTCTGCTTCACTCTGCCATGTGGTAGCAGCTATAAATGGCCATGTTATTGAAAATTCCCTTTTCCTTTCAGTGCAGAGAGGGGAAGAGGCCGGCCAGATCTCTATTAGCAGACTGGGATTTTCTCCCATGTGTCACTGTGAGTGTAATTGCAATGTCACACTTCAAGGACTTCATGTGGGTGGACTGGTGGTCTACCACAAGAGAGGGGGACTGTAGTCAAAATACCAATTAATGAAGGCCAGAGAAATATGACCTGAACCGCTTCAGGTCCGTACCTACCAATGACTGAGCCTGTCGATTGAAATTGTATCCCATCAGCCCTTGGTCGCGGGTCAGCGCTCAGTGTCGGCGCTGGCAGATTACACTTTCCTCTCGCCGGATCCTGGCTCGTGCCCTTGGGCGCACATCCAGGAGTTCATCCCGTACTTACTTCATGATGATGAATTCACAACTTTAGAGAGAAAATGAACTCCGGCTCTTCAGAAATTCTCTCTATTATTATGCAAACCACCAAGTCAAGCTGTACCTCGACATTTCTTACTGTTACCGAGGTCACCCAAGGAAATGCATTCCTCTTGTGCTATTCTACTCGGCTCTTTGCAGAGGTGCAACCAAACCGCCGCTGCAGATTGTGGCGTATAGTCTTGGAGTATCTGACCACACATGTGAGCCCGGAGGGATGGCACCTCTCAGCCTTGGTGAGCATACAACCCACCACTGCCAGAATTAATTACCACTGTGGGTTGTGACCTTGCCTCATCTGCTCCGCTCTCTCCCAGCAACATTTGGAGATAAGTCGTCATTTGCATGTGGCGCCAAGTGAACCTCAGATATTGAGTCCGCTTCATGTGAATGCCCTGTGGAGGCCTGCTGTGTGGATTCACTGCCATGCAACAGATCCCTGTAAATAAGCCGAGGAAGCATCCAGGAGCAAACTTCTCCCTGGTGTTTGCCCTTACAGCCTCACTAATTACATTTTTCGTTTGTTTTTTGGTTTTACAGCACATTTACTGTAGAGGCCAGTCTCCAGGCTCGTATGAAGCAGCTGTTTTCACAAAAAAAAAGCTCTGATAAACCTACTACATGCTACCTCGGACACAGTTAGTTGCAATCTGATGAACATAGTGGAACATCAAGCTAAAAAGACAAATATTTTTTCTCGGGAGTTGGTGGAGACCAAAGCAGAGCTAAAAGAAGAACGAAAATTGGACTTACATTGAACGTGAATGAATGATAATTTGTTGTGGCTTCTTCTACGGTGGCCGAGGCTCATGGGTATTGTAGTATTCTTGTAGTCGGCCTGTTCTTGCTACCAGACCATTTGTACCGATACAAGGTAGTTAAATCTAACATTGCACGGCAGCTGGATTCTCGCAACGTCACAAGATCACTTGAGAATCGTGGGATCTCATGTCACACGAAAATCCATCTTGTATCAAGTAATGTGTTTGTGTCAGGCTCGCCAGACAACAGACCAATCATCCTCCTGTGAGGAGCTACTGCAGCTACGTGCGTTGCTTAGGTGTGTGAGACCCTGAACTGTTCGCTCTACTAAACAATGGTGGCTCCTGAAGAGGTTTGCGTCGATGCAGCAATAGCATCAGTTTTATCAGAACTGGAGTCTTCACTGAAAGAAGAGCAAAGGACGACGCTGAAATGAGTAAATTGGTGATTTCCTGGAAATGTCAATGAGTATTACCTTAATATTGTTTACATGCGTAACCCAGTGACACCTACTTAGAATTAAGCCAATCATCGAATGTATTTACCATTAGACAAATTGTACATTTAGCGCTCGTCGGTGTGACATACTGTGGTGAAAATACACTTGTTGACAAAGAGTTTGGTTTCTGTTTCTGACAGCTGGGTCCCATTATGACATGAAATCAGAGCCTCCTCAGGGTCCACTGTGAGGACTCTCGCACTGCCCAGTTATCAAAACACAGCATGGAATCCACTTAAGCCTCGTCGTTGGCTTTGTTTCAAGCCACCACGTGTAAAATAAAAAGAGACAGAAAATACAGAAATAGTGGGAGCTGGTGTAATTATACAGGGGAGAAAAGGAACTAGATGATAAAAAGGTGAAGGCGTTTACACTTTACAATCTGAGCTAAATGAACGTTTTGATTGTCACGCTGCCTCCTTGACATTGCATGAGCTCCGATGTGATTTATTTTTTTGTCATGATGATAATCGTGTGCAAATACACTAAATACATCTCCCCCGAGATCGGGACACGTATTATACGAAGAGCAAACAGCACATGTCCTGAACAAACAAGGTTACAGATTCTCCTAATGCTCCGGATTTCTCCGCACAAATCCACATATCCAGGTCGTGTCTGCGACTCACAAGAATGCACCATCCAGATGATTATGTCTAATTAAATTAAATGTCACTTACAGGCAACGTGGAGTGTTTCCACACACACACACACACACACACACTCTCTCTTTGCTGCAGTGACTGCACCAGTATGGCGGCCGCATCTGACAATACAAACCAGGAAGACTCTTTAATGATGCTGCAACAAAGAGGATTCCACTTCACCGTACCAAAAACGAAAGAAGCCCGTTTCTGCTTTTGCAATACGCTGAATATTTCATGACACCACGGGCTGACCTGGGGTCATACTGTGTAGAGGCCAAGATACTCAGACGTATAAATGATGCATTGACAACAGCAATAACTGTGCACGACATTAAGGGGCCTCTTGGAATGACTGCGTGGAGTGTTTGTGAGAAAGCAGCAGGGACTTTTTCCTTTTTGGAGACTGGCGATGACGATTATCCACGATTGGATGATTCATTGAGGCCGGCGACAATCTGAGTGTGTGGGATGAGACCCGGTGCTATCTTTACCCTTCCCTCCACCTCTGCCCATCTCTCACTCTCCTCTATTTATGGAGCACTGCAGTGTATCAGTACTGGACTGCAGCCCACGGGGGACCCTTCTCCATCTGAACAACCTGCACCTTTTGTGCACAAAGGCAGCATGAAACGAGAAAAAGGGATTTGGCTTGTTTCGCTCACCCAATTAGAGGCAAATGACTGCAAATACTCACATGTACATTCAAATGTGCGAGCGTTAAGATGACGCCCGACTCTTTGTTTTTCTTCACCAGAAAAGGCTCCGCAGCCGTGAGACAAATTGCCGCGTGGCATTAGCACTACAGTGAAGGATGAAAGTGCACCGAGCAAGGCAAACAAGCATCCCATTACAACCGCCACTTAGCAACAAACACATCTATTACAGCGGGCTGAGCAAGGCTGGAGGTGAGCCTGCACACACCTCCAACAAGCTGCTATCCGGGGCAATGAGATTCAGGATGCGCTACGCTGGGAATTTCAACGAGAATGAAGGGGGGGAAAAAAAGAAAACAAATGGCCCTCCCACTCCCTCTCCCCGCTGAGGAATCAAGGGCCACAAGCCGCTGTTTACATACTTGAAGAAAGAGTCTCTTCATCAGATGATGTTTTATGATTTTTTTTTGCAGCCCTGCTGAGACTCGGAGCAGCCCCCTTTTCCAACATCATTTTTTACTACGGACATGAGCATGACATCACTTCCACAGAGACGTGGCTGCTGTACTCATTGGTTCCACTGTATCATAGTGATTAATGGTGATCTTAATACACTGACCTGATACATCTCTGCTTTTCTCTTTGTGTGCTACTGGATTTTTACCTCCCTACAGGTTCACCCCCAAGGGCTGCACCTTACACTCTGATGTGTGTCATATCAATTCACACAAAAAATGCATAATTCCCTCCTTTTTTTTTTAACCGCACTAATTACTGTGGTGCAAATCCTGACTGCTGTTGTCATGGTAATTGCCTTTTGGGAGAGGTGGGGGGGGGATGTGTGTGTGTGGGGGGGGGGGGTTATGGCGCCACTAAAGCTCAAGTGACTGCGAGTGAGAGAAAATGAGAGGAAGTGAGGGGAAGATTTGCGAAGGAGACTCACACTCACCGCTCATTGTGTGCCAACATATTTCATGTTTCATCTTGTTTCATGGCGTGTACTATTGGCAGTTTACCTTGACTCGAAATGATCTGACCACGGTGCTGCTCCGCGCGTCAATGCCAGAAAATGAATTTGATGTGGGTGAGCGGGGATAAGTGTTCTTTCAGCACCGAGCCGAGTGCCAAGAGGTCCCAGAGCAGGGACCCGCTCTCCGCCATTTATCCACTGCATTAAATGGATGTGTTGGGTTCAAGGAGGGGTCAGTGAAATATAGGGGACAACATATGTCAAACAATACATATAGGAAGAGAAAAGTAGGATCATAAAAAGCCTTTTATCATTTGGCAAACAGGGCACCCGGTAGAGGGGAAAAAAAGAGAAGAGCCTCGCGGATTGACGCGCTTGATCATCATTATGGAGCAGCAAGAGGCACCTCTGACAGTTGGCACCGACATAACGCTGAAATGAGGATGGTTTAGCTTCTCCAAGGTCTTAAGGTTCAGTGCATCATCGTGAGTGTGTGCATATATGTGTCTCTGTGTGTGTGTGTGTGTGTGTTTAGTTGTCGCAGTGCCCTCAGGATGTCCTTGTGTAGAGTCAAGTGTCCTGCTGGACCTCAAGCATGAGTGGCTTTCTGCTGTTCACACTTGTTATTTAGACACTTCATCATAATGTTTCTGCTAATATCGCTTTAATTAACTGCTGTTGTCTCAGTTTTTTATGCTCGGTAAGTTTTGTTTTATGCACACTGGTTTGTTTTTGTTTGTCATAAAACACTACGCGTAGATAGATAGATAGATAGATAGATAGATAGACTGACAGCTATGAGCATAGAATAACAATAACATACTATATGCAA
The DNA here is from genome assembly GCF_015220745.1 of Sebastes umbrosus. NCBI lineage: Eukaryota > Metazoa > Chordata > Actinopteri > Perciformes > Sebastidae > Sebastes > Sebastes umbrosus. The sequence goes on along the minus strand of NC_051288.1, from coordinate 17,457,028 downwards.
TAGCAAAGCATGCATCGACATACTATATATTAGAAAAGTGTGCAAGTTGCAATTTTTCTTTAAAATAAAATTAAATGTGGTACATACTTGGAATAGATAAGACACAATACAAAAAAAACGCAGATATCCAAATCAAAGAAGATTAAATAGATTATGGGTTACGTATAGACAAAAATAAATAAGACAATTGTACAAAATAAGAAAAAACTAACAATGTGTAGCATAAAACACAAACAAAAGCCTTAAATTAGCATTCTATCGAATAGCCAGCAGGGGGCGACTCCTCTGGTTGCAAAAAGAAGTCTGATTTATTACCTCAGTACACATTGTAAACATGAGTTTATGGTCTCAATCACTAGTTTCAACTCTTCTTCAATACAACATGATGTTCATTTAGTAAATTATGGTCCCATTTAGAGTCAAATAGACCATAAAGCAGGGTATGTTTTAGGGCGTGGCTACCTTGTGATTGACAGGACACGGCGTTGTCCGGTCTGGGAGATGTCTGTGTTTTCGTCTTACAACTTTAACCCTTTCACAGTGTGTTTTCAGTTCATGAAAGTTAATTGGAACATTTTGGTCGCCTAAAAATGTCTAATTCAGCGTTTGTTTGTACTTAGCTCCACCCTCTTGTGTCACTTCTGGTTGCAAAAAAACAAGATGGCGACGGCAAAAATGCCGAACTCAAGGCTTCAAAACGGCAGTCCACAAACCAATGGGTAATGTCACGGTGACTACATCCACTTCTTATATACAGTCCTTGTTCGTATCTAACCGTGTGGATAGCGTTTTCTTTTTATGCTCAGATTTTGAGATGCCCGTCTCCGGATTTCTGCCTTTGTCAGATTAGTAAATGTATGTTTTTATTTACTTGTGTTTTATTTACTTGAAGCATTTTTTACTTCTAAATGCTGCCCATGTGTTGTCGAAGTGTTTGAGAGATGTTGTCTATTTGCATGTGCTCTCTGAAGTTGCATCTGGAGACAGACTTCACAGTTTTCAGGGACTATTCCCTCGGTAGAAAGTAGTTCCATTCATCTCCATTTTATTAGGCCAAATTTAACCAAAACGATCTGCATGGCTACACCGCTAGAGTTAATTGAAGAAACAGTTGTTGTTGTTTTTGCAATTTTGGTGAATTGCCCCTTTAACATAATTTATTTCCGTAATTAATTCAGTATTGCATTATCTTTTTTTACTTCTCGGTGAAGGACACTGTGTATAAAAGAAGATCCCTTCCAGCTGAATTCTTCACATGACAGTAATAGCTGCACGCACACGCACACACACACACACACACACACACACACAGAGGCTAATTCAATGTTCCAGCCTCTGTTTGTTTAGTCATGGACAAACAGAAGTCTGTGCCAGCAGCTTGTTGGTCTGAATGGGATTTATTTCACTGAGTTTGAAAGGAATTGTCAAGAATGTATTTACAAATCAATTCTATACACAGAAGATCGACTCTATGATAACACACACAAACACACAGAGAGAGAGCTCTACTACAGTTTAGTCCTTCATGACTGGTGCAACTTCTGCAAAATCACTGCAACCCTTTCATGCCAGATGCTGTAATAGTGTAATAATTTGTTCTTTGAAATTGCGCTCATCTTAACAATAACTTAGTGTGCTGTAGTGTTGGAAGTAAGTAAGTAATTTAATACATTGTATGTCATTTTTAATGTTAAAGTAATCATGAGATTTGGAGAGCGATGTTTGAGGTGGAATTATTACAGAGTACATATAATCCCTTATTAAGAGGAAATGATTAAGTGCTTAAACAGAAAACTGTATTACGTACTGCAGCATTAACATATTATCTTCCACTCTGGGAAGGCAAATCACTGCAAAACTTCCTGAGACTAAGCATAACTGTACATTACAGTATAATTCCTTTATAATTCCATCCACACGATGCTGCATCTTTTGTGGGGCAGTTAATGCTCGAAGATATGTCAGATAAAACTGGATTATGAGACACAGCTAACATGATAGCTTCCTCTATTTTAGATTCTCTTGCTCGCCGTCACATCAAACGTCAGCACTGTTGAGAGAGTTTGCAAATAATACACCTGATTTTACTGTTATAAGCTCATTAAATGTGCCTTATCAGTCGTTATAAGCCTCATAGATGTGGGTCAGTAGGTGCCTGCTACACCTACTACGTTGTGAAAGAGGAAGCGAAACTTAAAAGCAACACGTTCTAACATGTTGGAAAACTGAATGAAACGTTACATTTTAAACACAAACAAAACAGCTTGTTTAGGTTTAGAAAACCTAAGTGGAATATAATATTAATAACTATATTTTCTTTAGTGTATAATCACCAGAAAATTTGAATCATTGTGTTTTTGTTAGCTTAGAATGAGCCGTTTATATCTACACATGGAGCGGGTCCTCTTAGAGCCGGCCGCCATGCTTCTACAGTAGCCGTAGACGTTTTTGCATCGGCCTCCTACACGCTTGGCACACAGGAGAAGTTTCAGCTGGTTGCAATCTGCAACCGCACCGCTGGATACCGCCATATCCTACACACTGCACCTTTAAATAACATTAAAAACTAAACACAAAATTGGCAATATTCGAGAAATGTGCAGACATACAGTATATCATACTCTCAAACATAAATGGCTATAGCATCTACCAGACATTGCATCAGTTATTCACATTTTAAATGAAGATATTCATGACATTTAGTCAGGAGTTAGCGTTATATCCAAAGTCTACATCCGCTGAGTCAGACTAATCTGCAGGTAATCTCTGTCAAAACAGAATAATCACTACTGTCACTCTATTGAGATGTGAAATTCTCTATAATAAAAAAAACTGCATTTAGACCTCATGAATATTTTGACAATGTGTCAGAAATAGAGGCCAAGAGGAGTTTCAGCCCTCACAACTGCCGGAGCTATCTCTCACTCCATGTTTTTCAGATTAATTCAAAGCATCCCACTGCCTGGGAAATGACAACACTGCAGAGACAGCCTGAAGTTACACTTTGATGGACACAGTGGTCTATCTCTGCCGTCGACTTCAGTGGTGAAATTGTGACCCCCCGGTCATTTTGGCGGGGCCTTATCAGCGCCGGCCAAATGCAGGGAGTCAGATGGAAGGACTAAGGAGATGATTTGTGGACAGTCTAGCACACTAATGGTGCTAACGCTGCATGCTGTCCACATTGTGGCTGCAGAATATATTGTGGAGATGGGATGGTGGACTCATCCAATTTGATCAGGCTGTAATGGAAAACATAGAAGACAAATCCTGCTGAATATTTGAGAGATTTTCCTGCTGCTATATACTCGCTCACCTAAGACGAAACAAATCATTAGCACAATGTTTTAGTGTTGGAAAACAGGATTCCGGTGCTACCACAAAGATAAATGTCAGCTTAAAGTTTATACAGTACAGTGCAACCTTTTAGTCTGTGATCCTAAAGCGAGCAAAGAAAATCCACTGGGTGCAACCTTTAGAGGCACGGATCTTCAGCCCTACCTAACTCCTCGAATCAGTGGCAGAAAATCTATATCCTCTTAAAGAGGGGGAGTCACATCAAATAATAGATATATAAAAATCCATCTTGTTTCTGAACTCATGTCCTTTGTAGGAAACAGATCAATGTGAAGGCCTCTCCTTGAATTGAATTGCCCACAGTGACACAAAAATCAAACGCACAATGAAGGTACAGAACACGGTAGGGTTGCCAACTTCCTGAAACGGAAATAAGGAACGAGAATCTCCGTCTACTGTGGACCTATAACAAATATTTGATTATTGCATAATGCTCATTTTGTTCAAAACGAAGGGTCCTGCATTACCCTTCAGTAGTAGACGTATCTAAAAATATAACTGCCGGCATAGGCTACTTGGTTGTGGGAAGTCCTATCCATACAATACATACCGGTAATCAAATTAATTTATGTATCTATAGGCCCATTTATTAAGACAAGCAAACCACACAAACCTGAATTTGATCAGTTTGATCAGTCACCATAGTTCTCCTACACGCTTGGCACACAGGAGGAGTTTCGACTGGTTGCAATCTGCAACCTCACCACTAGATTTCGCCAAATCCAACACACAGCACCTTTAAAATATGCTAAAATCACATCCCACGCATAATGACTGTACAAAACCTTAAGAAGACCTTATTCCCTCTTCAAGTTCTCATAAACTTTTCAATCAAAAATATCCTAACTAGCCTCATGACAACCTGGCACGGTATATGGAAGACCAAGAGTTGCGAGACCATCATCAGTCAGTGACATCAGTGAGACGACCAGCCTATATATTGTTCAGTATCTGCCGCTGTTGAGCTTCTTCCCCTCAGGCCGAGAGACTCCTAAACTCCATTTGAACTCCTTCTCAACAACACAAATAAGGTCTGAGACTCAAACATCTCTTCAACTTCAACTATTGCACCTCTGCTCTCCACGTTGCACTGCAAACACTGAACTATCTGGATATTTATTTCCCTTGTTGCCTCTTTGAAATCACGAATAAACACGGATCTCTGTTATACAGTGCAATATCTCTCACCAGCATGATGTTGGAGAACTCCTTTTTTCATGTTCAGTCAGTGCAGAACAACACAATATTTACATGATGCTGTAATATGACACTACTGCACAACACAGCAGGCATAGTTTGTATTCTTTATTCGATTGTTTTTTATTGCATTTTCTTGGGGGAGATTTTCAAACCTGCATCTTTTATTGCCACAGTACATTTCTTACCCTTATCTGAAATACAGTGTAAAGCAACAATGTGGGGGCTATACAACATTTTGCCGCTCCATCCGGCACTGTTTACATGATAATAAAGCTGCCCTTGACCTTGATGCTGAAAGCATTTGACCTGATCAAAACAGTGGAGGAAATACAGCGGTGAACCACTCACTGAAAGCACTAGTATGGATAACGCCTTAAATACACATTCTATCTAAACTGCACATTATTATACTGTATATGTACTTTTTAAAAACAAAATTACTGATATTCTTGACAGTCATAATCAGTAATATGCTAGTCATTACAAGTATTCTTTTGAAAATGTTTCCTGTTTGTTTATTTTTTCTCGCAGATGTAATCAAATTATGATTCAGATACTCTCCTGATAAACTCCCTGCATTCAAACACCCATTTATTGTGAGACGCTGTTCTTTTATTTATCCGCTCTATGCTGACTTAAATGCTTATTAACAGATGGCATCTCCAATGAGACCAAAAAAATGCCTAAAAATCACCATAAAAGTATGGCAACTCAGAAATATGCTAATATTTCCAAGAGGATAAACTATTGTGTACACATGTAGGAGTGTGCTTTTATTTTCTGCATGATGAGTGCATGTTTTTAGTGGAGTCGACAGAGCTATGCAGACAAGTGCCTGAGCGCCTGGTTGCTCTCTCTTTCGACATGTCAGGTGCCGTGTTTACGCAGCCTGTTGCCCGGCAACCCCTGCCAAACAGACTGGTGGATGAGGGCCGCTGTGAAGCAGCAGAAGTAGATGTTGTCATGAGGGCGTCCGTACAAATGTGTGAGTGTGTGTGTGTGTTTGCATGTGTGTGTCAGTAGGTACTGCTGCTGCCCTCCATGGGGCTTCACAAGTTGCTGCACCTTTCCTATTATTAACCCCCCGTTGTCTAATATGGCAATGACTGATTCTAGGAATAGTTCAATAGGAAGCATTACACAGGAAGGGGCATCAAAAGGTCAAATGGTTTGGTAACGTTTATATTTGCTCTTGTTGTTACATAATGTCCAGTCAAAGAGGAATAAATAGAATCAGGGTTATCGCTGCCAACACAAGGTCATGATCTTTAGGATTATTTTGTGGGGTCTTTGTGGGATTTACATTAAAATACATTAAAATGAAGGAATGTAAGAGATTTTGGTGGTCTTCAGGAAATATAGTCTAACACCCTCAATGCTTTATTGTTCATTTCTAAATGATCTACAGCACACAGTGTTGGGCAAGCATTTGTTAACTGTAATCAATTGCTCATTGCATATGACTCACTCAAAGATGTATTGCATTACTTTACTAATCACCAGCTATTACGACAGCTATTACTTTAATTTCTCAGCCCAGCTCTCTCAAAGGTGCCTTTAAACAACCCCAAAGCCTCCATACCTACACATCCCATCCTCTGTATTAATTAAAACCAATTTAAAGGAACAGTGTGTAGCATATCGGGGGATCTATTGGCAGAAATGGAATATAAAATCTACGTTTTCATTAGTGTATAATCACCTAAATCGTTGAGTTTTCGTTAGCTTAGAATGAGCCCGTCATATCTATATTGGGAGGGGGTCCTCTTCCCGGAGTCCGCCGTGTTGCTCTGCCATGTTTTTACAGTAGCCCAGAATGGACAAACCAAACACTGACTCTAAAGAGAGCCTTTCATGGTTTTACGTTACCTGAATGCCACCGTAGTTCTCCGACACGCTTGTGAAACTGCAATAACGTGAGTCGCAGAGTGCAAAACCGTGATACCGCCAGCCGCTGCCTGACTTCCGTTGCTCCTAAAGTAGTGTTATTATGCTAAGGACGGCCTCTGAGCGAGGCAAACGGCGTTACCACGGTTTTGCATTCGTCTGCTCACGTTATTGCAACCTTGGAAAGGGAGGAGTGAGCGGAGGGGTACTCAGTTGGTTGCAATCTGCAACCACACCACCAGATGCCGCCAAATCCTACACACAGTACCTTTAACATTGCACTCCTATAACATGGTCGTCATATCCATTTTCCTAATTTGTTGTTATATGATTTTTGTTCCTGTGAATAACTGGACGAACTCTGATGCTAACATCCGTCAGTTTCAGTGCTATTAACATCAGAGGAAAACGGACGCTTTTAGTGTCAGTTCCTTGCTTCTTTTTGCACCAACAATAGCACAAGAGACATCCATTGTAGAGGAGATTTAGCTACATAATGCAATAAAGCAACATGTTGCATCTTCATGAAAAGGGCACAACTCTATAGATATTACTCTGCTCTACAAGCAAGACCTGCAGCAAGTTCACACCTGCTCTATGGAGGTTTGGTGAGAGTTAGAAATCACTAACTGACGGGTGATGTTGACCAGTTTAGAAGAAAGTAGATATACAGAGAAACTGCAATCCAGGGAAGCCTGATGATATATCACAAGGTTCTACTTGTGAATCACACAGTAGATCTTCGCTATCTCAGATCATGTATGTTGATATCATGTCGTAGAAGTAAATTATCACAAGAGGGAATCACTGAGCCAAGCTCCTTTGATGAAAAACAACTGAAGAGATTCAACCTGACCTTAAAAACATGTGACATTTCCCAGTTGAGGAGCTGGAACCCATCCGCCACGATAAAGAGAAGGAGAGCATCTTACTTAAATGTCACGGCGCTGGACGGACTGATATCGTTGAGGAACTGCCATCTTGGTGAGTTTTTATTATGAAACTGTAATGCAATTTACTGTGGTATCTCATTAAACCCTATAATGTCTTGCTAATAATTAAACACTCACATTTAGTAGAGAATGATTCGGAGATCACAAGCGCGGCATTCTGACAAACACAGTATGCTTTGACTATAATTGACTTTTCACTCTGCCCCGGAGTTACAAGAGAATAATGGGGCTGGAAAATAGCTAGTTAACCTCCTGTCAGGTAATACATAAAAGGAAAACAAAAAATAGTCTTCCTGCAATATAGCTACACCTTTTCCTCTGAGAGGGAACAGAGGGGGTGTCAAGGTGGGAATTGTTACACTAAGTGATTTTATTAAGTGGAACACCCACTGTGAGCTCAATCTGCCACGCAGAGATTGTTTGACGCAAATTATACATAATTCCCAGTGCATGACAAAACATCTATAACCCACACATACAGGTATGATCCGACAGCGCAGCGCTGTGCCATAAAGACAACAAATAATTGAACGGCACCTGTAAATAAATAAAAAAACACTCTTTGAGTACAAGGTTAAACAAATAATTGATCAGTCATGAAAAATAAAATAAGGTGATTTGAGTATACTGTGTTGAAAAAATGGATATTGAACCTTTTTACCTATTGATGGGTTCAAATTAAAGATTTGCTAAAGAATACACTGAAAAGATTGGTTGTAATATTACATGCTTTGCTTTTAAGATCCTCTCTTGCAATGTTGTGTATCCACTGAGAGTAAAAATAGTATTTTTTTTAAAGGGTATTGATGATAATGTTTTGTATGTATCTATAGGTCACATTACTGATCAGTGGACTGCATATAAAGACACCAGAAACAGCCTCAGACAACCGCCTGATGAAGGAGAGATAGCCGAAAACGTTCATTTTATTGAATAATTTAGTTAATAATTTAAGCAATTTCTCAAACAAAATTGCCAAACATTATGTTGCTTTTCTCAGTTTTATACTTAATTATATTTCCATGTTTTTGAATATGAGTTGAAATAATAGTCGATTAATCGGTCGGTCTGTAGGCAGAAAATAATTAAAGGAACAGTGTGTAATATTTAGGGGTATCTATTGGCTGGAATGGAATACAATATTAATAAGTATGTTTTCTTTGGTGTATAATCATCTGAAATTAAGAATCGTTGTGTTTTCGTTACCTCAGAATGAACTGTTTATTTACCGTACTTGTCCTACACGCCTGGCACATGGGAGAAGTTTCAGTTGGTTGCAATCTGCAACCTCACCGCTAGATGGCGCCAGATCATACACACTGCACCTTTAAACAATTATTAATACCCCGACTTTATGGAAGAGCAAGCCTAAATTACTGTAGGTCCCCTTTAATTGATTAGAAGACAGAAAATCAAGCAAATGTTTTGTTAAATGTTCAACTTATTGGACAGAAAACATTCTGCTGATTTTCTTATACATTTGGTTGCAATTTGTTAATGCCACTTTGGCATTTTTTACAACATTTTTGGATTCTGTTGGCTGAAGTACTAATCTATTAATCAAAACATAATTAATTGATTAATTGCTAGTGAAATTAATCACTAGCAGCATCTCTTAAACAAGCATTATCCTATTTGTGCCTGTCAGTGAACCAGTCAGTATGATATTTGCTGCATGTCAGTGTTGCAAGTGATCATGTTATTCCTCTCAGTATATCGTAGCAGAGGAAACATGTTGTCAACCCCCTCGCTTCCTTCTCTCTCTGCACTGTCTCTCCCACTTCTTCATTGCCCGTGGCCTGAGGGAACAGTTGGCTTTCTGAATGCTCTTCCCCCTTTGTGAGCACACATTGATTGGCTCTACGCTCCCCCCAAAAGCAGAGCAGCATGGGGTGCCGGCAGCCAGCTTTCTGCTGGTGCTGCTCAAAAAAAGTCGGAAGGAAAGAAAAAAAACAAGGGGAGGAAATCATCAGGAGGCTTCACCGCAACCTGTCTAGGTATGTCTGTTCTCTCTCTGTCTGCCTCTCCTGCTGTAATGAGAATCAATGGGGTTTATCACATTCCCCTCATGTCTTTTTGTCAAATGGAGTGCAATAGTTGTCTCCTGTTTGCAGAGCCCTGTCCTCCTCCTCCTCCTCCTCCTCCTCCTCATTGCCCTGCTGATTCCCCCCAATCCTATTTGTTGACCAGACTCCTGCTCAGTCTGCAGTGCTGTCACCAAGGGTCGCACACAATCCCATAACACAACACCGCCCCAATATGTTCAGGGAGGGACACACATGAACCTAAGGGGCGCTTGGTAAAGTGAAAGCACAAAAGCTGTTATCTGCAGCTATAATTTAAGTCACATTTTCACGTTTCAGCGAAAGAAAGTGGAGCAAAATATGCCAGCGCAGCTCTTGGACATCGTAGTAAGTAGACCCCTGGGGATGCGTGACTCCAACACTATCTCTTTCCATATTTTCGGACATAGCAGCGAGCAGCATGAGCTCTCTGTCCAACGGCAGAGGAAAGTGTGCACTGTGAACACATTTGGACTGGAAGTCAGCCAGCGGTTGGTTGGTTGGTTGCGGAGGATGTGGGCTGGTCTCTGGAGCCCGCCGGTTGTTCATTCATAAACCAGGTGGGAACTGTAAATGAAAACACAGACACATCTCCCTGCCTTCACTTTCAAAGATCACATTGTGCTGTTTTTATGTAAGGAGCGACGGGACGAGCGTGGGTCCAACATCGACGGTGTGTTTTGTAATTCTCTGAGAGATTTTGTCTCCATGTGGCAAATATAATCCCAGGTGAAGAAAAGTATTAGTGAAGAATTGCAAGAATATTTGTGTAATTGAAACTTGGGTCTTAAAGGAACAGTGTGTAACATTTCTGGGGATTTATTGGCAAAAATGGAATATCATATTCATACTTTCATTAGAGTATAATCACCTGAAAACAAAGAATCGTTGTGTTTTTGTTAGCTTAGAATGAACCCTTCATATCTACATAGGGAGCGGGTCCTCTTCACGGAGTCCACCTTGTTTCTCCGTCATGTTTCTACAGTAGCCCAGAACGGACAAACCAAACATTGGCTCTAGAGAGAGCCTTTCATGTTTTTACGTTACCTGAAAGCCACCGTAGTTCTCCGACACACCTGCGGTAATGTGAGCCGCAGAGTGTAAAATGTGGTGTCGCAAGCTGCCGTCGGACTTCCATTGCTCCTAAAGTAGTGTTAGTGATTACGGTAAGGATGACTTCAGAGTGAGGCGAATGGCGTTACCACGGTTTTGCACTCAAGCAGCTCAAGTTACCGCAGTCTTGGAAAAGGAGGAGTGAGCGGAGAGGTACTCAGTTGGTTGCAATCTGCAACCACGCCACTAGATGCTGCCAAATCCTACACACTGTCCCTTTAAACAAAAAGTTGATCTTCAGATTTAACTCACAAAATCATGCAGCCTCATTAGTCCATGTGCCTAACTAACAAAACTGATGCTGCCCTGTACAGTCCATTCATCTTCACGACCGCCATCTGGCCAACGACCTAGACTAATAGACAGTATGGGCTTTTATGAAATATACTGAAATGTAACAAGCCATGGACACTGACAGAAAGGAAGTTCCATTGGGATGCTATCACCCAGCATGCTTTGAGAAATATAGACAGGGAGACACTCGGGATCCAGCATCCTGTGTGTGATCAGGTTTAGGCTATGAACACATTGTGGTTAATGTTGGGGAAAGATTGTGGTTTATGTTAAATTAAAGACTGTCTCGGGTTACCACGTTGATATTTTACATTTCTTTAACAAGTGCTTTGACTTGTGTAATCATGCTTTAGTTCATTACTACGAGCGACCCCTTTATTTTTTCCAATGTTATTATAGGAATATGAATCAGTGTAGCCTTAAATAAGAAAAGTGATTCGTAACATCCTCCTCTAAATCATTTTGGTGTCTAATCCACCACTGTTGTCAGGAGAAGTCAACATGGGTCAAATACAGATAATCAAACCCGTGTACGTCTTGCTGTGGTGTGACAGTGTTAACCGCCGCACCAGCACGCCCCTGGCAGCAAAGCATGTTGGGTAAAATCTTATCACACTGAGTCTGCACTGTTGAACATCGCTTTGCGTATCATTTTTAAAAACATTTCAGTCTCCTTGACCCAGTTGTGATAAGGAAAACTCCTCATCTATATTTGGATCAGTGTGTCTGTCACAGACGTCACATCATCGTTTTGAGAGAGAAGGTGTCACAACGCTGTGATCGCAGGTCAGACAAGGTGATCCCTCTTGTAAACACCCCAGTGGAACTCTATCGGGAACGTTTTACAGCATGATGGTCTACTATTCTGTAGAAAATGATAAAAGTAATGAGAATGAAGTAATGTTTTTCACATCTTTAGGTGAAACATTCATCACATTTTGATTGGCTGCACTGACCGTACAAGAAATCCCTCTCAAGATTACCTGTAGTTCTTCCAGCTGAGTGTGACAAGCTCAAGTGGCCTGAGACAAATTGGTGAATGGGAGCTATTTTAAGCTACTTAATAGGCGACAATTCAGGAAGTCCTGTCAGCGAGAGCACCAAACTGTTGCATTTAAAATTGGCTGTTTGGTACAAAGATCTAAACTACTCCATCTTCTACGTTGCTGGTTCCTAACCTGGGGGTCCCGACCCCCACCAGGGGTCGTGAGGCCTTCTTGATTTTTAAGGGGTGTAAGACAACCTTTTTGAAAAATATACAGTTGACCTAAATCTCAGCATTTCACTCATTTTTGTAAAGAAAACTAATTAAATTGTTATTTTTAAAGTTTGATTTATTATTTAAAGGGCCAGTGTGTAACTTTCAGGGGATCTTTTAGTAGACATGGAATATAATATTCATAACTATGTTTTCATTAGAGTATAATCACCTGAAACTAAGAATCGTTGTGTTTTCGTTAGCTCAGAATGAGCCGTTTATATCTACATGGCGAACTGTGGTAATGTTAGCTGCAGAGTGCAAAGCCGTGGTACCGCCAGCCGCCGTCTGACTTCCGTTGCGCCTAAAGTAGTGTTATTATTGTAAGGATGACCTCTGAGTGAGATGAACGGCATTACCACGGTTTTGGAAAGGGAGGAGTGAGCAGAGGGGGTATTCTGTTGGTTGCAATCTGCAACCACACCACTAGATGCCGCCAAATCCTACACACTGCACCTTTAAGATATAAACAGGCACAGTGAAGACCTGAACACAAGCTGTATTAGAGCCTTCCCTCTCTGCTAGACAGCCTCATCCTGCATTAGAAAAGTACGCAGTTAAAACAACCAAAGAGCTGATAGAACAATGGCCAAGTGTCAGGGAGAAGAAAGCACTGAATATGTCAAAAAAGAAGCCTATTAAGTAGGTATGATTGTTAAAAATAAAAACATACAAAATACAGACAGAGAATTGCATTAAAAGTTGCTACAAATAACAAGAAAACTCATCTCTGATGCTGCTCAAAATACATCCAAATTACTTGTTTTACTACCTGCAGTTATTGCGTTCACTATTTGGGTTAATTGTACAGTTTATCAGTTGTTCTGTACTGTTATTGTTATGCATTGAATATAATATGAAACATCCATAAAATTAGTTATTAGAATTAGATTTCGCCTCAGCTGCAGACTCTAAAGTAACTTGGCTGTTAGACTAGCTTTAATTGGACTAAATCATTAGGAACTTTATTTTTTGTTTGTTTCCTACTATCTTTTAATATAGCAGCCTTTTTGTATAGATGTAAGCTGTTTATGTTGCACCTTGCAAACAACCGCCTATTGAACACGCAGGGCTTTATTGCTTTATTTAATGAACGGCTCAATAAAATCGACGGGGCTTTTCAAAAGTTTGCTCCTGCATCCTGATGCAACTCCTGTGAATCACAATTACCCTAAAAAATTTTCCAATCTCCGTTAGAGGGGAAATGTTCACCATTAGCCAATTTGGGGATAGCTTACACGCCTTGGAACGGGCTGAAATCAATGCTTCCTGTCACCTTTTAGCAGGACAAATGGCGCCTATTGTTCCAGGCAGCGTATCCCTCCCCCTAACTTAGACAGCTGGGGTGGATGCACACACACAGGGCAGAAATCAAGAAGCTCGGAGGGACTCAGCAGCGGAGTGGTGACTTCTGCTATAAGAGTATAAAAACTCCACTCTGACCCTGAAATCACATCCTGACTCTGAAGAGTCAATCACAGCAGGCATGGGTGGTGTGTTTTTAACTTCTGACCAGGGCTGGACTGGCCATCTGGCATACCGGGCGTTTTCCCGGTGGGCCTACGTCCTTTTGGGCCGATGTATGTCTTTTTTTTTGGGCCCAATCGCTCTGTGTGATTTTTCATCGCCCTCTCCTGGTCACCTCTCTGGGTCACAATTCGTATTTCTCCCAATTTGTATCAAATTTACTTTTTTTTAACCTGTTTCTGGCACTGTACAGCATGTATAATCCTAAAAAAGGGACAGCAGGGGCAAAAAAAAAAGAATTATAACTGATGAATATTAGTTTATGCTAGATGTTCACATGCAAAGTTCATGTCTGTCTTCTTTGCTGAGATTTAAAGGGACTATTTGTAACTTTCAGAAATGCTTCTTAACAGCGACACCAACGACACCAACGACACCAACGAAAGTCAGCGTCGGGCTCGTGCTTGTGCTCGCTCTACATAGACATGAACGAGCATCACTCAACACAGTGAGGCGACACACGTCAGCTGAAACAACAATATCTCTCTATATTTCAGCTGCTTGGCAGTAATGTTAGCTGACCAGACGAAGGTCTCTCCATGAATCACTGCTGATACTGAGTTTGCTTCTCCTGCCTCAGCGCAGGCTGAGACAGCGGGGCTCCGCAGCGAGAAACTCGTCTCCCTCCGCCCGCAGCCGGAGTGAACAGGGAGACACCGGCACCTGGTCGGTAACGAGACGACAAGGTTCCTCTCTGCAGAGTCCCGTCACTTCACAAGACACGGAAAACCTCTGTTTGTCTGGTGAATCTGCAGCATTTATTTCTGCACAAACGTCCACTGTACATTCACTAGATATTCTCAGAGCTACTAACTCTTCTGCAGTGTGGAGTGAGCGCGCGTTCACGTCTAGAGGTGGAGCAAGTACGCGAGAACGCGCGCGCTGTCTGAGTGAAGGCAAGCAGGCAGAGGAGACGAGACAGTGGCCACACGCAAGCGCGCATATGCGAGCGCGCATGTGTCCCGACCCGGTACATTTATACGCTTAGAAAGTTACAAACAGTCCCTTTAAAGGTAAAATTAGAAGTTTAACATAAAAATGCTGTTGAAGTGTACTTATTATTGTGTTATTTTCTTTGTTTTAAAGGTCACATATCATGCTCATTTTCAGGTTCATACTTGTATTTTGTGTTTCTACTAGAACATGTTTACATGCTTTAATGTTAAAAAAAAACGTTATTTTCCTCATACTGTCAACCTGAATATGCCTGTATTTACCCCTCTGTCTGAAACGCTCCGTTTTAGCGCATTTTGACGGAATTGCAACAGAATTGCATTAACATTGCTAGTCAACAGCTTGGGTCCATGTTTACGTCCTGTTAGCTGATGACATTCACATACACTGCAACCAGGAATAAACTGGGACACATTTAGAATGTTTACGTTTAAAATTGTGTCAAGAGTCTAAATATTGTATATTTGTGACATCACGAATGGGCAGAAATCCTGACGGCTTGTTTCAAATGCAGAGTTTCTGAATACGGACTTTGTGAATTTCCGTGTGGATTGAGTGTTTCGATACTTTCACAGTATTTATATAGGATTTAAGCCTGCTTTATAATAAAAAAACATGAAAATCGCATTTTTTTATAATATGGGACCTTTAAAATCACCAGAATTCAGGAAAACAAAGTCTCTGAAACTCTAAATTTTTTAATGGTTTTGAAATCCTCCCTATTTTTGAGGTCTCAAGATTGGAGAGTATGCAAAACATGCAAAACATTTGAAGGGATTTCCTTCAACAAAACGTGGTACACACAGCAGCACAGATAACCAGTGATGGGGCCAAAATGCCAGGGCTGATTTTTTTGTCCCAGTCCAGCCCTGCTTCTGACATTGGGTGCTACCAAACAGGCCACAGTGGCAGCAGCAGGTCAGTGTGTGTGTGTGTGTGTGTGTGTGTCTGGATGCTGCTTGGCACAGTCATGGCTCCTTGACGTCAGCTCTCAGCCTCAGACTGCTGCTGCTGCTGCTGATGCCGCTGCTGCTCTCAAACATGTCTTTGTTATTCAGAGCTTTCCATCAGAGAGCGGCGACCTGCAAAACACGGAGGGTGGCGTCCAGGAGGATCATGGGACGGCATGCGTGCGCGTGAGTGTGTGTGTATGCGTCAAATGCGCCTTGTATGAGAGCGTGCGCGTGTTTGTTGTTGCTTAATAGGCTACTATATGTATTATAGCCGTTTTTTATATTAGTAGGCTATATTCAGATAAAATAAATTGACAGATTGTATAAACATATCAGAGTTAGTTTGAATAAATGTTCATTAAGATGATGATTATTAATTATTATTTTAGTTTTTTATTATCATTATTTTATATGTTTTTATTAATCAGTATTTCATGATATCGTTATATTTCTAATATGCTGATTTTTATTTTACAATAATAATAATAATAATAATAATAATATAATTTGTTATTATTGCTATTTTACTGTATGTTCTATTTTTTTAATTTTTTTTAATTTTTTTCATTTTCATTATTTTATATTTATATTTTTTATTAATAAGTATTTCATGATATTGTTATATTTCTAATATTTGGGTTATTTTTACTTTACAATAATAATAATATAATTATTTGTTTTTATTGCTATTTTACTTTATTACTTTACTATTATTTTTATGGCATTTTTTTTTAAATACTTCATTATTTTATATATATATTTTTTATTAATCGCTATTTCATGATATTGTTACATTTCTAATATTTTGGTTTTATTACAATAATAATAACAATATCATTATTTATTATTATTGCTATTTTACTATATATTAAATTTTTTATGGCATTTTTAAATTTGTCTTTTTTAAACAAATATGTATTAATAATAATAATAATAATAATAATAATAATAATAATAATAATACATTTAGTTATATAGCACTTTTCTAAAAATTCAAAGACACTTCATTATTTTTTTATCTATTACTATTATTGCCTACTACTATTAGTAAATAGCCGTGTAATCTTATAAAACTATTTCTTGGATGCCACTATATGATAAATAATTCATTTTTAAATTGCAATAAATAGCCATTATGTGTCAATGTTAAGTTAATTTAATTAATAAAGAGATGCCAAATAAAACACCTAGCATGCCCAAATTTCCATTTTAATGTGTGGAACCACTTGTCAGTGTTTTGTGTGCTCCCTCATAAAACCCCTCCAAATCAAGATAATGTCCACACAAAAAACAGACCCATAGTGGTTGATAGTGGTACCAGCCTGGGACTCTCTCTCTCTCTCTTCTTCTTCCAGCGTGGAAACAAATCCGCGACACATTTTGTCAGCAGCCACCGAGCACTGGGTCCCTTTGGTAATAGAATAGCCAATGTAATTTGACACTTCAACTTACTGCGCTCTCTCTCTCCGAGTCTATTCAGTTACTCAGCCACTGACGTTGAGCGCATTCTCAGTGGGCCGTGAGGAGGGGGAAGATATTTAAAAAACACACAACAGAGAGCCTCAACATTAACCAGAGGACTTTCTCTCTCTCTCCGCGTAATAACCCGGTGAGTAAGTGCGCAAACTTAAACGCTGCTGCTTGTTGGTGTTGGTGTGGAGGCTCTCTCTCTCTTGTCTCGGAGGTTTTTGTTTCCACTTTTGGCTTCAGATTGTTTCCCAACAATAGAGAGTGACCACTTGGAAACTGGCACCGAGCGA
Source organism: Sebastes umbrosus (assembly GCF_015220745.1). Lineage (NCBI taxonomy): Eukaryota > Metazoa > Chordata > Actinopteri > Perciformes > Sebastidae > Sebastes > Sebastes umbrosus. Next base: position 17,439,709 of record NC_051288.1, on the reverse strand, counting down.
GCGGCGCGTTCGGAAGCCGCTGCTATAATAAACCTTATAATAAAGCTTTTTTTTTTTTTATTTACTACCACGCGCGCACGCTCGGTGCTTGTCTTGGATTGAACCGAGCAGGTTGTGCATTTCGTTGTGGGAACAGATGCCGCGTTGATCTCCCAAAGCGTCTGTGCTTTTTGGAGAGGCTACATTGGTAGCAAGCAGCAGCCTGGATGCTGTTTTTTTTTTGCTTTGCAGAATGAATCATCAATCTTATGTGCATGTGTGTTGCTTTTTTACCTTCTGATGTGCACATGGTTTGTTAAATGTGGGGTTTATTTATCCATGGTGGTGCTATTTATATATATATATATATATATACATGCATACATGCTGCAGAATGACTGTAGTAGACATGGCAAAAGAAGACAGCGCGCTCTGTACTGCTGCTGCTGCGCGTAATCTCCATCTGCATCTCCATCTCCATCAAATGTCACGTTAAAATGTTTATTTCTGAACTTTTTCTCTATGTGCACACTATTAAATATCAGTGTATTTTATGTGTCATGCATTGGAGTTAGTTATCTTGCTGCTGCAGCTTCACAAGAGGTTTATAACAAGTTGACTCCCACCAAATTCCTCCTGCTGTCTGAATATGGACCCAGTTGGGATTGAGAAGGGGGCCTCTCTCATATATGTATATAAATATATATATATATATATATATATATATAGGGCTCATTTTGCTGTACATATATCCAGGAAGCAAAAAAAGCATGGCCAAGTGGAAAGAAAGTATAATCTGCCTCATATAGTCAATGAAAGAGAAGGAATGTGCTTTTTTACACATGCACTGTTCTATCTATATATATAGGGCTCATTTTGCTGTACATCTGTCCATTTTGCTGTACATCTGTCCAGGAAGCAAAACAAGCATGGCCAAGTGGAAAGAAAGAAAGTAAGCAGCCTCATATAGTCAATGAAAGAGAAAGAGAGCGTGCTTTTTTACACATGCACATGTCTGCTTCTGAAAATACCAGTTTGGGAGCAAGCAAACAAAAACACACGTGCAGATGTTTCTCGTCCCTTTTTGCTGGTGTGATGTCCAGGAGAGCTCTTCCTGTTTTTGTTATGTTGCTGGTAAAAGTTCATTCTCTGCTGTTTTTAGCTGCTTCTGCTGCTGCAGCATCCCAAACTGTTTGGACCCAGCTGCTGCTGAGGGGTCGTGTAAAAACTTGTGTGGCGACACCACTTATTTGGAGCGGCCTCGGTTTGCTTGTTTACATATTTCATGTCATGTAAATCCGAGGGGCTTGTTGGGTTTAATAGCCCTCCTGAACTGACAGGGCTTCTCTCTCCACTTCACAGTCTGGAGATGTCAGACTTGTCATCTTTATGCACCTGATCCTTTGATTTCCAAAGCACGTGTGATTAAACCCTGATTGAGCTTCCAGTGGTTTCCCCTCATAGATTAGTGATGGTGTCAGACAGAGGAGGAGGTTTTTTTCTGTGCTGTCCCCTCCCTCCCTCCGCGGGGCCCCCACCACCAGGTTGGGGGGCTCCTGAATAACCATGGGGCTAGACCCCACCAGGCTGACCTTCCTCTATTCAAGTCGAGGATGTTGAAACACCAGCCGTCAAACAAAAGACACATTGAAACGGAGATCTGCAGCCCAGCACGTGTGTCTGGAGCGCTGGAGTAGACCATTTATTAACTCTGAGTGACCAGTGAGGAGCTTCGTAGAGAGAGGCTAGAATAGAACTGCTTCTGACACAGATTAGTGAACCCTAAAAATAGACATTTTTTATTTTTAAATCAAAAGATCTCTTTTTTTTGTCTGGAGGTCTGTGTGTGTGGCTGTGGATTGACAACACGTTTTTTTCAGCGCAGGGTGGGAGTTTTTCGCTCTCGCCTTTCCAACCCAGCCGACGAGGTGAGAGTAAAGGCGGAAGCTGGAAATGGCTGTGCCACATGGGAAATTATTCAACTCTCAGATCAGGGAGGACACACAAGAGGCCTCATTACCTCCAGCAGAACGCCGGCCGGCCTGCGAGGAGAGCCGCTGTGTGTCTCTACTACGCTCACCTTCTGAAATCTGTATGCTGCATACGGAAATATTCCTGAAACACAAACACAGTGTCATTTTACACCCAAACAGTAATGAGATAAATACTGTTTCTGCATCGTGGCACCTCTCCCAATGGTTAGCATCGTGGCACCTCTCCCAATGGTTAGCAGGCCTTTTTTTTACCAACATCGCTGTTAGACGGCGTATAATGTCATAATGTTATTGATTCTTCTTGGGAATTCCACTTGCGGCGAGCAGCTCCTGCGTACGGAGAGAGAGCCCTCCTCTGAAGCACTCCAACAGGAGAGAAAAAGGCTGGAGAGTATAAGCGACCGGCCGCGGTCAGAGCCTGTGGGAGGTTTGTGTAGGTTTCGCTCAAGGTCCTTTTTTTTGTGTTGTCTTTGCTGGAGAGAATAAACTCCTGGGGATGAATCACCGTGCTGATATACGGCTATTTTCAATGAGCGAGGTATAAAGTGCAGGGCAAGCATGGCGCACGGAAAGTGTGTCAGTTGTAGTAGCTTTATCATGAGGTTTAGTTTGGTGTCAAACAGCCAGTCCTATGAATATGTTACTTGTGAGCAATCACAACATTGTAAAGGGTTGTTTTGATACTGCAATATCTTTGGCAGTGAGATTGTTTTGGATAACTCGTGGTGCACTTTGGGTAAATTTTGTACTACTTTACACCGCAGCTCCGCCACATTTCAGAGGGAAATATTGTGGGTTTTGACATTTGTTTTAGAGCTATATAGTCTCTAGTTGCTTTGCAGATAAAGATTTAACATGCAAAACTGATGATAATTTGATAAAATATGTTGCATTGTTATTGATTGAACTAGTGTTTCCCAACCTTTTTTCTTTCTGCACGCCGTTGATCACTTGTGAAGGTGCAATTTTACAGAAAACGTTAATAAAGCGGTCACAAGTGTGCAGGATTTTGCGGGATTTTGGTACTTTCACACATCAGTCCATAAGACTTTCTGGAGTGCAAAAACCTTGTAGTGAGTGTCACCGACTTGTAACCCTTTAAAATTACGCACCTAGGGCTGCAAATGACTATTATTTTTATTGTTGATTAATCTGTCGATTATTTTCTCGATTAATCTATTAGTTGTTTGGTCTATAAAATGTCAGGAAATGGTGAAAAAGTCACCATTTCTCATGATCAGTTTTTCCCAAAGCCCAAAATGACGTCCTCAAATGTCTTCTTTTGTCCACAACTCAAAGATATTCAGTTTACTGTGATAGAAGAGTAAAGAAACCAGAAAATATTCACAATTAAGGAGCTGGAATCAGAGAATTTAGACTTTTATTTCTTAAAAAAATTACTCAAAGCGATTAATCGATTATCAAAATAGTTTGCGATTCATTTAATAGTTGACAACTAATCGATAAATCTATGAATTGTTGCAGCTCTAGGTGCAACGTGTACTTGCAATCCATTGTCACAAGTTGCCAAAGAGTGATTTCCCCCTCTAACCTCAGATTATTTTTAATTTGAGCAAGACTATCCAACATTTCATGAGAAAATGAAGTAAAGATATAAAAGTCAGGCAGAATAGATTAATATAACTGTGTAGAAAAACATTTTTTCTTCTCTCCTATCTCATTATTCATATTGTGACCCCTCAGATTTATCTTGCCACCCCTTGAATGGGTCCTGAACCCCAGGTTTCGAAACACAGGTTAAATTACCTAACAGTAAACAGTATAAAGTAGTTTAAAGTAGCTCCACTTTGAACAGTTACAGCATTCAAATGAGTAATTTAGCTACTTAAGTATGATTCGCTGCCAACACGTCTGTAATTTTACCTGTAATATAGTATTTTTACACTGCAGTATAGTTGTATTCCAGTAAGTAATACTCCCCACGTGTTTTATTCTGCATTCCTCATGTGTGCGTTTGCGATGATTTGTGACGCTCCACCTCGGCGACACGGCGCCGCAGTAACGTGTGTGTGTACTCTGTGCATGATATCTACCGAGGGCTTTTTACGACGGAGAGAGTGGCCAGACTGTACCTGTCAGCCTGACTGTTGACTGTTAATATGAAGCTTCTATTTTCAAAACACAGCTCAGGGAAAGGGAATCTGTGTGTGTGTGTGTGTGTGTGTGTGTGTGCTTGAGGGAGATAGAGAGCGAGGCGAGGGATGGGAGAGGTGCTGGGAGTGACGCCAGACCACACATCATTTAATCATGTTAGAGTGTGCAACCACTTTGTGCATATTTTCGGTTGCATTGGTGATAGGAGTTGTTATTGTACAAACTGTACGCACACAGAGAGAGAGAGAACGAGGGCTTGACAGGAGGGATGACGGTTTGATGGAGAGACGAAATATAACCCTATTTGAGGTTTTGAGATTTGTCAAATTGCAGATTAATTTCAGCTTTACGACCAGAATATGCTCATAAAAGTCAGATTTCTGCAGCTCGTGAAATGTGAAGCAACAACATTTGAGACCACTTAAAAAGTTGAGCCCTGTGGACGGATGACCATTGTGCATATTAGCATTGGATTTGAACGTGTCCTTCTGGCTTAATCCCACTGTTGACTCGCCTGCTAAGTACCGAGTGTGTTATTTTTGCTCTTTTTAGGGAGCCCCTCTCTGCATAATCTCACTTAATCTAATCTATCCCCCTTTATAATAGACTGGGGAATGATGTGACTTTATAGAAAAAGCTTTAGTGTAGATCCACACCAAACAGACGTTGTGTGCCGGCTACTTCCACCAAACCCCTCTGGCAAAGCTCTTGTGAAAATGCAAGTGACCTCTGCGCCCCTTGTTAGTCCAAACAATAGGCCTGCCTCCTCTTACAGCTGCAGCCATGCTGGAGGGGAAGTTAGCCGGAACAGAAAACACACACATCTCCTGATTAATAGGTACAAATGCTGTATTTTTTGGCGCCTGCTTGGTACACCAGGAATATTCCCTCTTTATTTAAAATGTCAATTATGTGCAGGTTTCAAGGCTGCAGCGCTTTTCATGATCAACCGTCTTGTCTATAAAATGTTTTTTTTAAAAAAAGCGCCCGTTATGAGCTCCCACATCCCAAGGTGACACTTTCAAATGTCTTGTTTTGTCTCACCAACAGTGCAAAACCCAAATATATTCATTTTACTATCATGTATGACAAACAAAAGCACACAATTTTCACATCTAGGACGCTTGAAGCAGCAAATGTTTGACATTTTTGCTTAAAAAAAAAGAGAAAAGATTAATTTTCTGCCAGTCGGCTGATGGATTAATTAACTAATAGTTGGAGCTCTAGCAGGTTTTGTTGTTAGGGCTCTTTTTTTTATTACTTAATTGCAATGTTTCTTTAATCATCTTCCAGACATTTGTTTACTTCAATAATATAATAGAATAATTTGTATACTTGTTTATGCAAGTTAAATTAGATACACAGAACTCAACCAAAACCAAAAACTAAACAACCAAAAAGGGAAAAAAAGGATTGGGATCGGGGAAGTGTATTACATCTTACATTACAATCTTACAATTTTACATTACAATCTCTGGCTAGATTTAAATAATATGTTATTTTACGAGATCTATCTTTGGGATGGATCTTATTCCATTATTTTCATATGAACTCTGATTGTAAAGGTTAATTTTCCCATGTCCAAAATTTGTTCTTTTGTTGATATCCATGAATTTAGTTTTGGTGTAGTTGTCTGTTTCCATGTTGTTAGTGCTCAAAGTGACTGACAGAGTTCTGGAAGATATGGATGGCTTGAAACAATTAGTCAATTAATCAATTGGTCAATTAACAGTCTTTGGCCTCTGAAATATGAAGATTTGCTGCCTTTCTTTGTTTTACAGTATTTCCCTGTGAATTGAATGCCATTGGATTTATTAGACTATTGATAAATGTTGACAAAACAAGCACATTTGAAGACATCAATGAGGGCTCTGAGACGTTGTGTATGTTCCAGACAGTAACAGTTAATCAAGCAAATTAACTGATAATATGATTAGTTTCAGCCCTAGTCTCAAATACAGGCAGAATTCTTGTGGTTGAAGTTTTTTCCTGCTCACAGTGGATGTCAGGTTTCTTGAAGATCTGGATGACATGGAAGTTAAAGGGGACATATCGTGAAAAACTCACTTTTTCAGTGCTTGTGATCATACATCTGGAGTGCCTACCAACCCACAAACTGTGAAATAAGACAACCCAGTCAGTTTTTTGTGGTCTGCATAGATCAGAAAACATGTGATTCAACAAGCCATTCAGATTTGGCTCCCCTTCCTATGTCACACAGGCTCATTAGAATATACCGCCCCTTAAAGAGACAGGTGCTAAAACGGAGCATTTCAGACAGACGGTGAATACAGGTATATTCAGACAGACATTATGAGAAAAATAACGTGTTTTTTGAACATTAAAGCATGTAAACATGTTCTAGTAGAAACCCAAAACACAAGTATGAACCTAGAAATGAGCATGAAATGTCCCCTTTAAATAAGATATTAACATGCACTAATGCTTTGTTCGCGTTTGTTGCCGTCAGCAGGGTTTGGGAGTTAAACAGGCGAGTCAGAGAGAGCGACATGATGGTTGTGAATAGATCCAATCTGCGAGTCTTAACCCACGACGGATATAATTGGAGCTTTCGATGCCCCCCAGCAGTCGCAGACTCATGCATGTTGAATGTGACATGCTGTGAAAAACATACGCGGATGATGTCACGGCGCAGCGCCGCAGCGTTAAGTGTAAATGAAAGGCTATGAATCATGAATAACATCCGGCTCCTCCAAAAAGACTCAGCAGCGTCTATAAATTAAACAAGGGTCCAAACCCGGGGACCTTGAAGGGTTGTCAAGTGTTGCAGCACGGGATAGTGTTGCATGTTTCAGACTGAGAAACTAGCAGCTGCTGTGGAAATGTGAAAACGTCTCAAGAGGTGTAATCTCACTATTAAAAAAAAAGAAAGAAAAAGAAATGGGTGCTGGAAAGCCTCCTGAGGGGGCTCTGGTGAAGCATCACAACGAGAGAGAGATCCACACCTCTGATGAGTAATGAAGGTGATTCTGAGCAAGTGGTGGAATTACATTCAACAGAGCCCGCGGGGGTCCATATCTCATTGTTCTCTGACAGGGAAAATTAACTGGGATTTACTAATACACAGGGAACGTCCCCCCCCCATTCTCTCACTCGCTCTCAAAGAAAAGGTCTGAGGGTAATCTCTTTCCGCAGCAGCACCCCCCCTCCTCCTCCTCTTCCTCCAGATATACTTCCCCTACTAACCCCCTCCACTCCACCCCAAACACAAATGTCAAACACTTTCAAGTTTGCTATCAAGATGTAAAACACAAGTAGATCAAATCCCCGACATGTTGCACGGTTTCTCTGTCGACACACGAGAAGCTTCTATTTAAATATTGTTTTTGCATTTTGCCTGTTTTCCTTTTGCATGTGACAAAAACCTGAGATGACCCAAAGTAAAGAGGGCGTAATAGCTTTTTATTCTCACATATTCTAAATGATCACCCTCCTTTTTTTAACATAGTTTTGAAATGGATTTTGTTCACAATGTTCTTTTTATAGCACTTGGTATGTCACTAGTCATGATTTATAAGGGATAGTGCCTGACGAGGTGTCCATTATCAGGAATTAATGGATGACGTGGAGGCTTGAACCGTCTGACGCGCAAAGATGAGGCCCTGAAGGACTAACGTTACACTCAGTGTTGTAAATAAGATAATAATTTTCATTAAATTAATGTAGCCAGCGCATTAACTTAGAACAGTGAACCGACAGTTTAACTGGAACTACTTACTAGGTGTACATTATTATGAATTATTACACGGCTTTGTTGAATAATCCATCCTGATTGGTCAATCACAGCATTCTGCGGTCTGTTATTTCTTTATAGCAGACCGTTGCTATGTATAACAGACCGTTGCTATGGACGCAGTTCTGATGTTGGACTCCGGCGGACTGTTTTTGTATCAGATTATTGATTTCTTAAGTAAGTAGCCGTGTAATAAGCGGGATAATGTATAGCGAGCCGGTCATTGTTGTGAAATAAACAATGACCGAATGAATATGCCTTACTTAATGGACACCCTACAGCCAATCAGAATTGAGTATTCACCCAGACCATGGTATAATAACAGTTAAACACCCCAAAAAGTAATAATAATTATTACATTTATAATAAATCTGCTTTGTAAGGACTCTTGGCATGTGATTTGATCACATTTGATTGACGTGGCATATGAAAATAACACCAACAGCTCTCATCAGATTCTCTTTCAGCCTCTTGAACGTGAGGATTTGCTGCTTTTCTCTGTTTTATATCGCATAACATTGAATATCTTTGGGTTAAGGACTGTTGGCTAAGTGAAAAGCAAGCTATTTGAAGACATAACCTTTGGCTTTAAGATTTAATGATGCATATTTCACTATTTTCTGCCATGTGTCAATTAATATACTTTAGTAGATGAAGCTGCTATTGTTAAATTGTGATTGGGACATGGAAATACTTGTGAAAAGTGCAATCTTTTGTTTTGTTCAAACTTACTAAGAGGAAGAACCTGATTAAGAAAACTGTTTTTCAGAGTTCCTCATGTAAAACTGTGCCTAAGTAGAGCTACAACAGAGAAAAGTGTCGCTTCATTTAGGCCTCATATTTACTTCACATGCCTACATTCATTTTTGTTCCAGGTTTGGTCCCTCTTTAAGAATGGGATACAAACTCTTCTTAACAGCAGCGGTGATTCATCAGAAAAAGCAACAGGATCCTTTAATTTGTACAGTAGCTGTGTGAGAATTACAGGACAACGACCAATACTTATTTTCTAACTATATTTTTGGATTATTTGTTTGGTAATCTTGCCTATAAAATGTCCAAAAATAGTGAAAAATGATTGCCGTGACAAGTTCCCAGAGGTCAAAGTGACAGCATATGTTTACTGAAGTTCAGATTTCTTGCTTCTGCTCAAACAAAAACCGTCTGAGCGATGATGAAGCGCAGACAGCAGCAGCAGCACCACACCCACAGCAGTAGTGTGTCAGCTTACACCGCGCCTTCACTCCAACACGCTGTCTGCCTGTCTGTGTGTGCGGTCGGTTACCCAGGTGCAAGCCATGCATCACAGACCGGAGCTGATACACTAACGTGACAGCTGTGGGCAGTGAAAGAAGACCATGACAGGAGTCTCAGCACTGGATGGGGTGGAATACATTAACCCTTTAGCATCCGATTGAGGCATCTTGGGTCAAAAATCGCACCCGATCTGTTCTGTGTCTCACTCTCTCCAGGATTTCTGTTGTCCTTCCTGGATAAACGTCCATAAATCTGCTTTGAAATCGTATGAAAAACGTCAGATTTTTCCATATTTGTATGCGTTTTGTAATCAGCAGTGGTTAATGTGGAATGGGAGCACTTTAGCTTCCATGTTTTTATGGATGAATAAATTGAACCTTGCACCTTTAATGCAGGTGATTGATGTCTGTAGTGAGAACAGGAAGTGCTAGTAGCTGAAGCAGATCTGCCACAATGTAAACAAACGTAGACATAAAAAAACTGTGCTCATGTGTAGCCCACGGCTAATTTGCCGTCTCCATGGCAACATAATAGGCCTACTTCCTGTTTACATCACCCAAAGCTTGATGGGAACTGTAGTGCCAAAGCATATCTCATAAAAAACGGAAATAAGAAACTGAAAAAGAAAATAGGGACGGCAAAATTCTTCATAAAAAGTGTCCCAGAACTAGGGCTGTCAAAGTTAACATGTTAATAAAGCTAGAGTGAAGATACTGGTATCATATGACACTAGAAAACCGGAGGAATCCATTAGTACCAACCATGTTATACTAGCTTGTCGGGAAGGAGATTGAAAAACGCTCCAAACTTACGCTCAATTTTGACGAGGAGAAACTGGCATGGCCATTTTCAAAGGGGTTCCTTGACCTCTAACCTCAAGATATGTGAATGAAAATGGGTTCTATGGGTACCCACGAGTCTCCCCTTTACAGACATGCCCACTTTATGATAATCACATGCAGTTTGGGGCAAGTCATAGTCAAGTCAGCACTCTGACACACTGACAGCTGTTGTTGTCTGTTGGGCTGCAGTTTGCCATGTTATGATTTGAGCATATTTTTTAATGCTAAATGCAGTACCTGTGAGGGTTTCTGGACAATATTTGTCATTGTTTTGTGTTGTTAATTCATTTCCAATAACAAATATATACATACATTGACATAAAGCAGCATATTTGCCCACTCGCATGATAATAAGAGTGTTAAATACTTGACAAATCTCCCTTTAAGGTACATTTTGAACAGATACAAAAATGTGCTATTAACTTGTTATTAATCACAATTAACTATTTTAATCGATTGACAGCCCTACCTAGAACATGTATAATACAATTTCCATGTCAAATAAGAGTATTTCTGAGTAGCCTAACTTATTATGAACATAATAATATGTGACATGCCCAGGGTGCAAAGGGTTAACAGCTAAGTACACTGGTCTGAGTGTGTCTCCGAGTGAGTATTCAGGATATGAAATGTGCGTTTGTGTATCAGCACAGCGTGTAAAATGATGGCTCGTAGCCACGTGCGACGCCGTCCCAGTGGCGACTTTAAATAACTCTTCTGTAAACACGTCCTGTCTGTTTCCTTGTGTTCCCTCGTCCGGCGGCTGGCGGGCCGTCACGTCTTTCGGCGGACGGCTCCTGAAAGAGATTGTTTCACACACTAATAGTAATCACAGATATCACAACAACCACTGCTGCTGCTGATGAATGCTAATTAATTGTGTTGTCTGGATGTAAACACACAGCGAGACACATACGCAGGCACACTTCACACTCCTATTTATAGGTGCAGATTGCATAAGCTCCTCTCTAACAACAGGGCGTTCTCACTTTGTCAGTATCAAACAGAGAGGCGCTGTAACTGACCAGATTATTTTTACACACTCGCATATATTGCACCCCCTACTCCTTCTTGGCAAACGGTGTGTGGCCCGACGGGTCCCACGGCTTACAAAAAATGTTGACGGCGGACGCTATTTTTGACCATCTGCTCTAAAAAGGAGGGCATGTTTGAGTCACAGACGCTGTGGTGTGAGGCTGCGCCCGCGATGTGCCTGGCATGTGGGGAGAGATGGCTCGACCCCGAGGGCCCAGCATCCTTCGTGTCATCGTGGACGTACACAACGCGCGGCTGGTTTCACTAATGTGTGTTACATTAGCATGATGGAGGTGGAGGGGTGTGTGTTGGTGTGTGTGAGGGGAGGGAGGAGTTGATCCTCCACATCTTGGACGAAGAACAAGAGAGAAGATCTCCTTGTGCTTGACTTCTGGTGTAAACACCGTCAGCGAGATGAAATAGTCTGAGGTCAGAAATGTCTCAACAAAAGTGTCTGTGCCTCATTCCACCTCTCTGTCTCCTCTCTCTCCAGTGTGTGTTTGTGAGGTAGGAATGTGAAACCTAATCTGGCCTGGCCGGGGGGGTTGAGCACTGTGGGTTTCTTTTGGAGAATTACCCCTATGAGTGTTGCCACATCTCACGGCGTTTACGATCACTTTTACATTTTTCTTTGTATTATTTTGACTTTTTATGCTCATCTTTATGATTCTGTACTTTCAAGACATTTCTTCAACAGCATGTGTGCGAATAATTTCTGCCTTTAAAGTCCTTTGTGCAAAAATCTGCCAGTGCATTTAATATAATTTCAACCTATTTTCAAGTATTTTCTAAAAAAAAAAGATTTTTCTTAATTCAACTTCAGGAACCACTTTTATTCTTTTTTTTTTTTTTCAAGATACAAACAATCACATAACATTTTTTGAATCGTGTTAATTTCTACAGTAAAAAGGTAGAAATATTCTGACTTCACTGGCGGATTTGTACACATGTTTTAAGTGCAGCCCGTTCGCACAGAAATGTGTATGAATGACACGATAATGCACAAGGCATTTAGCGTACAATAAGATCTCCGTTCTTAATTGTACGCCATATAGTCTGCACTGACTGCTACGCTCAGAGCTAGTGACGTAGAATCAAAAGTAAGAAAGACCGCTTATGGCGGGCAGGAGGGGAGGTGGATGGGTCCAACAAACACAGGACTTTTAACCAGGAGACCGGTGTTTTATTTTGTAAGTTATGTTAGGGGCGTTTGTGACGTGTTTTCCGTACTTCAGTTACGTTTTACTTAGTTTACGTACTTATTATAAGCCCAACAATGACGTTATTCCTAAACCTAACAAGTGGTTTTGTTCTCTAAACTTAGGGGGTGCATGGCGTACAAATGACACGTGAAAAGCCTAAAATGCGTTGTTATGACATGTTGAATGTTCTTGTAATGTTGTGCTATTTGTACGCCTTCCCATGAGATCGGGTTGTTTAAGTGTCAGTTACAAGACTCAGACTGATTTAATGTTTTTGCTCAGTTTTTTTTCTTACTTTATCGATTAATCCGTCCATTAATTCCATGATTAAGCGATTAATCGTTTAGTCCATAAAATAGCAAAAATATACATCCCAGAATCTAATGTTATGTCTTTAAATGTCTTGTTTAGCCTGACCAATAATCCAAAACTAAATGATATTTAATTTGCTCTAATAGAGGGCTAAGACAACCAGCAAATGTTCACATTTGGCACAAAGGAACAAACAAAAAACAGTTGCAGATTCTGCTGATAATCGTTTCAGCTCTATTTGAAAGCATCCATCCTTAAAATGCACTCTCAAATTAGCTGCAGCTGTCTCTTAAAGAAACACACTGCTGTCTGTGGGTTTCGCTTGACCTTCGGTGTTCAAGGTCAAATGGCACGTCTTGGTTTTTGGTGCCACAGTAAGACCACCTTGAATCAGAAAACATACCTGCTGCTATCAAGATCATGCTAACTCGAGCGCTGATCCATCCATGACACTGTGTGGCTTCGTTGTTGTTTTTTATTATTTTTATGGCATCAGCTGGTTTTGAGGAGCAAATTGAAAAAGCAAATCACTCGAGGCGGCGTGTCATGCGTCCTCTTTGTGTGGCGTCGGCAGACTCCTCCTTTCGGAGGAGGGAGGTGGAGAAGATCGTGTGAGCTGTAATTATATTTATGTTGGGTCCTATTCTATCTGTCACAGTAAATTTCGCCTGACTTGTCATATTGTAAATCATTACAGCGGATTAAATGCTGGTTATGAACTCAAAAGGCCGGGGGAAGGGCTCCTCTTTTTTTTTTTTTGTCCCTGTGATCGCTGTATTTGTTTGTTTTTGACAAGCTAGTTGTGATGATATTAGCCGTACAGTGTTTCCTGGATGTTTTCAATAAATTTTAATTGGGAGGAGAATGGGTAATGTCACCGGCGTTTGCTTTGAAGAGGGGGAAAAAAAAAAAAACGCTTTCAAAAGAGCGGGCAGCCTTCCAAGAGTGGAAGAATGCCTCTGAAAAAAGCCTCCGTGTTTCACAAGCCATCCTCCACTTTTTGTTTTCGTATTTGTCTGGGATCAAAGACGAGCAACGAGCGGCGATGATGGAAAGTTTGACTCTGTTCTCCAAACTGGAGTGGCAGAAAGAAAAGTGATTCATCACAATCAGCTGCTCAGTGCTGAAACAGACTTCTGATGAAAGAGTGATCGCTCCTCAAACACTCGCTGTGTCCAAAACCACAGATAGCGATCGACTGTACTACAGCTGATATTACTCACAAATATCCTAATGATTAGTTCAGTCCCTCATTCATTAGCGAGCGGCACGAATCGCTACTCCCAAATCACTAAAAAGATTAGTTCAGAATGAATGAACTTTTCATGCTCGCTCGCCGCACTTCCACCGCCCTCACACAACAACACCATTGTCAGGCTTCGTTTTATTCGCCCCCCTCCCCTCCTCTTTGCAAATTTCCGGCACTTAAATCAACTTACGAGTTGTCATGCATGTGTTCTGCCACCTTGGGCACAAAGACCGGGTGGCATGTCTGAGCAGTTTGCTTCATTTGTCTAGAAAATCGCTTGTTTGGAGAAGCCCCTGAATGTTGCATGCCTGCATTTGTATGCGGATCGCATCAACGCAAATAAAAGCCTGGGATATTTCCCTAATGTTCGCTGCAGTGAAATCCAGCCTTATTTATGCTACTGTCTATATACCTGAAGACATCATTTCATCCTTAATCTTTTATAGACGCTCTAACTCGCTATATATTATAGATTTTAGCGTTCTAAGAGGGGAAAGTATGAATTATTTGTGTCATTACTTTTGCTGCTTGATAGGGAATGTTTTGCATAATAAACAGCCGAGACAACAAGTGAAAAATTAATGAGCGATATATAGTTTATGACGACTAAAACACACACTCTTTGGAGTGATTGTCAACCATCAATTTTCATAGTGTCATTGTTGAGCTACGAGTGTTTGTTTTCATTAATCTCCGCAGTTTGCATTGTCATGTTAATTCACTCTACAAGAGGATGAAAGCCAAGAAGGCGAGGCTCGTATCAGCACATATTGGAGAGGAGTAGTTTGCTTAACTCTCAAAAGCTTTTTTTTTTTTTTAATATTTAGCTCCTGTCAGTTAAAATCAGAAAAGTTTCTCACTTTCTCTAAAGCTCAGAGAATGAGGGGGGGAAACTGCTTCACGGGTGAAAGCCCTCGCACATGAATATTTAATGGTTGCATTTTAACCAAGAGTCATAAAATCCAAGAGGATGTGGCTGAAAAGAGAGCAGTGAGGAGTGTGCAAAGTAGGCGACATTGTTTCTTTATAGTCTCGAGCTGAATGCCTGAAAGTCATGTCGCTCTTTTTCTGTGTGGATTGTGTGTGTCAGGCTAATTTAAAGGCCCGGGCCACGTTTAGCGATGTGTTGCGGCGTGTTTTTGCAACGGTAAGCAGCTTGTTCTACAGCGGGGGGATGAAGAAATCTCCGACCTTAAGGGGGCTAAATTGAAAATGTTTCATTTTGACACTTCCTCAATGCACTCAGGAGAAAATGGATTTGATACACTTAATCCATTTGGCCAGTTGACCAGATTTCAGAGGCAACATCTATTCAATACACATCAATTTTAGCTTAATGGAGTCAAAAAATGTGTGGATATTTAATATCCAACCTCTCCCTCTTCTTCTTCTTCTTCTTCTTCTTCTTCTTCTTCTCTTGCCATACATTTTTAAAATTCTGCTCAGCCCTCCGCTGAGCCAGACTCGCAGCAGACAGACACTGAGCTGATTGTTAAGTTTGATAAAGCTCTGTATTTGTGCGTAGCGGGGGGTTATTTTCGTGTATGTAAGCTTTACTCCACCAAGGTAATCATTTGTCATCCAATATTGAATCTAGTTAAATGGACTCATAAATTGCAATCACTTAACTCGGCCCGACTATTACGTTTAATATTGCTTTGCGCAAAAAAAGGTCAGCCGGCGGTGGATCAGGTTCCAGCAACCCAGATAATTCAGCTGCCTTTTATGAGTCTTTTTAAGCTCCCGGAAAAATCAGCTGCCAGGCAAACTGACTGTACAGTGCTTAACAGCAGCAGCAGCAGCACCGGATACGCAGCGGCTACTGTTTATGTTTTCCACCCTCAGATATCCTTAATGCAGTGTTTAAAGTGTGTGTGTGTGGTTGGCAGCTCGCAGATAAACCACAGTGGATGCCCTTAAGGGGAACAAAATAGAAGGCTTTCCCCCGCTGAAAGGTCCAAAGTGCAGTTGTCCACTCTGCACGGCAACAATGGAACGGTTGTGCAAACGGAGCTATCAGCGGCGCTGGCAAAGCCTGGCAAACCAGCTTATCAGGAGGCAGGGAGCACTGAGCAGTGGGTGGGGGTGGTGGTAAGTGGAGGTTAGAGTGCATGTGTGTGTGTTGAGTGGTATACAACCTCTCAGTTCATTTGGAAGCTGTGTGCTTGCTAAGGCTGCAGAGACACAGCTGGGTAGTGCTCTCCCCATGACCCCTTTGTGTTCACATTGTATTGACAGCTCAGATTGTTGTGAGTGTATGGGTTTGCACGTGTGTGGATCATGTATGAGCTGTATAACCAACCCCATTAAAGGCATATCACAATAATAACAAATAGAATATTGTTTGTACAGCAATTTCAATTCAATCTTAAAAGGATTTTCTTAGTCTTACGTGATGTCTATCTTTGAAGAAGTCACCTTAGGATAAAGGAATTGTGATCGGTATATTAAATTTGTTTTCTGATATTCTATAGACTAAGTAATTCAGGCTGTTCTCATACACCGTTCGTAGCAACGAAAAGTAATGCACTTTAATTTGTATATATCCCACAAAATCAATTCATAATCAATTTAATTGTGAACCAGGAAGGATAAAGAGCGACATACACGCGTAGGGAGGATGACTGGGTGGATGGGTGGGTCAAAAAACAGCGGGAGACCGCTGTTCGTACCCCGTGTGAAACCAGAAGTCAACGTTGATTTATTTGTCACGTGAATTCCGTACTTAAGTTATGCGACTTCCAGAGTTATTTCAACTCAAACCACGATCTTTTCCTAAACCTAACTAGGTAGTTTTGTTGCCTAAACCTAACCAAGTCGATATAAACTAGGGCTGTCAAAGTTAACGCGATGATGACGTTTTTTGAAAGGGTCCCTTGACCTTTGACCTCAAGATATGTGAATGAAAATGGGTTCTATGGGTACCCACGAGTCTCCCCTTTACAGACATGCCCACTTTATGATAATCACATGCAGTTTTGGGAGCAAGTCATAGTCAAGTCAGCACACTGACACACTGACAGCTGTTGTTGCCTGTTGGGCTGCAGTTTGCCATGTTATGATATGAGCATATTTATTTATGCTAAGTGCAGTACCTGTGAGGGTTTCTGGACAATATATGTCATTATTTTGTGTTGTTAATTGACTTCCAGTAATAAATATATACTTTATTGCATGAAGCAAACATATTTGCCCACTTCCATGTTGATAAGAGTATTAAATACTTGACAAATCTCCCTTTAAGGTACATTTTGAACAGATGAAATATGTGCGATTAATTTGCAATCAATTGTGAGTAACTATGGACAATCATGTGATTAATCACGATTAAATATTTTAATCGATTGACAGCCCTAATATAAACCAAATGAAATCAAAATTCCAGTGCACACCAGGGTACTGACATAGACACTATTTTATTGGCAAATTACATTAAAAACAAGAACTACTACTACACATTAATTTTTGCTAACCAAGTCGATCTTTTCCTAAACCTAACTAACTAGTTTTGTTGCCTGATCCTAATCAAGTTGTTTCCTGTGAAGATGGAAGTTTATTTTGAAAAGGCTGGATGCATCTAAAGAGTGGAAATTAGCACGTGTTGCTGGACATTCGCAGGAAAACACACGAAAAATGAGTAATAACTTTTCGTAAGATATCATACGAACTGCTGTGTGAGGATACGCTGAACCATTATTCAAGAAAATAATCGTCAGATAAATAAATAATGAAAATAATGTAGTTGCAGCTCTAGTGAGGAGTTTCGGGTTAAATGTCAAATGGCATGAATGATGCAGCGGCTAATGCAAGCACAATTGAACCTGAACACTACGCTCTATTGAATTATCAATCTTTTAGCTTAAAAAGTGGCTTTTAAAAGTTTGTAGCTTGCTATCCGAAAAATCCATTGTAACTGCGACATCCTTGAAGGAAGAAAGCACAAACTTTTCAGAGCCATCTTTTGTATTTGACACTTAAAAGATAGATTTTCCTCCTGTAACCCCCCCGCCTGTTATAATACTGAGCAGATGTTAAATGGCTCTACCTGGACAGGTCCAGTGGATAAGTGTAGCGATAAATATCACAGTGTCAATATTAACATTGCTTTTCTTGTCGCAGTAATACATTTACTACTGTCTGCCTTTTTTGTGTAAAAACTGCAAAAACCAAATGAATCCCCGCTCGTCTCTCTCTGACACTCTGATTTTCAAGCAGCGCAGTTTGTTGGTGGCGGATATATTTTCTTCCTCAGAGCTGTTTGAGGTGTTGGAGGAATGTGTTGTGTGCTCAGAGAGTTTACTCACTTGCAAGATAGTCTGTAGTGCTTTCACTGCGTTTCCTTTGGGACACAACACTTGGAAAAAAAAAGGGAAGTCTCAAGGTGCCTGTGTTCGGCTTTAGATGTGACTCTGGGTTGGTAAATATTTAGAGAGCAAACATTTTGATACCAGCAGGGATTATAGTTGAGGGAAACATGTTTTTCTAAGAATGTTAATGTCAGCATATTGCAAGGCATAACGCTACATATTTTCATTTTAATGCCAGTCTCCAAAAAAAAAACAGCAGTTTAGCGAATCCCGCAGAGGAAATCAGATTGTTTTTTCCGAGTCCGGCTTATTTTGATGTAGCTCGCCCACATTCTCTTTGTTCAAAAAACATCCAATTCATCATCAGCGGAGGGGATTGTTGCCGCCCACAAACGAGCAACATATTTGTTCCGCTGCTTCACCTTGTTGGCTTTGTAGAGGTGAAGGTGCCAAAGGTGGGTGTTGAACATGTCAAGTGCTATCTGCCTTATGTACTTGGTCACTGAATATTCATGGACCTTGATACTGGTGTCAGCCTTCAGCCAGCCGTGCAGAGAACCTAGCAGCGGCCTCAAACAAGCTGTCGACATGCAACTCCTTCCGTCTTTCGCGCCACTTTTTTACGTTTGTTTTCTCACGAGGTGGTGATTTCGCCTGGAGCTGACAATCGCTTCCTGTTCCAATTTGCGTGGCATGCAAGGGAGGCCGTGCTGATTCTCGCTCTGAGGCGTTCAGGGACGAGTCAGTGAAGGCACCCCTGCGAAGAAGAGAGGTTAAGGCGGAGGGAGGAGAGTGGGTACAACCCCCGTGTTCTGCAGTCATGCCCGTTTACTCCCCCCGACACCTCCGGGGACACGCTCTGACCTCTGCAGGGATCTCGCTCCCTCTTCGCTCTCACTCATGCGTTTCCCCTCTGCTCCGAGGAAACCGCACCAAATTCCTTGTGCATTACAAGAGCTTTCGGGAGGCCCTCGTCGCCGCTCGGCCTTCGTCTAGACTGCCGTGACTGTTGTTTGGCAGCGCGGCCGGGCTGCGGTGTGGGGTCAGACTCACTTAGCATGGCTGCGGAGATTGCAGTGGTTGTCTCATTAAATATATGTTTCCTGTGTTAACATGAAAAGCTCATGCTCTTTGTTGTTCCTTGGCTCAGATGAAAGACACCCTCTTCAGGCTGTACTCTCTCAGAGCGTGACACTGTCAGCATGGTTAATGCTCTGGATTAATAATTTGCAGGGTGTTGCAATGAGATTTGGACTGTGGTGGAAGAAGAATTAAGGTCCGGTTAAAATACTCCATTACAAATGCTTTAAGTCCTGCAATCAAAACTGCCCAGTGGTGGAATGTAACTAAGTACATTTACTCAAGTGCTGTACTTAAAGGAACAGTGTGAAACAATTAGAGGGATCTATTGGCAGAAAGGGAATATAATGTTAATAGGTATGTTTTCTTTAGTGTATAATAACTTGATAATAAGAATTGTTGTGTTTTCGTTACCTTAGAATGAGCCGTTTCTATCTACATAGCAACATGGCAGATTGAATCAGAATTGAATCAGCAACATGGCAGACCCTCTCCACGAAATCTGCCATGTTGCTCTGCCATGTTTCTACAATAGTCCAGAACGGACAAACCAAACTCTGTTAACTTTTCCTGCTTGGGCCAGAGTCGATAACGCTACTCGCTCCTGCTTCACCACTCACTTCCCAAGCACTGGCACTGCTCCAAATGGCTCTTGATACGGCCATTCGCATTTTTATGTCGGCCAGCGTAGCTCTCCAACACGCTTGGCACACGGGAGAGGCTTCAGCTGGTTGCAATCTCCTCACCTCACTGCTAGATACCACCAGATCCTACACACTGGACCTTTAAGTACAAATTTAAGATACTTGTGCTTTACTTGAGTATTATCTTTTCTTTCAACTTTATACTTACAGCCATAGCTACTAATTACTTTACAAATGAAGATTTTACATACAAAACATATGAAGAGCTTGTAAAATATGTTTTATAATAGATTAAACTATTCAACATTATATACTATCAGTTAAGTCATGTTTAATGGGCCATGGGTAATTGTGATTGTAGCCTAAATGTGTGGTGTTTCACACTATTTTTGGACGATTTACAAACAATATAATAGTTAAATCAAGAAAATAATCAGCAGATTCATCCATAATGAAAATAATAATTTGTTGCAGCCTCATATAAATGGTTAAGATTTGCTCCAACTCAACCAACAGAAATGAAAATGCTGCTACACAGGGATGCATGAGTAATAATGATATACTATAATAGTAACAGAGGGCATTTTTCTGAGCTGAAGACTTTTACTTGTAAAACTGTAAACACAACACTGATAATAAGCAAGTTGTTACGACGACCGTGTGAAACTATATATAATGTTTTTAAAGTTTTACGTCCTCAGTAGAAACCAATGGGCTTAGAGCTGAGAGCCACAGACAGAAAGTCAGACAATATAGAGAGACGGACTAACATGTTGCTGGTTTGATGATGACAATAACGACAATACAGTTTTGTCAGAAGTTGTCCTTAATGGTGGCTTATTACTGATCTATTGAAAATCGATATATTACGTACTCCTTATTCGAAAGTGGTACGTAGCATGTTAACGTTATAGCAGGTCGAAGTGGAGCTAATTTTATAGGCTAATGTTAGTTTACCCTATAACACTGCATCATATTTTTTAAAGATGATCATATGACTTGTATGTAAGCTACTAACCTGAAAAGTGACTGACTGTCGTTTTATTTGAGTATAAAGTACAATATTTCCCTCTGAAATGTAGTGGATTAAAAGGATTAAGTAGCATATCATGGAAATACTCAAGTAAAGTACATACTTTAGTACAATACTTGCCTAAATGGACTTAGTTATGGTGCCTTCAAATGGGGTCGTGTTCAAGAGAAGCGTTTATATGAACACCCCCCTCTTGTGGTATTCACGACACTGTAAGTGGAAAGTTTCTGAAAGCTCCGAGTTCACGAGTTGTGATGTGTTTGTTGACATTGTCAGAAATGGCGGAGGCCTTGGAAGTTAATTTTTCGGCGCATGATAAGTTAATTTATTGTAATTTTAGTCATGTATTGTTTCTCTTCGTAATTTTATAATATGTCTGAGGAAAATGTTGATATTCCCAATGCCCACAACTCTTTCATTTTGCCTTTGCATTTACTGCATCATGCTACCGGCTTGCTAGCTTGCTAAATTGTTAGCCTCTGTGGCTTCCAGACAGTAACAACGGTGTTCTCGTGACTTAACCACTTGAAGGCCGAGCATATTGTGTACACGACTTACTTACTTGTTGTAAACGCGAGCTCACGAGTTTCATTTGAAGGCACCATTAGTTTCCTGCACTGGATTTGTGAGAGGAGGAGCAGAGAAAGCCTGAGCGCCGGCTCTAAGTCCTGATACATGAGTGTTTGGCCGCAGCAGAGGGAATTTCATCTCCTGTCATCTCCCCGTTGATTAGTATTGATTGGTTGGGCTGAATTGGCCTCTTGAATGGGAGTTGGATCAAATAATCCCTCATTCTTGTTTCCCAAATCCACTGTGAGGGCCGGAGAACGATTGCATCAGTGGCTTTCCGAGCGTGCGGAAGCAAACTGAAACATTTCCTGCGGGGCTCCGAAAAAAGACGACTTTTCTAGCCTCAGTGTTTTACCTCTTAATGAGACTGGGGGAAAGTTGACCTACCGAGTAATTGTGACAAACATAGCCGAGGGGGAGCCGAGTGTTGCCCTGCCCCCTTTTCACTGTGGTTGGTTTACAAAAAAAAAGAAAAACTCACTGCACCTGCGGTTTGTAAAGACATGAATCTTTTCCCAGACAAAACGAGGAATTCACTGCAGCTTGGAAGGATCCCCCCGCGGTGCACGGATGACACGGTCTGCTGTGTTGCTGCCGCTGCCGCCGCCGCTGCTGGTTGGCTTTGGATGGGGGCAGCTTGAGTGTAATGATGAAATGGAAAAGTTCCAGCGCAGTGAACACTTGCACGCAGAAGGTAATTGGAGATTGCCACCAAAGAACTGCTTTCAATTCTGCTCCACAGATAGACAGACCACAAAGTTTGATTATGTTTGCTGTTAACCAAACGCCTGCTGTAGTCGAGCGAAATGGGATCCTGTTCAGACGGGATGCAAGATGGGAAGAAGACGGCAGCTTGGGCTGTTTTATTATTATAAAAGTAGCATCAACATTATTATTTCATTCTGATTCAATCTCAAGTTTTCACCGTCAAGGTGTTTTTCAAAACACAAGGACACGCACAGGAGCCAGCACAAATGGGTTCTGGCATCCTATTCTTAATTTATGAGACCTGAGTGTTGTGTATTAAATGATTGACAGGTTACGGATTGCTTGGGATCCCCACATTAGTGGAGCATTGTTGATCGCTTTGAGAGCAGGTGTTTGAGTCTCATGTCAGACTCGTTTAATTAGGGAAAGACGGCAGATTGGTGGTTCTTTAGCCACTTCAAACCTGATTTGACACTGGAGGATCGGAGTGTTTTCAATGGAAAGCAGATGAATGATTGATAAGAGAAGCAAAGCTGCTTCAAGTCGTGCTCTGAGGACATTAATAATGAAGTACACTTTGAGCGCCTCAGATTTCATCACCTCCTGTATTTAGCACTGCCATTTTTCTTGGTATTTTTATTATTTTTACTGTATTTATGTTTTATTTTTACTAATTATTTAAATTTTTAATTCATTTTGATTTTAATATAATTTTGATATTTATTTTTCTTATTTTTAATATCTATTTTATTGTAAATAAATCCACTGAATGGTTGGCCTTCTCCACTAACATTATTATTCACCCAGGTCATAAAACTTTTGATTTATGTATTGTACACAATCTGCATCAGGGGTCTCAAACTACTGGCTCAGGGGCCAGATATGGCCCGCGAGGCAATTGCATAAGGTCCCCCATGTTTTGATTTCTTTACTAAAGCTGCTTTATACAATATCCAGAGTATTAATATAGCAGCAAACAACTATTTGCTATGTAAAGATATAGAGGATCAATGTCTACCTGAGCAGAATATGAAGTCACACCCTCAGTGTGTGTTGTAATCCGAGCTTCTCCTTGCTTTGTTGCCGGGCGTGCATGCCTTTTAGTGCATGTTTGAGCATGTGCCCCATTGGCTAGCTCACGGCCGTTGCTCTGCACTGCTCTCATACGGCGGTTATAGTTGATAACACCATCCCGACCAATAGCGTCATTGCGGATGCGTAACACCCACCCTCCGGTAAGCCCTCAGGTTAACACTGTTAGCTCTGTCAGCTGTTTTGCTATTGTTTTGCTGTTAGCACCATTAGCACCGTTAGCTACAAGCCACCGGCTCAGCTGTCGCCATGTTGAGAGCCGTGCGGAGGCAATACAAATGCTCCCAAACTCGCATTTAGCACCTTTAAATCTGGCCCACAAACTGTGTTTTTATTTTTCCCATTTTTATTTTTTCCCCAGATGTTTATTTTAGGTAGTTATTAAAATGTATTTTTGGAAAAAACAACAACAACAACTGGCTCCCAGGCAATTTGAGTTTGAGACCCATAAAGTACATCATTATGCACTTCCATCCACCTGTTTTTATGCGCATTTCAATGTGTGCAATTTTATCTTAATGTGCCTAACTCCAAATATTCACTTATCTGCTAGTGGATGGGGGAGACGCATATTTATTCACGTTTTCTTTTGCCAATATTCTGGAAAGTCTGTTCAAATTTACACCAGACTTGGATTGAAACTAGTGATACCTTCCGGTTAAGATTTATTTAGCTCCTGCTCAATTGTTCGGCAGTGACTGGCTCATTTCACTCCACGAGCTCGTGCTCATGGTGGTGCTCAAAGTTTGACTGTTCACTTTTGAGTTATGACTGCCAGAGGTGCCAAAACACATAAAAGATGTTGGAAGAGGAAAAAGGAAGATGAGGATATGTTTTTGGCAGTGTTGCTGCTCTGTGAAGCTGCCTCTCCTGTCTGCAGTGTAGATCCTGCTGCTCTGTGTGTGTCTGTCAGGCTCCATGTCATCCTGCCATTGTTCAGGCCAGAAATCAGCACAGGCTCCCATTGTTCTACACACAAATCTGCAGCTACAGGCTGTTCTGCCCAGTATCTCTGCACTCTGTCATGTTTGTAAAATAGAGTGTCATCTCGGCTGTGATAAGAGGTCGCCACGGGTTCTGCTACCTCTACTGTCTCTTTGTGGTTTTGGAAGTTACAACGACATTGAATCCTTTCAAACTTGCCATAATTAGTTAATCATAAATGGGCTTCAAGTGCCAAAGCGGCAAAAAATTCACCGCTGAGTGGATGCAAAAGCGTCTCCTCTCCCTCCAGAAATCCTAACCGACTCTTGACAGTAAAGGAAGACATGCCTCAAAGTGGATCAAAGTAATTCCTCCCTCCCCCTGTCTAAACAGAGCAACATGTTGACATGGTCCCAGTCACAAGCTCCGTCGTTTGTGGAGGAGGAGAGCGACTGAGGATTGTTCCGGCTCGTGGGAAAACATTCACGGCTGAAAAGGCGTCCTGACATTTGTTTTTCCAAACTGCGTTTGTCTGGCTTCATGTTAAGGGGCTGTGAGGATCTTTGAGTGTTCAGTGGGTTTTTCCTGTCGGACAGCCGTGTTGATGCAGGCCGACTTCTCTTATGTGAGCTGATTGTATGTGCTTCTTTCATGTGGTTTTTACTTTGTGAGGTACCTAACTTAACACTTTCACTCTGCCGCCCCCTCTCTTCAGCCCGGCCAGGCTGTGTGTCGCATTCAATGGCAACGCAGCACGGCTCCTCGACAGGCTACAGCAAGTAACCTTTAGTTCAGAGGGAAAAATCGTTTTTCTCAGAAAGACATTCACTCATATGCCACATGCACTTCTTTGCCCTGGCAATATTCCCTCTTATATACACTGTAGTCATGAAGCGGCCTCGCATTGAGCAAAATAAATGATTGTGTTTGCATTAAATCCTGCAGAGCTGTGCTTGACGCTACAGACTCTACAAGAAGAAATGTAATACATACTGTACTGAAGTGAAAGTGATCAGTTTCTCCATACTATAGATAATGTTATGTGACTGGCAGTTGGAGCACTTCCAAGGCTTGGATGGGTATGAAACTGTTCCTGTTGAATCATCAGTACACAACATGAGAAAACATCTGGTTCTTTGACAGAAAGGTACAAGCCTGTGTATTTTACATAAAAAGGAAGATCCCAGAATAGTTGTAATGTTGTTACGGCTAATGCGTTGACAAACAGTTGCTTATTTACACATCCAGCATTCATTTGGAGTCACGTTTCTAACAGTTAGCGAATATTTGTCCAATATTGTCTCTCCTTTTAGCTCTGTTTTGGTCTCAACCAACTCCTGAAGGATGCTCCACTATGTTAGTCACTACCTTTGTCTGTGTGTCTTTTGGTGCTGGGCAGGTAGCGCATGTTGGTTTATCAGAGCTTTTTTTTTTGTAATACAAGCAGCCTGAGGGAGTTTAGACCATAGAAATAGAGTAGGAGAAGAACGGACATTGAACAGTTTTCCGCGGCCATGTGACTAGTACAAAAGAAAATGCCGATTGTTGTTAATTGTTATGGTGACAACACATGTCAGTGGGGCCATAAAGTGTGGTCGCAGCTCGCAGCTCGCCGGGAAGAGAGCAGACGCAGATCCGGAGACTGATTGCTGGCTAGTTAGCTAGGTCGTTACCGCAAAACCTCACCTCGGTGAGTCTGCGACTTGCCGTAAATCGGTTTAGTTCATATTGAAGTTAGGCCATTACAACAGTCGCAATGGCAACGGTACACATGAAAGTGGCCACCGCTCTGACCATCCTGCTATGTTGATTTGAATGGGAATGTCCATTCTAGTCCTACTCTGTTTCTATGGGTGAGACTGAACCAAAACAGTGAGGTTAACCAAAACAATGAGCTGAAAAAAGCTAAAACACTCTATAAAGAACTGCAGAGTTGTTTCATAACTCTTTGCAGGTTTGACACTACGAGTGACCTCCTTCACATTATATTTTGTATATATATTTTTCCATTGTTAATATAAAATATATAATATAAAATTGTGCAGCTTTAAATTGACAATAACAATAGAAAGTCACACACTGATTGACGTCTGTTGGTCGTGCATCTTGTCTCAGTTCCTGTTAGTATGTAAAAGAAGATAAATGCATTGATTTTTTTTGCTTGCTAACTGCAAAAAGAGTGCACAATGAATTACGATTATGTACTGTATATTACTTATCAGTATGTATGGAATCTGGCTTATGTGTTTATTTAGGGTCTTTACATCCTCATAATTCAAGATAACTGCTATGAACAGCTTGAATGTGATCACCATTTGATTGAATTCTTAATTTGTCCTTGATTGATGCCGAGCGTGTGAGAACATATGGCTCTGGTGTCTGTAATGGCCTGCCGGCTTCTGATGTTTTGCTCCAACAAGCCACCAGCCAGCGTCGCCTTCCTTCACTATGACACATGAAGCGACCTCAGATGAGAATCACCTGTCTGCGGTGAGCCTTTCGAGAAGCAGGGCCCATCTCCTCTCAAGGCGGGTTGTCACCGCGGCTATTAAGACTAATAGCGGCGGCCTGTGATAAGCACAGTTAGCTGAATTCATGACCCGAGCGCGGCTGCGGCGGCGAGATCATTTCCACTTGTGTGTTTTTCTGCTGATGCGTTTAATTTTTATCCTGTCCGGTGCTGTGACACAAGAGGGAAAAACCAGCGAGTGCCAGAAAGAGAGAGGGAAATAGAGAGGGAGTGATGGAGCCTTGGGTGAAATATTGATTTGTACAATCCAGGGTGAAAGCACTGCAACTACAGAGGTACATTATAGTCTCTCATATGACATAGATAAAGTCGTCTCTGTGGTGTTGATGGCGTGAGACTCAAATCCATCCGTTTTTTTTGTCACTGATAGTTTATTACATGAACAATGTCCTATTAGGATAATTCACACACCTTGCTGTGAACACCGGAACTACTTTCTACTGAAGAAATAGTTCCTATTGACCCTTTTTAAAGGTAAAGTGTGTAGGATTGGCTGCATCTATCAGTGTGGTTGCAGATTGTACCCCTCCGCTCCCTTTTTGAGACTGCAGTAACGTGAGCCACCGAGTGCAAAACCGTGGTAACGCCGTTCGCCTCGATCAGAGGCCACCCTTACCATAATAACACTACTTTAGGGGCAACGGAAGTCAGACGGCAGCTGGCGGTATATAATTTGGCACTGCGGCTCACGTTACTGCACTCTCACAAGCGTGAGAACTACGGTGGTCTTCAGGTAACGTAAAAACGTGAAAGTCTCTCTCTAGAGCCAGTGTTTGGTTTGTCTGTTCTGGGCTACGGTAGAAACATGGCGGAGCAACACGGCGGACTCCGTGAAGAGAACCCGCTCCCTATGTAGATATGAAGGGCTCATTCTAAGCTAACAATGATTATACACTAATGAAAACATAGTTATGAATATTATATTCCATTTCTGCCAATAGATCCGCCGAAATGCTACACACTGTTCCTTTAAACAAATATTTCAGAGAGCTGAGGAGCCTCAGGATCTAAACCCTTTTGCGCCTTCCTGTTAGCATCTCAATAACTATGATGATTAGGAAATTAGTCCAGATTTTTAAATGATGGCTTTGTTTGGGAGCCAATTTTTGCACATGATAAAATAACAATGCACAAATGTTTAATTGAATGTTATAAAGGAGACCGGCAGAGGTGGAGAGACACTGAAAAAGGCCAGACTTCCTGTCTCCAAGTAGGAATGATCTGCGCCTTCCTGTTAGCATCTCAATAACCATGAAGATTAGGAAATTAGTCCAGATTTCTTTTAAATGATGGCTTTGTGCTTTGACAAGATAACAATGCGCAACTGTGATGTGAGGTGGAGAGACACTGAAAAGGCCAGACTGACGGTCTCCAAGTAGCAACGATCTGCTGAGTGTATGGCTATTTGTTTCTGCTTTAGCACATATGGAAATATTAAGCAAATTAAGCTGTGTTGTTTCATTCGCTCGTCCCCCAAAAATGTTGCAGGAATGGTTCCTGCGATTGGAAAAAAAGGCTGTATTTGCTAATTTGGGTGAACTGGCCCTTTAAGGCAACCTGATGAGGTGTTCATAAGATAAGGCACTTCTTGACCTTTCCTTCTCTTCCCACATTTACTCTACAACCATACCTCCAGAATCTGGACTTCTCTTCTCTTAAAAAAAATACTAAAAGCTATTAATTGATTATCAAAATAGTCGATTAATCGTTTCAGCTCTAATAAAAACCAGCCAGATCTTTGTGGAGCATCAGATGCTCGCTCCCCCTTCCTGCCCCCACCTCTCTCCGGTATTAGCCGATTTCCTAGAGATCACTGGAGGATGCCGTCGGAGCCACTTGTGCTCCTCTTTCTCCCTCTCGTTCGCTCGGCGTAGAGTGGCCCGCTTAATGCATTGTAATGGTTGACCATTATTTACGCAGGGGATAAACAAAGAGAAGCGAGGAATTGATGGAGTAATCCACTCTCGCAGTCATTAGGCATTGAGATGGAGGAGCTGGTTGGGAGCAGCCTCCTCCTTGTGCCTCTCGAGTCGAGCAGCTAATGGAAATGGGACTCATTAAGACACCTTATACTCCGACGCACCCAAGATCATGAGCAATTGCTAATTGATTGTCGTTAGCGCGCTCGCAATGAGACGCTCTGCCTGTTTTCTCATTTGTTATGAACGGCTTTGTTTTCTTCCCCCCGTCTCCTTCACTTCATTATTGATGTTGCTGTTTTTCTTTCTCTTTTCTCCTCTCCCTTTTCGCCTCGAGAGTCCTCTGCAACGGAGTCATCTTAACGCCGTTATATACCTGGTTGGCTGCAACAATCACATTCCTGAGGAACACTACCTCCTCCTCCTCCTCCTCCTCCTCCTCCTGAGTCAAATCTGAAGTATTTCCTATAATTAGAAGGTAGCAATGTTTTAAAGATCAATATCCTAGACCCCGCTAATGACTGTGTGTGTGCATGAGACACACATGCCATAGGCTAGTGTAAAAGGGCGGATGTAGAAAATGTGCTTGTGCCGGCATGGTCACGGTTGAATAGCGAAGAGAGGCAGGTCTCCCTGTGATGCTTTGCTTATTGGCTCTGGAAATTCCTTCCTCTTTTCCTCTGGAACCAGCGGATTGTGTTCATCTCAGCCTTTAATCATTTTTTCCCTCCCAATAGTAATGCGATCTCTTTCCCCCTCCCTGGATTCCTCTGTGTATATGTCCGCTCCCCACCTTTCTTCCCTCTCATTGCTTTTTTCCCTTATTACGAGATGGAGGAAGAAAAGATAAGGGAGGGAGATGAAGGAAGGGGGCTGAAAATGCAAATACAGGACCGCGGTTTCTTTCTTGTGACAGATCAGGCCTCATTACACCCACCTCTCCTTTGCAATTGGCTCAGGACGATCTCCCCCTCTCTATCTCTCTCTCTCTCTCTCGCTTGTCTCCATTACATTATGAAGTCTTTCACCTCTCGTAAACCCCTCCACCGCTCCGGGGGCCGGTGAAACGGTGAGACCGAGCCAGGTGACCAAAGAGGAATCTCTTGGCTGCAGGGCACGAGATTTGCTTTGCAGATGAAGCAGGACAGAGCACAGGGGGAGGCACGGGGGCATCACTTTATACGTCTGTGGTCAGACGGTGCAGCGTTTCTTTGCTTTAGCGCTCTGCCAGCAAGCCTACACCTCTATCTCTATCTCGCCTCGTGGGAGTTGCTACCACCTTCTCGCTCTGATAGGGAACGACTGGAAACAAAGGAATAAAAACACAGGCGCCCTCTTGGGCTGCTCTCGCTTTTGAAACAAGATATAGTGTAGAGAGAGAGAAAGAGAGAGGGGGAGGAGATGAAATAATATTGAAGCCATCAATTCATGTAAGACTCATAAGCATCACTTCACTCCCTTTTGAAATAGAGAACACAGGTATTTAAAGGGACATTCTGCTTTCATACTTGTGTCTTATTTGGCCGTCGTTGCTTTCAGTAATGACAACGAGTTAGCTACAAGAGCTCCCCCCCCCTTCAATAACTCTTAATTGAATGACAAGACTGACTTCCTGGTTCAACTTTGACCTTCCATGCTTTCCGTAGTTGTGCGCTCGCCAATTCCCTGTGCAATGATAGATGATTATCAACATTTTGAATGCGCTAACTTTCAGTTTTAGTTACTTTGGTTAAACCTTTGGCTTGTTTACGACCTGTCTGATCGTCTGACTGCTCATTTCTTGTTCTGTTGGACTTTGTTATCGCTGTATTCCCAGATCTTAGCAATCATTTCGGTGAGTAACAGTGTTAGAAGTGATTTCCAAAACTACGAAGAGAAAACTCTGTAACACTTTCTATGACGGCCATGTCTATAATGTATTATAAACATACTTAAAATGTGTTATAATATGCTTATAGCATGGTATAAGTATAGTTATAAGCACTCATATATATATTCAATGAATGAAACAATGCCAGTGAGTGACCAGCAATTATGAAGTATTATGATACTTTACCTTAAAAGTCATTATAAAATGCTTTTTTAATGTGTTATGATTATTGTTATATACCATTATGGATAATATAAAGTGCTACAGTGCTATAAGCATATTATAACGCATTAAAAGCATGTTTATAATGCATTATAGACATGACCGTCATAGAGTTACTGAAAACTCAAGTTGTAATAAACCTTTAAATTAACCTTTTAAAATGATTCTCTATTGAAAGAGAAGCCTTTTTGAGATCACTTCATTTAAGTGTTTCACTTGTTAAGGTGATCCACGATACCAACATCTGATGCCAGAGGGCAAACACACTGGGAAGTTGTGCACAGCAGGAAGTAAATTACCTGCATTTGCATGAATACGACACATAATTGGTAGTTGCTGTGATGCTGATCTGGTGGCACACAACATGTATACGGCTGCACTGTTGTTGCACTGGAGTGTGTGTGCTGTATAGGTTATGTGTATGTGTGTGTGTGAGGCTCCACATAATTACAGAAGCGGCGGTTAACAAGGCGCCGGCATTTGTGTTAATCAGTAGAGAGTGAGGACCGGGGAGCTAACTGAGCTGGTGTCTCATGCGCTCTAAATGTATCACGCTAAAAAGCATTATCTCTAAACCTGTAATCATCCCTACAGCACTCAATTCACTGCAGTGTGTGTACACTTGATGTTTGTGGCTTTGCCCCATAACTGCATGTGAGTCCGTTCTAATGTAATAACTCCATACGGACGTCCTCAGAGACCAGTAGCTTGTGTGTGTTGGGAAAACGTCCAATCCCTCCTCGGCTAACCCGGATTTGGCAGTCAGTACAGTTTAGTATGTACAGTATATGCCGGCATTATAACCTTAAAGCTGTAAATTACAAGAAAATACTCAATAAAGGGCTTACTAGTGGGCAACCTCCGGGTCTGAAAAGTCAAGCCAATGCGGAAGTGCCTTAAACTTGCATTCTTTCTAACAGCCAGCAGGGGGCGACTCCTCTGGTTGCAAAAAGAAGTCTGATTGCATAGAAGTCTATGAGAGAATGAGCCTACTTCTCACTTGATTTATTACCTCAGTAAACATTGTAAACATGAGTTTATGGTCTCAATTGCTAGTTTCAATTCTTCTTCAATACAGCATGATGTTCATTTTGTAAATTATGGTCCCATTTAGAGTCAAATAGACCGTAAAGCAGGGTATGCTTTAGGGCGTTGCTACCACGGCGTTGTCCGGTCTGGGAGTTGTCTGTGTTTTCGTCTTACAACTTTAACCCTTTCTCAGTGTGTTTTCAGTTTATTAAACATTTTGGTTGCCTAAAGATGTCTTATTCAGGGTTCGGTTGTACATGTTGTTGGCGACTGCCAAAATGCAGAACTCGAGACTTCACGTCACGGTGACCACGTCTACTTCTTATATACAGTCTATCCCCACCAAGCAAAGTTCACATGATTTATTCAATAACTGGGTCACTCATGTCTGTGGGAAATGTTAGTATTAGGAGCGCCGCAAAACACAGAATGATTTTTTAATGTTGATTAATGTGTTCAATTATTAGTCACATGAAAGTATTTTTCTTCCACCATCGCCGGCTGTGTTATAAATCCCAGTAAGCATCAATTTGGTGATTCACAGGTCAAAAGACTTCTAGACATCTAGGTTAAAACAAGGCCAAAATGTAGTTGAATAGTGAACGTTTTTAACTGCTGTTTTTACAGTATTACAATGACAATATTTGCATGTGTGGTTACGACCTGCTTTACATTGAAATTTACAGTCAAATTGATTTATTGAAACAGTAATCAACATGTTCATGTATAGTGAAATTGATAAGAAGTTGCAACCCGTCTATACAAAACATATAATTCGAAAGAGTGATGACTACTCGACCTTTAACCGTAATTCCAGCAAAATAACCCAATTAAAGTGTTACAGACGGTTGCAAGTGTCACGTTATTAGTGTATATGTAAACACACTAGCTGCGAGGGGAAGATGATTACCATCGTGTTTCTACACAATCCTGCTTTTATCTTGAAAACCTGCTCCTCTGCAGAAAAAATCATTACAAACGACGAGCTTGTCATTCCTACATTTGCTGTTCCAGCGTTCCTCCTTTGACTTCAAGTGTCTTTGTCGGGTGTCTTTTTTGAAAAGCAGAGAGATGCGTATCTCGGTTGATCTTGCATGTCTTGAGCATATCAACAACAGGAAGCAGCAGCCTCAAGGAGGCTTCGAGATTTCTGTGCTCAATGTAACACCAAGTGGAAGTGGAGCGCTGTTGAGGGAGGTGAATGGGAGGGCAGAAGTTCCAGAGATGGTATTTATTACTGAGAGCATAGTTTTGTGATTAAAATAGTTCCTTTTTTCACACATTTATCTGCTTTTGTCTGCTTTTTAAAACTGTCAAAAGGTATGTGGTAAAAAAAAAAGGAAATTTTGCAATATTTTTTGCAAAAAAAAAGGTCATAACCATTATTAATTTCACTCAGCAAACCGCACATTCAACAATGCAAAGTAGCTCTGTGTGTTTAAATGTTTCTGAGCTTCTTTTTTATCACCTTATCTCATTGTTTCCCTTTTTTCATTGAGGCTGAAAAACCCTCTTTAATCCTGTTCCATTTGTCCACATCCACGCGCATTCAAAACCTACTGTATTTACCAGTTAAAATGCAAATGTGGCCCACTGGGAATAATGGCTCCAAAGAGCTGGCTGGGTGGACAGACAGCCTGTGGCTCTCGAGAGCTTTTCCCCACAGCGTTGAGAGCAGAGCCAGGTGAGAGTTTCACCCCAGGTGTTCCTCTACCGCCATTGTCCGGGCTTAGCGGGCGGCATCCAGTTCCCACCACCCGTCTGACTCACCAGCGGGTTTCGCGGCCACTTTGCACAGAACGACTGTTCTTCACGCAGCCAGTAAAACCTGCTGCTGACTGGGAAGGAAGGAATGAGCCTGTCCAGCGCCGGTGGCTGTGGCGACTGCGGGGATTTTGACTCCATGAGGACCCAATTAAACCTGGGAGGGCCTCTCTGAAGGAATAATAACAATGATAAATGCACCTCTGTGGCCGGCTTAAGAGAGGCAGGGAGAAATGTTTTATTGTGCCGGCCTGTCTTGACACAATTTACTCCCAGCTACTGTTTTTTTTTGCAGTATCAGGAGATTTTAAAAAATCTCACCTTGTGAAAGTTTATTCTTTTTCTAGGTGAAGCCTGGTGTCATCTTTTAAACATTGTGATGACTTTGCTTTATGCAACATCAAACCCGCTCTGCATGTGCTTTGAATTGGCTCGGGATGCCGTGACTCCCTGCCAGAACTACAAATAATGTGTGTGTGTGTTTATCTGTGTGTGTGTGTTGGAGTTGCAAGCATGATTAGAGCAGATATGTGTGTGTGTGAATATGATGTGGAATAGATTTTTGTGTCTGTTGCGATTCAAGGAAAATATATTAATCAGCCGTTTAAGTTATTTATCAAGCAGAATTGCTCGTTCCAGCTTCTCTAATGTGAATACATGCTGCTTTTTTTTGTTTTATATCTTTATAAATTAAATATCTAAACAGTTTGGTTGGTTGGTCAGACAAAACAAACAACTTAAAGATGTTAATTTGAGCTCTGGGAACTTGTGAGGGTAATGAATTTTTCCTAAATTATTTTGCCATTTCAGTTTAAAATAAGTAGGGCTGTCAAAGTTAACGCGATAATAACACATTAACGCAAATGTGTTTTAACGCCACTAATTTCTTTAACGCATCAACGCAACTTGTGATATCAATCTGTCAGAGGTTGTAGCGGCCTCAGTTCCAAAGTGAAGATAGTGGCATCATATGAAACTAGAAAACATAAGGAATACATTGGTACCAACCATGTCATATTAGCTTGTCGCAAAGGAGAATAAGTTAAAGCTCCAAACTTGCGCTAAATTTTGGCAAGGAAAAACTGGCATGGCCATTTTCAAAGTGGTCCCTTGACCTCTGACCTCAAGATATGTGAATGAAAATGGGTTCTATGGGTACCCACGAGTCTCCCCTTTACAGACATGCCCACTTTATGATAATCACATGCAGCTTTGGGCAAGTCATAGTCAAGTCAGCACACTGACACACTGACAGCTGTTGTTGCCTGTTGGGCTTGAGTTCGCCATGTTATGTTATTTGAGCATATCTTTTGCTAAATGCAGTACCTGTGAGGGTTTCTGGACAATATTTGTCATTGTTTTGTGTTGTAAATTGATTTCCAATAATAAATATATACATACATTTGCATAAAGCAAGCATATTTGCCCACTATGGGAGTTGATAAGAGTATTAAATACTTGACAAATCTCCCTTTAAGGTACATTTTGAACAGATAAAAAAACAGTTTAATCGTGATTTAATAATTTAATCGATTGACAGCCCTAAAAAAAGTATTATTAATCAATACTGGCAAAAAAAGAACTATTAATCTGAATAAACTTATTGTACATATGAGTATTTTTTCAGATCGTCTGATGACAGCGAAATGTTTTCTGTTTTTTAAAACTCTTTATTTGGGGTTTACATAGAGAAGATATGCAGTCATTTGAGACTCAACCTGTATTTTCCTCTGTCAGGTGGTGATTCAGAGAAAAACTCCTTTAATTAGATAACAGGCGTCTGTATTTCAGATTTGCACTTTGCCAGCAGTTTGTCAATTACTGCTTGTGGTTTCATACTGCCAGTCAGTCTTTGTCTGGGCCCGAGCCTCCTCCTCGCCGCGCCGCAGAGCCGTGTTATTGTACTTAAACAAATCAATTCTGTTGCAGTTGAGCTTTTTTCCCTCCATCCCCCGTCATTATGAACTGTTTGCAGTGCAAAGCACATTGATTTTTCACAGCCCTGGAAAAGCTGTTGATGAATAGCACGGAGGTATCTGGGGAGAATCTGGCTTTAAAAAGGAGGCACCCAGCGTCAACCCCTCCTCCTCCACCTCCTCCTCCTCCTCTCTCGACCCATTGAGCCCCCAGCGCTCCTCCACTTTCTCTCTTCAGAGAGCGGCACTTCCAACAGGGGAGAAACGCTGCCTGAAAAATCTTCCAATGATTAAAAAAAAAAAGAAAAAAGAAAAAAAAAAGCAAGGCACAAGGGTCCGCCTTCTCCTGCTGAATGTGAAAATGCACCTTGTGGGTAGACAGTTTTTATATTTGGAGCATTAGCCTCGTCCTGTCAACCAAAGCATGGGCTCAGGAGAAGCTCTAGAAATGGCGAACATGCTGCGTGTCACTAAGCAGACGCTTTGTGAAACCGATACACTAACAGGATACAGCTATAGGCTTTAAAGGAGGGAAGGGAGGGGTGGGGAAAAAAATGGCATTCGTCCCGTACTAACACTCCACACTCAAGACATTTTTATTCTATCTTTCCCTTCTAGCATCCCAATCAGCTCCTTGAAATGTCATAGTTCAACATTTGACTACTTGAAAATGAGTGTTAAGAAAAATTGGGAGCAGAACAGGAACAAAGAAAAAGGCCAATAGTTTGTTTCTACTCTTTCACCTGCTACCTTAAAGATCCTTAAGCACTACCTTAACTTAGACCCTTCATTCAAAGAGGGGTCGAGGACTTTAATTTAGCTGAACTCTCTCATGAAGTCCTGAATAATAGCTTTCGACATCCAAAGTAGACTCCTTTCTTTTACATGTAAGGTTCTTGTGGAACTTCAAAATAAAGTTACAACACTCACACAGAGAGGTCAGCCACTCATTTGGGTATTGGAATTATTGCAAATGTTAATATTCAAAGTGTTTTTTGTTTGCTTATTCTCTCTCAGATGTCTGCAGAGGCACGCATGCTTTATGGAGAGATAACACATGCTTATTATGCTAATAATTACAACTACTCACAATGATTAGTTCTCTAAGGAAAATGAAGTCTGCACTTGCTTGTGGCGATAAACTGTGTGGCCCCTAAATAAAATGTCCTCTTTATTTTCTGGGTTATTGTATTAAGTGCTTAACTGGCTTATATCTAATGGTTTCCTCACACCTTTTTGAACTTCACCAATAACTAATGTGGTCATTTTTAAAGGTCTGAATGTCACTAGGCATACGCGGCACTATGAGCTAAGTGCAAAGCTATAGTGAAGGCCTGTCTTAATAGGCTTATCTGTCAATCGGGGAGTGAATTGTGAGTGTGCCACGGCAGCGAGCTTACTCTGTGGTGGATGTTTATGATACCATACTGATCATCGGTTGCTCTTTTGATTCGTCCTTCATGGGCACGAGAGCGTGAAGGAGCTTATCCGTGCCGGGAAGAAGAAGTGTATCACGTTAAGCAAGGCACAGATGGAGCCCAAAGGAATTTGCGAGTGGGCTTGATTTTCAGGGGGGAAGAAAAAATGCAAATGTAATAATTCAGTGTTTTGGAGATTGGTGGATAATGCAGCGGTGATTGATGTATTTTCTTTTTCCCCCCTCTGATTTCTCTCAGGGGCAGAAGACGTGAGGCGCTGAAGTGTTTCTCCTCCTGGTGTGTGAATGGGTGGGGGGGTCCTTCGTGGTGAAGAATCAAGGATTGAAGTCAACGCAGGTGAGTCTTGTTTTTTTCTTATTTTGGCGGGACCTGCAGAGCCCAGCAGGTGTGAAGTAGAAATGTATGCTTTGAAATTAGTGTTACCGTCGCAGTAGAAACTGAAGGTGCAGGTTGTTAGCGGCAGGCTAGCAGTTGTGTTTTGGTGATGAGGTGCTTGCAGTGAATTTATTGCCTTTATGCAAATATTATTAGGTTGTCGCATTCACTTAGTTTGTCCTCTACACTCTTTTTAATGCAGTTGTGATGCTACCAGTTGTGTGTATAGCTGTAGCTGACCACTGTGTATCCTTGGCATGTTCCATTAGCATTTCAAAGGGGGTAAATCTTTCACATCAGGTTCAACTGTGGTGAACTTTGACAAGCAAATTTGTACCGTTGTGACCAAAATATAAGCCTTTGACAGTGTTGACCTTTTTAAGGGAATGAAGCCAAAACGGAGGAAGCCATCGTAAATTATTAGCTTTGTTGCACCATCTTCTTTCATTTAACCCTCCTCTGTCGAAGTGTAAACATCATGGTTTGCAGACCATTACGAGACAGGTCTCAAATAAGGTGTTGGGGGGGAAAAAAAACGTATTGTTACATTAGGGGACAAGCTAATGAGCTTGCGTACTGATTGTTAGCAAGCTAACTCGCTCAGTGCAGGTTGTTCTCGTACACCGTTCGTAGCTATACCTACGAAAAGTAATGCACTGTAATTTGTATATATACCACGAAATCAATGCGTATTTAATCCAAGTATTGGTGAACAAAGAAATAGGCCTATAAAGAGCGACAAATGCTGCGTAGGGAGGGTGAAAAAAAACACAGACGTTTGTCCGGGAGACCGCTGTTCGTGTCCCGTGTGAAACCAGAAGACAACGTTGATTTATTTGTTCACGTAACTTCCGTACTTAAGCTACGCCACTTCTGTGGTTATTTTATCCCAGACCACGATTTTTTTTTCATGAAGCTAACTAAGTAGTTTTGTTGCCTAAACCTAACCAAGTTATTTCCTGTGAAGACAGAAGTTTATTTTGAAAACACTGTATGCATGTAACGTGTGGAAATTGACTGATGTTGCTTGACATTTGTAGGGGAATTCCTTAAAAAATAGGAATAACTTTTCGGAAGACATCTCAGTAACACTATTTGATGTATTGTCCTGAGAACAAAATGCTGTGGGGGAGTAAACGGCACAGTAGAGAGAAAATAAAAAGAAGCATGGAGAGCTATTGTTGCTGACATGTTAGCTATAGAGCTTGCCAGGTACAGTAGTTCACCAACCAGCCCTGCGAATAGCCACCTCTAACACATGAGAAGGCGCGGGTAATCTTTACGTTTTGTGAATTCGAGAGCAGGAAATGACTAATTTGTGTGAAAGAATTAAATAATTTTGAGAGCACAGATTCTTTTAAATGACTGAGACTTTGCGGCTCTGTAAGGACCTTCTTAATTAAATGTCGCTTTGTCTGGAATTAAACAAAGCTTGTTAGTGGAAACAGATATCTGCCTCCCCTGTCACTACACTTGATTTAAAGACTACAACTTTGTTTGCTCGGACACGCTCTGTCCTCCGCCGTGCTCCGGTGTCTTTGGTAAACATTTGATGGCAGCAGTTTGTGTGTGGCCAGCGTCGGCTCACCTTGCAGAGCATGTTGATTTCATTAGGAGCTCCTGGGGGGGCTCTGAGTAACAAAGTGCTGAGATGTTGCGTGTGTTTATGTTTTTTTGCAGAGTCCATATGCAGTCTGAAAGTGTACACACACACACACACACACAGAGGAAGGTCATGGCTATCCTCTTCACCAGCAAGCCACCAGTTTATCCTTATGCAATATGTGGCTCAGTGTATGTTCCAACTAAAAGGGAGAATTATGTGGTGGAAAGGGAATGTAATTGGTTCGTCCACTGTATTATACAATACAGCTATGGCTTCATGGATTAGGAATTGGGACATCCAGTACACACACACACATACTGAATAGATAAGAGTGGTTAATCTTGATCAGAGCAGTGTGAACGCTGAGAAATACGGCGCCCTGACAAACATCTGCCCGCCACAAAGCTGAGTGGGATAAACCAAAGTGATTATTGTGGAAATGTCAGGCGAGGTAGACAGCGAGAGCAAGTGCAACGAGGGTGGATACGACACGAACGGGGACATGACACGAGTGCTTCACAGTCAGTTCTCTCTCCCTCACTCTCAATGACAGATTTTCCTCCTCTCACTGTCGATGTAAGGTTGCCTTTGCGGAGGGAAAATCTAGCTGAGTTTGATGGAGAGGCTGCGGTGAAGAGAAATAGCAACAGTCTCGACTGGAGAAGTGTGATCTCTGAGGTTGAAATACGATCACTAGAAATTAAGTGCGTGTAGGGCTGTGAGTTATTCTTTATTGATTAATGTCTCGGTTATTTTTGGGGATTATTTGCTCAGTCTATAAAATGTCAGAAAATAGTGAAAAAGGATATCTTCAAATGCTTGTTTCGTCTGACCAACAGTACTAAACCAAAAAGATATTCTGTTAATGATGATCTAAAACAGAAATAAACAGAAAATGTTCACATTTGAGAAGCTGGAACACGATAATGCGCAAGGCATTTAGCAATGAGAATGCCTTTCTTGATTTTGGCATGCCATTTGGAGAGTTGGATGACTCCAATAAACACACGACTTTTGGTGTTTTGTTAGTTACGTTAATGATGTGTTTTTTAGTGACGTTTGTGACGTGTTTTCCATATGTATTTTACTTAGTTTACGTACTTATTTTAAGGACAACTATGAGGATTTTCCTAAACCTAACTAAGTGGATTTGTTGCATAAACCTAAGTGAGTTGGATGCTACCATAGTTTTGTTGCGTGGTGTACAAATGACACACTAAAATGCATCCTCATGACACGTAGAATGTCCTTGTAATGTCGTGCAATTTATAGGCCTTCCTGTGAGACCGGGTTGAATGATGATAAACGATTATGGAAATAGTTGGCGTGGTATTTCTTGTCGATCGATTAATCGACAAGCTCTTTACCAGCTTTGGTACCCAGTTTCATTTCAGTTGGTTGATGTCTGAAGGTTGCCAGGTTGGTCTTTTTTGTCTCTGTTGCGCCAGCCAGTGTAAGCCCTAATGAATAATTGCTTTCCTCTGTGAAATGTGAAGGGTGCAGACATTCTGTTAACCTCGCTAAAGGAAAAAAAAAAAAAAAGAGGAAGGAAGGAAAAAAATCCCCTTCCTGTCAGTGGTCTCTCTTTCTCTCTGTTCTTGTGAGATCTGGAACTGATAAGTGTGAGGCCTCTGGTAACTGAACAGGAAGGATAGAGGGCCTGGCCTCGGAGCCCCTGCCTCCGTCTGCACACATGTCCACCTCCCCTGCACGGGCAAACAAAGAGAGCAGCCACTTAACTTCCAGTTTCAAAACATTCAAGCCTATTAGAAGGATTATTATCACTTGTTGGAGTGAACTCTTGTTCTGATGAGATTTCTGTTGAATATAATAACAGAGAGGCGTTTTGATCAAATAGACCTCGGCTAAATTAATGCTCTGCAGCAGCTTCACACCCAGACGCAATCACAACTCCCTTGTTCCACTGACCAGTGTTGAGTCAAGTGGAAGTACTTTATTAAACAAGCACATGGCGGAGCAGTGAGAGTTTATCATTCAACCCGAACACCCAGCGGTCTGAATGACAAGCTGTTAGACTGATAGCCATTGTAGTGTCTGTACATAGATGTTTCCTGAAACAGGTGTTGAAAGATCAGTTTTGTGAGCTCCAAAGTATGTGATGAGTTAACTTTACAAAAAGTTGTTTAGAAACTTCTTTGAAATTTGCAAACAGAACAGACAGGACACCATTTGTTAAGTATTTACTGCGTGAAAACAGAAATTACAGACTGGCTATCTGTAACTTCAGAGTTATAAACAACAGATTCCCCAAAGTTAGTGGAACATCAAAGTGTCAGGAAAGGAAAAAGAAGATCTGTAATCTCTGCAATGATTATCTTCTAGGGTAGGACTACCATGAGTACCAAAGTACCAAAGTACTATTTAAACCATCCCTCTGTGTTTATTTTGCTATTAAAGTCACATAAGCCAGAGGTTATATGTAAGGATGTCACAATACCAGAAATTTAGCTGTCGATACCATGTACTTCACAGTACATTCCTTTATTACCGTTTGCATACTGTTTTTTTTACGAATTTATTATTAATCCCTGATGATCTGCCTCAAGTTTCTTGTCAAAATCTAAATTTTACAAGAGAAGGCCTGCATTTGAACACATCATGATAACGTTATAATTTACCTTTGCACATTTTTACGGAATAGAGCTTGAACGCAACATAATGTAACTCAATGCAACCTCCGTACGTTAGCTGTTAACTACATTATTTAGCCATGCAGGACTGTGCTGCCCACCGGTTGCTAACAGCTAACAGCTTTTCAGTACAGATTTGTTGTTCATAATGTAGCATTATCAGAGACATTTTCTATCGTCTCGAGCCCTGATCCCCGGTATCTGTGGTACTGAAGAAAAACGAGTACCGTCATGTGTTCAGAATTTTGGCGTCGACTCTTTACCTAAATATCATTTCTTGTGACATCCCTTTCTTGTGACAGCTTTCTTTAAGAATTTCTTTAATTTGTGTAATTTATGCTTCATTCCTGCCATGTGCCATTGTTTTGGCATTATTTTGTCATACATCTTGTTGTCTGTCTGCACTCCATACCATGTTAGCATGGTCTTGAGTAAATACATCTAATCCAAAACTAGAAACCCCACCATTAGGAAGGTACTTTGACGTGCATTTCTGGTGCATTTTATTCCTGCAGATATTATGTGAGTGTCCAAAAAACATTCTGAGAAATGCAGGAACTCACTTAACTGGATAGTAAAGTGTAAAAGTGGCTACAAAGTTAATACAAAACACTTTACCACAATAAAATACAATGTGGAATGAATTGAACAACTGGTGGTGTCTTAACAGTAAACAATTAACTATTAACTCAGAGGTTCATCAATAACGTGTAGTAGATGAATGGAAAAAGGATTTTCCTGTACACTACTAGCTGAGTAACCGGGCATGACAAGGTAGCGATCGAGCCAGGTTGCCTTCTTGCATCTTCTTTGAGGTCCATCTATTATCTTATCTTTAACGCTCATGTGGAATTCCACTCTGATCCCTTCACAATAGCTGAAAAGCAACTTTGGGAATCTTGAAGCGTATCTTTTTTTTTTTTCCGAGCTGAGACTGTGGCGGAGATGTTCCGGGGTGGTACTTCCCAGGAGAGACTGCAAGATAACGTGCCAGGGTGACAGCTGAATTATTAGCCCATTAGTCACCGGAGAGAGAAAGAGGTGGATGAACATGGCATCCGTCAAGAAAGTGCCTCCTTTTTGGAGATAGCCTCCCCTTAAACTGCCGCCCAGGAATCTTGTAAGTCTCTCCCACTGATGAAGGAGCTGGAGGGCCGGGGTCAAGGAGCAGAGCCGGAGCTATCCCGGCGCTCCGCTGATGCTGATGACCCGGGCCGCCTGTCCTCGGAACAGAGCAGCATAACACAGAGGCAGAACTCAGTGTGCTGGACTTAAAATAGACTTGGTGGCGTCAACAACCTCTTTCCCCATAGACGCACACAAATGCCCGCTCATGCTTGTACGTGCACCCCCAACCAGCGTCGATGCAACCGCTGGTGATAGTCGGTGACATGCCGGTTTGATTGACAGGG
Source organism: Sebastes umbrosus (assembly GCF_015220745.1). Classification (NCBI taxonomy): domain Eukaryota; kingdom Metazoa; phylum Chordata; class Actinopteri; order Perciformes; family Sebastidae; genus Sebastes; species Sebastes umbrosus. The sequence continues at coordinate 17,396,879 of NC_051288.1, read as the reverse complement.
TGACTGCGGCGGTACAAAGTGTCTGTGTACTCGGGACAGATGTGCTCTGACGGGCTGAGTTGACGTACAGTGTAGCAGGAGGAAGCCATTAAGCAACACTTGGCTCTGAGATGAACTTCCCCACTGCTTCGTGACCCCTGCTGAATCTCCGAGCAGCCTTTACGCGTCTTTGTGTCAGCTATCTGCTCCGGCTCCACTCAGACAAAGAACGCCACAAAGAAAAAAATGAAGAGTATTGAACAAATGGAGTGGCGCTTGCTTCCCTTTGATGCAAAATTAAAGCCGATATCCCTTTGACATGCCTTCCACGGATAACTTGTCAATTTCCTGCTTGTGATGAATAGCTTGAATATGTCACGCTTCATAAGCCAACATATTAATTAATGGCATGGCGTAAATTGTTTTAAGAACGCTTGGCATTGAGATGCTGTTGGCTTGTGAATGGTCTACCTCGATGCTGCTTCTTCTGAAATACGACCACATCAACAAGCCTTTTTCGTCTGCCCATATTATTGCATTTCTCTCCGTCAGTGAGAGCAGTCACTGTGGTCTCATTAGATCTGGTACATTCTTGTTGGTAGAATATAACCAAGACCCAACAAGCTTGACTTGACGCCACACAGCTTCTGCTAAGTGTTCTATTTGTAATATGTCTGCGTAGAAGCTAATGAAATGATGATGGTGGCAGCGCTGCAGAGCCCTGAATTAGCCCATCAGCTGGTCTCAGTTTGAACATTTATTTACAGCAGACAGACAAATAGAAGCCCAGATCCTAGCAGTCGCTGTAATTTAAGTTCATTAAGTTTTTGCACTACCATTTTGTTATTTTATGCTTCCTGTCTCGTACATTTAAGAGTTGTTTTTTTTCTCCATTATTTTTATTTGACAGTTATAGCTGCTTGTTACTCTACAGATGTTAGCATGTTTACAGAACTATTTGACTGTATATAGAGTAGTTAAAGCGTGTATAATCAACATTACTCCAATAACAATATATTAAATGACAGTAGCCATGTTTCCATTCACATATTTCTATTCAGATTTTGAAGTATTGCATTAGAAAAGCTGTATGGAAACGGAAAAATTCGACAAAACTTCCTCAATTGCAAAAAAGGTTTTAGCATCCATAACATATGGAAACGCCTTTGCCGAATAAATTCTGACGTAGCGGACATTTAACTCACACAACTGATCAGCTGTTTCCGCTATCGGCGTCTTCTCGGATATTCCCGTGAACGTGCGAATGCCTGTCTTCGATCCAGTGAGTCAACAAGAAACATGGCCAATATTAGCTGACATGAAAGAACTATTAAAACTTGCTTAATTGAAACTAATTCCTGAAGTCCTCTCTCCATTTTTTATCGTAGATGGTTAGATGGCCAAGCCGACTAGTTTTGTTTCGCAACCTCTACTTCTTCTTGCGGAATTTCAAAAGTTTGCTTAAAATTTGCTCGACAATTGAATGGAAATACTGCTAGTGTGACAATGTGATGATATGAGATTGGTATCGATCTTACTTACATCTAACTCTTGAGAAGAATGTGAATATGTGCATTTCCCAAAACGTCAAACTATTCCTTTAAAGTTAGCTCCACCTCGACCAGCTACAAATACTCACAAACTCTAACATTTACTTGTAATTGATGTAATTACATTTACTTCATTAAAAGGATCTGAAACTGATCCACAGCTCAAGAAGTATTTACAGGTATGGTATTGCATCACTTTGTGACTTTAAAAACTGAAATAAATTTCGAAGGCTTTTGATATGAAATATATTACCATTTTATCTCTTTAAGCTCTGCGGCGCGATCGAGTGTCGCACAATGAAGTCGGATCTTCTTGAAAGCTTAGGAATTTTATGGCAGACGGGCTGATAGTCATCAATTTGAGATTGTTTGGTAATTTTTGGGATCAAAGGCGATGATGAGGATGATGATACTGATGCTAATCCCACTGAAGGGGATGATTGAGTCATCAAGGCAAAACAGCTGTCTTATGTGCCGCCTCTCCCCACCACCACCACCACCCCAACTAATGGCTGATGATGACGGTAGCAGAGTGTAAGTGAGTGCAATTGACAGCGGAGTTGGAGCTTCCTCTGGGAGGAGGGAGAAAAGGCTGAATCTGAGCGGAGGGAAGCAGGCAGCAGGGTGGCCATGAAACATTCATGCACCTGGGGACTCTCGGCGTATAAGGAGAGCAAGCTGAGCCAGTAATGAAGTAAAGAGCAGAGGACTTTTAATGGCTCTGTTTGTCCTTTTTATGAGATTAGCTTTGGTCTTGCTTCTTATATAAATTGCGTTAAAAGCTTAATTGCATACAGTGATGTAGCGACGCCGCAGTGCCTTGTAGGAAATATTACTTACATTTGGGATAATCTAATTGTGGTTAGCAACGAGATAATTGGTACCACAGGTGTGCGGCTGGTTATAGCGAGTTATTCCCAGCCCCCTCTGCACCCGGACTGATGACATGACAACGGAGCACCAAATGTGGACATCCCCCAGTTGTGCCGGCGGAACAGTTGTCCCTCCCAAACTCAGACGGCTGCGAGCTCGCGTATAGGGACAGAAAAGGCGAAGAGAGAGGAGCAGAGGAATGGCGAGATGAAGAGCAGAAGAAGGGAGAAGCAATATTTAGACAGCTGCACGTGTATCGCTGTCAGAGGAAGGAGGGGGGGGGGGGATATTTTGGTGTCCTCAGCGAGGCCTCAGACTAACTCCCGCTGCAGTATTGATGTCACTGCACCCTCCTGACAGCACACTGTAAATCACAAGTCGCAGTCGTCTATAGATTTACAAACACCTGCTACCTCTCTGTTCCTATATCATGGCAGTATATTATCTGAATGAGAAAACTTGTTCAAACATGCTTTAAAGAGAGCTCACTGTCAGCCACTCTGTTCCCCAGTACAGTAACGGCGGTTGTGCGAGAGTGCCGGTCACATGTCTGCGGTCCTGTGCTAGACTGGCCCTGTGCCTTGAGGTGGTGGATGGCAGCTGACTGCTCTGATTCACTGGGAACTCGACTCGTGCGTTGTGCGCCTCACAATGGACTGACTCATACAGAGTCGACGCCGAGCTTGTTCAGTGTCCATCGCTCAGACGTTTCGCTGAGACTTTCTGTTTGACTCCTTTGTTGCCTCTGTGTTTTGATGGAGACAGTGGTCTTTTCTTATGACTGTGTATTTTTCAGCATTGTTCCTTTTTTTTTTTCATTCCAATGGGAGCGGTCAGTTTCCCACCCCTCCTCCTCCTCCTCCTCCTCGCACTGTGGTTTCTGTTGTCCTGGGGAGGATGTGGACGGCCAGTCGGTCGCTATACTAGCAGCTTCCTTTCACCTTACGTGTACCCTACATTTCACCCCCACTCCACACAGTTCCCCCCCCCTTCAACCTGTACGATTCGCTAATGATCCCTCACTGGCTTCCCAGCAAACACTGCTTTCACTGTTATGACGCGTTTAGAGCGATGCAATTCAAACCAGTCCAGTTTGAATAATATATTTGAAAGCTTATCAGATGCCAAAACAGTGGACAGTGGTACTACTGTCTAGCAATGGTTCCCAAAGTGGGTCCAACATCCACTCAGCCGTTAGCAAAAAGCAGTGACGTAGGTTACCAAAGTGAGCTAATCAAAGCTAATCAATAAGGTTATGAATAATGTGAACGCTAGCACTAGTTGAGTCAAAGTTAGCTGTGCTAAATTTGGAAATAGCTGAAAGGGTTAGCTCGGATTTTTTTGAAGTGGGGTTGTATGTATACTCCACGTTCTGCAAGTTAAAATTACTGCTTTTGTGAATGTAGTCTGGTGGCATTGAAGAGAGCGGTATAATGGTTTTACTTCCCCGTAGGCTGTCTGATGGCGAGGTAGAGCGACTGTGGACGAAGGGAGCAGAAAAACGTGTTTTAGTCAAGTGTACGCTATATTCAGATTATTTTTACTGCTTTACCTTGTCATCAGACAGCCCTTTCTGACGGGGAACTGAAGCTTTTATATCGTGTTTTCAAAGCCACCAGACTACATTCACAAAAACAGTCATTTTAGCTCACAGAACACGGGAGTTGCTGGTCTACGGCTGCATTGATCGGTTATTTTGTTTGTGTTATTGTGTGACTTTTGGCGTCCAATTGTCTGCTTCTCCAAACTGGGAGCGTGCCGACGGCCATCTAAGTTACTGTATGTAACGTTAATACACTAACTATATGGATGTATATATACTGTACATGTAGCAACGTCATCATGCAGAAACCTACGCCAGGTCACATGGCAAAAGGTTTTTAGAAGGGCTTGGGCAAATAGCATTTTGACGCTAAAACATACATACTTTGACCAAAATTTTAATGTTCGGAAAATACAGAATGATATTAAAACCTCAGCCCTTAAAGGATACGCCAAAAGTGCTGCAAGATTTGTTCATTTCCATTATTTAATGTGTGTGTAGAAAAAAACGAGGCAACAATTGCATAAACTCCATTTCATGTCACATTTTCAATGTGCCGACGCAGTGTTCTCATTGAAATGAATGAGGAGGCTTTGGTTTGTTTTGTGTGTCAATATTTGTAAGAAATAAGGATAATGATAGAACTGTGTGCTCTTTCAGTGCTTTATCTTTTATGACAGCTTTTTGTGCCTCCTTTTGAAACTGTTTTCTGTTTCGCCACGTGTTCTCCGCTGAGTAACCATTCGCCTTTGTGCTCTTCAATAAACCGTTTTTGCTTGGCGACAGCGTTCAGAGACATTAAATCTCTACCTGCGCTCCCTCTCGCTCCCCTATCACATAATAACATGTGCAACATCCGCACAGCAGCCACTAATTGCCGCTGGATATTAGAGCGAGGTCTCCTAAGATACTGACCTTGCTTTAGCCAATCATAACAGAGCGTGTTACCGGGGTTGAGCTGTGATCAGAAGAGTCCCCGCAGCACGAACAGGAGGAATTAATTATTCAGACTGGCTGCTCGCACGTTTTGCTGGACACCACATTTAATGACATCTATAATGGCATCTTTGTGAGAGATTAATGGCGATGTGAGACTATCAAAGCAGAAAAACGCACAAAAGTCCAGCCAGGCGGCTCTCTGCGTGCCAGGTACAAACACAAAGGGAACGATGGGTGCATTTTATGGCAGCATCCAGATTTTTTTTTCATCCTTTTTTTGTTCTCAAATTCATCACCCAGGATCTTACACACCTTATCTCTCATTCTGTGTAATCTGGAACATTTTGTTTCAAACTGACACCCATGAACCTATAATGAGATGTGCCTTAAATATTTATTATACGAGGAAATGAAGAGGTAAAAGATTAGAGCCTTGTCCTCACAATATTTACATCTCTGCCACCGCTGTTTAGCTTCTACAGCTCGGGGGGGGAAAGGCTGAGTTTTATAACGATCAGTCAGTAGTCGGGTTTCCACTGACCTTTTACGAGACGGGAGAGCACTTGGATGGATTGAAAATGTTTTTGTGTTAGTTAGGAAAAGGGGAAACAGTGCATTTTTTGGCCTGGGTGTCATCTTGATCCTCGACAACTTTGCCACTCATTCAGCCAACTAAACATTTTTTGTTGTATCCTTTAAATTAGTTATTTGTCTAATGATCAAATACAGCAAATAAACTGTTCTCTCATTGAAGAGAAGACAGAGTTTCTGTCAGTTTCAGGCACATTACTTTTCTTAATCTGTGGAGGAAAATAGCTGAATTACAAGAGCATAAAGAGATTGGAAACATGAGTCGGTATTAATGGTCTGGACATGTTGATAGTAGTTCTGAATTTGTGACTTAAAGGTCCAGTGTGTAGGATCTGGCGGTATCTGTAACGGTGAGGTATGGAGATTGCAACCAACTGAAGCTTTTCCCATGTTCCAAGCGTGTTGGATAGCAACGGTGGCGACGCGAAAACACAACCTCTCTAGAGCTATTTGGAGCAGAGCCAGTGTGTAGAGTGTGTCTGTATGTCGGAACTGAGTGGTGAAGCAAGAGAGAGAGAGCGGCGGCGGCGAGGGGAGCGAGTTACATTATTGTCTGCGGCCCAAGCAGGAAAAGTTAAGTTAAGTTAAGCGCCTAATTTTAAGGTAACAAAAACAGGATTTTTATTATCAGGTGATTATACACTATAGAAAACATACTTACTACTATTATATTCCATTGCTGTCAATAGTCCCCCTATGTTACACACTCCTTTAATGATGAAAAATCTGGTGTCAAACATGTAGATACAATTTCAGTCTAATCTAGTAAATCTTCAATAGTCAGAAAACATGTTTCCCTTATATTTTTTTGAATAATAATATACACCCAGTGCATAAATAGATATATTGATGCATTGATATATAACAAGAAAGTAGGTTAGTAAAGAAAAACTGTCAAGCGCTGCAGCTCTCACAGCTTTCTTTATGTGTATTTGCTGTAAATAGTGCTTAGCAACAGCAAGGTTACCGACTCTGGTTGCATCTGCATTATGCTAATGTAATGAGAGCAGGAAGCCAACGGAGGCTAGTTGCGCCGGATCGCTGCGGGGACACAAACGCACAGAGTCATCATGCAAATTAAGCAGGATGGCTGATCGCTCAAAAAAGTTTTAATGAGAGATAAGCAGCCAAACCGGACCGTGCACCTCCTCAGTGTGGCAGCCAGGTCAGATTCAGATGTTCTGCTTTTGATATTTCTTCTTCTCTGTATAACCAAATCGTGACCCCGAGCAAAACATGCAAAACAATCTGGCCTGTGTGTTTTCAGTCAGTCACATGGGCCTGGAGAGCGGGAGACTCAGCGTGTCTGTCCTGGCATTTCCTGAAGCTTCGTAAACATACATACACACTCTCTTCCTTTCTTTCTCCCTGTGTCACACACACACACACACACAGGGGCTTCTATTTAGTCTAATATATAACGATCATCTTTATTTGTATAGCAATGCAAGTGATTTACAGGTAGTAAGTGAAAGCTGTTAGTATGAAACATAAAACAAGATGAAAAAATGAGGCATAATAATGCAGCTTCTGTTGGTCTGTAACTCTTTGTTATTGTTGCCTGTCTTAGCCAGTGATTCTTGAAAAATAGATGTTTAATCTCATGTAAGCTTTCCTGATTAAACCTGTATTAAGCAGAATGTTTTTGGCATAATTTGGCAAAAATTTCATAATAATATTTCTGCATATTGTATTCAAGTGCTCCGAGAGATAACTAGACTTCTGCACCTCCTCATGGCTCTGTTTTCAGGCTTTAAAAAATCCAAATCTTTGACCAATCACAGGTCATTTCAGAGAGAGAGCATTCCTATTGAGTGTTCCTATTGGCTGTGCTCCGGTTGGTGGGCGGTGCTTGGTATTTCCTCAACTTACTGTATCTCAACTTTCTCATTTTACAGCTAAACAGTACACTACAAGATGTTTTTGAAAACATTTTAGGCAAGAAATAGGCATTACAGTAACAGAATATTGATTCATATTTGATCAGCGCTGCCTGGTTTGATTGGAGTTTGCGAGTGATTGACAGCTGCTCAGAGATGGCAGACTCCAGATCAGCTCTGATTGGTTGTTTTCATCCAGACTGTGAAATCTGGCAGATGCCATTGGGAGCACCGGAGAACACAGAGGCACATGATTTTTTCCAGATTACCTGTCTCATGCACTACTGTCAGGATATAGTGACCGACTTTCAGCATAAAGTAAGGGTTAAATAAAAAGAAAATGCAAATGTAAAATGTATAGGGATTAATGCATTTAAGTTTATAAGGTCAAACCTGCAAGGATTCTTGTCAAAAGCAAACATTCATGAATCATTAGTCACATTTTTGAGCTTGCCTTTTTTCTTTAACATGTTGTTGTCGCAAGTGGAATAAATGTGTGAATCTGCTTCCAACTCGCGGTTACCCCTGACTTAGAATAGAAAAGAAAAACAGAAGGAAGTGTGACTTCTCCTTTTCTTATAATCTCACACTCATCCAGAAACATATTTACAATAAACACACTAAAGGAGGGTTAAAGCTCGAAACTGTACACCCAGTCGCTTCAACTACAACCATAGAATCCACTCCGTTCTTATGCATTTAGCACTCTAAAAAGCATATTTTAAAGCAATTACGCCACCGTCACTAAAGCCATTAATGGATGTTGTTTGTGCTCGAGTATGATTATTGCGCCGGACTTAGAGGATGGCCATGCATTAAATCATTATTCGATTTAACCATTTGAAATGTGTGTGTGTGCGCACTGGTTCATCTAATTGATTTGGAGTGTTAAAGTGCAGGGTTCAATGAGTACTCTAATCAAAACCTTAGAGGCTGCAGCTAAATGGTAAAGAATGATTTAATGTGTCTCAGGCTCTATTTTTTTTTAAAAGCTCACTGCTTTAAGTGGATTCTTCTCTTTGTTTTAGCTTTGTGTCGTAGTTGATATACAGTACAAACTGTAAACACAAATGTTTAGCTGTCAAGTTGGAATTAGATAAAATCAAGAGCCCATAAACCCACATTTCAACCTCCAGATGAGTTAAGAGCTGCTTGCCACTAATCTACTTTTTTACACATTTTAGTTGCCATCTAACGCAATTTCATGGTGCTGATACAGAATCTAAAAATTCAATAGCCGAGCATGTATGCTGGGATTATAATTTGGAGTCTCTGTGGGGGATGTAGGTCAACTGAAAGGCTCTATTTCCTCAAATATTGTAATCCCCATTTGTTCTGCTTTTTCACCCGAAACACAGCTTTGAGGTCTTTGTCAAACGACAATGCCCTGGGCAGGACACTAGCTCTTAATGCTGTTGTCTCGTTTCCAGACGATTTCTCTGCTTTTTAGTTATTTCCAAATAAGTTTTAAATCATTTGCTTTACTTTAGCTTCCCCCTGTTTTCTAACAATTTAGACCAAATACTGGAAAAAACACAGCCTCTTGTTTCCTCTGAGTTGTACAGTTTGCTCCGCTGAACCAAAGCAGGTCATGTTTATGGTTGAACTGGGGGTAACGGGGTCATCAGCAGGATATACCCATTTAACCTTGCTGGAGACCTGCACTGCTCAGAGAAAAAGGGAAGTTATTCATTTATTCTGGAGTGATAAAGCGCGGTTGAATAGTTAACTCAGTCTGCCTTTTCATTGATAAAAAAAAACACATCATCACTTTCCCCCCAAAACGGTTCCACTAATTCAGCCAAACTAATTTGGTGCCTGTTTCTCTGGGCTGCAGGAATAGTTTTGTGAAACCATGCATGAACATTGAAAATTGATTTGTTTATATATCATTTCAGTATAATGGGTTTTGGGCCTGATTCTGTGACAACACTTGTGAGAAAAAGGGGAAGGATTACTCCACTCTCCTGTGTTGTCTAAACCTGATAACAAGTATGGCACAAGACAAGGCTGTCCATTGTGGAAAAGGGGCTTTTTTTATCCCACAAAAGTCATTATGCCGAATCAATGCTCCCCAGAGAAACGGCAGGCTCAAACACCACACACATAGATGGAGTAGCGCGTCAAAATATGTAACTGCCTTAAGGCTTCTTCTTGATGGTTCAGCAGGCCAAGGTACACACCACACACCTGCAATTATGTGGATGTTTTCCAGCTCGCAGAATTCATCTAATGTCTGTCATACCTTTCTGTAAAGTGACCAAAGAAACATAGAAATGACATGAAATATAACACATTTTCACACTCACCTCTATGCAGGTTATGAGATATTGCCTCCATCTCAATTCAATGGAGGTGAATGGAATTTTTCACTGACAAAAATGAAATTCAACAGCAAGATATCTTTCCGGAAACGGTGTCAAGGTTGCTCTGGATAATACACAGACCTTATTGTTAACAGTCAAAGAGACTATCTCTTCACTAGTTCCAATGAAAACAGTTCAGGTTTGTATAAAAACCTGAGCAAATAAAACTATAACTGTCTGCATGGCTATTACAGGATAAGTTCAGATTTCTTCAGCAGTCTGAGTTAAATAAATCAAGTGGATATCTTCCAAAGCCAAGTTACAGTCTTAGTATGAAATTCCCTTTGTTTTACTGTCCCTCTGCAGCAGCAGCTCAGCGAGGAAACACCGTCTGGGGAAACACAAAGGGGGGAATATTGAACTAAGAAAGACTTGATTTGCTTAATGCAGACTGCTGAAGCCTCGTATTAGCTTCAGCAGTGGGTTTTGTCCTCCATCACTCCCATTGGAGATGCATTAGTAAGGGACAGTATAAACAGGAGGAATGATTACAGCAACTGTTTTCACACAGGAACATGTGAGTAATGTTCAGAGATTGATTTGGAAAAAATGTAAACCTAAAATGTTTTTTTTTTGTCAGCCGATTCGACTGTTATCAGGCTATTAAATAGGTGTTATCGGTTGCTATAAGCACCATAGATATGGGTCAATAGGGGCCTACTATACCCACTAGTAGGTTTTATCATCTATTCATATGGTAGATCACCAAAAGAACATGACTGCGACCTCTAGTGACCGTGGTGATTATGACAGGATCATAAGCGGAAGTCAGGCGTTGTAGTATAAACAGTGTCCAGGAGGCTGGGGTTTGCATCCGGGCTGAAACCAACATCGTGTAGTTGTCTTTGTGTTCACAAGCGTTAACGTTTCACTTTAACTTTTGAAACGCAGTTATTTTAAGCCAAAATACGATGTTTTTCCCTAAACCTAACCAAGTAGTTTTGTTACCTAAACCTAACTAAGTTGTGGTTTTGCTGGCTACTCCTAAAGAAATGTTTTTGTTGCCTAAACCTAAATAAGTTGTGGTTTTGTTGGCTGTACTTAGAGAATTGTTTTTCTTACCTAAACCTAAATAAGTTGTAGTTCTGTTGCCTAAACCTAAAGAAGCCTTTTTGTTTGTGTTCAAAACGTAATGTTTTATTCAGTGTTAGAACGTGTTGCTTTAAAGTAGGCCCCTATTGACCCACATCTATGGTGCTTATAGCAACCGATAACGTCTATTTAATGGTCTTATTACAGTAAAATCTTGTGTTTTTGTGTTCTGGGGTAGCCAGCCTTTTAAAATAGGGAAGCCTCATATCAGTAAACAAATGCGCGCATGTACTCTAGTGTCCTCCATTCATTAAATCATGTCTGCCGGTCTGTCTTTGTCATCAGCCTGCAGCCTGTCTGGGGCGGTTCCACATGACAGCGACATGTGTACGTATGGACAGCGGCACATTTAGCCTCTCTGTCTTCTCCCTCTCATCCTGAGTGTTTACACCCAGGGGTCAAATAACATCTCATTTAAAAAATAAAGTCAGAAGGTTGTGTCGGGGGAAGGAAGTATTTCCCAGTTATAGAAGGACGGAGCTCTGAAAACTCTCCCTCCATCTGTCTGCATGAGTGCATGGTGCATGGAGTGTGTGGTGGTGGATCTCTGCTCGAGGGGGTTGTAGAGGCAAGTTGGGGGGAGCAGGGCAGGCGGGCGGGGGGGCGTTTCTGTAAATAGCCCACCCTGTATTAAGAAGCGGCATGCTGGGGCTGCTCTCTGTGCAGTCCTGACCTCGCCAACCGAGCCGCCGCTCACATTTCCTCACAGCGCGGGAGAGAGGCTGTGGAAGTCAGCGCTGACTGCTTCTCCACTTTATCCAGGTCAGATCTGATCTACTCTCGCTAGTAAAGCACTGACGCTCGTGACCCCGGTGCCCCCCTCCCACCTCCCATCGCTGCCAGCCAGTGTCAAAAAAACACAAGCAGCTCCGCGGAGGGCCTCCGCCGCTCTGCCTGCTGTTATGAAACCACGCCGCTCTCATTTGTGTTTTCTCCTAAACATCCACACTCGGATAAATTGTCAGATCAAAACAAAGTGTCGGGCGCGATTTTGATTCCCGTGTTTCTCCACATTAAGCTGTTAAAAGAGAGTTTGCCTCGCAGCGTATGTGCAGTGGATGTGTGTGTACGTGCTCGGAAGTAGGTCATTGATTCGAAACTTGGACACTGATTATGTGCTGGCCTAGAAATGGGCTATAATCGGGTGTCTCTCATACCAAAACAGCTTTTCATAAGTGGCAGTTATTTCAAGGTCAGGACAACAGTTGCGCTACACATGCATACAGACTTTATTTATCTTTCTCAGTTTCAACAGATTGCTGCTTCTAGAATCTGTTCAATCTTGTGAGATTGCTCATTTTAGGATACATTACCACTGGCGGAAAAAAAGACTCGTATCACATTCATCTCTGTTTATGGAGACCAGAATGTGCCAAATGTGCAGGCATGCCCTGTTCTGTCCTCGATGGGGGTTTGATGCACTCACTCGGATGCCATTTGAGCCAATAATGTAAATATTCCTGGTCTTTTTGAACAAGCCGAGACGTGATCTAATCTGTCTCTGACATCCAGCAAACTCTCCTGCAACACGTGTAAAAAAAAAGAAGAGAAAAAAGAGTTTTCATCACGACCACGTTGGAGTAAATCTTCTCAAAGCTGGGAATTAACTGTCAGCCAGCATCACCACAACTCCCTCTCTCTGTCTCTCGTCGTAGCTTGAAGCGAGCGCCGTATTAGATTCTGCAGTGGATTTTTTTCCGAGACGCCCTCAGGATGAAGCCTTGATATTGTTTTGTAAATGTAGATTCAGCTCTGCTTACAGTATGAGCTTATATTTAGCTTGAAGTCTCTGAATGGTGGTTGTAGGAGGGTCAAAAGGGCATGTTTGTGTACTTCCTGTTCTCTTCCTTAGTCTTGGCAAGAGTGGGTCAAGAATAAACACTGGGAGCGTGCTAGCATGAATGGAGATCTCTTTCCCTGGCGTGCTTCTTGTGTTGTTGCATCGTTATGGGAGCGTCTTTTTTCATAATGACACCAGGAAGGACTCCAAAAGAACAAATCTGAGTTTGCATATCATCTCGGGGGTTTGCATGAGAGCAGCGTCGCCGCCGCACTCCTCCTCCTCCTCCTCCCCCCCTCCTCCGTGTGTCCCACATGAAAGATCCTCAGCGTGCGCCTGTTTAAATGAGCCCTCGCCGTGTTTGCATTTGTTTAGGCAGAGAGGCAGAAACCAACAAGCAGGCACAGACAAAATCCTATCAAAAAATGACATCAGCCGCAACAGCTGCAGGCTGTGGCGCTGGGAGGAGAGGAGGGAGAGAAAGAGGAGAGAGGAGAGAGAGAGAGAGAGAGAGAGAGAGAGGGAGGAGAACAATTGACCAGAAGCGACACGGGAAAAGAGAGGTGACCTGATTGCTCAGCTGGCCAAGAGCACGGGAAGGAAGCAGCAGGAAAGGCTGGTCCCCTCAGTCTGGCCTGGCTCTCTCTGCTGCTGCTTCTGGTGGGTCCCTCTGTGGCCTTCCTCTCCTCCCTTCCCCCTCCCCCCCACCTCCTCCACCTCCTCCTTCCCGTCCTCCTTCCCGCACTGCTGCCTGTCACGGCTCACTACATCGGAACAAAATGATCAGCTCTCACCTCCTCATGAACACGGGTCATCATGGTAGCCATGCAAAGGCTGGGCCCTTTGTATTAGATAGGGATCACTGATATCTGGGAGGAGGAAGAGGAGGAGGAGGTGCTGCAGACAGCTGGAGATGTCAATATTGTTTTGTTTTTTTACAGCACATATATGTTTCATTATTATATTTATTAGCGTTGGCCCCGAGGTTACCAATTTTTGCGGCGCTATTAATTTCATCTTTTTTCGAGGAATTATTGGAGTGCGTGTGTGATTCCGCGAGGAAGCGCGTCAAGCACTTCTTTTCTCAGTTCCTGTAGCTCATAATGTAATTAATTCTAATCGCAATCATCGTAATAGCTTTTCAGATCAAATACCCAAGAGCGGTGCTAACAAAATAATCCATTCCTCTGAAAAACAAACACCCAAACTCTCTCTCTCTCTCCCTCTCACACACACCCTCCCTCTGTGTTTGGCTTTGGCTCGGAGAGAAGAGCAGTCAGTTGGACGGGTGGGGTGGGGGGAAACATCAGAAAACAGAAGGACCTGCACATTTGCATACCTTTTTAGCATGTGGCTGAGGGAGCCTTTATTAAATTCAACCCCCTCTTTTGGGGTGGGCCCGACCATGAGGCGGAGGGAAAGGAGGGGTGGTCTCATCTTGGAGACAGGAGGCACCATCTGAGCCAGCAGACAAACAATGTTTCCTGACACGAGAACAAGGTGGCAGCAACGGCAGTGTGTTTTTCAGCAGACCAGTGCCGCCGTCCCTGTCTGGTCAATGGAGGAGGAGGGGTGGTCGGGGGGACCACATCCAGACAAACATTACACTACTGGGCACAGATTAGTGGTGCTGAAATGATTAGCTGATTAATCAATTAGATAGAAAATTCATCAGCAATACTGATAATCAGTTAATCATGGTTGGTTACAGCTTCTAAAAAGTGAGGATTTGCTATTTTCTTTTTAAAAATCACTGTAAATTTAATATATTTTTGTGTTTGGTTGCTTTTTTTGGGGATAAAACAAAACACAGAAGACATTACCTTCGAAATTGTGCCCTAATTTGTTCCATTTTATAGACCAGAGGTTTGGTTGCGCCCCCACAAATCCGCACATTAGCACGTCCTAAAATGCCTTAAATGTTTCTGATCATTAAAGTATTAAAAGACTTAACAATGCAGCAGTCTGGTGATGTGAAAATCAGCCCTTATAACTGTACGTTATAGAGGTCTACAGCTGTTTTCACTTTCACATTTACTTCAATGGAGAAATTGGCTGCATGTTTTCATTTTAAGCGTTTAAAAGGTCACAAAAATCTGGAGTGCACCTTGATGAAAATTGCAGGCACCCTGCTAGCCGCCTATTAGCAAAAGCCTGCACTCCTTGTTACCCCCACTGTAAGAAAACAAGAAGCAAGTGATTCGATTAGAGCACAGAGATGCTTTGTGTTTCTGTATCCCGTGTGTGAGTGTGTGTGAGTGTGTGTGTGTAATGTATCCGAGGTGAAGTGGGGCAAGCCCAACAAGCTGTAAGTATCTGTTGGAGCAAGCCGAGGCAGCTTGTGGTTGTGCTGTGTACCTGGGAAGAGGCTGAGATAATGAACCAATGCGGTGAAGTGAAGCCAGAGAGGGATGAGCTGTTAGCACACTACGCTAGTTAGCCTGTTAGCTCCCCCTAATGAGCCCAAATTACAGGTTATCCGCGAGCAATTATCACCGATAGCCCTCCGCCTCTCTGCCTTTTTATAGCCTCGCAGTTGTGATTCTTTGTGATTTAGAAAATCAGCATGTTTTTCTGGTTTCTCTTGAGACAACCAGACATATTTACTTCTAGTTGCATTTTCTAATTCAAATATTAATGAATATTAAAGGGAATTAATTACACCGTAGGTATGACAAGAAATTTTGAATATTTGTGTACATTTACAATTGTTTTTTTTTATTTTATGATTGTGATTTGTAGGTACAGATATGACATATAAATATGTTTTGAATTTAAAATATGAAGGTTCAGTGTCAAGACACCACACATCAATCAATCAAACTTTATTTATGTAGCACCTTTAATACATGTGCTATACTGAGTGCATCACAAATGACTGACAAGACGAACGTAAAACAACAGTTTAACAATGTGATAATTTGAGACCAATGCACGCTAGACAATAAAGTGATAAAAATGTAATCAAATAAAATTAAAAGCTATAATAACAGTAATAGTAAAACAGTGTGAAGTAAAAACTAGATTAATAAATTAACAATAGAATAAAATAATACAAATTAAATACAATATAATAAGTGATTAATAAATAACAAAAAAATATAATAAAATTATAAAAATTAAATATAATAAAATAGGTGATTAATAAAATAACAATAAAATGTATTAACATTTTACAACTTATTAAACAACAATTTAAAAAAGTGAATAAAATGATAATCATAACAAGAAAGTGAGCAATTATCCTGTTCTTTGTATCACATATTACACTGCCATTTCAGTGTATTTATTCACCACTACGTCTCCGATTTATTATAAGATCTAAGCTTTGAAAGTAGTGTAATTACATGTTATATAATGAGCTTCACTGTTGGAAACTAATTAAATAATACAGGTAGCTTGCTAGCTACTACTTACTTTTCAAAATAGTTCAGCACTGAGCTATACCACCTTTCTTTTTGTTCCATGTCTTATTTTATCTTAACTCTGTTTCACTACTGTTCAGCTTTGTGGCTGTCTGAGAATCATGAAGACGTTTTTAGGACTTCTTGGTCAAATACACAGTTTCTGACAGACTTTGATAACAGCGACATAACTAATGTTGTTTGAGTTATATTCCAAGAAAAGCCGAGGCACCACATGGCCATGCACAACACTTGCGCTAACCAAAAATTACCCTCGCTCTTTGCTGTTTTTGTAAGCCCCACCTTAGCATTTGGCACACCCAAGGCAAGGGGGATGGGAGCACGAGTATGAAGTGAAGAAATATCACAGATGTTAGTCTGCATGAACCCCTTCCCCTTTTACAGCCTTCCTGCTCAATCTGGCCTCTTTAGCATCCGTTTTTTTTTTTTTTCCTCGCTCTCTCCCTCCACAAAAGACAAATGACTTCTCCTAACCTAATTCCAGTTGCAGCATGCGAGGGTCTGCCTCGACGGCTGCCGGTCAATAGAGTTTAAGTAGACACTGTGCAGATTCGAGCCGCTCTGGAGCCCAGCTGGCTAGTTCTCTACCCACAGCGTCCTGACTTCTGACTTTGAGAGGATTTTCCATGGATAAAAATCCAGTAAACAACTTACATTTTCTCACATTAACTTGTTTTTGTGTGCGCTTGCTCATTCATGCATGAGAAAGCTTTTTTTGCAACACATGCTGCAGGGCCAGTTGTCTGTTTTTGAAGAGTGCGATGGAAACAGCAGGGTTAGGGTTTCAACCTACAACCACACTGTGTGTGTGTGTGTGTGTCTGCTACAGGGGTCACAGTTGTGTGACATGCCAAACCCAGTCTGGTAGCGGCGACGGCGGTGGTGCTGTCACTCATCCGACCACTCAGTGGGTCAACTTGTACTGTCATCCGCGGCGTTAATCTCGCTCCGCGTTTAATTCGGTTAAAGCGAGCAAAGCCGTCTTAACCTCATCACGGCCCAGAACTGGGCCCCGTTGAGATGCTCTGCGCCGATTAAGGGCAGGAAGTGGCGGGATGTCTTTGATTATTTGGCCTTTCTCTATTTCCCCGGGGAAATGTTGCTGCTTCGAGCCTGGCAGAGTGTTTCGCCATGACCAGGAGGGACCTTTTGATTGGTTCCTGATGTGTGGACAGCAGTCGTGTCTCAGGGGTCCACAGCAATTTATCTAGAGGATATTAAATGACCTAATGGCCATATTATTCGCACAACCTGAAGGAATCTGTGTGTTTGTAAGGTGTTGAGATGTCGATCCGCTGCTCTGTCTCGGTGTCTGAGATGCAATTTGCTGTGCTGCGAAAGTGTATATATTCTGCAATCAAGCAGACAAGTGGATATTGAATTTCAATGAGCTGGATATTTTCCTCATTTACCAGGATTTTAATGGATACGGTTTCTCAGACTAACATACTATGTGAGGATGTAGTAGAGGCCTGAGAAGCGTCGTAGTAAAAGAAACTGTGCCGCATTGACGCTGGCCTCTTGCAGCTCTCTCTCTCTCTTCCCCCAACAGGAACTGGCTAATTTCCTGAACTTGATATACCATTTGGTCGACACGGAGGGAAAACATCTGAGAGAGGGGGATCTCGGAGAATTCTCCACTTTAAAACGCTTAATGAGTGTTCAAATCTCTGGGTCAACGCTTTTTAATGTTTTACAGGTGACGCAGGGGTTTTTTCTCGCTGACTTTGGAGGAACCTTAAAAGAAGAAAGTGAGCAGTCAGGAAATGAAAGTTTTTGCAGGGGTAAAGAGGAGGAACAGCTTTATTTTAGTTCTTCAGATTCCCCCCTCTCTCATGCTCAGCCTCATTAGCAGAGTCATTCACAGATTTCCTCCGCCTGCTCTCTGCAGTGTCAGAAGGCATCGGATCACCTGCACCAGCTTTCTGTGTGTAGTTTTCAATCGCTGCTTCAAAGAATTCTGATGCTTATCTTGGTTCAGTTTATACAGAGCGAGTGTGTCTGTTTCTCCAGCGTTGGTAGCGCTCTGTGTCAAAGGTCACAACCTTAGCTGGAGGTCATCTCTCTGGTCGACTCCTGGTTGGCAATATGACCCCCTCTCCCGACGGACTCTACCTCCTTCCCCCTCTCTTTTCTCTCTCTCGCTTTCCTTTCCTGATGACCCTACAAAGTGGCTAACACGTGTAACTTCCTCCATTGATTTAGACGAACCCTTGACCGCCTACGCCGATCCCTCCACCAACCGTAGTGCTTTGGTCATCCTCGTCTTGTTTCTTTAAACAGATTTAGTTGCTTTTTGCTTTCAAACGGTGATGCTGGTGCAATAAAAAAAAAGGAATAATTTCCAGACAAAGCGCTTGTCTGCCTCTGTACAGCTCAAGCATTAAACTTGTGCAGAGTATTACTTGAGCCTATTGATCGGAGTCCTCTGCAGCAGAGAGGGCAGTGTGCAAAATCAATGCTTTATTTTCTCCTAGGCTAGCCTTGTTCATGCTTGTGTTTTTTGTCAGTGAAAATGAGAGGAAAACAAGGGAGAAACCATTTACTTCCACTCTATTCCATCCTTTCCTTTTACTGTAGTGACTCATTCAGCCTCGCACTTTGTCATCTCTTGCTTTTTCGCTCCTTCTCTCCATCGCTTTCACAAGCGTGAATGCACGTCTTTATAGTGTTTTTTTTTTGGGATGAAGTCATGCTTGGTTTTTTGCAGCGGTTGTATTGTAAAGTTACGTGTGTCACTTTGCCACTCTGGTAAATGTGGTGAGTGTGTATTCGTCCTAGCTTGTTGAAGGTTGTGTTGCTCATGCAGCCCGTTCTCACTCCGAGGGCGTCAAATGCTGATGTTTTGTCACGGCCCTCGGCATCTGATACCGATGCACAAGGCACTTTTGAGACGCCCCGGGCTTTCAAGTAACTCCAATATAAACCCGTCAATCAACAAGACCAATTTGGGTCAACCTTTTTTTCCGAGCTTTTAAGATAAAGTCAGCTCACTTAAATACATCAAAATCAAACTATCATTCCGTATTTGATCATTTGTACACCAATTTGTCCATTTCATGAATAACTGACATCAGATTGTACAGTAGCTACAGCTGAAAATGGGACCCACAATCCACTTCTCCCAGGTCCTATTTTTCCTCCTGAATATCTTTGAATCTGCCAACCTCAATAGCTAGAGGAATAATAGCAGTTCTTAAATGTGCAACTAAAGATCTTTAGCTTCTGGATATGAAATATGGAAATACGAGTAAAAAAGCTTTCTCTTAAAACACCACAAGTTATTTCTGTAGATATACTGTATATTAACCTCCTCCATTGTGTAGATCTGAGGCGCAGCATTGGTCGGACATGAAGTCCGAGAGAGGACGGAGTCACACAGAAAAGGGGGTCAGCGAACGGGAACACGGCTGGTGACAGGCTGCCTGCATGTGGGGTGGTTTCGCTAACGAGGAGCCATTGTGCCCTCGGTGAAGGTTAACTCTCTGATTCAGGGAGGCAGGAAGTGTTAGCTGCCTCCCCTGCACTTTTCCCATCCGCGGCCTCTGCCAAGCCTCGGCAGAACAATCCAGCCCCTGTGACTAAGAGGGAGGAAGGGAGAGAGAGTCAAAGACAGAAAGAGGGAGAACCAGAGAGGAGGAGGAGGGGGAGGTAAAAAAAAAAAAAAGAGTAGAGAGGTCCAATTCTGCAGGGTAACATCAGGCTTCCTACGTTATGCAAGTGTTCCCTTTTTGCCTGCCTCACCCGGGGTTTTG
Source organism: Sebastes umbrosus (assembly GCF_015220745.1). Classification (NCBI taxonomy): domain Eukaryota; kingdom Metazoa; phylum Chordata; class Actinopteri; order Perciformes; family Sebastidae; genus Sebastes; species Sebastes umbrosus. The sequence continues at coordinate 17,377,106 of NC_051288.1, read as the reverse complement.
ATACAGATTGCATGAAGCATGATGGTAATGCAGAACATTCGGCCTGTCCCCTCTTCACCAGAACAGCCTCCATTTAAGGCAACTCAGACATATTTTCCTCCACAATTGGAGCTGCAAAGTGGCCAGCTGTAGCCAGGTCCAGACAGGTTTAAAGCTCCGCACACACAGCAACCAAATGGATATCACACAAAATGCACTCAGAGACAAACACCCACACAGAAAATAGATACCTCAAAACGATGCGCACACAGACAAACACACAGAGAAAATAGATACCTCAAAATATGCACACACACACACACACACACACACACACACACACTCATAAGTCACAACACCTCATAGCGAATCAACAATCGCATCTTTGTTAAATTATCCAGGAAATTGTTTGCGGTGCTTTGATAACACAGGTGTTTATATGGTAATACCTTCAGGAGGCTGGATAAGAATGAAACAATAAAGTCATTAGGGTGTTACAAGACGAAATGAAACCAGGGCTCCTTCACACACTGCAACCCATCACACACACACACAGTGTCTGAACCAGGAGAGGCTGAACTCTTATACACAAATTCATTAAATGAAAGCTTTTGTCAGCTGCCGTAATGACCCTTGATGTGTGTGAACCTGCGCCAAGTTGTCCGTGGAGGAGCAATTTATCTCCACTAGTGTTGTGCTTATATGGAAGATAAAAGAAAATAGAATAGAATAGAGTTTACACAAGATAGAATAGACCATTCTTAGGAAGGTGGTCTCACCTAAGACATAAGAATAGCTCCACTTAAGGGCTTTTATCTCAAGTGTCGTGGTACGTGAGTAATCACTGATATGAGGTGACCCCACCACCCAACCCCTCGTGCGGTTTTCTTATTGACATACGGCTTATTTCCCATCTGTCAACATTTCATATCCTCAGTCGTCTGTCTACATCCTCACAGGCAGCAACCTTTGCTGAGCTCCCTCTGCTCTGAAGTTGTGTGAGATGATCGTCCGTAGGCGTTTCTAAGCTCAGTTACACGCTCATGCTATGGCGAGCCAGCCAGCTACAAAGAAATTGGGCTGCCCCCTCTTAGACGATTAGTCGACTTATGCTTTTTTCATGCTGAATGACTTATTTCCAGGAATTTTATGAGCACATCTTTGGTAAACGCAAGATTTAAAGTAGTGTTTTTGTGTGATTCCTTGTGGAGAAGCTCAGTTTTCAGATCTGTCGATTAAATCAACTAATAGATTAGTCGCCAAAATCGTATGTGTGTTTGGTCGAGGACAGCCCTAAAAGAAATTCCATGTAAATTATAGACAACTCTGTAGTTCCTCCTCTAGCGTTTCTTTCACCTAAGTTGACATAGATGATCCTTATCTGGCACGAGCTGCCCAAAGACCTTTGCACGTCATGCAGCTTGTGAACAAGCTAATATTGGTTGCGGCTCAACGTAGTGTAACACGTCTCTTGGTCAAGTCACAGCAGGTCAGATCTCCTAATCTGACATAGTGACCATCTGGAAAGATCCCAGTTTACTGTGAATAGTATTTACTAAATTTGAACTACTCGTTACTGAAAAAAGTAATCACATTACTGCACAACGTATACTCATACAACGGTTCGTATGATATCTTACAAAAACGTATTCCTCATTTTTCTTGCGTTTTCCTACGAATGTCTAGCAACACGTGACAATTTCTGCTCATTACATGTATACAGTCTTTTCAAAATAAACTTCCGTCTTCACAGGAAACAACTTGGTTAGGTTTAGGCAACAAAACTACTCGGTTAGGTTTAGGAAAAGATCATGGTTTGGGTTTAAAATAACTACACTTGAAATACTTGGTTAGGCTTGGGCAACAAAACTACTTAGTTAGGTTTAGGCAACAAAACTACTTAGTTACAGATACAGTCGTGTCTAAGGTAACCCCCATGTTGCAAAAACTCTAGCAAGACTCGCTGACTCCCTAACCAAACCTTAACCATTCAAGGTCAATGCCTAACCTTAACCATCATACGAGAGTTTTGCAATGTGTGCTTTACCCTCTAGACACAACCTACAAACAGGCAAAAGTCCGGTGATTTTTTGACCCACCATCCACCCCGACATCCTCCCTATGCTGTGTTTGTTGCTCTTTATACTTCCTGGTTCACTATTACGTGGGTTACATACAAATTGATTTCATGGGATATATATGAATTACAGTGCATTACCTTTCGTAGGTATAGCTACGAACGGTGTATGAGAACAGCCTGAACTGTTACATGTCGCTGTCCAACGCTGCTCTGGACACGTCGAATCATTATTCCAGGCTGAAAAACCATGGATGCATTTTGTCTGTTTGTCCGAGTGGGGAGCAGTACAGGGTGACAGACAGGCAGGGGTGTGAACAAAGATGTCTATCCACAAAGGTGCCCTCTCTCATCTGATCCCGACACATCTCTCCTACAAAGGAAGGGCTGTGCACAGCGTGCAGATGCTGCTAGCCTGCCTCTGTAGGTAAATAATGAATAGGTCACACCTGGTGGTCTCTTACAGGCTCGCTGCAGCCTCTGTCCCTCTCTCTCTGGTGGTGGTAGTGGTTCGGGAATATATATGTGTGTGTATGTGTGTGGTAGAGGTCCAACATTAATCAAAATTCTCCTGCAGTCTTCATTTTTGTTGTGTTTTCTGTAACCTTTAGCTACATGGTGTCCTCTTGTATGACACTCTGAAGTGCTTTAACAGTGTTTGTGCTTTTAGTGTGTGTATGTGTGTGCAAAGCAGTGACATTGAGACCCATAAGAAGCATTAGCCGAGCATGTGTGTGTGGCTGCATATGACCACATAAAGATGTGCCACTACAAGGTGACAAATGAGTGGCTTACATCTCTACAGGCAGCTAGAAGAGAGACTGCGCTATAGTCCAACAATCCAGCGTCCATCATGAGAACGGATGATTTCATAAGAGATGTCTCTAATGCCTCGGGACCACAAATGGCTAGAAGCTAATTTAATATCATTATTTGCGATCACTTCAAAAGATAAAAGGGACCTGCATAAAAGATTTCTCAAATACCCAGTTGAGATGTAACGCACCATCAGTCATGCCAGCAGAGTCCCTCTCTATCAAGAAGGCTTGTCTCATTAAAAATACATGTGGTGTATTGAGCTGAAGTGGACCAATCCTAAAAAAAACTCCTCGTGTTGCTTTATAATCAGAAGGTAATGAGCGGCTACATGCTGAAGTGGGTTTTCTACATTTTGCAGTATTCAAGGAAAGGACCAGGGCTGCTACTAAGAAAGAAGTTTCAATTTTGATCAGTCAATTTGGATTAATTGATTAATGTTTATAGGGCTGAGCAATATGATGATATACTGTATATCGTCAAAACAATATAAAAATGTCCATCATATATATTTTCCTATATAGTTTCAATATATTCTAGGTCTATATTTATGTATTTTTTCTCAATAATTTCACTTAAAACTCTTATGTTCATGTTGCACTCAAGTTCTTAAAGTGAGAAAATACTCTACTCTACGTCGACGACTACGTCTACTATACTTTTCATTTGTCAAGAATTTAATTCACACAGGAGTATACAAAATAGGCTTTATATTTATATATACTTTCACGATACTTGGGTGCCGATTCGGTATGTATTAAGATTTATAAGTGTTTCAATTCGATAGTTCAATTTATTGTGTTTTTTTGTTAACTTTTTTAACATTAGTACATGTGAAAAAGTCCAATAAAACACTTCTAGAATCTTTTTCTTTGGAAAATCTCCAAATTGATACAGTAAAAACTATTGATTTTCAGCGTGTATGTAGTCAGAGATGTCCTGAAGCCAAATATATCAGTCATGTTTAGTCTATAAAATGTTAACAGATAGTGAAAAATACCTATCAGAAGTTTCAAGAGCCCAAGGAGGTGTCTTCAAATGGCTTTTTTTTGTCTGTTCAACAGTCCAAAACCCAGCAATTTTTAATTTGCAATAACATAAAACAGAGAAAAGCAGCAAATCCTCACATTTGAGAAGCTATTATCGATTAATCAATGAATTCACTAATTGTTTCAAGGCTAAAAATGACAATACAATTTGGATTCTGTATTGCTGTCAGTCTCCACTTAGACTACTGAAATCCCGTAAGCACCTGATATATTTCTTTAGAGGTAGTTTATTTACTCAAGAAAGAAACTCTTCCATAAGAGGTAGATATGCCTGCTTCAGCCCTGCTTATCAGCAGCGAGGGCCGTGTGTGGCAGAGATAGCGTGCGGCGAGTGCGTCACAGAGAGCGTGTGATTGGAGCCGGATTCAGGAGTCAAACAGCGTTTTATCTCCTGTATATCAATCACGGTGCACTGTGGCCCCTGCGCACACGAGCGCCGGAGCTCACCGCATTGTTTGTTGTAGCAACAAACCTGCTCTGAAGTGGTATTGTGGTGCCCTTGTTTTTTTCATATTTTTTCTAAAGGTTAGTGCTCTGTTGTCAGTGAAGCGGGAGAACAGAGTCCTCAGACTGCTGGTTCACAAAGCTCAGCAGCAGCAAGAATAGAAATCATAGGAATGCTATTGACAGCAGCTCCTCCAGTCAATAGTCTTAAAGGGTTTTGTGTTAACACACGAGGCAACAAGCTGCACTCCACTCCTGCAAGATAAACTCTTGTCATCAAGGAATTAGAGTAACTATCTGCTTTGTGTGTTCTCCTTGTGAGCGAACAACACGGCGAATCAAAAGAATGTTTACTGGGCTGCAAAAGAGAAGAGGTGGAAGTGGAGAACAACGCCATGTTTCCTGTCTAGTGATTTGTAAAACTCTTGAATTAATTTTGGCCTGGAAAGCTGCCTCTGCTTCCAGGGAGTTTTCCCTATAAACAGTGGAAAGGAGACTCCTGCCCCTCGAGTTCTTTCCATTCTTTCCACTAGTATGTGTGTGTGTTTGGACACGCTCGCACACATGCACAGATTTATGAACATGCATTTCATTCCCTGTTAGGATTTGAGCTTTTTCACCTAAGATACTAATGATACAAGTGAATATTTGAGCAGAATAGTTCTCTTTTGTTACAACTCTGGTCTTATTTTCACTGTTTGGCCATCATTTCTTTCTGTTATGATAACATTATATTTCTGGGGAACAAGTTCGACAGGGCATAAAAGTAAACAGTGGTCAAATGATGAAACCAGTTGTAACCATAGACTGTATATAAGAAGTACACGTAGTCACCGTGACATCAACCGTTGGTTTGTGGACTGCCGTTTTGAAGCCTCCAGTTCGGCATTTTGTCCGTCACCATCTTGGTTAGTGACATGAGATGCCTATTTAGATGTCTATTTGACTCTAAATGGGACCATAATTTACTAAATGAACATCATGCTGTATTGAAGAAGACTTGAAACTAGCGATTGAGACCATAAACTCATGTTTACAATGTTTACTGAGGTAATAAATCAAGTGAGAAGTAGGCTCCTTTTCTCATAGACTTCTATACAATCAGACTTCTTTTTGCAACCAGAGGAGTCGCCCCCTGCTGGCTGTTAGAAAGAATGCAAGTTTAAGGCACTCCAGCATTGGTTTCACTTTTCAGAACCAGATGTTGCCACCTGGTTGCAACACAAATCACTGTATTTGGAAGTAAACACAAAAGTGAACACACCCAAAATTGTCAGTATCAAAGCACAAGTTTGTACAGCTACGCTATGCACAGTAGAGTACCATGTTATAATTACTGATAGGAATGATAAGAGTAATGCACAAAAAAAGGTCAAATATAATCAACAGGCTGCCCACACTTCAACTTTTCATTTGCCTTCCTTGTACTTTTTGTTTTGCTTTATGTGATCAAGATACTAAAATTATTTGCCCGTGGCGCTTCTCCGAGTTTTTTTTTTCTATGTTTCTCCCAACAACACTCAAGTCCGCCGAGGCCAGGAAGAAAAACAACTTTTCCAAGTTTAGTTGTTGAACATAATATTGAATCTTGAACACTGGTATTGACTCGTGTCCCACCAGACCAATTTAATCGGTGATTCAGCTCGTACAGTGCATCCAGCAAAAGGAATCATGTTATTAAGCCCCCTTAATGAAACAGTCAGGGTGGACTCTCCATATCTCCTTGCACTAAAAAAAAAAAAAAGCTCATCTAAATGGAAAACACATTGTCTTCATTATTTGCAAGTGTTGAATGAAGGCAGTTGCCATGGTTACAGCCATCGGAGGCTGAAGCCTGGTTTGAGGCCAGAGGGGCTACAGGAACAAAGTGGCTCCTAATGGTGAGATTGTACAAATGGCTCTCTGAGAGGGTTATATATCGTTGGCATTTCCATGTTGGCCAACACAGTCGCAGAGCGGCAAACGATCACTTTCACATCATATCCCCGCGTCAGCGCCGGCTCTGGTTAATGAAACAAGATAAATCTCACCAAGTTATTTGCTATTCCACCGCGCCGTCTACTAAATATTCTTCGAAATCCATTTCTAAACGGCCATTCTGTGTTGTTTTCCAATGCATCCGCTTTTAAAAGAGCCGTGCGGAAACTTCCAGTGTACACCAATCAAAATGCAGATTGTCTACACAGCATGGTGTCCACCCGGGAGAATTACAGCTGAATACTAAGCAGGAGAAAGCTCTCCGTTTTGACTGCTGTTTATGCTTTTGAGACAGGAAGAGGGAGGCAGAATGAGAGAGAGAGAGAAACGGCAGCGCTTAATTCATTTTCTTGTCTGAATGTAGGTTAAATTACGTTTAAATCCCACACAGAATTGCACATTGCAGGTAAATGAGTCACTTGGCAGCTGATAAGCGGCAGCAAAGACACGCTGGGATTCGGGGACAAGGTGCCTTTTCGCGGAGAGAAAGAGACACATCGCTAATAATAGAGGAAGTGGTCACGTGGGACCTCTCTGCCCTCCGATTCATGTTGGATAATAATTGGTTTACCTGATACGACGCCTTGTGTTTGGGCAGCGGTAAAACAAATTACCAAGGGGTTGACCTTTGGCAGCGCGGTGCTGACCCTAGCAAGGGAGGTTGGCTGACAGGAACACCAACAAACCTCAATGCCATACAAGCCAATCTGGATGTTACTGGCTTGACTGGGATCTGACATAAACACTTACAGACAAGAGTTTTGTTAATACTGTTTCCTGCATTTATATACATTTATATAGCAAATGACACACCACAATGAAAGTGATTATCAAGCTTTCCGTAACAATGGTGGTCTATCAAAAGAATTTGAAATGATATGCAAATTGCTGTAATATTCATGCATCACTCTAATGCAGTAGTCTCACTTACTCTTACTGTATTTAGCGTCATTAATAGAGACCTGGCACTCAACGCTAGATAATATTGACTAAAAATAGTTCTCTCATTTACGGTCTTATCGTGCTTTCCCAGCCCTGAGTAGCTTCTGTAGGTCTTCTGCTCAGGCTGTGGGGTGTTTCTCAAAGTCAAGGACGCTTCCTCGGTAGGTCATGCCCTACAGAGGCTAGGCAAGACTGAGTGTGAAATTCAGTACATTACAATTTCTAGTAGGAATATTGATTTTGCATTCTTCAAAACAATATACACAGAATCAAAACATATAGGCCTATTCAAAATAAAATGAAATCAACAGGTATTTGGACAGTTATAATTTAGAAACATACAAAACATACAATTAATATGCTTTCCTCAAAGCCACCAAACTCCATTGAAAAACACAGCAATTTTACGTCACCGATTGTAAAACACACTTCATTCAAACTCGAAAGAAACAAAATAAAACTCATCAGAATTGTCTTGGTTAGCTCTTTCGACTGTTCTAACAATCACCAACTCTGGTTTGGTCGAAATAAAACCTCAATTCTCCACATTAGATACGAAAATATGCTACCCCGTTGATACTCTCTGCCGCTGCCAGCCTCGCTGAACGAGTCTGACGCTGAGCGAGTCTGACGCTGAGCGAGTTTGACGCTGAGCTACGAAAGTCGGAACAAACTTTTAAATTAGTAGAGGTTCAGCAACTGGATTGGCCATTTCTTACCTCAAATTTTTTTTCAGAAACAGATTTTGTCAGACTGCTGAGGTGAAATAACAAGCAGTTTACAAGCATATTTCCCCTATTGAAATGCATCATGCGCATAGGATTGTGGGTGTTTAAGGAGTGCGGAGGATGCACACAATGCATCCTTGAAAATCCTCTCAACGAAGGACTCATTACTCGGTAGAATTCGAAGGATCCTCGACATTGGAACAATCCTTCGGCTGGATTCGATGACATAGCATCCTTGAAATTCAGTCATTGATCAGTGGACAGCCAGTATGTAGCCTGACGGACGAAACCCAGGGAGAGAAAGAAGACTAAGTGTCATTCAGAGCAAGTATGAATAGTTGCAACAGCAGATTTCTGATCGTCAACATGAATACAAGTGAGCAATTGAGCTCTGGTGTTTGCTGATGCTTTAAAAGGCTCCTTTTTATGTAAAGACTCACTATTGTAAATGCATTAAGGTAGCGGCAGCTTGCTGCGTCTTGTTTGTGCAAGGTTTACTTTACCCTCCGAACAGGTTGTTCACACGCTTGCAAAGAGCTCTGTTTGTGCTGTAGCCGACCTTAAAGCCCGTTTCATGTCTTTGTTTATCCGAGTAGAGAAGAGTTCTCAAACTCTCAAGACGTGTTTGTCCTTCCTGAAGCTCAGACGCTCTCTTGTTGGTGTTCTCTACAAAGCATTCATTCATGTGATGAAAGAGATCCAGGGCTTTTCAAAAAGGCCCCGGCGTGACGTCTACAATATCCATTTTTCTGTAGATCAAGACTAGATATATTCCCAATTTGAATTTAAATCCCAGGGAATTGTGTGCGGCCTGCGAGGCACGTAGCACTGTCTCAACCAGGCGCCGCTCGATATTATAACACAATTTGTATGTTAAAAAGGTGGCCCCTGTTGTTTGGATGTGTTTCTAAGTGTGTGTGTGTTCGTGTGTGTGTGTGTGTATCGACCAGCGGAGGATGTGTCGCTGACAGGGCAGCCTCTCTGGCCATTGTGTCGGAGAGGGGAGGCTGCTTGCTTTCAATCCATTATTGACTAATCTCATTAGTCGAGGATCCTAACGCTGAATGAGCCGCAGAAACTGACTTCTCTCCCTCCCGCTCGTCCAGATACACACCAATCACGTGCGCGCACACAAACACGTTCACGCATATTGAAGCCCTCTGCCACAGAGAAGAGGGGAGTCACTTGTAATTATAGACAGCAGTTTTGAAAAGAAGGAAGTTTTTTTATTGCCCTTAATTAATCATTTTAATTAAGTGACTGCCTATCTGTGCTTTTCTACTGGATTAGCTAATTATATGCTCAGCACTTTCTACTCCGTGTCCTGACGTATGTGCTCCCCATCGCCTCTGTCCCACGGCTTGCTTGTACTGTATCACCGTGACAGCCTGTTTCGCTCTGATCGCTCTCACCTGCGCGTCTGTAAAAACAACCCGCTTTGCATATCAGCTCGGCTCCTGACAGCGTAAACTTTGCAGTCATGGAAAAAGGAGATGCAAAGTGTCAATTGGATTTGCACGGAGGATTCATAATAGCCGCCCGGCCAGCTTCGCGTTGTTGTTTTTCTGTGTTCGTTGGCGGCCAGGTGACTTAAAGGCCGCACACCTCTGCAGCAGCACCAGAGAGAGCGAGAGAGAGCAGACCACTGCAGAGAGAGATTCATGACCCAGCCAGCCTGTAATTGCTGATGGTTCAGCAGTTTTTCGGGGGCTGAAACAGGAGGATACGGAATTTCTCAGCCTTTTTCCCGCTTCTTGCAGCATTCATTTCCTCCTCCTCCTCCTCTCTGATCCAGTGCGTCTCTCTCTCTCCCTACCTCAGCTGCCTCTCACACCTTCCCCTCTCTGTCTGTCTGTTTATGTGTTTGTCTTTAGCTGTGTGTGTGTGTGTGTGCCGTACACTTCTAGAAATGCTACCGCAGGCAGCATTGTTTATGTTCACCTGTCAAGCTACCTCAACTTCCCTGATGGATGATGTGGAGCTCTGTTGTTTGCCAACAGCTAGAGACGGGTTGTAGCTAAATAACACCCATGAACATACAAGATAGGGATATTATACAAGGCATCGATCCACAATGGAAAAGTCCTCTCTTCAATAGGAAGGTGAACGGGCGCTTAAACGTCGATGAGTGGAGTAGTCGGTTCGACTGAAAATGTATTAATCGCTCATTAATCGTCATTCGTCGAGTCAAAATGTCAAACGTTTGCTGGTTTCAGCTTCTCAAATGTGAGTAATGTATTCAAAGGTTTTATTGATTTACATTTTTATGTAGACAAATATATTTTTAAAAATAATATATCCACAGAGCCTTTAGAAAGGTGCCGAATAAGAGTATGGCTTTTCCTGAAAAAAATTATTGTGATTTTGAAATAGTCCTTTTAGAAATTTTGGCGGGTCCAAAACGAATGCGACATCTAGTGGCCTAATGTTATCACTGTTATCAATAGCACCTTTAATATACATGTATATGTTAAAGGTGCTATATATACTAATAGAGTGCTCCAGGATTGACGTATTTTTATAGGCCAACCAGGAAGTTAGCATCACTCTGATTCTCTCGACAAAAAGCCAATTGGATTGTTCCACTGGGTTTTTGGATTATTGCAGAAAATAAGCTCTGCGGAACAAACACAAGTTTATGATACTTACACGTTTTGTTCAGCAAGATAATCTTCACAACTGAACACCACTTCTATGATGATTGAAATGTGAATGCAATCACCAGAAGTAAAAAGCTAACGTTAGGCTAGAAACGGACTACACCACGGTCGCATGAGCAACTTTTTCAAGACATATAAAAGCTTCAAAATTCATGTTGTCGTTAAAATCTCTTCAGTTTGTGTTAACCGCAGACCTTATTTCAGGCATCTAACTAAAAACCCATTCAGAAAACCCTTTCACTTCGATATGAGGGAACCAAAAGTCCTAAAATGCTGACTCATTTCCAGGTTTTAGGAATATGACATGGTGAAATAAGCCCTTTTAGCTCACCATCGCTTTATTTAAGTAGTGATATGTCAGTTTGGGTGTTCAAATAAGCTTAAAGCTCCATTTGATGACACGTAATGGCATAAATAAACAACTCCTCGCATTATAAAGAATTTGTGCAAGCTATTTCTTTTTCTTCAGCATGTGTGAAAGAGATTATGTGATGTTATTTTGTGTACTTATGTGTGTGAAAGGACGGGGCTGCTATATCGCTCGTCTTGAATTGCATAACGCCTCCTCTGTCCTGGCATTCAATATTCATTTGATGTTATTTTTAGCTCGCTGTAAGGTTATATAAAATGAGACATACTGTTCTGCAAACATGTGATCTACATCACTGAGACTACTTGCGCCGCACAGTAGGAATCGGGGATCTGATATACATTGAACGAGATAATTCAGAAGGCCTCCGCTAAGATGTGCACTCAAAAAAAAAGAAATATTGAATAAATGTCTTCAGTGTTTGATTGAGGAGTCTGCTAAGTCTACTCCCCTAGAGAATCTCCTTTTCCTCCCCAGACACATTGGCATTCTTCGCAGCCACACGCGAGATGAGAGGCTTCCCGATTCATTTACACAATGGCAATCAAAGCATGACGGCCCGCAATCTCTGGCAAATGCAAGTGGCGAGGTGGTGGAGGTGGAGGTGGAGGTCTGTCTGTTGCATGGAATTCATCACGGCTCCATGAGGAGGATTTGTGACTGAAATACAGCAGCCAGTGCTACCTAACCTCTACCTAACCCCCAACCCTCTTTTGCATACACACACACTCGGACACTCTGCCTGGTCACGGACGGGGCGTGTAGGACGGTGGTGTATATAAAGGGGGGAAGGGGAGGGAAGAGAGGCCAAACCGCTGCAGTCAAAAGCCTCCTCTCTGCGGATCAAGCGTCCGCCTGTCTGGTAATGTGTTGTCATTGACCAATTAGGAAATCCAGATCAAACAGGCGCAGGGAATGGCCCCTCGCTGCCCCTCTCTAAGCACTCTGCTCTTTTTAATTGAGCACATTTGTGGAATGAGAGGCTTCTCCCCGGAGGGGCCGATGGCTGCAGATACGAGCAAGCTGTTAACACAGGATCAGTCCGCTCAGCAAGGTTATCAAACGATCTGCTGATATATATAAAACAAAAATTGATCTTAATGAGCCATGCCAGTTAGAGGATACCGATGCAGGTCTGTGGAGTGAGAGGAGAGGATCAGTTTCAGAGGATGCAGGTCTGCGGAAGTTTGGACACGAGTTAATGAAACGAGTGGAGATAAAAGTCAAGGTCAATGGAACAGAAATCTGTCGAAAGTCAATTGATTAGTTAATCAACAGAAATATCGACCACTGTTTCTATAATAGATCATTCATTTAAAGTGAAACTGTATAACTTTTGTTGAACATTGGTTACGGTGGCCACAATTGACAATCACGTGATAAGGATGTCAATGGTTAACCATTGAGAACATGTTTGAGCAGTTACGCATGCCGGTCTATCGGTTTATTTATGGTCTATGCGGCCTAGGCGTAAGGGTAGGGGTAAATGATGATCAACAATGTTTTGAATGATGCTATTAGGGTTAGGGTTATTTATTTATTTATTTTTTTAAAAGGGTGGGTCTTAAGAGGTTAATTTAAGGTCTATATGCTGATTTAACATGGGCGCCGAAAGGACGCGTCATCTGATCGGCTCTTCTGATTTCGGCTGGGCGATATGGCCAAAATGGCCTTCTATCACGATATAGGTCATTTCGTATATCGATAATGATATATATCACGATATAGCATGTTTTCTGGTAGTTCAATAAATGAATAGTCTATATGAAATAACCACATAGTAAAGCCTATTTTTGTATACTCCTGTGTGAATTCAATACTAAAGTACTAAGTATTTTCTCATTTAATTAAGAACTTAATTGCAAAATTATCATATTTTCAGAGAAATTTTAGTTTGTATGCTTGTTATCATCAATTTAGACGACGTAATTGTGTATCACGATATAGCAATATATGATATCTTCATGTTATGATTCCATTGAAAGACGATAAATTATCAGACCACTGATCAAACTATTTAGAAAGAATATCAGATGATAACGATCGATGGTCGATCAATCCGAATACCCATGAGCTGATCAAAATGCGGCAATAAACTTCAGCGAATCTAGCAGAAAATACAATAAAAGGCAAGACATTTATAACACAAAACATTAAAATGGGATGGGATGGATATAGCGCTTTGCAATGCGGCGTCAAAGCTCATCGAGTCAATGGAAAACACCTCTTGTATTTCAGGTCATTTTGCGGGTTTTTTTCTTAAAAAATGATGGGTTAGTTACCGGTTAACGGGTGTCGGGCTATTGAAAACAAAATGAACTGACATCCTTAGCTAAAATATAATGTAGCAGTAGCAGTTAGTCATTAAATCAGCAAACTGACTCCGTCCACTAACGTCTATTACACAGCTACATTGAACTAAAGTTTCCTAACATTAGCCACCATAAGCTACTAGTCATACCAGACCAAGTAAGGCTGTAGCAGTAAAACCTCTGAGTGTATTGAGTTCAACAATGGTGTATTTTATTGCTTATGAATTAAAGTTTTCATTCCTAAGAGGAAGACTTTGTTATTTCTTCCTTGAAAAGTTCTATCATCTTGCTTTTATATATTTGATTTAACCAGGAAATGCTTCACAAAGACATAATACATCCCAGAAGTCAACCGAATAAAATCTAGTCTAGAAGTCTGCTGGATCAAATCACAAAGAGTGGTTTTAAGTAGTTTTCTTTCTTATGTCGTTGTGACATTATTCGAGTAATGCTAGATATTAAACAATTAATGGATTGATTAAAATGATAATGGATAGATGAATAGATAATGATGGTAAGCGGAGATACAGAAACTCTGCTCATGACATTTTAAAACAGAGACGTTAGCTGGGTCGTTACGAGCGCTGGCAGTTTGATGGTATGTCTTCACAGGCTTCTTCGGTGAAACAGAGAAAGCTCATGTTGCTGCTGTCCATCAGTGTCTGAGCAGGTTGAGCTCATGCACTATTTAAAATCTCTCCCTCTCACTCTCCCTGCGTCTCCTCCCATTCACTCAAAGTCACAAAAGGCCAAAGGTCACCGGCACAATGGAGACAAGGAGGTCCTCCATCCCCCTGCCTACACCAATAACCCCATCAAACACACACACACACACACACACACAAGCCAACAAACACACACAAAACTGCCCCTAACTTATCACCGCCGCCCGCACACCGGGCGTACACACTTTCCGAGGCAGCGAACACACAAACGCGCGCGCCCTCGTGTTCTGCTCTCAGCCTTCTTTGAATTCCTTCCCATGTATCTTGCAGCTCGCCTGTCACTCCTCCCCCCAGCGCTATCAGTCTCTCTCTCCCAGACCTCATAATGGCTCCTCCTGGGTAGCGGCTGCGTCTGCGGGCTCCCGCTATTTCAAAGTTTTAGCTGGCCGGATTAAGCGTGGTATGTGGAAAATGAACAGCCACTCACAGGAGGGACACATGAGCTGAATGCATAATAAACCAGGAGACTGGCAAAGAAAAAAAGAAAGCAGAGAGAAAGGAAGGAAGGGGAGGGTGGTGAGAGGGAGAGGGGGGAGAAAACACTCACTCACAAGTTGTCTGAAGCCGTGTCAGCACCTACACGGCAACAATATCACTCACCCAAATGGAAATCTCTTTGACTTTTCCCTCTGTGCTCACACAATCAAAGGCAATTTTGAAAGTGTTTCGAGGGGGCCTGTCGTGACGGCTTTCTTTGTGAGATATTGAGTGCGAATTCAACCTCATATCGCAACAGCGAGTGCAGGTTTACACTTTGGCTCGCTGGTTTCATCATCATCACATGCCTCCGAAATTCCTGGAGGATTGCGGAGCGGAGAGAGGGGAGCTTTGGCAGCTATAGCGGCGAGGCTGATAGAGCAAGCGAGGCTAGCTGTTAGCTGCTTTTTTTGTTGTTGTTGTTGGGGCTATTTTTTGGAGGCGACACACAGTCATGTGGCTCATCTGTGTTGCCTCCAGCGCCCCGGGGGAATTGACCCCTCCTCCCCTGCTATTAGCGTAAGGGTGGAAGGAAATTAAAAGAGTAGCTGTTTGGAGGAGGCGGTAGAGGGCAAAGAGGAGAGGAGAGAAACCACTACGATGCTCTTCATGTTAGGACCATCTTTTGCTTGCTCTGGTAGCCGGGCGAGTTGGAGGGCGGGTGTGTGGGGGCGAAGAGAGACTGGCCCCCATCTGCTTTTGTCCTGTTTTTTTTTTTATCGCGGGCGGCGATCGGCCTCTGAGACTTGGTGAAATGTTACACTTGGTTAGACGGGAGATATTGCTTAGGCCCCTCTATGATCCCCAACCCTCTGTTTTCTTCTTCTGCTGCTGCTGGGGGTGTAGCAGCAGCAGCAGCAATGGTGGGGGCCTCAACCACCCCACCACCATGCTCCCTTTGCTTTTCTAATCACGCTGCAGATGTGCCTGATGGCTGAACAATCTCTGTGTACTGAACGTGGGGCTCCCGCAGGAATCCAGGAGGCTTGCTTATGTGAGCTGTCATGAAAAGAAAAAAAAGAAAAAGTGAGAGGGCAGGGAGGGAGGGAGGGAGTGAGTGAATGTGGGTCTGCGTGAGAGGGAGATGGAGAAAGACAGAGGGGAAGAGGGAGAGATCAGTGAACAGCGACAAACGCAGCAGGGCTCCTTGGATTGTGTGTGAGTGAGTGGCACAACTGTGAGCCCACCCTTGCTCACGGTTGCCGCTGGAGCTGCACACCAAACCACATTAAATAAAAGAAATCCATTCCCAAGCCTGTTAAGGAGCCATGTGGGGAGGTGTGAGAGTGTGTGTGTGCACTCGAGTGTCCATATGTGTGTGCAGCAGAGAAACGGGGGGAAGGGAGGAAGAGGAGGAGGAGGAGGAGGTGATGGAGAAGGGCTGAGGGGAGGGGAGGTAGAGCAGGGAGGTGGGACAGGCAGGAGGCAGCTCACATTATCCTCCGTGCCAGCTCTGGATGGAGCCTGCCGAGGATTATGGCACATTCTGTAAGGCAACAATGGAAGCGGCGCCGATTCGTACACATTTCCATCCTCTCTGCTTTTTCCTCCGTCGAACAAACACAGCTTTGTCCTCGCTGCCTGCCTGGCCACTTACCAGGCAGAGAACCAGGCAGACACCTGGAGTCCTAGAGCTGCCCTCTCCAAACTAAACACCCCTCCCCTCGGAGCGGGAAAACGGCGTCTCTACAATGTTGAGATAATTAAAGGGGAGCTTTCACGCCGGCCTCGGCCGACAGTCGGAAGAAAACAAGACATATCTGGGAATCAAAGCTCATTAAAATCATGAGGGTGAAGAGATGCTTCCTCCTCCTCCTCCTCCTCCTCCTCCCTCATCTTTATCGCCCTTAAGCAAGTGCTGCAAACAGCCGAGCCCTAGTCAATGATGGCGCAGATTAGCCCTTTATTGCCTAATTCACCTACAATAGACGACACGCGGGGACGCGATCACCTTGAGCAGCACGTCTCAACGTGTCCCCATGAGGTGCGAGAGTGATGCTGATTCCTCCGCTTAGGCCACCTTGTTCCGTTTTAATAGTGTCAGCAGTACTTTCGATTAGTGAGGTGTGTGTGTATCACTGTGTGTGTGTGTGTGTGTGTTGGTTGGTTGATGGGGGTGTTTCACACAGCTCTGCGGAGGTGTAACACCCTGCCTGTAGTGTTGTTGTAAAGCACATTAGGAGTGACTGAGGGTGTTGTTATGGTATCATGATGCCGGTCCAGCACTCAAGGGAAGGTGAGAAGATCTGTGTGTGTGTGTGTGTGTGGTCGGGACGGTGGCCAGCGTGACTTGCTGTCTTTCCACTCCTGCAGCCACCCTCCGACTCTGCCTGTGTACGAGACTTCGGCCGATTCCCTCTTGAGGCGGGTAATGTGTCTTTATTCAAACACTGCACCTGCGTCTCCTTAAAAGCGTACGTTCGGTTTAATTAAAGTCGCCCTCCTCTCAAAAATGTTTTTAGCTTATTGTTTCTTCACTTGGATATTTGTGCAGAGTGATGTATGTGCAGAGTTTGACGACAGGAGGCTGTCTTCACATTAGCCCCGTTTCCACCAAGAAGTTCCTGGTAATTTTAGTCCCAGGACTACTTGTCAAGGAACTGAAAAGGTTCTTTCAGCCCATTGTTGTCTGCGTTTCCATAGCAGTCTAAAGACGTGAAGATTAGTCCACTGACGTATGAAAAAGCAACGATCATCCCTGCAAACTCAACCCTGAAAGTTCCAGTACTTTCAGAAAGTATTACCCCCCGACCAGGCCCTGGAAAAAGCCCCTTGAAAAATGTCCCCGTAACTTAATTTAGTCCCTGGTCCCTGTGGTTGAAACGCAATGAGTTCCTCCAAAGGTTCCTAGTTTCGGAGGAAGGTTCCTGTGTTTGAAACATGGCAGTTAACCTGCTGTCAGGTGATATTACCCACATTACGTGAACATTTACTGTTGATTTTACCTCCAAATAAAGTATTTTAGGGCGCTTTCACAAGCTATAGTCTGTTTGGCTAGTCCAAATCAGAGCAAAATTGATACTTTCAGTTCGTTTTCTGTTTAGTCTGGTTCGGTTTCACAGTGCACAAATTAAAGCGGACCAAATAAATATATTAATTTGCAGAGGGGTGTGTACGTCATCTCAAGAGCTGCCTCTTCTATGCAGGGAATCGCAGACTTTGAAATATTGCTGTTGAAGTGTTTTCACTTTGACTCAGCACTGATCTACTGCGTGCGAATCCCATCTCCAGTTTATCCCGAATGACTTTATAAACATGACTTTATTTTGCATATTCTGTGTGTTCTCTTTGGCCCAGATGTCAAGCAAACATCAGCCTTCTGCAGAAGTCCCGGTCAGTCCTCTCCCACTCATGTTAACCTGTCGTTTACCTGTGTCCATCTCAACAAATGCCAGCGCTGTCAGCCTGTAATTCCCTGCGTTTTGGTTCACTTCCTGCAATTGAGTCGGATTATGTTCTCACTGCAATCGAACCGCACTTCGCTTTGTAACGGTCACCGAGGCCACGTCTCACAAGCACTCTTGGACTGGGTGTTTCGGTCCGCACCAGAGTACGATTACTGCGTTCATAACCACCCAAACATAAGGCAGCAGGCGTTGAACCGCTCCAAAATTTGATTAAAACTGACTAAATGTTAGCCTGTGAAAGCGCCTTTAGATAATCTGGCTAAAGAGTTGTCTTGTTTACAACCTGTCTCATTTCTTGCTGTAGCACCATGTTCCCAGATCTTAGCAATTACTTTGGTGAGCACAATATTATCATAACCAATGGCCACAACTACACAAATAAGATGCAATTTGTAATAAAGTGGAAGTATCCTTTTAGCAGCACCGTGCCCGGCCCCTGAGTAGCCTGACTGTTTTGGTTCACAAGCCATTTATATGAATAAATTAAATCTGTTTACCACTTCCCTGTGCCTTGACAGCTCAGCTGAGAGACTGTGTAAAGCGGCGAGGGTTCGTGATCCATTTGTTCTGCCGTGATGGCGGGATAAAGCTAATCATTGTCTACTCCTCTCCCCCTCAGACTGTTTTCATCCTGCAGAGCAGAGGCGCACAACTCGTCTACGTTACATTAACAGGCTAGAAACTCTCTTTGAAGATGCGCGGGGTTGGGGTTTTGGGTGTCTGGAATAATGTTTAGATTGTGACAGTTCAAAAAGCAATCCCTCTTACTTACCCGGAGATAATGTTCTGCTTTAGTGTCTTCGTTCAACATTGTTTAGCGTCACCGTCTTTTCCACTCCCCGTCGCGCAGTTTTGTCATCAAATTAAATCCGCAGCCCCCTTTTTTTCAAGGTACACTTATGTAACATGATCACGTAATGAGACAAACATGGACCGTGCCTGACGGGAGACGATCCCGATCCTCCGCGGGGTGCCGTGTGGAAACAAAGCTTTTAAAGTGGTGGTATAAGGAGGGGAAGAAAAACATTGTTTTACCCTAGAGGTGGGCTGTGAAAAAGCCCATTTGAAGAGGTAGGCCTCATCTGTCACTGGGCAATGGAGGAGGCAGCCATGCAGAAGCCCCCTGATTATAAAGAGATAATTTCATCCAATCCTCCGGTGGTGCTCCATCACCTTGCCGCCATCCTCCACTGCCTTTCATATTTGTTCCCAGCCTGCATCTCCTCACCCGTTTCGTTTTATTACAGCTCCCACTCAATACATATATTTTAGCTCCCGCTTGAATAGGGAAGGAAAGCGGGTCTCCCTCCTCCCCTCCCACTCTCCATCCCACCTCCCCATGTGCCTTTTGTTGTGCAGGAATCCGCAGCCCTCAACTTGTTGTGTAACGCCTGCCGCGCAATTTAGTAAATCAACGCACCGATTTTCCCTCTCACACACGTTTTCTGGGGTAACTAACTGAATGATAACATCTGTAAGATTGAAAAAAAAAGCCTGTAAATAGGGTGAAGCCTCATAATTGCATCTGTTGTCATATCTCCTCAGCATCGCGGGTTTAATCTTTAATTTGCCTCTTGTTAGTCATTAAAGATATAACAAAGGAATAGTGTTTAATTAGAACAAGTCTGAAAATTAAATTACTCCCCACAACGCTGTCATCTCATAAAAATTATCATGGGAAGAAAATAAATGTAAATATGTGGACGCGGGCTTTAGCGGGGAGGTCAGAAGTATCATTACAATGTGTGTTTAACAGGGGAAAAAGCAGGGGTGGTGAATGGCAGCCCAGCCTCTTTCTTTCCCCTCATTTTAACTCACTGTTGGAGCTAAGAGGGATGACATGGAGAGGAGAAAGAGCGCGAGAGAGAGAGAGAGCGAAGGGAAGGGCAGGAGGGTGGAGAGAGACGGAGAGAGCAGGTCGACTCGCTCATCAATAACCACAAGGTCAGACAGGCAGTGCCGGGGCTGAGTGGGCCCTGTTAGGAAGCAGCAGCTGAGGATTTGTAGAGCTTGTAAAGGCTTAAAGCAACACCGCTCCGCCTTCTTTGTACCACTAGACGGGCCTTTGAAGGGCCAGGGAGACACCTGCTGGTGGCTGAGGGGCACGATGGTCCAGGGATCAGCTCACTATCAGCTGGCACGGAGAGAGAGAGAGAGAGGGGACTGAGGGGAGCGTTATAGCAGCAAACACTAGAGGGGTGTGTGAAGGATGTCAGAGCATGAACATATATCAGCTTTTTCCTCTTGAGTGAATGTTTTCATTGATTATATGCTAGTAATGGTGGTGTTGATACATGTTAAGATTATTTATTTAACCTTTTTACCCAGATAGTCTCTTGAAATCAGGATATGTCTTATTAGTAGGGCTGCAACTATAATGATTATTTGATTTTGTCAATTAATCGATAAATTGTTTGGTCTATAAAATGTCAGAAAATAGAGAAAAATGTCGATCAGTGTCACCCGAAACCTAAGATGACGTCTTCAAATGTCTTGTTTTGTCCACAACTCAAAGATATTCAGTTTACTGTCATAGAGGAGTAAAGAAACCAGAAATTATTCACATTTAAGAAGCTGGAATCAGAGAATTTAGACTTTTTTTTTTCTTAGAAAATGACTTAAACCGATTAATCGATTATCAAAAGAGTTGGTGATTAATTTTAATAGTTTATTAATTGATTAATAGTTGCAGCTCTTATTGAAGATAGAATATCTGGAATCAGGTTTATTGACTCCTGATTCACAAATGCCTTCAAATTGCCACATTTACCCCCTAAAATCCTACCAAAGTCACAAAGGTGTTCAACTAGTGAGCCCAGACCTTCCTCCGGTCTCAACTCTCCGTCTATGTGCGACTTCAAAAATGTCAACAAACAAATACTTTCCATCTCGCGAAGAGAGTCGGAATGGAAAAACTCTTCGGATGTCTCTCTCTTTTTTTATGAGCTTTCTAATTTATGGAGAGGAATGCACTGGTGTGCCCTTCTCTCCTCTCAAGTACAGGCATGAGCAGCTCCAATAGGTAGCATAAAAGCTCTTTAGCTGTCTAGTGGAGTAGATTACTGGCCCTGCCGTTAAATCCAGCTAGAGACCCCTAAGTGAGCATTATCAGTATGGTGCAGCATGCTGCCTCCTCTCCCTCTCCCTCATCTCACCGGTACTTTGTGCAGTGAAATTTCTCAGTGTGTGATGGTAATGGAGAAAGATGGCGTGGGGGGCGGGAGGGGTCTGAGTGATGGGGGGGGCGAGTGTTTGAGTGAGAGATGATGCGCCGCAGGAAGAGATGTCCCCGCAATAGCAAGAAGGAAAGATCGAGATGGGTTGAGATAAAGGAGGAGTGAAGGGAGGGAGAGGATGGAAGTGAAGATGGAGCTCTCCACCACCCATATATGTGCTTGTTAATCCACTCAAAGCTGCAGGTCACTATGGGTTATAGCCGACAGTGTGATGTTTATTTGATGCCGAATGCAACATTAAATTAGACCCCAGCGGGCAAAATTGATAACCTTTAATGTAGCTTGTAATACTTTTTAACTTGTGATAATGTTATGTAGCGTGTCAGATTGCAGCTCCATTGTTTGCCTTCTGTGAAAAATTATTCCTCTGGAAAAAAAAAAAAAAAGAAAAGGGAGCGAGAAAGAGGTTTTCCATATAAGCTGCTGCTCCAAAATCAATAGTGCGCTGTAAGGGGTTTTGTTAGAGGAACTCTTATGTAGCTGGAGAGCGGTGGGAGGAAGAGGAGGAGGAGGAGGAGGAGGAGGGGGGGAGAAATGAAATGTAGAGCATGTCTGGGCCCAGGGTACAGATAATTGTTAACCAAAGATTACATAATGACTAAGTAATGTAAACAGAGAGCCACATGCCAAGTTAATGTTCTCACAGGCCGGGATGGAAGGCTTTCATGCAGTTTTCTCTGTGTGTCCCTCCACCTCTGTTCATTTTCGCCCCCGAGGTGCTCTAAACATGGTCAGACATCCTCTCTGAGCCATCCAGTGTGTCCTCTCCGAAGCGTTCGGGGGCAACTGCCAGGGCTTGTTAAGGGTGTCACAGGAGCTGAGAGGAATGTCATCCTCTGGGCTCTCTGAGGTGCTTGTCACCTGCCAAATCAATATCTCCCTGCTCAGTTCACAGCATCACACACACACACATAGGTACACACTGAACTGCAATATCCTGGTGGTGATGGGATTGGCAGCTTCCCTGTGAAGAGGCGATCTTTAACACGTGTTCTGTGTTTTCTGTTTGCAGAGCGCTCCAGTTTAATGGCTGGCAGATAGAGGCCGAAGAGGGACAATCAACATGAACTCGATACCGTCGATGGACAGACACATACAGCAGACAAATGATCGTCTGCTGTGTATCAAACAGGTGAGTGTCAGCTGTTTGATTTACATCATGTGAGGGTTTGACACATAAGGCACATTTATGCTACCAATTACATGTGATACAGGTGGGAAGTAACAAAGTACATTTACGTAAATATTGTTGAGTAAAATCTTGAGGTACTGGTACTTTATTTTAGCATTTCTATTTTGGGGAAACTTCCTACCTTTACTCCTACATTTACATATTCCTCCGTTACATTAATCTAATGGCTGTGGTTGTTAGTACATTCAGTTTTCATATTAAAACATTGGAAAAATGACTGTTTTATCTTGATAGTAGGGCTGTCAAAGTTAGCGCGATAATAACGTGTTAACGCAAATTTGTTTTAACGCCACTAATTTCTTTAACACATTGCCGCAATCGATCTTTCGGAGGTTGTACCGGGCTCAGTTTTAAAGTTAGGTATCATATGAAACTAGAAAACCTAAGATCCAACCCGCGATTAATCGTGTATAATCATGTGATTAATCGCGATTAACAACCCTACTTGATAATGAAGCATTTTTACATTTTAAAGAGTTTAAGCAGGAGAATTTGTTAAGGAATTTTCTGAAACGAGAGCACGGAAAATCCTAAAACTAGATATTCAAGGTTTCCCTTGACAGTGACAATATGACATATTGGTGAAAGTCTGACACAATATCAAAAGTTCTGCTTCCAGGCTTACAAACTAGTCTAAAAATATTCTACTTTAATACTTAATTGCAGCACTTGTTAAAAATACACTGTGGTATTGCTACTTCTACTTAATTTCAGCCGGCCGCGGGACGTATTATTGTGTAAACATAGATTATCTACAGCGTTGATATTTGGCATCTGGGCTCTGACCTCGTCATCCCCCACGAGGAAGCTCAGCACAGCGGGGAGCGACGGTAATAACTTCCCCTCAAGGAGAAGGTAGAATCAGAGGCTACAGGTGGATGCTTGATGCAGGGTTGTTATAGTAAACTAAAACTGAAGCTAAAATGAAAATAAACTAAATAAAAACTACATCCTTTAAGAAAAAATAAACTGAAAGTGTATTGCCTGGGTAAAAAACGAAATAAAATGAAGGTAAATTAATTTTAGTTTTCGTTTTTTAGCTCTAGTTTATCACTCCTGAAAAAAAAGAGATATGAATTACCGAATTAATTAATCAGGAATCCGTTGGTACCAACCATGTCATACTAGCTTGTCGTGAAGGATACTAAATAACGCTCCAAACTTACGCTTAATTTTGGCGAGGAAAAACTGGCATGGCCATTTTTCAAAGGGGTCCTTTGACCTCTGACCTCAAGATATGTGAACGAAAATAGGTTCTATGGGTACCCGCGAGTCTCCCCTTGACAGACATGCCCACTTTATGATAATCACATGCAGTTTGGGGCAAGTCATAGTGAAGTCAGCACACTGACACACTGACAACTGTTGTTGCCTGTTGGGCTGCAGTTTGCCATGTTATGATTTGAGCATATTATTTCATGCTAAATGCAGTACCTGTGAGGGTTTCTGGACAATATTTATCATTGTTTTGTGTTGTTAATTGATTTCCAATAATAAATATATACATACATTTGCATAAAGCAGCATATTTGCCCTCTCCCATGTTGATAAGAGTATTAAATACTTGACAAATCTCCCTTTAAGGTACATTTTGAACAGATAAAAAAATGTGCGATTAATTTGTGATTAATCGTGATTAACTATTTTAATCGACTGACAGCCCTATATCTTAGTAACTGACACAAGTTGAAATTGCAGAGATATGGACGGATGTTTCATTTCCATATCTGTGGGTTTTCTCTTTATGTTTGGCTCGTAGGAAAGTGAGAAGCTAACAGCCTTTCCTTTTCTAAGTCTGTGCCTGTACACACATGTACACACACTCTCAATCAGTCTTGTCCCTACTAGTCTTCCCGTCTGGCCCCAGTAAAGTGACTAATCTGTTGGGTCGTCCTATCAGGACTGTGGTGTGACTCAGGTTACTGACTGAGGTCAAAGAGCGGAGGCTCCCCTCCCTCCCCCATCATCACCCTCCTTTTCTCCCTCCACCACCGCTGACTCCCAGCAAGTCCTTTTGTTCTCCTCTCCCCTCCGTTTACTGCGGGACGAATCTCTGGCAGAATGAAACAGACATACTTGCGTAACCCCGGGCTACGGGGCTCTCTCCCTTTGATCTCTTCTCTCAACTGACGGCCCGTTTTGTTTCTGGGCTCTCTGTGCGCTGAGGTCCACCTCCTGAAAAGTGCATCAGAGGGCCTTTGGGACAACGTATGGGGATTGCACTTAAGTGTGGACGTGGCAAATTGTTTTCTACCCTCGGCGGGGAGTTCCCAGCTATTACTGAGAAAGAGACGAGGTGAGGCAGATAGCAAGACGGGGCGAGTGTTTAGGGAGCAAACAGAGGGAAGCCCCTATGTGCAGAGCCAAGCTTTGATGTCCTTAAGTAATAAGGTAGAGAGAGGTAAACACTCTTCGTCTCCAGACTGGTTACCTTCTTCACAGCAGGGCATTAAATATTCAATATCCCCTCCTTCTTTAGTTGTATAGGAGGTGAAATTGGATTCTATTAAAGCACTGTGCTAATGAATTATTCTGTAAAGGAAGAACAGGAAAAGGGATTTGAATCCGTCTTAACACAAAAGTGTAATTCAAATGTTGCGGGGTTAAATGTATTAACCCCCACGAGGCAAAAATTTAAACAAACACGTCCCGATGTTAGCGGCCGGGGGAAGCGGCACATTGGGTAAACATGCCAATTAGAGAGATCCATGGCATACAAGGAGGCCTCCAGTCCGTCTAATAAATGGTTAAGCGCCGGGTCATTTCAAACCAACCAGTAAGAGCCAGCACCCTGCTAATAGAGGCAGCTTTGTGCCGCAGACAATCAGGGTTTGGAAGGCCCACATAATAAATACCATTTATGTCCTGCCAATTAGACTAGCAGTGAGCCCATTCAGCCGGCCGTCTATTCTCCTCCCCGCACACAAAGATGATCATCGGGGGAGATCAGAACAATTAACTCACTATCTTCTCCCCCTGCTCCCCATTGTCCAATATCCAAGCCATTAAAATAATTAAGGAAATATTGTAAACCAATCCAGCTGTTTGCTTTAATTGAAAGTGTGCACATGCTGAAATTTGGCATCTCGGAAGGCAATGCGGACGCTTAGCGGGAATATAAATGAAGCCTCCTCCATTGTGTTGTTGTTTTCTGGGAAGATGTGACATGTCTGTCTGAATGCTCCCAGCCAGTGCAGCGGACAGGGGAACAAATTGATTTTGTTGCTCAAATGATAAATTACTGCAGAGCGTGATGATAAAGTAGAGGAAATTGGAATCTGTCAGCCTGATTGAATCATGGGTTGAAAGTTAAATCAGAAATCATTACGCTGGTAATTTTTAAATTGCCGTCCTGTTGTGAAATTGCAATAATGTGATTTATAAACAATAACTTAACTAAGCGGTTCATAAACTTTCAAAACATGGTTTATTTTCACCCCAATACACGGATTTTGGTACTTAAAGGGATAGTTCGAGTGTTTTGAAGTGGGGTTGTATGAGATACTTATCCATAGTCAGTGTATTACCTACAGTGGATGACGATCGGCATGTCCCCTGTTTAGAGAAACAGACATAGAAGCAAAGCAATGTACTGCTGTGGACAGGGCCGGCAGCAAAACTGGGTATTTTAACCACCTAAAAGAAAGACTTACCTAAAAAAAATCAATATCAGTTTAAGTGTACACTATATTTAGAATATCTTCGGCGGTTTAACTTGCCATCAGACAGCCCTTTCCACGAGGAACTGAAGCCATTGCTCTTGCCTAAGCCACCAGACTCCATTGAAAAAAACCTGTAATTTTACCCCGCAGAACACAGGGGGTTGCTAGTCCGTCCGATTGAGGCAGTGCTAGACCAGCAACCCCTGTGTTCTGGGAGGTAAAATTACTGTTTTTGTCAACGGAGTCTGGTGGCTTTGGCGAGAGCATAGATAACGACTTCAGTTCCCCGTCGGAAACATAGACTGTATAGCTGTCTGATGGCAAGGTAAACCGCCGAAAATATTCTAAATATAGCGTACACTTAAACTGATATTGATTTGTTTAGGTGAGCCTTTCTTTTAGGTGGCTAAAATGCGTTTTGCTGCCGGCCCCGTCCACAGCAGTACATTGCTTTGCTTTCATGTCGGTATTCCTGTCTGCTTCTCCAAACTGGGGCGTGCCAACCGTCAACTACTGTAGGTAATACACTGACTAATCCGTAATACACTGACACTTAAACTATCCCTTTAAACTTAGCAAATTTGTTGTGTCATTTACTTCTGCTTTGTTTGACATCGGTGTTAAAAAAGTAGGTAAGCAGGGTGAAAAGACGGGAGTTGCGATGGCCAATTTTCACTATTTTTGGACATTTAAAAGCTTAATTAATCAAATAATCTGCAATATTAATCAATACTGAATTATTAGTTGCTTCCCTGATACGTTTACGTTGATATATGGAAAAGGTAAACTATACATATCGTGTTTGTTTCCTTACGATGTGTGCATGCGATGCTAAATACCTCAAGGGACCATATCTCTAACTTTTAACAGCAAAATAAATATGTTCGCTTGTTTAACCTCCAAACAGAACGAGGATGTTTAAAAACAGATACATAAAACCAGTTATCTGATTTCACCGCCGAACACACAGTTTCTCAGTGGCAGTTTGTTTTCCTCCCGCGTCCTAGAATTGCACCGTTGTGAACACTTTGGGGGAAGATGGGCTCCGTGATACTGCTGGTATCTATTTCAGAGGCAGTATTTTTCCTCTCTCTCGCTGTGGGGAAGCCAGCTCGCTGTCAGTCTCTCCACTCAGTGATTCGTACAGTACAGGGGTTTGGCGGAAACTATGAACTCTCCTCGCGCTGCAGGGGCACTTCCTCAAAACTGTAAGCGTCAATATTTCAAGATAAACTGGAAGACAGCCCTCTCTGTGCTGCCGCTGCTGCTGCTGCTGCACTGGCTATGCAGCTGTTTTTGTCTGCCACTGTGTTCTTTCCAGGGTTAATTGTCTCCATTAATATGTTTTCAGTGCTCTGGGGCGTCGCTGAATAACAACATATCCAAAAAGCTGTGATTTTGAAAAGGGGAAGGGAGTCTTTGCCAGTTTTCGCGTGCGCTGTCACATTCAGTTTAGCTGCAGATGTGGAGATCAAGTCGTTTCCAGACGTGACAACAGAGGATGATTGTAGAAAGCTGTATTCTCAGGACGCCGCGAGTCCCGTCCGTCTTTGTTTCCCCTCGAACTGAGCCGAGCTTTTACTGGAGTGTAAACGTTGGAGGATCATTCTCACCCAGGGGACGAGGATAGAGGGGTGGGGGGGGGAGCGAGGGGTCTTTTGGCCACTAGTTTAGGTTTGATTGGTGGGTTTTGGCCGGAGTAAGGGGAACATCTGTGGCGTGGCAGTGCCAAGCTCTCCATGTGACAGCCACACTGGTGGGACCAATTGTTCTGAGTGCAAAGAACAGTAATCACTTCAAGCCCAAGTGTTGGTGGTGTGTTTTTACCCTCCCCTCTACATATCCTCCCTCCTCCCCCTTTCCATCCTTGGTGCGCTGATTGCGTGTGTTGTCTAGCTTCCAGACTCATCTAAATTTAGCATCTGTGGATGTTTCTCCAGGAGACTTTATCCACTGGTAGAATTTACATGCTCAGCAGCGCCCGCCACGTGTCGTCTTAGTCTCCCAAAACAAAGACATGTAGGGCGAGCGGGGGGAACGGACAGAACATGAAATAAACAAGACTGGTTTCATCCGGCCCTTGTCAAACGGCGGCTTTGTAAATTGATATGAAAGCATGCCTTATCAAATCCTGACCTCTGCTGCCCCCTAAAGAGCAAACAAGAAAAAAGCACTGCGAGGTAGTGACTATACCGCTGCTGTCACTTCCTCTTCTCCTTTCTCTCCCCGACAGTGAAATCAAAGCGCATTGTTAAGAAGGCAGCCATTCGCTTTAAGCTGACAAACCTCTCTATTTACCTTTGATGCCGTGGAGTGGGAGTCCATTTGTTCCCGGTTTTGTACAAGTGCAATGCAAAGGCTTGTGCATGTTATCCGTCCAAAAGGCGACTGCAGAGTGGAGGTGCATGTGTGTCTTCTATGTAGAAAGTGATTCATATTGAGGTTTGAAAGCTTTTAGGGGAGAAATGACCAACAGTGAGAGGTCCATTTTTCAGTTTCCTTTTGCCGCTTTAAAGCGAAACGGACAACAGGGTTAGTGAGTGAGCTGCTGGCTCCAGTTGGGGGAATGAATGCCATAAAGGGGTACCTGTAGGTCAAGGAGCCTGTTGTCAGATAAAGTCACAGCACAGCTCGGGGGCCGGCTGGTGAAATAAGGGCTTCCTAGGCTATTCATGCGGCCGTACAGGGAGATTTATTGCACTCAGAGTGGCGAGGCGGCGTTACAGAAACCTGGGGAGAGCAAAGAGGAAGCGTGACTCTTATGGGGACGTACTGCTTCAGCCCTGTGTGCATTAATACTTTAAATCTATACAACACAAAGTGTAATAAGATCAATTTTGGGAAATGTGGTCGTAAAAATACTGTCTTCTTTTTAAGCCACTCTGAGTGCTTTTAAATTATTCATCATGTTATTGGCGTGGCCTTTGTTTTGGTGACACTCTCTCACGATGCATCCGTCCATTTTCCATCTCATATCCGGGGTTCAGGGAGGGAGCAAACTAATATGGCATAGTTTATGCCGTATTAGGATTAGTGTTTAATAGCTATAATGACTATAATGTACTATAATCATTTAAGCAGGCCAGGACCAGTATGTATCCAGTGTGTATTCAGTGCCTTCTCATCGTGTCTTACCATACTGATCAATATTATCCACCAATAATGAGTAACAAGACATTAAAGGCAAATTCATTTTTTCATGCACTGTTCAATTTTGAGATTTTGGGCTATTTTACTTCTATAACATGTCTTTTTTTCAGACTAGTGGAAAGAAAACATCCAAAATACACATTTAAGTGTTTATTTTACTACTTTGTCGATTTGTGTCTGTAGATTTATCCTAAATTCACCAAAAGCTTGCATTAGATAATGCCTCATTTGCATATTTAAACCTAACATTTCAGGAAACTTAAAGTTTTTACGCAATTCACCTGTGGTGTCTTCAAAATGTATTGAATTCTACAATACATATCTTTAAAGGACGTTTTTTCTCACTCTGGGCCAAAAACTTCAGTAGCACTTGCATACACCAAACTTTCCAGTTTTATTCCTATCCATATTCTGAAAGTTTTTACAGTGGGGTTTGTTCATATATCATTCATAGCCTGATTTATAGAACATTTTATCCCTTAAAAAAAATAGCAAACATTGATTTTTATAGCTGTTCATGGAGTGATACAAAGAGATATCCCAAATTTTCTCTGTAAAAACCTTTGACTCTAATATTTTAAAAATATAAAACAATAATTTTAAACTTGGCTTTATCCAGTGTTCAGATTTATGTTGGAAATGTATGCAAATTAGCACATATTTAACTAGAAGTGCACTCGGTGAGCGCAGTCCTCCGCTAAGGCAGGTTTCATGTACGTCGCTAAAAAAATTCCCGAAGCCGGACCATGACCGGATCGCCACCAAAATCGAATGGATTGTTCATTGTTCCACACCTCACCCCTCTGAAAACTTTCATTCAAATCCGTTGCGGACTTTTTGAGTTATCCTCCAAATGGACAAACCAACAAAAAAACAAATAAACCAACAAACCAAAGCCGGTGAAAACATAACCTCCTTCCTAGGCCTTCGTCCTTGGCGGAGGTAATAAGATTGTGCCTCATTTGCATATTTAAACAAAAATTTTCAGAAAACTTGTAATACAAAAAATAATTGTCTCAATGGAAGTAATAAAAACAGGACGTTTTATGGTGATATCTCTATTAGTTTTATTTAATATAGAAAACATCTCTATTCTGTTTCCTAGTGACCTTTGAATGTTCTTGGACTCTAACATATTCCCAATCTTTCCCTTTTTTCCCCTCCAGCACTTACAAAATCCAGCAAATTTCCAAACAGCAGCGACCGAGTTGCTGGACTGGTGTGGCGACCCCCGAGCCTTCCAGCGCCCCTTCGAGCAAAGCCTGATGGGATGCCTAACGGTAAGTTGCCAGTCTCATACTCGAAGGTTCAAGGACAATGAAAAAGGGGGCCGCTAAAACAAATGCTGCATTGGCTCTTTCCACGACTCCCTCAGGGTTACGGGGGAACTAATGTTTAGCTGGCTGATCTCCACCGAGGTCACTGGAAAATAAAAAGTATTTCGCCCTGTAGAAACTAGTGAGATTCAGTCACCTCTCAGTGACTTCAGTTACAGTTTGTGCCGTGGCTCATGAAATCGGCACACTGGAACAGGAAAAGGAGAGCAATAACGTCCTCAAACCACAAAGCAATCAGTGCTTATAGGGAACTACAGTTACAAAGCCTTTAATTCCCCGGCCTAAATGCCTAGGGGCTTTTGATTAATTGAAAAATTAGTATCCCATGACATTTGAAAAAAAAGACTTGACTGTTTAGAGACGTATACTGTAAACAAAGAATGATTTTGGCTGAAATGCATCAGAGTAATTTGATGTAATCACAATCCTACACTAAACTGTTGAAAGAAGTAAATATACACTTGTAGCCTGAAGAATCCATTAGTCTCTCTCTCATGTTCAATCTATATTAAAGGGAACACTCCACCAAAAATCACTCAGCCTCTGTAGGCTTAAAAGGTGGCTCTGAAAAGTTTGCAGCTTCATCCTTTGTGGCGCTTGGATTTACAGCAGTTACAATAGTTTCCAATGAAAAACAAATAAGTCCATAGAAACTCTCAAATCAGTGCTCCACTGTCCAATACAGCTAAATACACAGCTTCTGTTTTTTTGCTAGCAATAACCAATGTTAGCAAATATAGCTCATTAAGTGGGTAACACTTTCTATGACGCCCATAATGCATTAGAAACATACTTTAGTGCCTTGTAATCTGCTTATAGCACTGTATAATCATAGTTATAAGCACTCATAAATATTCATAATAAACATACTTATAATGTGTTATAATCTGTTTATAGCACTGTGTAGTTAAAGTTATAAAAACTCATAAATATTCATAATAAACATACTTATAATGTGTTATAATTTGCTTATAGGACTGTATAGTTATAGTAATAAACACTCGTAAATATTCATAATAAACATACTCATAATTTGTTATAATCTGTTATAGCACTGTATAGTTGTAGTTATAAACACTCGTAAATATTCATGATAAACATACTTATAATGCTTTATAATCTGCTTGTAGCACTGTATAGTTAAAGTTATAAGCACTCGTAAATATTCATTATGCTTTATAATAATAAACATAACACATTATGAAGCATTTCATAATGACATAATGACAAGTATCATAATACTGGTCACTCACTGACTTTTTTTTACAAGGATGAAAGTGTTTGAATTATAATTCTCATAGTTGTAATTCATTATAATCTTCTCATTATGCATTTTATAATCACTGTTACAATGTGATTATAACTTACTCCAATTGGTCATTGTTTGCTTTAAGTAAAGTAATGTAGTATAAGTGGAATATAATGCATTACAAGCTGGTTATAAGTCACTTTAAGTGGTCATTATTTGCTTTAAAGAAAAGTGGAAAAAAAGATAATTAAATCTAAAATGTCAGTGAGTGACCAGCAATTATGAAGTATTATGATACTTGACCTTATAAGTCATTATAAAATGCTTTATAATGTGTTATAATTATTGTTATTAAGCATCATGAATATTTATGAGTGCTTATAACTATAATTATACAGTACTATAGGAAGATTATAACGCATTATAAGTATGTTTATAATGCATTATAGACGCAGAATGTGTTACCGTTCCGTGCAGCAAAGATAAACCGCTAAATGCTGTTGCAAGAAATGGAAGCTGTCCATTTATATATATATGTTTTTGGGCTAAATAGTATTTGAAACATATTGAACATTCAAAGGGAAAACAGATCTGTGTTTTATCAACCAAACTATGCTTAAATACACAGCCATCAAGCCACAAAGGAGTAAACTATAAACTGTTCAAGAGTATTTCCTCAATAAAAACCTCTCCTGAATTATTCCGTGTCAATGCAGACAGGAGTGTTCCTAAATGAAGAGATGACTGTCTGTCCTCTGGATATTTTGGGCCAGGAGACAGAACAGACAGTCAGGTAGAACAATGGACGGACTGTGGATGTGTCACTCACCTGTCACCTTGGGCCATTCTGTGCTTTAACATGCTCATTTCCATACCGCCTCCAGCAGTAGATAAGAGATACATATAGCTCCTGTTGGGTGCAATTTGTAACCCCGTCGAGGGAGCGTGGCTACAGCGAGCGGAGGAACCCGAGAGATTTGTACTCGAGCACCACAGTGAAACCGCTCTGACACATCCCTCCATTCAAGTGATTGTTTGTGTTACCGCTTTAATGTGCAGCAGCAGGTGCCTTTCCCTCCATTTCGCCAATTCAATTTGTTTCCTGCCGTGAAAATCTCAAGGCTTTTTCCTTTTAGTTTATGGGTTGTATAGACCTTAGCGTGAACCACACTGGGAGGGAGCACAGAGAATCTGATGTGATTGTGAAATTACCCGGTCTCAGACTGTAATGGTAAAACACTTCACCCTGTTGCCTGCATGTTTTCTATCTCACTGCTGCCTCAGCGTCGGCGTTTAGTGATGTCAGACAGGTGATGTCATCTCCTACAAACAGCTAAATATTGTGAGAAATTTGCTACGGTGCCAAACAGCAGTCTGTCAGTGGGATAAGCAAGATGTCTTGAACATAACTGACTTCAAAAATGAAAACATTTCAAAGAAAAAGGGAGCTTAAAGGGTGACTTCGGCATTTTTCAATCTATTTTCCTATGTTTTTGTGTCTAAGTGACTAATGGGGACAACAGTTTTTGAAACTGGTCCAGTATTGAGGGATAACGCTGTAACCAGCAACCACAAAGTAAGCTGCGAGGGCAAGTGAGCAGCATCAATGTAATGTCACATCCAATAAAAGTGCTTGGTTTTACCAATGACAGGCTCAGGTTGGTATTATCAGTATCTGACAACATTATAGAAAGGACCTTACAGAGACATAAAACCTTTTTCTTACCTTTCACTTGATCCGGTCTGTTCCCCGCTCAAGGAGAAGTCTTGTGAAATATCCATATACTCTGGTGCAAATACGAATTCAAAGACCTCATTCATATTGTTGAAATCATCTAAATATTCAACCATGACATTGAAAATCTTTTAGATAACACTAAGCTACACTTTCCGTACTCCACCGTTGTCTTCCGGCAACACGTTACCTCGCCAGATTTCAGAACGAAACTTCTCCTTGAGCGAGATTCTTTCCATAATGTCATCAGACACTTATAATAACAATCATTGCCTGTCATGGCAGAAACAAGCACTTTTAGTGGACGTAAATGACGGTGCCAGCTTGCCCCAATAGAACCATATAGCAGCCTGTGAGCGGCTGCCGTCTGCAGCGCTCTCCTTCGATACTGGACCAGTTTCAGAAATTGTTATTTCTATTAGTCAGTTAGACACAAAAAACATGGGAAAACAGGTTCCCCGTTTTTAATGGCGACTTCATTCTAAGGCATGAAGAATTAAATCATTTCTTGTACACAGAGTTACACAAAGCATACAGTTTAAAATTTGACTGACTTTTGGTAAACAATCCACCACCACAACTCCACTGACTATGTACAATTTAAGTCCTGAAATTAGAACTACTTGTAGCTTCTTACACTAGAATTACCATTTATAGCAAAATGTCCCTCACAAGTTTAGATTCTAATTAGGCTGCCTACACTCGTATATCTTCTTCTTAATGGGAGATTCCTATAAATAAAGGCCAGATATACATGCTCTGTTTTGGTGTCACGTCAAGACTATACTTACAGGAGATAATGATACGGTGCAGGGAGCAGCGTTCAGCTGTGTTATACCTCAGGGCTCGTCTTGAACTTGGGATCGAGGCTATGAAAACCAGGCAGGGAGGAGAATCTGTCTCTAGTGAGGCACGTTGGTCCACACAGGCCTTAGTGTGTCTTAGAAGTCTTAACGTCTCGAGCGGGTCTCTTTGAGCTGATAATGGCGATGGTAAATCAAAGCAACATGCGCCACATAAGGGTGATTTACATCACCTCCTGTGGCATGTGGATGTTTCTCTTAATGTTTCCTCTCAGTGGGCATCGCGGCACCGGAGGCCACATTTTGTCCACCAACTCATATGGAACTGATAAACGTGTCGTGACTTTATGCTTTAAGTTGAGGTGGATCTTTGATGCTGCCGAACTTCACTCTTATGTAACAGCGAGAATCTGGTGAAGACAAAATGTGAACTCCTTTGATGAGTTTAACCACCAGGATGGGCCTGTATTCAATGTGTTTTTCTTACGTCATCTACGGCTGCAATGATGTACCTTTTAAAATGTGAATTTAATACTCATTTCAGAGCAATATTATCACTTTGGTCAAAGAGATTATGTATACATTCCTGTTTATTTGTATTTTGTATTATGGCTTGTTTTAGTTAGCAAGATATTTCAAAAAGTATTTAGCAAATATCAATTAAATCTGGTAAAAAACTTTAGCCATGGGATTAGAAGAAATCATCAACTTCTGCATTTGAATGAATAAAATCAGGCACATTTATCCCACAATGGTTCGTCACTGTGTATTTAAATGCAGATTAAACATTTTTTGTTCTGAAACTAAAATAACACATTTAAAGGATAGTGCAGCCTTGGAAGAGGTATGCAATTTTTGAGCACTTTCTACATGTCTTTGCCAGCCAATTAGATTTATCAGCCTCATAGATATTGGTCAGTAGGGCCCTGCTACACCCACTAGTAGGTTTTGTCATCTATTCACATGGTCGATCACTGAAAGAAGGAATAAAAGAAGACGACAGCAACCTCTAGCAACCGTGAGGCTCTGTAGTATAGACAGCATGAAACTCATAGACAACATGAAACATACTGTACGTAGTTATTTTAAGCCAAAACACAATGTTGTCCCCCAAACTTAACCAAGTGGTTTTGTTGCCTAAACCTAAAGAAGTTGTAGTTTTGTTGCTTAAACCTAAAGAAGTTGTTTTTGTTTTTGTTCATAAAGTAATGTTTCAAGTAGTTTTACGTTTTAGAACATTTTGCCTTTAAGTTTCACTTTCACTCTTATGACGTAGTAGGCGTAGTAGGCCCCAACTGACCCACATCTATGAGGCTTATAGCGAGCGATAACGCCTATTTAATGGCCTGAAAACGGTAAAATCGGGTGCACCAGCTGATTGTCGAAATGTCGAATTTTGTGACTTCCTTTATGGAATAAAGATAGAACAGGATAGAGTAGTATAGGAGGATAAAAATATCAATTGAGTTGATAAATCTTACAAAAACCTGAATGTTTTTGCTGTCGGTTTGAAATAAAAGCAAGTCTTCAGTTAACAACAAATAAAAAATTGACCTCTTGTCTTTATTTTTGACCAAAAAAGTGCAAAAAAATATTTATGTCATGTCAGACGTGTGCTAGTGTTTTCCTAGAAATAACATATCTATCTGTAAGAAAATGCTTTATCTTTCAAAGACCCTGGAATGAACCTCACACCACAACAGAACAGAATATGTGACATTGTCCGCATGCTGTCGTCGTGTTTCAGGTGGTCAGCCGCGTAGCAGCACAGCAGGGCTATGACTTGGACCTGGGCTACCGGCTCCTGGCCGTGTGCGCTGCCAACAGGGACAAGTTCACTCCAAAATCAGCAGGTAAGACCAGAGTTTTCTCAACCGCCGTCTCGGGCCATCTGGCCATGCTGGCCTGTTTGAGCTCAAAGTTCCTGCCTGTCTGCATTCTTGGCAGCATTTCATGATACCCACCCATCGCTGCTAGACTGTTTAAAGATCCTGATACTCCAGAAAAGCACCAGAAACAGTACTCTAAAGGCTCTCTGGTATGTTTAATTCATGTCTTTTTAGTTGATTATCGGGATCTTGCAAAGATTAAAAGAGACAAATGATGATCTTAGATTATTTTAAGGCTCTCTGCATGATACAAAATGAGCAAAAATAGTGATTCAAAATCCCTTTTCTTTTGCCCTCTAATATCTTCATAAACTTTGACTTCCTCATGTCGCATCTCACATCCAAACTTGTCCACAACATGGAGAACTACAGCCCGATTTGGTTTCTTCTCTGGAGTTTTAAGACAGAGTGCGTTCAGCAGAATACTCAATTTGTCACACGAGACAAAAAACTACTTTATCAGTGACGATGAGTTCCTGTTTTCACACAGCACCGTCATCTTGGTGCAGTGATGGATTATTGGGACAGATGTATACTGCTAAATGTTGTTATCAAGCTGGCGAAAAAGGCACGCTGGAGCACGACGGGAATGAAGATGTATCGGCTGTCAGCGGCTCGGAAGATAACAGGAATATTTTGTGCTCCTTTACAGTTTTTTTTTTTTGATTTGTGGTTTCCACCTGTCTTGGGTTATGAGGATTGTGCAGTCGCTTCTGTGCGCTCGGCCTCTCTCGCTGATCTTAAGTCGACTAAGACATGAAAGTCAGGGCCACATATTGTTTGAATTTTCACTTGTGTGTTGCCGTTTCTGATTTACGGCGTCCGTGGTTTCATATGTGGTAATACGAGGCTTCAAATCATGCAGTGTCACTCTTATGTAGGCCACGAGAGGGGAATCATTCTCTGCCTGCAATTAACTCGTACTGCCAAATGTTCTAATTCTACTTAATGCTAAATCAAATCTCAGGCCCTAATTTATGGGCTTAGATAAGATTGCCAATTGATTCTCTGTCTGAATAATTTCCTGCAACAGTAGTCATTTGGAAACAGGCAAGTACTCCAGTCTAGGCAGCATCCCAAAGTGCATTTCATGGACAATCATGTACCTGTGTATGCATGGATATGTTGAGAGGCCTGTAGAGAGAGAGAGAGAGTCAATGGAAAGCACTGAGGAGAAAGCTCCCAGAAGCTCTTTAGAGTGGAGGCCCCAGTCGAGGAGGTTGTAAAGGCGGAGAGAAAGCCCTTAAACAACACTCCCCACAGGGCCCCAGGGGCAGGACCCACTCCCCAGCAGCCCGCGGGGCCGTTGCCGAGTGACGGGGGAAGGGAGCGAGTCACATGATGGGGGCCAGGATGGCGGCAGGTCAGCCATCCAGCACCAGAGACAGACGAGTTAGTGTTCACCGAGGAGCAAATCTGCAAAGCAAAAGCAGACAAGACATAAGATGACGTGAATTTTCTGTCTAATTGAATACAGCTTCAGTGCATGATGTTCTTTTGGCGATAATTAAATTAGCCAAATCTGACAGTTTTCCTGGATGCGGTCCAAGTTTTTTTTAATTTCTCAGCTAAATCATAAATATACAACCATTTGTTGCATAACAAGCTTTTTTTATTGTTCTGGATACAGACGGCTTGAAAATGTTCCACCTCATGTTTGTTCCTTATCTTCTGCTAACAAAGCCAGCGGGTTTTCTCAAAAGGAAAATTCAGAAAAAAGTGTCCAGGGAGCATTTGAAGCCAGATCTTACTCTCATAACCCACTGGCCTGCTCGGTCACATCGTGTGCATGTTGTAATCTGCTCTGAAAATCTATGTTAAAAGTGGGCGGGAGGGGAGCAAGATCTGTGGTCGTTACCGGCGGGGGCTGCCTGCCACGGAGGACATTAGGTCAATGGCTGAGCGCTAATAAGTAAATCAGATTTGGTGTTCCATTTTAACCAGGCCTAACTCGTCTTGGCTCTGACACACTCGGCCGCGGTCGCGCTGTTACATTTTCTGTTATGTCATCTGAATTCCTCTCCCGAACATGGGGAGAAAATTGAGGAGGAAATTACGCTGAGGGGAGGG
Source organism: Sebastes umbrosus (assembly GCF_015220745.1). Classification (NCBI taxonomy): domain Eukaryota; kingdom Metazoa; phylum Chordata; class Actinopteri; order Perciformes; family Sebastidae; genus Sebastes; species Sebastes umbrosus. Next base: position 17,338,820 of record NC_051288.1, on the reverse strand, counting down.
CGGAGCGGTAGGAAATCAATGTTCACAGTCAACTTGGAGCTGAAACAGGTTGTAGCTTTGACACATGTATTCATCATGAAATGCCTCCAACAGTTTAACACATTAGTTTGTTAATTTCTTTGTAAGAAAAAGCTTGGAAGGGCAAAAATAGACCTTTATCTTAATGACACCAGCTTTATGTATCTTCTCGCCTGAGGAAAAGTTCATTATCAGCTCCTATTGATTTCATCAGTTAGCATATGTACCTGAGAGGTTTATAAGTTGACTCGACACACAGTGTGATTTAGTGGATGTACTCAGGGGGATCGGCCAGTTGTAGTCCTTTTTGCAAGCGGCCCACACTGCTCGGGCCGAGCTGGGGGGAGGGGCGTCTGTCTGCTAGTAGTGACCTCTTTGTGAATGAGATTAGCCTGCTCTATTAATCTGTGATTACTTGGGACTGTCTTACCGCAGGGCGAAGCCACGCACGTGGAGCCGTGGCTGTCGACATCAAAAGCAGGGAGATCACTAGCTCGGCGTGGATAAACTCATCAGGGCCTCTCTCTCCATCACAGGGTACATTACAAGTAGGCCTCTTTCATCAGTGTCACACCGTCCACTGCAGGACGGTTCAGTCTGGTTCGACAAAAACGCTTAATCACGATTTTTTTTTTTCCTTCCAAGAGGGTCAGAGTGGCACATTCCCAATCGTTTGCGCCTCAGCAAGCTCTTGGAATTCCTCCGAGTGAAAGGAGGCACCGACTTATAAGAGAGGGGGGACCAGTCGAAGAAGTTTTTCTCTTCATTCTCTCATGTAACAAACGCCTGGTAAACCAGCTATTCAGCAGATAATTAGTTGGGCTTCGGCTCTCGCTCTTTCAGGTTTCGGTTTGTCTCTATGCTTGTTTTACACAAGTTTGATCAGAAGACATCGTGGGTTGTAGTTAACAGCGTCAGCATGTTGAAAAACAAAAAAACATCTCAGCAGCAGAGTTTTTATCCTTGGTTTCATCTTGTTGAGTTGGTTTGATTGTGGGAGTTTTTATGGTGAAAAGTGAAGCCAATGAGGACGTGCCTTAAACTTGCATTCTTTCTAATAGCCAGCAGGGGGCGACTCCTCTGGTTGCAAAAAGAAGTCTGATTGTATAGAAAGATTGTATAGAAATGACCCTACTTCTCACTTGATTTGTTACCTCAGTAAACATTGTAAACATGAGTTTATGGTCTCAATCCCTAGTTTCAAGTCTTCTTCAATACAGCATGATGTTCATTTAGTAAATGATGGTCCCATTTAGAGTCAAATACACCATAAAGCATGGGATGCGTTAGGGCGTGGCCACCTTGTGATTGACAGGACGCTACCACGGCGTTGTCTGGTCTGGGTTTTGTCCGTGTTTTCGTCTCAGTGTGTTTTTAGTTCATGAAAGTTAATTGTAACATTTTGGTCGCCTAAAAATGTCTTATTCAGCGTTCGGTTGCACTTAGCTCCGCCCTCTCATGTCACTTATGGCCAAAATGCAGTCTATAAGTGGGACCTATGGTCATGTAGGAGGGGATGTTGTGTTTGTTTGCAGTTGTAGATCAACTTTAGGCAGTGTGACCAACTGATTCATACCATAGAAATCTGTAAATCTATCTAGAATATCCATCATAACAGTTAGCCAAGTAAAGTAAACTCCATGTATATGTGTAAAATCACTCAAGAGGGCTTTAAAATATGTACGACATGCAGGAGACGTGCCACAGGTGTTGTATGTGCAGAGTAGACAGAGGTATTAGGAGTAGATTTACACTATTAAGTAAGTGGTTTAATATACTTTTTTTTTTTTAATCTTTATTTTCATTAAAGAGTTTTTGGCAAAGTATAAAAGTGTTTGGAGTGAAGACTGAATGGAAGGAGGAACATTATCTTCATGGTAGTAATTCTCATTTCAAAGCAAGTCGGTTAAGGTTAAGATAAATCAAGTGTGCCATCAAGCTTTTATACTTGAAGTGGTTGAATTCTCTCGTTCGCGTGAGTGCAGATCTAACGTAAATAAACTACAGTTTGAAGTGCCGATCGTACATCGGCGTTCCACTGAAGTGGTGCTGAACACCAAGTTGTCATTGAGCTGTGGAGAAGATTCTACACACAATACAGAGGTCAGATACACACAAACACGGGGCCTGAAGGGCTGTAATTTCTCTTCCCGGAGCTTCCCACACCAAAATGTTGTTTTTTAGCTTTCTGTCCGTCTCTCTGCCCGGTGTGCTTCAACATATAGTTTAGCTGCGGCTTTTCCTAAATAGAGAATAACACATTGTTGGTGGCCGAGAGCTTGTTTGACTGTCAGCAGCAGTGGAGTTGTATCTGAGGAATAAACAACGTTTAGTTAATCAGATTTAAATGCACATTTAGGAACTTATTTTCCATTTATGGAAGTTTTATTTCAGATGATGGTGAGGCAGACGTGGTTCCTCAACTGGTGTCGGCTATTATTATTATGTCGTCTTAATTGATAATAAGAAGCACATACTGACTCAAATTTCTCCGAAAATCTGAATTGATTAAGACTTCTGCTTAGCCCAGTGTAGATAAATCAAATTGTTGTCTTCATCTGATTACTCTGTAATTCTGTGCATGCATATAAAGATAGTCATAGTTTTTTTTCTCTATAATTTCACTTAAAACTGTTGTTTATTTTGCACTTAAGTTCTTAATTAAATGAGAAAATACTCCGTACATAGATTATTTATTTATTCGATTACCAGAAAACATGCTATATCGTGATATATATATCGTTATCGAGATACAAAATGATATATATCGTGATATATATCGTTATCAAGATACAAAATAACCTATATTGTGATATATATCTTTATCGAGAGACAAAATAACCTATATCGTGATATATGTATATCATTATCGAGATATGAAATTACCTATATTGTAATATATATCATTATCGAGATACAAATAACCTTTAACCCTAGCTACAAGTTACTTTATTAAAACTCAAGATGCCATGTATTTATGGCTGCACCATTGCATCAAATGGAGATATTCTAGATGTATTTTTGCATTATTGTATACACATTTCTCAAAAAATTCACTGCAATACATTTGGTATCTTTGGAAACTTCTGGGTCTCCACTAGAACAAAAAAACAAAACAGTTACATGGATTTGAAAAAAGCTCAGCTGCACCAGTTTGTAAAGACGGAGCCAGGACGTCAGAGTTTACGAGGTTAAAGGCTTATTATATATGACACGAGTGTCACAGAAGCTATAAATCCACACTGTGTGTCCACTTTGGACCATCAGTGTGTTTTACACTCTATGATCACTGTTTGTGAAGTCCTCCCGGCCAGCTATGATGGATGTGTTGACTTGCAGTAAGGGTTCAGGGCTGTAAGTCACCTGCCGTGCACTTAGCTGATAGTAAATACCAGAAGAGCAAACACAGACCAGAGATAAGAGCTGTTGAGCTCCTCTGTCCTTCTCTGCAGTTATTATGTCCGTGGCAGCAGCAGCAGGTGATTGGTAGCATCTTCAGCCGCTCCATATGGCTTTGTCTGTAATGTGCGGCGCAACAAAATGGGATGTTTTTGCATATTAGAATTAATTGACTTTGTATTTTGTGTCTCTAATTAAATGCACATTATTGTGTTTTAGCTGCAGATCAGTTAACACCTGAATCGACTCGCATGCTGGCGAGTGTTTTTATTTGCAGATGAACAATCCAGAAACAGTTTACATGTTTTATATGTGTGTAATTATTTATCCAAAAAGCTCATGTGTGCTGAAAGACAAATGTGGTCTAATTGGCCCCTCCCTCTCTGAGTGCATCAGGAAGCCACAATACCCATCCTCCTCCTCCTCCTCCTCCTCCTCCTCTGGTCCTCCATGCCCCTTAATTACAATGACCAGTTTGATGGATTAAGTCGACTGTATGCAAAAGACAAGGTTTGCTGAAATCACCGCTTAATGTACCCACCTGAGCCGTCTCTATTGCCACTTTTCGGGCGTCTCCCTCGCAACAAAACGCTGCTTTAAATGAATTGATTGAGGCTTCTTTTTACTGGACTCGGGCCAAGATACAGGCTGTCTAGCACATTAGGCACCACCCCCCTTTGCAGGTTTGAAATGTGAGCTGCCTGCATTTTTTTCCCTCTCCTCCTCTCCTCTCCTCCCTCCCTCCATCCCTTCCCCTCCCCTCCTACCCTCCCCTCTCTCTCCCTTCTGGCGAAGTGGCTGTGGCTGCTTCTGTGTGATGTGTGTATTGGGAGAGCAAGCAATGGATCACTAGACAGAAAAAGAAGATACATCAATAACTGCTGCATACATCCGAGGTGAGGAGATAAGCATTTCTCTCTCTCTCTCTCTCTCTCCCTCTCTGCCTGTCCTCCCCCCCACCCAACCCCTCTCTCCCCTCTTGTGTCTCCCCCTCTACCCCTGCCCCTCCCTCTCTCTCTTTAACCCTTTACTGCTGCCTAATTTTGCTAAATTATTTGTACCTTTCTTCTTGTGTCCTCCTCCTCCTTCTCCTCGTATGAAGTTTCCTCTTTTTTTCTCTTCTTTTTTTTTTACAGCTTATCCCTGTTTTCCCCCTCTCATTGTCTCTGGGGTATTTGTTGCTTGAGTGCAAAGAAGCCGGTGGCAAGTACAGCAGGAGCCCATTAGCAATGACTCCATCTGTGATTGGTTTTTGCCGGCGAAAACGCAGAGAGAGAGAGAGAGCAGCCATGAATAATTGATGTGTATTGTGCAGTCAGTCACTGGACACGCAGAGGAGAGAGGAGAGGAAAACAGAGAGAGGAGCTGCTGCCCTGAGACACCGAGGGAAACGTGTGGGGGGGGGAGAAGAAGGAAGGAGGAAGGGTAGGGGAGAGGAAGAATGTTAGAGAGAGAGGAGAGGAAGGTGGGAGGGATAGAGAGACACAGAGAAAGAGCTTTAAAATAGCTGCTGGCTTCAGTAGTGCAGAGATTAAGGCTGCCCTGTATCGCCTTTGTTCTGCTGTTGCAGATTTGTGCTCAGAAGTGTTTCTAGACACATGAGTTCCTCTTTTTCTCTGTGCAGCGAAGAGTGAGAAATGAGCAGGGACACTGCCGGAGTTAGTCTGGTTGAAATGCGGGTGGCATTTTAGACATAGAGAGGGAGGCGGAGGGGGGGTGGCTGTGAATAGGACAGAGCTGCAAAGCTGTGAGCTGTCAAAAGGAGGAGACAACAGTTAAAGAGGGTTGTGTTTGCAGTTGGGGGGGGGGGTGCATTCAGTGACAAGAAGAAGGGAAGGTGGATGTGCTGCTGATGCTCAGAGTAACTTCACAATATTTCACCCCAGCAGATTTGATTCCTGCGTCGGCGGTGGTGTGGGTGCAGGGCAGGCGGGCACCCTGCCACGACTTGAACTAACGGAATGGGGTCTGACAGTATGACGAGTGCCTCGCAGCGCCCCGCGTGATAGAGTTGCAACAGCTGACTGCTGCGTTTGACCCACTTACAGCTCACACAGAAGGGGTCAAAATGGCCTTGATTATCTCTCTCTCTCTGAGTCGCGCTGACCTACTTGAGGCGGCGTTTTCCGCGAGACTCTTGGCAGTTTATCACACCCACTCCCCTCGCTCTCTCTCCGTGCCACACAGCACAACCAGCCGGGGCTCACGCACAGATTCCCTCCCATGTGTAGTAATTCACTGGTATCAGATCAGTGATTCGGTGCTTATCACGGTCTAATCGTGTCTGGTGGTGCACCTTTTTTTAAAGAGGAGCAACAGGTTTATACTGCATTGAGATGCTAATGCACCTGTTCAACTTAAAGGAATAGTTCATCAAATCTCATTTTCAATCTTGTGTCTAATTGACTAATGGGAACAACAATTTCTGAAATTGGTCCAGTGTTGAGAGATAACGCTGTAACCGGCAGCCAGGAAAGAAGCTGCGAGGTCAAGTGTGCAGCGTCAATGTAACGTTACGTTCACTAAAAGTGCTTGTTTTTGCCACTGATGGGCTCAGATTGTTATTATAAGTGTCTGACAACATTATGGAAAGGACCCTACAGAGAAATAAACCGTTTTCTTACCTTTCGCTTGATCAGGTCTGTTTGTTATTGTGTCCAATTCTCAGGAGAAGTCTTGAAATCTGAATATCCGTATACTCTGGCTCAAATAAATACAGGCGGCCATCAAATTCAAAGACCTCATTCACATTGTGGAAATCATTTAAATATTCAGCCATGACATTGAAAATCTTTTAGATAACACTAAGCTACGCTTTCTGTACTCCAACACAACAAACTCTGCCCGACTGGCACTCGCGTTTCCACTGTGGATGTATTCCACTATTCTACCGTCGTCTTCCAGCAACACGTCACCTCGGCAGATTTCAGAACGAGACTCCTTGAGCGAGACTCTTTCCATAATGTCAGACACTTCGATAACAATCTGAACCTGTCATGGCAAAAAACAGCGCTTTTAGTGGACGTAAATGATGGTGCCAGCTTGCCCCAATAAGATTACATTGACAGTTGCAGCGTTCTCCCTCAATACTGGACCAATTTCCGAAATTGTTGTTCCTATTAGTCAGTTAGACACAAAAACATGGGAAAATAGGATGAAAAATACTGAAGTTACCCTTTAAGAGAGACACTCAGGTGTCATTTCTTTCTCCTCTTGACTTAACTTGAGCATTACATGTTTGTTGGCATGTTGGTTTCTTTATTGTTCACTTTGCTTTTCTCTCCACTAAGACGGGTTTTGTTCAGCTGAACAGTAAAGTCCTGGTTTGGGCAATTATTCAATTCTTTTTTCCCCCTAAAATGTGTGTGTGGGACAGCTCCCAACATGCTAAGACAAGAGAGGTTTTGCAACAGGCGGTGTTGTTAAAGAGACGTCTGGCTATAGCTGCACAGCACTCCACACGTCCCAACTATTCATTACTGTTGTTTTGTCAGCTCCGATGAATCTCTTGTTCTCTGTACGATTTCACCGAGGTGTGAAATTACGCTGACCTTCTTCTTTGAAGTTTTTTTTTCTGCGATAAAGTCACAAATCCAAATAACAGCAATTTGCATGCAGAAGCAGTTGATACTATTTGTGTATTTGCAGATCATGCAGGCTGTTTACATGGGGGTTTTAATGAAAGAACATCCAGCCTTAAGTAATTACAGGATGTGTGATCATCCAATCAAACCCCAAATAGGATTTTGATCACTTTTGATATTGAATCATCCATCGATCAGAAGAAGAAGGTGGCAGCAATAGTACCAGCCAATCAGTGTAGTGGATTGTGAATTATGATTATTTTAGGTCAATGAACTCCAGATAGTTTGTTTCAGTGGAGGTTAGTTTGGAAAACCAGTGATGTTTGGTGAAAGCACAACAACTTTTGGTGAAATAAATAGTCATATATTTGTCTTACCTGTACTTATTCGTCACAAAAATGGGACAAAGTGTGATGTGATCTTGGAGAATTTTGATACTCAGAGTTTTTAAGTTGCATTGAAATGCCAGGCGTAACCGTAGGTAGAGTTTCCTCCTCGGGGAACACAAGCGCATCCGCCTACTTGTTATTCTCACTGTAAGTCCTGTAAAGAACAAACAACAGCGACCAGAAGCAGACTCCAGTGGGTGCACTGTTATTTGATCTTGATTTATGATCAATCCCATAGGTGGAGAGTAGTCGTACATTTGGTGTGGATCAGGTGTCAACTCTTAACCTGATCGGTATCTACAGCAGAGTGAGTGAGTAATGTTGTTCAGAAAGCAGTGAAAAGATGCTTTAAGGAGTCAGATAAGAGAGAACTGCGTCCTTAACCGGTGAAGAACCAGAAAATGAGGCTTGGCCGACGCTAAATCCGCCCATTAAAGAGGCATTTAGTAATCTATGACCTTTATCGACCTCTATATAGGTGAACAGCGGAGATTTAAACTGCATCAATAATTCCTCTTCCACACGTCTATGGCACAATCCACAACCCCCCCTGCACACACAAACAATACTTATAAATCATTGTCTAATTCGGATCAAACCTCTTTAACTGCTCGGATAAAGAGCTACGTATTCAATCAATACTAATAGAGAAGAGTAGGCTCATTGATTAGCAGATATGGTGATTAGATGTATCACCGGGGAAAACAATAACTAATAATAATAATAATGATATTATTTTTTTTTTTTTTTAGGTTTATATCATTCTGTAGCTTTCCAGTGGTGTTCCTTATGTATTCAAATCCGAACATTAAAATTTGATTAAAGTATGTTTTATTGTCAAAATGCTCCAAAGCTCTTCTAAAAACGTTTTTCCACGTAACCTCACATAGGTTTCTGCATAATGACGATGCTACATGTACAGTATATATACATCCTTATAGTCAGTGTATTAACGTTACATACAGTAACTTTGAGGCGTACCGGCACAGAAGCTAAGCAATGTACTACTTAGTTCAGATCCAAAAGTCACACAATAGCACAAACAAACTAACCGATCGAGGCAGCAACTCCCGTGATCTGTGAGGTAAAATTATTGTTTTTGTGAATGGAGTCTGGTGGCTTTGAAGAGAGCGATATAACGGCTTCAGTTCCCCGTCGGAAATGGCCGTCTGATGGCGAGGTAAAGCGGCTGTGGATGGTCAGACGGACCTTTTCCGACGGGGAACTGAAGTCGTTATATCGCTCTATTCAAAGCCACCAGACTACATTCACAAAAACAGTAGTTTTACCTAACAGACCGCGGGGAGTATACATACAACCCCAGTCCAAAAAATCTAAACTAACCATTTTTAGTTATTTCCAAACTTATGCACGTAACGTCACTGCTTTTAGTGGGAATGAAAAAGAACGCAGATGATTAATTTACATTTTTTTGCAATTCCGTCCATAATTTTTTCTCATTTGAAGTATAGTATGTTCAATCATTCTCTCCTCTCCTTAGTAGGTCAATGACTCCGTCACCTCATAGGTTTGTGTTTGAATAAGGGAGCGACTCATTAATCAAATGTCTTGTCATTTACTGAATATCTTAGACATGTGTGTAAAGTCCAGTAAAATGTAAAATTTGAACCCTACAGAAACCAACTGCTGCAGGAGGTGTCAGTCTGACTCAGGTACTTACTGTTTGTCGCACAGGAAACTCATGCACATTGGCTGAATCCAACCAACCATCCTCATCACCACAGTCCTTACATTATGTCCTCACACTGGGCCGTGTCGACATACTGTACGTGGAATGACATCAGATGTGCTTTTTTCTTCTTTTTTTTTTTGGTTGGTTCATTTAGAAAAAGCTCCATGGCTGCTGTTGTGTTGTCTGTCGGAGTTTTACAGTATGAAGCATGTCACACATGTTGTTTTTATCATCCTGCCTGCGTTCACAGTTCACACTTGTGTTCTCGGCTGTTCATTGAAGCCATTAACAACCTAAGTTTATGCCTTGTTCTTTCTGGTGGTTTGTATGTTAATTAAACACACTACACACTTTGGTTAGTAAGAGTTGTGAACAGAGCTTTTACATCAGAATAATGTCATGAAACTTTAATGATTGCTCTAAGGAAACTGGGACAACAAGCATAAAGGAGAATATAGCAAATTAGATGTTAGATACAGTAAACGTGTGCAACAGCATTTCTGTACTGGGCAGGGTTATTATAGTAAAATAAGCAGTAAATAAGCAGAAACGTATTATTAGTGAACTGAAAATAAATAAAAACTATATCCTTTAAGAAAAATTAAAACTAAACTGAAACGATAGCACCTTAAAAAACGAACAAAAATAAAATAAAAATGAACGTAAATTCACTTCAGTTTTAGTTTTTTAGCTATAATATATCACTACCAAAAAAAGGAGACAGCATGAATTTCCATCAAGTCTCGTAACATTGAACCACAGAAACTGAACGCAAATGCTTCACTAAAGTAGCGCAACAATTTTACATTATGGCCATTTCTACACAGTTCTCCAACCATGTATTTTGTATCTATATGTAGCTACATACTTCTGAAACATACCTGGCGCTAACAAAAACAAACTAAAACTTATATAAAACTAAATATATAAAAACTGAAACTAAACGAAAACTAGCAAAAACACTCTGAAAATGAACCAAAACTAAAATTAAATCGGAAAAGTCAAAACAAAAATAAAATAAAAATCCAAAATTGCTATACTTGGTACTGGGACACATATAGAAGGGCAAAATGAAATGGTATTATGTGTATATGATTATTTGTATGTGGACAAAATACCAGAAACTTAACTTAGACAATAAGAATGTATAAAATGAAACTGAAAAAAAAAAACATTTTAAAAAAGACAACTACAGTGTGAAATTCATTATTTATTGCAGTATAAAATGTATTTTAAAATTATTAAAATATTAATAGAAATGCAAGAATTCAATTTGAAGCAATTGGATGAATATGTGACAATAAAAAATGCACATTATTTGCCAAATGTAGTGATTTTTTAAATCATGCCTGAGGCCATATGTACTATATGTACAGAAAGGTTTGTTTAAAATGGATACGGTTTGAGTTTCATTGTTTCCATTTGCCCCGAGTGTTTATCACGAGGAAGCTTTTTATCCAAATGCTCCTCTGTTGCACATATGGATGACTCTAATGAGCCTGGAGGGGTGCCGGGACCCGACCCAGGCTCCTCCAGTGTCGGCTCCTACTGTACCTCTAAAGGGAGGCCCTGACCCCAGGCCCACTGTGAAAAGGTCGCAGGTGAATCAGCCACCAGTGTATGCCGCCGCGACACCGCCGGCCCTGCCCAGCACCCCGAGGTGGGCACTAGCCCGGGCACATCTGCTCCGTGCCTAATTAGTATCATTGTGGACGAGGGCTTAAGGCCGGGCCTTCGATAATAGCAGCCTGTTGCTCGGGGAAACAGTCTGGCTCCTGTAAGCAGCTTCTTTGCGGGTCTGCTCATCTGATAATCTGCTGCAGAAGTACACGCTTAAAAACACAGTCGGCCTCACTGGGCAGTGTGTCAGGTGAAAGGGTCGTCAGTTAGTTGGGTTTAGTGAAGATTTGTCTTATCCAAGCAAAACGTGATTGTCTTGTGTCACACAAAGATTTAGCTTCATCTTTTACTAGTCAATAAAAGTGCTTTTTCCCTTTTTTAAAGGCAGTATTTTTTGCAAGTTTTAGCTCCTTATTTACAAATCATGTATGCATGATATTTTTTGCTGACTGTTTTCAAACGCATGCTGTACTGATTTTTTGTAATATTATTTCCATTAATTTCCACTCATTTCTGCACAGTATGAAAATCAGTTAACAGCGAACTCTTGGGACTTTGGTTGAGTAATTAACAGTAAATCATATTAATCACATAATAAAGTGTATTCATATTGCACTTTTAAAACCTCCAGAAAAGCAACAGAAAACAAGAAAATTAGTAAAACTTGAAAATTAAAAATGAGGAAATGATCAGAGGTGGGACCAAGTCTCAAGTCTTTGCACTCAAGTCCCAAGTCCTAAACTTTGAGTTTTGAGTCCGAAACAAGTCATAATGCGCTCTTAACCAAATATAATGTAATTTTAACAACAGAATAATAATATATTCAATTTACAAAAATCATGAATGCTTTCTAAACTTTGTATTTTGTTTTTATTTATTTTTTTAAAACAAGTGCGACTGAACTTTATCATAAAAAAGTAGAATTGATTCATGGCATACTTTTTAATTAACATCCTTTTTTAAGCTTTGCACTTGGACGGAAGGTCTTTTCGAGTCAAAAGGCTCAAGTACAAGTAAAGTCATGAGTCGCTGGTGTTAAAGTCCAAGTCGAGCTGCAAGTCAAAGACAAAACAGATTTTGTGATAAAGTCATCAAATTACTCGACTACGTGGTAATACAGTCCCAACTTTTCAATAAAAGCTGCACTTTAATTGCATTTCAACGCTATGATAATGTGACAAAGAAAGCTCACTTGATGTTTGCTGTGATGTGTTACACAACTCCAGCAAGTTTATAGAGTCTCTTTTATAGAGTTTATTTTCATACGGTACAAAATTAAATGAACGGTTGCATGAAACTGAAATACACCAAAACACAATAGCATGCTTTGCAAAATGGTTAGCTGTTAAGTATAAATATGATTTTTAGTAAACGTTTTAAAACATGCAAAACCACTGTTATGGCTGTTTGAGGAAACTTGACCTCAGACACTTTTAACACACTGTGGACAGATTTTAGCTCCTGAATTAAGACATACGGATGTAGGTTTGCTCCCAATCAGCTTACTGCAGCGACACACAGTAACAGATTGAAGATTGAATGTTGGTTTGGCTTTAATGCACAAGGAATTAATTCTCACCAGGGGGCGAAGGAACGCTATAGATTTCCACCTCCGTGCTTTACTGGGACCCTGAATGGCGTGCCCTGTTTTTAATGAAGAGATTTGTTGCATGTGCCAGAAGAGATTATCATTTAAAACACTGGCCTGCTTAGGCGAAGGTTTGGTTTGTGTGTAACCATGACCAGTCAGAGCGATGAGATCTGCATAAATCATCTTGAGATCGTGGCGCGTATTGTATCATGTTCCAGTTCAGTTAGAGCCAAGTGGATTTCTTTATAGATACACACTATAATCTTTATCTTGAATCTGTGAACACAGATTTTATTTAATTGTTTTATTGTTGACATTTTTATTTGCATTTTCTGATGGACGGAATATGGATTACCGGCACGGAAGTTAAGCAATGTGGACGCCACGTTAGTTCAGATTTAAACATCACACAATAACACAAACAAACTAACCGATCGATGTAGCGGTAGACCAACAACTCACGTGTTCTGCGAGGTAAAATTACTGTTTTTGTGAATGGAGTCTGGTAGCTTTGAAGACATGTCTTATTGTTGACATTTTTATTTAGAAATCCTGCATTTTTTACATGTAAATAGATAGAAATTTGCCTCGAAAAAGCTGGATACTGAGTTCTTACGACAGCAGGAGTGGGAAGTTAAGAGGAATAAGGGACAGCTTTTCTATCGGTCAGTGAGGTTTTTGATGTTGCGACAAAGAACGCAGGATGTCAAAACACAGCAACCCAGAAATCTGCCGCATTTTCTTCTTCTCCTCATGCCGCTTGGCCTCCACATGGCCACACATGCTTGTGGCCTCACTAAAACCTTTTTGGCACGAATCCAAGCGTCCCCCCCTCCCCACGTTCCCTTCGCCGGATGGACATGGCACGACATTGCGGCCATGTGGCCAGCAGGAGGCTGTATTTAAGCCGGGGCAGCTCTGAAATGGGCCATAAAACCTAGCCAGCAAGTCTGGCTCCCCATGAGGCAACGGGCCTAAGTACTCATTGACAAGACTCCAACATCACTGACTTCCCAGAGAGAGAGAGAGAGAGAGAGAGAGAGAGAGGAAATAATGCAAGAAAAAAAAAAGGCAGCAGACAAAGATGAGGTGCAGACAGGAGGCGGTTGTCTGGCCTATATAGACGGGCTGTTTTATAACCATTAGCGCTTTCAATCCACAATATGTAGCTGCTTCCTCATACTTTTCCACAGCTGCACACTCACTGTCATTATGTTTTTTTCTTTAATTTGTCTTGCAGCTCATTTTCACTTAATGAAACAGCTCCTTGACTGCATATGTTTAAGGGGGACCTCAGGGGAAATATGTCACATTTTGATGCCACATGGCAGCCATGACATTCACATGTTCCCACTTCACACATCCTCCATCAGCTTTCTGAAAACATCACTCACCCTGAAATTAAAGTCTTAAGTAACTGAGCTAATGAAGTCAGTTTACAGACTCGGCTTTTTACGAGTTCGCGCTCGCTTCCGTGCGCCGAAGTGTTGCGGAGCTGAGAGGGTGACCGGAGAGGTAAAATATGTGTTTAAAGGCGATCCACCTGTGAGATTCGATCTAACTCATGGGTTGTCACGGGTTGACAGGTGCGTAACCTGTTATACCCCGCTCTTCAAAAAGACCACATGATGGATGAGTCGCTTCCATTTCATTATCAAATTGGCATTGATGAATAATTGGTGGCATCTGTGAGAAGACAAAAGAGAGGTTTGATGGCTGCCAGGCGGGCATCCGTGGCTCTGTGGCGTGGAGTGCCGCGAGGCGAGAGAGCGAGATGATTTACGATCCAGCCGGTAGTTTATAGTTTGGCAACCGGGTGTAAGCAATGTCATAGCAACCACTTATTCGTGCAGTTTTCCGTATATTACGAGGTAAATCCCAGAATTTTACAGTTCCGGGAAAGCCTATAAGCGAGGAATTCTTTGGCTGAAACTAAACATGGCTGTTTTGCATGGCCTCTTGGGCGCTCTCAGTAACCAGGGATACTAGGGCTCCCTAGACTCTCTCTTATTTTAATTGACTTTGGCCTGCAGGAGGCTTGTGTCCATTCAAACCTTTCTGGGCAGAGAGAGAGAGGGAGAGAGAAGGGAGGGAGGAACTGAATGTGAATAGAGCTCCCTCAGAAACTAAAGAGTGCAGCCCACTAGAGCCGTTCTTGTTAGTTTGCTCGTGGTCTTTGTTCTCCTTTCAGCCCTTCTGGCTAAATGTCTTCAAACAAGCCGTTTGGGGGTTGTGATTCTCTCCGACAGGTTTATAGCGAAAAGATTGGACTTATGGTTAGTGTGGGAATAAGTGAGGAAGTGTGATGTGACGACTGGATGTTTGTGTGGACGTTCGTGACCAAGTGGGACGACGCCAGGTGGGAGTCCAGGGTTGACAAGGGAGCAGGTGTCTATTAGATACCGAGCAGAGAGGGAGGGGGGTCTTGGCATCTGCCTCACCTGCTGCCTCCCCCACAGTCCACCCTGCCAGGAAAACGCAGGGAAAGAGGGAGGGAGGACAGGAAACAAGATGAAGAGTAGAGAAAAATTGTTTTGGAGGAGGCAGCAACCTTTTTAATAGAAGCCATTTATGTCATGTTTGTGGGGTTATCCTCTCCCACAGGTTGCTCGTGCAGCACCTGGTAGTCACTGTTCATCGTGGTGGGGTTTGCTGCTGTTTTAAAGGGTCACCCAAGTTACAAAAACACGTTTATTTTACTTCTGCCTCCACCCTATGATACAATGGAGGTGAATGGAACATGTTGTCAACAGTTTTTATAGGGATCATTCCTTTGGTAAGATGGATTTATAGGTGATGCGAGGGTGATAACTGTCGATAGCTGGAGTATGTGTTTTGATTTATACTGCTGCTCCACTGCAACAGTAGACAGATTTATCGTTAATAAGCCTAGAGCTGACCATTCAAAGCTTCGACCGTTACCATGGTAATCGGCCTCTGAATCAGTATTTGAATGCTTCGTTTTTGTTCGTTTCTTTATTATAATAGCCCATGAAATAAGGAATAGTCCCACAACATTATTCATATTCAACATTAATTATTATTAGTTATTCTCAGACGGATATCGCTGTTTGTTGTGTGTAGAGGTGAATGTGTGTACAGTAGTGCGGCAGCGTGCACTGAAACTGGAGGAGATGGAGAACGATGGACAGAAGAACCTGTTAGCCTGCTGAGTTGCGCAGCAGATACCTTCGAATATTTCTTAGCGAAGCTTACTGTCACTGTGTTTACATTCTTTCAGTTACTGTGTTATGAGTGACGTTGGGAACGTCTGCCTTGTTTCTTGACTAAAAAGACTGCTGAGCCTTTTCTTTCAACTTGCTTCATGTTGTATTCACTCTCAACTATCTTTACCGGCATCAGAAACTTGAACACACAAGCAGCCCAAAGTGACCAGTCACAGTTCTTGCTGTTCTCATACACCGTTCATAGCTATACCTACGAAAAGTAATGCACTGGAATTCGTATATAATCCACCAAATCAATTTGTATGTATTCCACGTAATTGTGAACCAGGAAGTATAAAGAGCGACAAACGGTGCGTAGGGAGGAGGTTGAGGTAGATGGGTGGGTCGAAAAACACCTTACTTTTGCCCAGGAGACCGGTGTTCGTACCCCGTGTGAAACCAGAAGTCAACGTTGATTTATTTGTCACATAACTTCCGTACTTAAAGGTCCAGTGTGTAGGTTCTGGCGATATCTAGCGGTGAGGTGTAGAGATTGCAACCAACTGAAGCCTCTCCTGTGTGTTGGAGAGCTACGGTGGCCGTCAAGAAAACGTGAAAGGCTCATAGAGCCATTTGGAGCAGAGCCAGTGCGTAGAGTGTGTGTACGTGGGAAGTGAGTTGTGAAGAAGAGAGAGAGAGAGCGGCGGCAACGGGAGCGAGTAACGTTATCGACTCCGGCCCAAGCAGGAAAAGTTAACAGTGTTTGTTTTTTTTCCGTTCTGGACTACTGTAGAAACATGGTGGACTACTGGATAAAAACGGCTCATTCTAAGGTAACGAAAACACAATCATTCTTAGATTAAACACTAAAGAAAACATACTTATTAATATTATATTCCATTTCTGCCAATAGATCCACCTAATTGTCACACACTGTTTCTTTAAGTTACGCCACTTCCTGAGTTACTTTAACCCACGATCTTTTCCTAAACCTAACTGAGTTGTTTCCTGTGAAGACCGTTTGCATGAAACAAGCGTAAATTGACACGTGTTGCTGGATGTTAT
The DNA here is from genome assembly GCF_015220745.1 of Sebastes umbrosus. Lineage (NCBI taxonomy): Eukaryota > Metazoa > Chordata > Actinopteri > Perciformes > Sebastidae > Sebastes > Sebastes umbrosus. The sequence continues at coordinate 17,322,294 of NC_051288.1, read as the reverse complement.
ACGTCATACGTTGTATAAGGATATGTTTACGCCATGTAGTTACATTTTTGAGGAGGTGCATGTCGGCTACGGAGCCTACGCACAGGCTGTAGCTCCATTGAAGACTGTTCAACAAAACTGTTTAAATTTTAGTAAAAATGACTTTGTTTCTGGAAAGACACATTCCTTGATTTTTGTCTTTAATAAATTGAATTTTGAGCAGCACCAATGAAATTCTGTTCACTTCCATTGTATCTGGGTAGAGACAGAAACTTGGGCGAACCACAATGGCTAGACAGCGTGTAATTTGGGTGAACTGACCCTTTAATCTAGAGGCGTTTTTTCTTTTTGGTAGAGCAAAAGGAGGCAGAATCAAGGTATTTAATCAGCACAGTTTATCTCTGCGCCTCCTGTCTGAGTGTGTGGTGAAAGTCAGGGTGGGGGGAGCATTATCATTGGAAAGAGCATTGAACAACTGTCAGGGATGCAGTCCGTGTCGTTTGTCATGTCTCCCCGGGGCTTTATGACAGAGAGAGACGGTGGAAAGCTGGAGGCTGCAGGGCCCAGCCACCGAACCACCCATCTAGTCCCAGCAGACGCGTTTTACCGCCCTTCGCCGTGGCTGACCATCAGGCTGCGCAGCTGAGCACCAGAATATCAATACGGCTCAGACTCGGCCCGGGCCCCTGGGACCATCTACAAGGCAAACAGCATAGGCTCCTCTCCTTATGGAAGACAGAGACCCATAGCCGCCAGGGAGACCAATGTAAACAGAGCAACAACAAAAAAGATGCTCTGTAAGCACCAAACGGCAGTTTGATTCACTCCAGAATAGCCACTTGGAAGAGCTACACCTGAGACGATTATCTCCAGATTTGGCTCTTCTCAGGGAGGGAAACAGATGAGTCTATTGAAGGACCGTCTGTGGGAGGAGAGGAGAAGAAAAACAGTAATCCTTTTGTTCATCATCCGCACTGTCCTGAGAGATGCTTGGGTGAAGGAGGAGGAGGGAGAGAATGTGAAGAGTAACAGAGTTGGCTGTTCCTCCTCCTGTCATATGAAACCTGAAGTTTATCCTATGAGTCAATGACAGAGAGCCTCTCCTTTTAAACAGGTTGGTGCTCAGCGGAGGTGATAATTTTGTGTGGCGATAAGCTCTTTATCTAACGGTGGGGTAGAATAATTCCTCTTTAAGTGGCAGCGCTGCTTCTCCTCTTTTTTCCTCTTTTTTCCTTTAGATATGGATTGTCATTTTCGCTGCGAGGCTCAGCGCTGTTGTTGTTTTTGTCCTGCGGCTGTTGATGTCAGCCTCGGTGTGAAGCGAGGATACCGTCCTCCTCAGCCAGACGGCCTCACGGTGCCACAGTTATGGGATAAATTGCGGAGACATGTTTATCAACATAGAAGAAGTGCAAGTTACCCCTTGTTGGAAGAGAATAATGGGACCTAATTGAGCTGTAACATGCTGGCTGGTCGCCAGGCCCTTGAATTGAAAACTCCTCTCCATCAGAAGGGGGTTCTGGAGGAGAGAGGGAGGGTTTGCTGCTGAAAACACTGCATAGATGTGAAACTCGTAAACCTATTAGCCGCACTTGGACCCCGGTGATATTTAATCAAAACTAACCTACAAAAATCTACCTGTGAGTGTGATGTTTTCAGGAGGAGAGAGAGCACCTGAGAGGCCCCTTTTCCTGTCAACCCAAAGCACAGTAAAGTCAGATCAATCCTCAGGAGGAACAGCACAGCCTGTCTCCTGGCACCTGCCTCGCCAAGAACAGGAGGCAGGAAGGAGGAGGAGGGAAAGAGAGAGGGAGCATGAGCGGGTGGGGAAGGAGGAAAAACCCAGCTGCCTCCTCTGCGTCTGAGCCCCGTGCTGCTTTTTAAAGGAGCACGGGAGGGAGGGGAGAGGGAAGAGGAGAGAGACTGCTGGCACCATCTGTACATGTCTTTTGTATTCCAGCCCTCATCTTTACACAGAGCGAGGCTGGTGTGCTCAGTGTTCGAATGAAAGGAGAGGACGTGCCTTTTGGGGGTGCGATGCTCGGAGAGAGGAGAGGAGAGAGGTGTGTGTGTGTGTGTCGACGCTGAGATTCTGTTTTGTCCTCTCAGAAAAAATTCAGAGGACATCTCGTCTTATAATGTGGCGTCTCTCCTTATGTGTTTGCAAGCACTCATGTGTGGGCAAATCTCTGGGTTGCCATGTTTGTGATGGGAGTCAGAAGCTTTTGTTTGTTCCTCCCTCCCATCAGCCCCATTAGCCTGATGCCTCCTCTCTCACTGACTCACTCAACCTTTTTTTTTTTTTTATCTCTCCCTCTCTCCCTCTCTGTGTAATATGCGCTGTGGCGGCCCGTCCTTGCATGTGGCAGCAGGGTGGATCTGCCTGCGAGGACAGCCTGCGTTGTCTGCTGTCATATTGACGTGGCTTTTTTTGCTGAAATCACCAAGCGCTCTGTTTCACCCTCCTCCCCCCCTCCTCCTCCTCGTCCTCCCTCGCTCCTTAGTCAGCCTAGAAGTGCTGTGAATCATAAGAGGAGGTGGCTGCCCCTGCTCTTTGATTGAATCCACATTCCCTTTTCTCCTTCTGACGCCGCAGAGAGAGGCAAGAAGGAGTGCAGGGAGAGAATAAGGAAAAGTGAGTCTTTTGTAGTTGGCACAGTACAAAAACATGCACTGCAGATGAGAAGCATATGATTCGATCAAACACGCTCTGTGGTGGCTACCTAACCGAGCAGTAGGTAGGTAGGTAGGAAGGTGGAGAGGAGGGAAGGGTTGGAGTCTATCTGCAGGCTCAGAGTGAACTCTAGTGGCCGAGAGCTGCAGTGACATGCTGGATTTGAAGCTGATCTTTTATATTGCAACATAAAGGTGCCTCCTTTTGTTTCTTACTAGGGCTGGCAATTAATTAAAATATTTTGTCGCGATTAATCTCATGATTGTCCACAGTTAATCATGATTAATCGCACATTTTTATCTGTTCAAAATGTACCTTAAAGGGAGATTTAATACTCTTATCAACAAGGGAGTGGGCAAATATGCTTGCTTTATGCAAACATATGTACATATTTATTATTGTAAATCAATTACCAACACAAAACAATGAGAAATATTGTCCAGAAACCCTCACAGGTACTGCATTTAGCATCAAAAATATGCTCAAATCATAACATGGCAAACTCAAGCCCAACAGGCAACAACAGCTGTCAGTGTGTCAGTGTGCTGACTTGACTATGTTTGCCTCGAAACTGCATGTGATTATTATAAAGTGGGCATGTCCGTAAAGGGGAGACTCGTGGGTACCCATAGAACACATTTTCATTCACATATCTGGAGGTCAGAGGTCAAGGGACCCCTTTGAAGATGGCCATGACAGTTTTTCCTCGCCAAAATTGTAGCGCAAGTTTGGAGCGTTATTTAACCTCATTCGCGTTTAGCTAGTATGACATGGTTGGTACCAATGGATTCCTTTATCCATTAGATTAGCCTGAAGAGAGTGGCAGTGCACATGAGTGGATACAACGACCAACTTTAAAAGACTGCAAGACATTATAGAATAATTATTATTTATAGAGCAATTAACTATTAAAAGAAGAGCAGGAATCAGTCATTCAGTCGGATAAAGTGGCACAAAAGTGTACAAGCAAATGCATTTACTGTTCTTTTATTCAGTTTGATTCATCTGTAGAAGTTCCTCTATAATGTCACTTTCATGAAGGTTATGTATCTCTCTTCAGTGTTTGCATTCATCCTCCATACAGAGTCTTCACGTTGTTTTTTCCAGTAAATGGTGGTGGATTTAATTGAATAATTGAACGGTGATGAACACAACAGAAGATAATGTGTAATTTGCTGCGAGCACGGATATAAGTACTACATTTAACCTCCTCTGAATATGTGGAAAGCTTCATTCTTAAAGTCCATTAAACATAAAGTAGTCAATGAGCAGAATAAAAGTTCTTATTTGACTAAACTAAACTAAAAATGACCCTTCAACAGTTCATATAAACAAACTAAAAACTAAAAAAATAATACTGAAATCTTACTTTTACCCAGCAGAGAATTGTCCTCACATTTTAAAATTTGTTTTAAATGTTTTCAGTAACATTTCTTATTTTTCTCATCTAATAGGATGCTTAAATGTTTCATGTTGTTGCAGAGCTACGTGGCCTTACAGACTGTACAGCTATTCTTGTTTTGGAAGCCCGTTGCACAGACAGGACTCCTTGATTTGGTGTATTTTGCACAAAGACCTTACACATCATTTTGTCAGTCAGGCCATTGCTTTTTTCCCAGAAGCTTCTGTTTTTTGTTTCGTCTGCCCTCCTCTCCTCACATAATCAGTTTTTGCAGGGGTTGTTTTTGCAGCGCTTGCAGTAGAGGGCTGTTAACCTCTGCAGTTATTTCTCACAGGAGTCCACCGATTCTCACTCATTCCTCTGCTCTCTCGCTCTCTCTCCAGCTCTCCTGTCCTCGTGGTGCGAAGAGCTGGGACGCCTCCTCCTCCTCCGTCACCAGAAGAACAGGCAGAACGAGCCTCCGGGAAAAGTGCCCATGCAGCCCCCCATGAGCTCCATGAAGCCCGGCCTCTCGCACGGGTCAGTGTTCGCACTGCTGCGCTTTTTGGCTTGTGCGCGAGGCGTGTTTATGTGTGTGTCGGGTGTGTGAACAGACAGACCGGGCCCTCGGGGAAAGCCCTTCCTCTCCACATGAAGCCCGGTGTTCCTTATGGATCAGTGGCCAGACTAACTGCTTGTAGCACAGTCAATAGGGACAAAAAGCACCTCACAGCCCCGAGTACATGTAGTTAATAATTACAACGCAGTGTTTGTGCATTTCGAGAGGAAGAACATGCTTATATTGTGTAATCCTGACAATAAAAACTTTCTGTCCCTATCGTTCAGCAAATGCAAATATACTTACTATGACTGTGCTATTGTGCCGGGCAAATATTTGTGCAGTGACGCAGGGCACATTTTGATTTGTCGACTCAATGTGTTTTTATCCGCCCTCAGCAGAGATGGGTCTTTTCCATACGACTCGGTTCCCTGGCAACAGAACACCAATCAGCCTCCAGGTTCGTTGTCGGTGGTGACTACCGTCTGGGGCGTGACCAACACGTCGCAGAGCCAGGTGAGATCCCGTACCTGTACGACAGAGGAGAAGTGTTTCTGATAGGATCGCATTTCTGTAGTTTTAAAGTGCTACTGTCTTTATGTTAAAGCCTCCTACATTTACGCGTGTATATCTCTCTGTTTGTCTTCGTTCAACAGGTGTTGGGGAATCCCATGGTGAACAACAACAATCCCATGAACCCTGGAGGCAACCCTATGGGCTCGGGTATGTCTGGTAACAACCAAGGGATGAACTCTCCTCAGTTCCCCGGTCCTCAGCAGCAGTTCCCCAACAAGGGCAACTCCAACCAGGCCTACATGCAGCAGGGCATGTACGGACGACCCAACTACCCCGGTGGAGGAGGCTTTGGTGGCAAGTAAGTGGATGTTGGATTAATACCGGTTGTTATGATGATTAAAATTGCTTCCTAAGAAGTAATTCTGACAGTTGAAATGGTCACACTCCTCCGGCATGAGGTCATTTCCTATATTGTCTCTTTGTCGTAGTTACCCTGGAGGGCCGAACGCTGGACCTGGAGGAATGGGCATCCCTCAACACTCCCGCCCTCAGTCGGACTTCACCCAGCCTGCCGCTGCTGCCGCCGCCGCCGCAGTTGCTGCCGCCGCCGCCACAGCAACCGCCACTGCCACAGCGACAGTAGCTGCCCTGCAGCAGGAAACCCAGAACAAGGACATGAACCAATACGGACCGGTAGGATAAAACAAACACTGACTCTGCCTTTCAATACTAGCAGTAGTACGAGAACAGGAAGCTGAGAGGAGTTGATTTAAGGTTATTGGTGAACAAGGTTAAATCAATGTTAAGGGTGAGTAATTAGCTGAAGTAGTAATGGAGCCAAATGGCACATTTAGCTTTAACAAAAGCTAACAGGCGCACATATTTTTCTTCTTTTGTGACTTTTAATAGACTCTTTTCACTTGCAAAATTTGCCACATTGACTGTCAACTCGATGGTTGATTGGACCCATGTTGTCTTCCAGATGAGTTCCTCTTTCCAGATGGGACCAAACCAGGCGTACAACAGCCAGTTCATGAACCAGCCAGGACCCCGCGGCCCTCCGTCCATCCCTGGGAACATGGGCACTGGCATGAATGCGTCAAGCATGAGCGGGCCCCCCATGGGAATGAACCAGCCCAGAGGCCCAGGCATGGCGCCTTTCGGGGCCCACGGCCAGAGGATGCCCCAGCAAGGCTACGCAGGGCCCCGGCCTCAGGGCATGGGGATGCAGGGCATGAAAAGGCCGTACCCGGGGGAGGTGAGTGGATGTGAAATCAACACTTTCACTTTCAAGGTTTAGCTTGTTTGCTGTATGTTGGAATATATGTTTGTCATCCACAGCCAAGCTATGGTGGGCAGCAGTATGGACCAAACGGCCAGTTCCCTAACCAGCAGGGGCCGTACCCCACACCCAACCCCTCGAGGCCGCTCCCGTCCCCCAACTACCCGGGCCAGAGGATGCCAGGACAGCAGCTGCAGGGCCAATACCCGCCACCCAGTGGTGCCATGGGCCAGTACTACAAGGTGCAGTAATACTGCTATTCACCAAAAATGTGATGATTATTTGCATGATATCATACCAAAAAACATTTAGCAAGCTTTTTTGGTTCAAATAATAGAGGTTAATTTGGTGCAAAAACTCATTTTGAGTTTGTTTTTAATCACATTGCAGCAAGAACCACCTTTTAATGGCCAAACAAATAACTTCTCTGGGAGTGGATATCAGTACAGCCAGGGTAACATGAATGGGGTAAGTCCACCACTTTTGTTTCATCACATTATCTTTCTCTTTGTTGTGCTGTTTTTAGTCCCATGAACATTTGATTTACTTAGTGATTTTCTTCCATATAGCCGCCCAGACCGGTGGGTAACTACCCTCACTCCCCAGTGCCAGGCAACCCCACCCCTCCGATGACCCCAGGAAGTAACATCCCTCCATACCTGTCGCCAAACCAGGACGTGAAGCCACCCTTCCCTCCTGACATCAAACCAAATATCACCGCTCTCCCTCCCCCTCCAGGTTAGTAACTGGAAAAAAGTCCAATGAAGATATCTTAACGGTGAATTATTCCTTTTAAAGTTCATGATTTATCTGACCGTGGCTCTTCTTCAACCCCTTGTAGCCAACCACAACGAGGAGCTGCGCCTGACGTTTCCAGTGCGGGACGGGGTCGTCCTGGAGCCCTTCAGGCTAGAGCATAACCTGGCTGTCAGCAACCACGTCTTCCACTTACGGCCCTCCGTACACCAGACGCTCATGTGGAGGTAAGACATCATGCACTGAATCAACATACAGCAGTGGTTCTCAACCTTTTTTAGACCATTATCCAAGTCCCTTACCGCCCTGAATATTACTGTTGATTATTATTCGGTGTCATTTCATTTAAAAAGGTTGTGTGTCAAATAACAAAAGATATTCTACAAGTTTTGAGTAGGGATAGTCTTGAAAACTAGTCTAGATGGTGAAGTGAATGCCACACAATGTTGAATTTGTCCCACAGTGTTCATAGGGCTGATAAGGTAGTTCAATAAAGCAAAATCGAAAAAGGACACTCAATAGATTACTTGGCTGAGTTAAGGAAGAGAGAAGACTCAATACATATTGCAGGAGTATTCTTAATACAAATATACAGTATACCTTCATCCTATGACTTAGTACTGTGCAATTAATCAAATTAAAATTACAATTTTGGCTTCAAAACGGTTATAAAAGAAAGATAATCATCATAAAACTATTATTATTATTCCATTTTGTAATGACGCTCTCGTTTCGTCTTGTTTTATATATCCAGCACACCCCTTTCCTTTACAGCGGTGCGCTTTCGCTTTCGTCCTGAAACACGGACCCCGTCTTGTTTACCATGCTTTTTGGCTGTGACTTATTTTTTCGTGTCATCACCATTCATATCTATACAACCAGTGTGTTTATAATTAAATTGTTTACAAGAGAACAAAGCTCTTAATAGACCTCACCTCTTAATTTTGCCCTCAAAGTGCACCAGATTGATGCATTTCATTTTAAAATGTAGGCTACAAAAAGTTCTTTCTATATGTGTGAGGTTTCCAAAGTCGATGAGTAATCATGTTAAATAATTGTGTTCTCAATATTGACCAAATAATTGTGATTAGGATTTTTGCCATAATCGAGCAACCCTAGTATGACTATTATTATCTTGCACAGCCTGATCTTCCAGGCCTGCCGTAACCCCAAAACAGCACAACAACAGTTAGAACAGACGGATAAAGGTTTCAAGAATCTAATTTTCTTGAATTCTTCTTTTTAGCCTCTGTGATCATTTGATTCTCAGTCAACAGGGACATTAAGCTTCATATAAGAGTAAAGAACCAATGGGTATTCTTCAATTCCTCTTAACCTTTGGCAAGCAGATTGAAAAGGTTGTGCACTCATGTCTGGCGGAGAATTATAAAAAAAAAAGAATCAAACCACTACTATTCCCAGCTAACGTGGAGAAGGTCATTCAGCATTAATTTCCTCTGATTTAGATTATTGTAATTCCCTTTACTCCGCTCTCACTCTCCCGTCTGGAGCGAATCAATGAGGATTCTTTTCTTCGCTTGTCTGTTCAGATCGGACCTGGAGCTGCAGTTTAAGTGCTACCACCACGAAGACCGTCAGATGAACACCAACTGGCCGGCGTCGGTGCAAGTCAGCGTAAACGCCACGCCGCTCACCATCGAGCGAGGCGACAACAAGACCTCCCACAAACCCCTGCACTTGAAACACGTATGCCAGCCGGGAAGGAACACGATCCAGATCACAGTCACGGCCTGCTGCTGTGTGAGTACACAAATCTGCAGAACTAACAAAAAGGTGAAAGGTTAAGAGGTTTATGCAAATCCAGACACAAAAAAAGTAGATGCCAGATAAATAAAAGTCAGACATAAAAAAAAAAAATCTACCTGCAGATGATATTTAATGCTAAAGCTTGGAACAAAATAACAATATGATCTGTCAGATCTTTTTATTCCTGTGGATACACATGTTGAAACTAATACGCCCTTCTGAGGATGTTTGTGATAGTGACTTTGATGTTTCCTCTTGCAGTCGCACTTGTTTGTGCTGCAGCTCGTCCACAGGCCCTCAGTTCGCTCCGTCCTCCAGGGCTTACTGAAGAAGAGGCTACTGCCTGCAGAGCACTGCATCACCAAAGGTATATATACAGAACAACACAGTCACATTTTGCACCCTAATATCCTGATCAGAGTCCTTGCTTACACACTACATTTCTCCTCCTCCTGCCTCAAAAGTTAAGAGGAACTTCAGCAGCGTAGCGGCGTCGTCGGGGAACCAGACGCTCAACGGAGAGGACGGCGTGGAGCAGACGGCCATTAAGGTTTCCCTCAAATGTCCAATCACCTTCCGGCGAATACAGCTTCCAGCAAGAGGACACGACTGCAAACACGTTCAGGTACAAACAAACGCACCGAGAGTCAAAAATTCTGATTCCTTTCAGGGAAAATAGTGTATAACAAATGTGATTTTTATTTTCTTTCTCTTTCAGTGTTTTGATTTGGAATCATATTTACAACTCAACTGTGAGCGGGGGACTTGGCGATGTCCTGTATGCAAGTAAGTTCATCCAGCTTGAATACATAACAGTATTTGCCCTGTCTATAGTTTTGACTGTAATCTACGTAGTCAGCATTTTAAGCCCCGTCTCTCTTCTCTTCCCAGTAAAACAGCATTGTTAGAAGGACTCGAAGTGGACCAGTACATGTGGGGAATTTTGAACGCCATTCAAAAGTAAGTTGGAAATTTGTAACGCAATAAATATAATGTATTTGTCTTCATTATTTTCTTGTATCTTAACAATTTCATCTGCATTTCACCAGCTCGGAGTTTGAGGAGGTGACCATTGACCCGACGTGTAGTTGGCGGCCGGTGGCTATTAAATCTGATATCCACATCAAGGAGGATCCAGATGGACCGCTCGCCAAGAGGTTTAAGACTATGAGCCCCAGCCAGATGATCATGCCCAATGTGATGGAGATGATAGCTCAGCTCGGCCCCGGACCGTCGCCGTACCCGTTGTTATCGTCGCAGCAAGGGGGCAACAGCGAATACGGCAACCAAGGTAGGATGCAAAACATACAAAGTCATTATACCTCAGTCACACTACAAAAGGAGCATAAAATGTATTTACTGCTTTTATTTTGTGTGCAATATAGGCAACAGTTACCAGGGGCACGGGAACTTTGACTTCCCTCACGGCACCCCTGGCGGTACGTCGATGAATGACTTCATGCACGGTCCCCAGCTGTCTCACCCACCGGACATACCCAACAGCCTGATGTCCCAAGACAAGCCACTCTCACACAACATGCCTGACTCAGTGAGTTGACTTTATCAACTCTGCATTTCAGCCTCTCTTTGTCTTTCTATCACATTTTTTTCTGCATATTTCACTGTTTCTCTCTGTTTTGCTTTCTTGTTTATCCGTTGAACTATTTCTAAGTGTGCTTTATAAATCAGGTTTGAGTGTTTACTTCCTCAGTTAGCTTCATTTGGGCAGGTGAGAGCAGAGGATATACACCAAAGAAGCACACTGAGACACCTGAAAATATAAGTTTCAAGTGAACTACCATGCAGAGTGATGATAGGAAATAACCCTAAAATAGATTTTATGGCTATAAGGAGACATTTGAAAGCAAAGGCTTAGCTTCAGCTCTATCTATTTTTTGTCCCGAGTTTGTATTCACTCACAAAACAAGTAATTTCAAGATGTCATCATGATTGTGATGGGCCTTTTTCTCTATTTTCTGATTAATCCATTAAGACAGATTCATCCTTAATTAAAATAAGTATTAGTTAGTCTGAAGATTTCCCCCGTTTCTCTACAGATACCTCACTCTGCAGGCAACGACCAGTTGCACGGTCCTCTGCAGAGCTTACACCCATCTCCGCACCCTGGGAGCCAATCAGGGCAGCAGCAGCTACACCACAGCGGGCCTCCTCAGCCGTCACGACAAGCACCGCCTCCTCAGCAGCAGCAGCAACAACAACAGCAGCAACAGCAACAACAACAACAGCAACAACCGCCCGGCCCCAACAACCATCCCCACGGCGACCTATCCTTCAACCCCTCCAGCAGCTTGGACAGCCAAGCGGGGTCGGACATGCCCGAGCCATCATTAGACGTGAGTCCTGACACACAGCAGAATGATTTAAAAGTGATCTTAAAGGTCCCATATTATGCTCATTTTCAGGTTCATACTTATTCATACGTATTTTGTGTTTCTACTAGAACATGTTTACATGCTGTAATGTTCAAAAAATCCTTTATTTGCCTCATACTGTTGACCTGAATATGCCTGTATATACTCTCTGTCTGAAACGCTCCGTTTTAGCGCATTTTGACGGAATTGCAACGGAATTGCAACGGAATTGCAACAGAATTGCGTTGCTAGGCAACAGCTTGGGTCCATGTGTACTTCCTGTCAGCTGACGACATTCACATACACTGCAACCAGGAATAAACTGGGACACATTTAGAATGTTTAAGTTTATAATTGTGTCAAGGGTCTAAATATTGTATTTTCGTGACATCACAAATGGGCAGAAATCCTGACAGCTTGTTTCAAATGCAGTGTTTCTGAATGCGAGCTGTGTGTATTTCCCTGTGGATTGAGTGTTTCGATACTTTCACAGTATTTATATAGGACTTAAGCCTGCTTTATAATAAAAAAAAACTTGAAAATCTCACTTTTTTATAATATGGGACCTTTAAATAATCTGTGTTCACTTCACTAACCAGATCATTCCTCTTTTCTTTTGCAGCTTCTTCCAGAGCTCGCCAACCCAGACGAGCTGTTGTCGTACCTGGATCCGCCAGACCTCCCCAGCAATAGCAACGACGACCTTCTATCGCTCTTCGAAAACAACTGAGGCAAATTCAGACACACCATGAACTTTTCTGACTGCCTGCAGTTTCCCCCCCGAGAACCCGGGGGCGGTCGCTCAGTACTTGATAAACACAAAGATGCACTCCCTTTCTCTTCTTCCTCTTGTACAGTTTTCATCGGCCAGCACAGATTGACTGAAAGAGGTTCAAACTCCCAAGACGCGGCGCGGCGATACTTTTTGAACTGTGCAGCTATACTCAGTTGTTTTTTTTACGCCACACACAGGTGTTATGTGTGCACATTTAGGAACGTGTTGTAGCATTTTTTATTCATGTTTTGTTTCCTTTTTGAGAAGAAAAAAAAGGAATTCACTGTATAAAAAAAACCCTGCGCTATCTGGCCAGTGTTGCGCTACGTCCATATTGTTATTCCAAACTGAGAGGCCACAGCTTCCTGGTGTCACAGCTCCATTCCCTGACTGGTTCCGGTTAGCCGCACTGTTTCTGTCCCACCACACATCATTTAAAAGCACAAGAGATTTTGGCAATGCAAAAAGGAAAAATCTGTCTTTGAGAAAAAGAAAAAACAAGATCAGATCAGCGTATGTCTGTCCTTGACAAAATGTTTTTTAAATAATTTTTTGCTCAAAGATTTTTTGGGAATGATCGGCTTCCACTTTGTCTACGATTGTGATACATACATATTTTTGTCAAAAAGAGATATCCTGCTTCTACAGTCCTCTGAGGGTTGACTGCTTGAACGAAGATTTTGGCCCCACTAAAACAAGTTTATACAGCATACCTGTGCTTCTACACACTATATAGTTCTCCTGTGCAGAGGAGCGATTTTAAAGGTACAATATAAGAGATCCTGTAAAGATCCCGCTGCGTTTATTGCTTCCTGCTACGACTCCCTTCCACGCCGTTTGCTCTGCGGTGTCGCTCGTGTCGGGCGTTTTTGCAACGTTGCATCTCTCTCCCTGTTAAATGATGTGCTGTTAAAGTAGTCTACAAAGTGCATGTGTGCCAAGCCCTTGTCTAGTGCTGTTCCAAGTGGTAAAAAAACGAAAAAAGAAGATAGTGTGGTTTTTATCAGTTGCTGTTCCCACGGCTCTTTTTATTGTTTGTTTCTGTCAGATTTAGTATGATTTATTTAACACTAACATTGAAGGGATAATGCCGATATCAGCGATACATTTATCATGTATTTGCTGGATATACTGTATTATGTTTTGTTTTCTTATTTTTTGTGTCGCTGCATAATTAAACTATCCGTAAATCTTTTTGGGGGAAACTGCTCACCAAAGTTGGAGGGATGAGAACGGAGAGGTTTGTGTTTGCTTGGTCCTGTGTGAGACTGCGAGTGTGTGTGTGTGTGTGTGTGTGAGACTGTGTGTGTGTGTGTGTGTGTGTTTCTATTAGTGTGATGGGAGGAAATATTGATTTCAAAGATATAGGGGGAGGAAAAATACAGTTTATCCATCACTGCTGTTCAAGAAGTGGTTTTTAAAAAGCAGTATTGTTGCAGACCTTTTTTTGCCACGTTTGTTTTCAGTTTCACTTTTTTGAGGAGAGTGCTGTTCAGTATGCAAATGTATTATTTTTTAAGAAATGCTATTGTACTGTAAATATCATTGTGAATATTTTTGTATCATCTTGATAATGTTTGTCCTTTTTGATCATTAGTCGTCCGACCTAACAACATATACGCTCCCAGACTCCCATCTAACCACTGACTTTGTTTGTAACCAGCATACAGACGGCTGTCTCGCGTCCTCGTCATGGGGAGGACAGTCCAAATGTCTCATAAGCTATTTCCTGCAGGTCGCCGTGCTTTCTAGTCACTTTCCTCCCAGTGCACTCTGTTGCAAACCTGTCGTTTATTGACAGGTGTCACCTTTTTATGTGTCCCCCTCTCTTCCCAGCATCAGCTCACAGTGATTGTGTAGCATCATTTCAGTTTTGACACGTTTGACGCAATATTTTCTTTCACGCTCGGATGTTTATTGATTGAAAAACGTTGAATTTATGTTAACATTTCATCAGTGATACTGAACAGTAACGGTTTTTAAAAAGATGTGGTATCAGCTGGCTTTCAGTGTAATTAGTGAGCTATGTGAATATCATAATTGTTGCTAATTGTCAATACACAGTGGTATTTTAAAGATATATCACAACCATATTTTAAAGAAATCCATGATATTGTTTATATTTTTGTTATAGAAAAATGTGGCTTTTTTAAAAAAGCACGAGACCATATACATTTTTATCCCCTTTTTTTGTTTTTTGGTAAATTATTTTGTACTGGTTTTCTTATTAATCTGTAAGGCTAGAAATCCAATTTCTTTCAACTGTAGCATTGTGCTGATTTAACCACCCTGGTTTTATGTAAACATAATTTTAAACGTCATTTTTAAAAGAAATATTATTTGTTCCAGTTCAGCACACTGACATGTTGTTTCATATTTATGTCACAAAGAGACATCAAATAATCCCTCTTTACACTGCCACATTTTCATATTTTCACGATCTGAATTGAAACTTTCGATCAATCTCCGTGGTCATCATTTCATATTTTTGAGCCAATTCGGTGTACAAGACAGCACCCCAAAAATCTGTAGTTGCACAATCACAATAAAGGGCCATTTCTGTGGGGGAAGTTGTTTTAAAAAAATAAATAAAAATTAAAAAAAATACAGAGAGGAAGGGCGCGTTCATCATTCTGGCCTGGAAAAGATGTCGAGGGCAAGGCTAGATCAAACGTCCCAAGGATGCCTGTATATATGTAAATGAATATAGAGACATGTGAACAGAAATGTATTCATTTTCCCTGGGAATGTGCATTGTTTCTTCAGAATAATAAAAAGCTTGCAACCCCTCTACTGGAAGTGGCTGAATATGGAAAAACTTGTTAGTTAGTGTCTGTGGGTATCTCTCCGGCATTTTTTGTTCCCCCTCTGTAATATACTTTCACCTCTTTTGTTATAGGGGAACTGGGACAGCTATGTTTTACATGTAATATTTAGCCTAAATGTTCTAGTCTGTCACCTGCATACTCTGAGGTGCTAAAGCTAAAAAATAAAAAGAGAAAAAACAAGGTTACAAAGAAAATCGTGGGAGGAAGATGGTGGGAGGGACGGGTCCAGAAGATTGTAACCAAATCCATAGTTTGTACAATTTTTTGATATCATGAGCAGTTGGAAAAATGCTACAATCTAAGGTGATTCATGCAATGTGGCCATTGTCTCTATTGTGTACATTGTATGTACAATCATTTCATATTCTAAACTGGTCAGAAAATAAAAGGAACTAATTGTGATTTTTAGTCTTGCAGAACTGTATGTAGTTAGATGATGTGACAACCTAATATTTATCTAATAAATATGTATTCAGATGATACCTGTATGTCGCTGTGGTCTTGTCTTTTGTCTGAGGATTACACACCTGCCTAGCACCCACGGGTTGTTTATGCAAGCAGAAGGTGTAAATTATGGCTATCACATTTTTATTAATATAGCTAAAGGCCAGCTTGAATGTATGTGGAAATTATATGAGCCCACGTTAATTAACACAACATAATAAGGGAGACAAGTAAACCTGATCATTGGAATGACTTTGAGGAGTTCAGCAGTTATTATATGACTATTATAATACATTTTATTGTTAATACTGATGCATTGATGTTTGAGCAGAAGTTAACTGTGTAGCTGCAGGAGGTGGAGCTAGTTTATACTACTTTATACAGTTAGCAAGTTTAGTCCAGTGGTTCCCAACCTAGAGGTCTGCTATTACATACAAAAAACTCCATTTACACTCATTAAATTATGTTTAATTTGATTTTGTGACACCTTTTTATTTTATTATATTTTATTAAAACATTCATATATATATATATATATATATATATATATATATATACTTATATATATATATATATATATATATATATATATGTTTTTGCCATGTACTTATATGTTGATGATATTTTAAAAAATCTAAATCATTTATTTTCCGTACTTTATTTAGAAAGTTCAATTTAGTAGTTACATAAACATGGTCAGATTTTTCATTACAAAATTATATATTATATATTTCACAGTATAAAAATAATAAAAAAATAAAATAAATTATACAGCAAATAAAATGTAAGGAAAGGAAAAGATGAATAACAAAAAAAATCAGGGTCTGTTAAACAAATGGAATAAATTTGAAATGTCTAAATAATCCAGTAATAGTATATAATAATAGTATATAATAATGTAATATAGAAAATTATAATAATATACTATATATAATATAAACATATACTATTATTATATAATATATAATATATATAATAATAATAATAGTATACTATTAATAATAATAGTTTTTGTCAATTTAGAATTTTAAGTTTTCAATCGTAGTCAGATATATTTTAAAATCAGTATCTTTAAAAATATAAAATGAGGGTATTCTTTTAAGCCATATCATTTTATGGATATAATATTTTACTAAGATATTAAACAAATTAATTATGTAAATAAAAAAAGCCCCGTTTTGCACTAGTGACACATGATTACGTTTAAAATCTCGCGAGATTTCAACCGGCGGCGCTCGGAGTACTTCCGGTTGTGTGAGAAAAACTTCCTCTCCTCCTTCTCACGCACATTATGTCAGCGTGACAAGCGTGACACTTGCTCATTGCCGACCATAGCGAACTACCTGGAGCTGCATTAGCCTTTAAAACAATGTTGATCATATCCAACCGGATAAAGTTATGTTCTCTGGCGTTCACCGCCGCCCGCATGTACAGCAGCGGCCCGGCGGCGGCCAACAAGAACCCCACCGTTTACTTTGACCTCTCTGCAGACAACCAGCCGCTCGGCAGAGTCACCTTCGAGGTGAGACACTAACCACTACTAACTAACACACATGTGGCTTTTTACTCTCTCTGTTTGGTAATGTTTGCTTTTAATTTTTAATTTTTTAATTTTTTAATTTTTATTTGTTTATTTATTTATTTGCACATATATATAATACTGCACAAAATCCAGTCAATGAAAAAAAAAAAAAAAAAAAAGTACTCTGGGCATGATTTAACTAACATTATTTGTATTTTTCTAATTTATTTTTATTTATGTATTTATTTGCACATATATATAAAACTGCACAAAATCAAGTCAATGAGAAAAAAGAAAAAGAAATGTGTCAGGAAAGGTCAAGAAGCCACAGGCTTATACAAATGACCTCCCCCTAACCCCAGGAGAGAAAAAACTATAACAAAAAAGAAAGAAAGATCTAAACCAACATAATTTAAAAAATACAACAACAGTTAGAAGTACACAAAATGTGCAGGAAAACCTAACCAAACAGTGGAAAACAATCCAATAAAAACAATGAAATACATACAAAAAACAGTACAGAAGAAAAGAAAATATATCTAAACATATCAAAAGATAATTAGATAATTCATTTTGAATGAGTACGAAAACGACTGCAGCTAAACACCTAAAATGTGTCCTTTGTCCTTATCATGGCTGTATAGAGAGAACAAGCTGAACAACATTTGACCCTGAGGCTTTTTTTTCTTCTTTTCTAGCTCAATGCTGAAGTTGTGCCAAAGACTGCAGGTAAGTACATGTTATGCATTTTAATTGAATATCTCCATGTTATGCAACTTCACACTTCCACTCCACTACACCACATTTCATTTGTAGAAGGGCTTCCACCTCTTAGTCAGTCATTTTTTTTATACTGAATGATTCATTTCCAAGGAACTTATGAGCACATCTGGTAAACACAAGATTTAAAGATTCATTTTTCTGCATATTGAGTACTTTGATTTGCTGATAATACCAGTGATGGTGAGATGAAGCTTCATGCAAATTCATTATTCGAGGCTTCATGTGCACAAAAACCCACCTGTTGGTCAAAGAGTGTAAAACAGGCAGATATATAACAGATGATCTCAACCATGTGATCTGTGATATGGGCTGTTGTATTTTGCACCAGTAAAGGCTCAGGAATAATGACAAATAATCACATCTCATTTATATTAATATAGGGTGTATTTTCTTGTAAGTAGCCTATATTATCATCATATAACATAACTGTATAATAAACTATAATTGTCTTGTGAGTAATGCATCAAATGTGTGTACCAGTAAATTAATCCTTTGGACAATAATTGTCTCATAATAATGGCAGAAGGGGCAATATTAATGTTCTTAAACTGGAAAGTGGCAGTGGTTTAACCGAGCAGAGGAATAATTTCTCAAATGTGTTTCGGCTTTGGGCGTCATCGATGATCTCAACCTCGATTATGCGCTCCACAGAAAACTCCCTGGATTACTCAACACGCTCCAAACCCCTCGGCACAGCACGTAGAAACACAAGATAATACTGACATACTTTTACTTAAGTAGAGTTTTGAATGCAGGACTTTGACGGTGGCTAAATGATGCAAACAGAAGTTCATTTAGAATCTCACCAGATGTTCAATATACCCAGGGTTATGGACACTACAAGAAATGACTAGTTAGTTGATCATTTTTAAATAAGAGGGAGTCAGTCGCACATTCAAATATCATCTTTTGCTGGGATCGATTAGTGTTTCTGCAAAATACTTGAGGAAGTTGCTGACCTGTGTGGATTGTAAGAGAGAGAATCTGACATAAATCTTTCTCGTAGAGAACTTCAGAGCGCTGTGCACGGGCGAGCAGGGCTTTGGTTACAAGGGATCAATTTTCCACAGGGTGATCCCTAACTTCATGTGCCAGGTAGGTCTTTTCTATTTTTTTTCTTTAGCATCTCTTTTGTTATCCGGCATTACAGCTGTTCTCCAGTGCGATGACAGTGATTTGTTATTTTTTTTTCTTCAGGGTGGAGACTTCACTAACCACAACGGAACTGGAGGGAAGTCTATCTATGGATGGAAGTTTCCTGATGAGAACTTCAAGCTGAAGCACACTGGACCTGGTAATCATCTCATAACTCAGTATTTCCTATAATGCAACAGAAAGCACAGGGCTGCACAAACTGCAGGATTAAGATAGTCGACTAGATCACTACAGAGTATAATGAGATTTAACAGCACAGTGGGATACACGGGGCAGTGTGACACTACACAGGACAGTGCAAATGCATCAAACGTCACACTCGAGAAGCTGCAGTATTTGTGGCAGATAGATAAGCTGGCGTTTTTCAGGAAGTCTTCTCTACAGTAAAGTTGGAAACTAGAGTGATAAATAGAGCTGCAGCAATTAACCGATTAGTTTTCAACTATTAAATCAATTACCAACTATTTTGATAATCGATTAATTGGTTTGAGTCATTTTTTTTAAGAAAACAAAAGTTAAAATTCTCGGATTGCAGCTTCTTAAATATGAATATTTTCTGGTTTCTTCACTCCTCTATGACCATAAACTGTGTATCTTTGAGTTGTGGACAAAACAAGACATTTGAGGAACGTCATCTTGGGCTTGATGGACACTTTTCACCATTTTCTGACATTTTATAGACCAAACAACTAATCGATTAATCGAGAAAATAATCGACAGATTAATCAACAAATGAAAATAATAGTTTGTTGCAGCCCTACTGAAAAATAAATATATTAGAATTGTCCTGAGCCAAAAAAAAACAAAGACGAGGAACATATTAAGTGTATTAAATAAATTACATGTCGACTTAAATGTTTAGAATGAATTAATTTAATGTAAATGAACATAGTACATACTGTTCCTCTTTGTAACATAGGTTGTGTTACTCATTTTCACCACCAGGTGGCAGCATTATGCAAATAGTTATTGTGGGATCTGTTATAAATTAATTTACTGAAGTTTTAGATGATGATGAAATTTGTTTCCCTCAATGTGCCTTTTTCACAACAAACATTTTGACTTGTCATAATAGGTCAAGCACAGCAATAACATTAACAATGGCTCTTTTTCTATTAAAGTGTCCCAGTGAGCCAGCATGCAGAATACCAGGACCCTGAATCATTCATTGTATTATTTACGGCTGTGTTTTCCCTACTGTGACATGTCAAAATGTCTTCTGTGGCCATGAGGTTTGAATTTGTGTATGTATGTAAGAAGTGAACCATGAATCATATTGATCCGTTGTTTTTCCTCAACTGTGACTCAACATCGAGTTTATTTGTAGCTCATGTGACGGTGAGCTCTGCATGCATTTTCTGTTACTTTTAAGCTAAATGCATGACGTGTTTTAAAACATAGTAACGTTTTAATTTGCTGCATTGTAGGCATCTTGTCTATGGCCAACGCTGGAGCCAACACCAACGGATCCCAGTTCTTCATCTGCACCAGTAAAACAGAATGGTACGTTTCTGACAGATTATAAGGGTTGATGCTACTGTAGTTATTCTATTACATTTCATTGTTAATGGCCTTATTTAAAGTCTTACATCTGTACAGAGCTCTGATCATTAGCTGTCTGGAAAAGTGATGCAAAACTGAACAAAAACCGCCACATCAATACTTTTTACATATTTTACAGTGTGAGTTTCACAAAACAACTTTTAGTTCACATTTTCAAGAATTTAACTGAACACTACAAGTGTAAAAGCATCTATAGATTTGCCTTTTTAAAGTACAGATCATGAGAATTGTGTGCGTTCCTGGCCCTTTTTAAACTTTTACGGTGACTTAAAGGTGCTAAATGCAAGATCGGGAGCATTTCTATATGCCTCCGCACGGCTCTTGACTTGGCGACAGCTGAGCCGGTGGCTCAGAGCTAACGGTGCTAACAAAGTGGAAGGTGCTGACGGAGCGAATAGTGTTTACCTGAGGGGGAGCCGGAAGGGTGGGTGCTAGGCCACGGGCGCTGTTATCAGCTGTAACCGCCGTGTGAGAGCAGTGCAGAGCGGCGGCGACTGTGAGCGAGCCAGTGGGGCACGCTCACATGCACTAAAAGCACGCGCGGCCGGCCCGGCTATGTCAACAAAGCACAGAGAAGCTTAGATTACAACACACACAGGGGGAGAGAGACTTCATTCTCTGCTCAGGTAGACATTACTCCTCTATATCATTACATAACAAACAGTTGTTTACTGCTATATTAATGCCCTGGATCTTGAATTTAGCACCTTTAACGTACAGATCATGAGAAATGTGTGATTCTGCCCCTTTTAAACTTTAAATGACTTCATAATTAGGGAAATAAAAGAAAAAAAACATAACCATTTTGCCTAAATTCTGTGGGTGCTTGTGGTGGCAGTGTGCAGTTTGGACACCGCACACTTTGAGACATTTAGTAAAATGTGAGTTTGAGTCCCACACACCATGGACAAAGAGACCAGCATTTGTATATATTTCATGTTGAGTATTGTTGCTTCGCCAGGATCTAAACATAAAATCACTCCAATTCACCACCACACTCTTTATAGTCCAGGTATCAACAAGTAGTTGTGGTGTGTCAGTAGCTCCTCGTTCACCTCAGCTACACAAAAAAAGTGTCTTTAAATAAATATACACTATTTCTAAAATAGTTGAAGAGCTTTGGCATACCATCCAACCTTAAAATGCTGCTGCCTTTGGAAGGCTTCTGTTATTGCAGCTTTTTGAAATGTGTATTTAGTAATGTCCGGTTATTGTTAAAATGCTGTTTCAGAGGGGTTTTTTCCACCCTGCTGAGAATAAAAATTCTTGGTGAAAGCTGTGATTTCTTGTAATGTTTTGACACGAAACATGATTTGTGAGGATTTGAATGACGGCCTAAAATAGCAGAATTATTGCAGAAATAGTGGCATCACCCACCAGTCAAACCCCACTGGGTGCATCCTGGATTGTCTCACAGTCCGGGGCAGTGATAACAAACCTCTTCTTCTTCTTTCTTCATGTAGGCTGGATGGCAAGCATGTTGTCTTTGGCAGCGTGAAGGAGGGATTGGACGTGGTCAAGAAAGTGGAGACTTACGGTTCGCAGTCTGGGCGAACCTCCAAGAGGATCACTGTCACAGACTGCGGAGAGCTAGAGTAGTGGACACGGTCGTAGTCTCATCTCCTGCTGTAATTTCAATGTGAGGATCCGAGTGAAAGAAGCTCTGTCTTCAGTCACCATGGCACAGAGAGGGCTACCTCTCTTTGCTGGCAATAGATACTGTATGAGCCACAATGTGTTCAGTTAACGTTTTTAAACTGGATTACATCATGCCACTACAGATACTATTAGTTCAGTTAGCAACTAACTTAACTGGTATGGTATAAAATGTGAACTTGTATTATACAACACAAAATTACGGGTTCTATTGTATTTGAAGAGATATTAATACATGAACATATAGTGAAACTGGTGTAGAAAAGAGGCATTATTTGAAAAAATAAAGTCATTGTTTTTCTAAATATGAGCTTGTTCATGCCATTTTTTTATACTACATGACCTCAGATGTCAAAGTATTACAAAAATGCTTTTAAAAACTTTCACTTTAACAACTGTTTCGAGTCGAAGGTGTGTCCGTTTATTGGGGGGAAGGCGAATGTTTTATCACCAGCTGGGGGATGAGATCAGTGTCTTCTGTTTTCCTCATCAGCCTCAGTTGACTAATGATCTTATTCCTCTAAGTATTTATTCTGCTGACATCTGTCCAGAAGAATTAAGGTCTAAAATGTCAGAGCTAATTGCTTCTGCATAGGGAAATGTTTCTTTTGGTGTGTGGGAGGAGGGGGGGTCAGCTTGGATTCACCGCATGGCGTTTGACTGAAGGTTCTGCCAGCGATGGTATATGAGAGTCTGATGGAGCCAAATCTGATGTTGCTTTGCCATAAGTAAATTTTACCAGATGCTGGAAAAAATATTAAGAGATGGAGATTCTGTTGTTCTTATGTTGTGGGGAGATAAAAATGTGTAACATCTGGATCAGTTAATGTTGAAGACGGAGTTAGATTTTTATCAGTTGACGGCTATACAGCCCCAGGTGGACTTTCCCATCACATACCCCCCAAATCCACACATGGATATGTTAAAAACGATCTTATATTGTTAATAGAGACAAAAACAATATTTTGCAGAACAGAATCAGAAACACTTTCAAATACATTTTAATACAAAAACATTTTAAGAGATCATGGGTCACTCAAACTAAGGCACATTAAATGGTGTTTCACACATCTTAAACAAAGTCAGAGTGTATTTCTGCTCCATATTCATTTATCACAATTTCATTGGAATACAAAAAGCCTCTAAAGCAACATGCACATGCAACCTTCCACTTAATCCTTCACGATCTTTGGTACTTTCACATTTGTACTCCTTTTTTGCCTCATGTTACATATGAGACATTACTATGGAGTTGTGCCATAAAAAATAATACATTTGTAAAAGAATGTGGAAATATAAAGATGAATAAATAAAATAATAAATAAATGTGGACAAATAAAATATAAAAGTACAATTATAAGCATTTTCATTTATTTCCACATTTATTTCTGTATATATTTATATATATTTTTAAAAAACATAATTTTTTTGCATATAAATGACTCTTTCTGTGTATTTACAAAAAAATGTATTTATTTTTATATAATGTAATTTATTTATTTTTATCCCTTTACTTTTCCTTATTCTTTTCCCTATTGCTTTTGCTATTCCTTGAAGGGCCAAA
This sequence comes from Sebastes umbrosus, assembly GCF_015220745.1. Classification (NCBI taxonomy): domain Eukaryota; kingdom Metazoa; phylum Chordata; class Actinopteri; order Perciformes; family Sebastidae; genus Sebastes; species Sebastes umbrosus. The sequence continues at coordinate 17,298,718 of NC_051288.1, read as the reverse complement.
CTATCAATCAACTGGCTTTGGGCGAGCCTTCCTTTCCAGGCTGAGTCGTCAATTCCAGTCAAATACTCTATTTACATTTTTTTTAAAAGAGTAATTTATATGCAATAAATAAATAAATACATATTTTTTAAAAAAAGTATAAATAAATATATACAGAAATAAATATGAAAATGCCTATAATTCTTTATTTTTTATATGTCTTAATATTTTCGCATTTATATATTCTTTTATTTATTTCTTTTTAGATTTACACTTTTTTTTTTTTTTTTTTTTTTTTTACAGATTTACTTTTTTTCATGGCACTCCTCTGACTCCATACATTATGACCTCTGACCCATAAAAAAGCACTTCGGTGAGTCTTTCTTGGCACTGGGTGCCAAAATATAATTGTGCTGTAACTTATTAAAATTCTCAGGAAACAAAATGTTTCTATCATATTGCATTGGTTTAAAAGTTGTAATGACAAACTTCCTAAAAGGTGTCTTCAGATATACAGGCACATACTTATAAAGAATAAATGTTAGTTGGCTAATATATTCCTTCACAAAGTGTAATAATCAACAAAACAGTAATGGCTTAAAAATATATCCAAACATTATGTACCCTCCAGTACTGATAATACAGACAATAATAATGCAGATACACACTAATGCTGTATATCCTTCTTAGTAAAGACTTGTTGCATATTTTATACAGAAAACATCATTGCATTTAAGTTATTTTCTGGAATATACAAACATGTAAAAGAGAATCTTCATCTGGAAACTTCTCTTTTGTTCCAACATGTTGTGGACGCGAGTGAAGACAGACACAGAGCTAAAGTTTCTTAATTCACAGTCGGTAAGATTCATAGTTAAGACTTTCAAAATGAATATTCACATAATGAATAACTGAGTAAGTTACAAGAACCCAGCAGATGCAAAGAACTCGTCTCCGCTGAGGGATACTTTAGAAAAATGATCCTCTTATACTGAGAGTCACAGTGCCAAAGAGAATAAACTGTTAGATGCATTACAGTACAATAAAGTTAATTATCGTGTATTTTAGTAATTCAAATATAACTCCCTTTTTTTCAAAGCTTTGGAAGAATACGTAAGGCAACGAGTAGAGTGTGTTATTGCACACGGCGGCAGTAGTAGCCGAGGACTTTGCATTTCTCACACAGATGTTGTGGATGCTCCTTGCTCTGGTCTGATACGTCTAACCCGTCCGGTTTCTCCAGAGGTCGCTGGAACAAAGAAACAGAGAATTACTCATCACAGAAAGAGCTGTTAGTATAACCCTTAAATTCCCAGAAACAACAGTGAGGACATAACCTTGGCTTCCTAAGGGTTGTTTCTGGGTATTTATGGGTTATAATGACTTGTGGTGGAGTTTACGTTCTATAATTACACATAAATTATATATGGTATTTCATGTAAAGGGGACATAGCATGAAAAACTCACTTTTTTCAGTGCTTGTGTACATACATTTGGGTATCTGGAGTGCCTACCAACCCACAAACTGTGAAATAAGACAACCCTGTCAGCCAATCAGAGCAGACTGGGCTTTTTCAGGAGGGGGTCTTTAAGAGAGAGGCGCTTAAACGGAGCGTTTCAGACAGAGGGTGAATACAGGTATATTCAGACAGACAGTATGAGGAAAAATAATGTGTTTTTTGAACATTAAAACATGTAAACACGTTCAAGTAGAAACCCAAAATACAAGTATGACCCTGAAAATGAGCATGATATGTCTCCTTTAAATATTTTTTTGTGGACTCTATATTCAAAATGTGTCTATTTCTGGCACAAAAAACAAGTACATATAATCTAATTTCAATAAAATAAAGTGATATTGTGTTTTTCCAACTGAATTATATTATTGGCATATATCTTTATGGCTACTCATAAAAAAGTAAGGGGAATTTAGACTCATGTCCTCAATACTTGGCTACAGCTAGAGTCACAGATTGTGCAACAAACTAGAAAACACAGAGAGTACCAAAGCTGCACAATCCTCCGAATTCTAATTCTAACTACCTTTGAATTATTATTTGGTTAATAATTCAATTTTGATTAGATTGTATAGTATTGTTTTGCCATTTATAATCTGCATCAGGGACAATCATGGTGGTTGGTTGACTGGAGAAAAAATCACCTTTGGATGATATGCCATGACATTTTGCAGCATTACTCAGAGCTGATATTTGCATGTGTCATCTCAGTTTGTTCAATAGTTATGGAGTTTATATCAAATAAGCCACGCTTACAATAATTTGGCAACAATTATAGGAAAATGGTATGAAATATCAAAACATAAATGTTTACCCTTAAAACTCATGGTTTCTAAAGTTGTTTATAAAGTGACACATGGTGGCACTATTTACACCAAAAACGAACCACTTGTTCTTTTGGCCCATGGATTAACTTTCCAGCAAACTTCCCTGAAATCAGGTCACACATGTGTTAAAGATATCCTGCTATCTAAATAACAAACAGACAAATGGGACCGACAGAGTTAACCTTGGCAGAAGTAGAAGTTTTAGGTTGAACGTTTCAGTCTAGTATTATCATACGAAAGAGATAAAAATCAAATGTTATGACTATAACTATATATAAATGCATGTTCGGGTATTTTTGCAGTTGAAAATGTTTAACCTGCAACAGTATTGCTGTTCTACAGTTACACAGGATTTGATTTCTACACTTAAACTGGTTAGTTTGGGCCATGGAGAAAACATAAAGCAGCTCTTGGCCTCAAGGGTCAAACTACAAGGAAATATACTTTAACAACGTGCAGTTAGAAATTGGTTTTCTGCCATGTTGTGTGCAGCGAAGCAGTGTTTCCTCTGTGAGAATGCAACTGAAAATAGCGAGTAGGGTCCGTTCCAAACTTTGAGTATGTACGAACAAGCGGTCCTAGTTTGCTGATATCTTCTGTGTGTAGTTGGGATTTGCTGTTACCTGCTTATGAGGGTAAACGTTGATGTGGCACTTGATACATTCTTGTCCCATGTTGGCCCAGGAGTTCCCGCTCATCCACTTCCTCTTGCATTTAGGGCATTTATATTCACCGAAACACCTCTTCTTTCCCTGATACGGGGTCAGGCCTTCACCTTTGGGTCGAGCCTGAAAAGAAACACACAATTCCTACATTACTGACCTTGTCTGCAGCCCACTTGAAGCTTACTGCAGCTTAAAAATGAGACGTTTCTCAACGCATAAATGTCGACAGCTTTGCAAACATTTTGGCTTTTGCCTCTCACCACCTTCGACTGGAGGAGGCCTATTTGGTTTCTTTGGACGGCAGCCAACTCAAAGCTCTGCGTGATTAGAACGGGAAGTGATAGCAGCCCTGTTGGTGGTCAAGAGAGTTGACTTTATGGAGTGGTTTTGTCTCAGGAATGAGATGATTATTTATGGTTTCTGTCAATGCAAGTTAAAGAGCTCACTTGCTTTGATGCTTGATTAATGCGGTCCTGGAAGAGTGAGCCTTATACATTTCAAAGGGACCTTTCTTATCTTATCTGAACTATAGAAAGTGTAAGAATCTAGAAGACCCCTTGTGTGCTTTAGAAGAAAAACAGAAGATTTGGGAAGTTGGAATATATTGTAATGTTTAAGTTATTTGTTGGACAGAAAATAAGGAGTCTCAGCTTTCCCATTAGAAATGAACTGCCTCCCTCCAGCTGTGTTCCCGAGGGACCATAAAGGAGGCCCCGGCCTGTGGGGGGACCAATGGGAGAGGCCTCCCCGCTATAGGACAAATACCTCAAGCTCTCAGTCATCCCTCCCAGCTGGCTCCGACCCACCAATCACGACACAAAGATCTTAGCGGAGAGGAAATAAAACCCAGATGAACTCTGCACTTGTATAACATGACAAAATCCTAAACCCATCACAACGAAATCATATCGACAAGACTGGTTTAAATTAAAAAGCACCTCTGCAGCAAAGTAGGGCAAGACCAAATTAAGACTGAATCCGCACCACCAGAGGAGCTAAACGTCAAATGGTGTTTTGATTTCACAGCAGGAACATATGTCAGGTTCAAAAACGTCTTACGGATCATTTTATTCATTTCCAAGACGACGTGTGTTTAACAAAATATGTTTAAGGTTCCAGCAGTCAAGTCCCTGACTGTGAAGCAATTTTGAGGCCTGTGTTTGCATCATTTAGCCACCATGAGGCACTGTGGGAGGTCACTTTTGATGGCAGCCCCGTTTCCCAAGCGCCTATACAGGGAGAGCAGACGGAGCATCATCTTCCTGAGGGAGGAAACAGCTTTCATTCTGCAGAACAAGCAAAACAAACTCTACCTAAAGTCTGGAGCCCACAGGGCAGCAAAGGGCATGGCACAGTCCCGAGTTTCCACCGGTCCCATCAAAGATGTGGCACTGACAACCGACAAATGAAACTCACACTCGTGACCCGACGGTGACTGGATGCTCTTATGGAAAGCAGGAAAGTTTGAGTGAATGCAGAAAAATGCACAAATCTATCATCAAGCCTTCTGCACTCGTGACACAACCAGTTCATTTAACACACCTAAGAATAGTTTTCATTGTCTGCCTTGAAGATGCATTTGGGTTTAAATAAATATAATTTGAACTAAGACACTGTAATGTTTACCATGTTCATCATCATAGTTTAGTGTGTCAACATGCTAACATTTGCTAATTAGCACTAAAGACAAAGAGCAGCTGAGGTTGCCGGTAATGTTATTAGTTTTGCAAGTATTTGATCTAGACGTTTCTCGATTTACCGGTATTTACAATAATATTTGTGATATTTAAGGATGAAATATTGATGTTAATAAGTATATGATAATATTGTTTAAATAATCCATCGCCTCTTAAATCATTTCATATAAACAGTTATAGTTACAGACTCTCTCCACCTCCCTAGTGATATTTTTAGTGTAATTCATTTGCCAAAAAAAAAAAGCGCACAATAAAGTGAAAAAAAGGGATTGATAGCATTTCTTTTTTTATTATTATTTTCTATAGATATATCGCGATAACATGGTTATTGTGAATTTTTTTGGCCACAATAATCGTGTGGTGAAAATCTGATATTGTGATGGGCCCAATGGATGCGGAAGATACTTTACTTTATCACTCAGCAGTCGAGCCATTTTGGCTTCATGCGCCACTGAGCAACTGTCATAGGAATGAACGGGAGCCCTCCACCAACGCTGTATTCAGTTCTCTTTATACATCCATGGTGGGAACCTCTTGGTACCGCCAACATAAGGAAGAAAAGTCATCAGAATGTATGATGGGTGAGGACCACGAATGTCATCCCCGAAGCCACGCTGCTAGCATGGCTAAAATCATGAAGATGTTTTAAACTTGGTAAATAGATTGTTTTTTAACTACCATTTTCCATTTTTGGCCCCCCTTCTGTTTTCACACAGTAAAGAGAATCAACCGCCCATTTTCTCCCTAAACAGATTTTTCATATTTGACGGAAGAACCTTTTCAGCCTGAAACCGTATGTGAGAAAGTGTTTTGTTCTAAGATAAATAGATGTTGAATTCATTTATTATGTGCATTACAACTCATCCCAATCCAAAAGCCATAACTCCAGTTGTGTAACTTAAATCATCCCCAGAGTGCGCAGAGCGATGTAAAGCCAGATTTTAAAGGCTGCAGCAGATAAGCTTGGCCCAGATCCTTGCAGCCTGGTGAGAGAGGCCCAGGAGGTTGGCTGCCTCCCTCTGCCATCATCTGGAAACCATCAGGATAAACAATGGACTACTCCAAATCCCCCCTCCTCCTCCTCCTCATTCACTCTCTCCCCCACTTCCACAGCCCCATGAGACACTCATCCTGGAGAACACAGCAACACCAAGCCTATTGGATACCATGTGGTCAATTACTCCACACTAACAAACCCGCAGTGCTCTCTCTCCCTCGCTGGGTTTAATTTGTATCAGTCCCCCACATCACCGGGGAGAAGACCAGCTGTTACCAAAGCAAAACAACACATTACTGCCCGGACTGAAACCCACAGCAATAGGTCTCCTATGTTTTAAAGACTCCTGTGTCGACGCAAGTGATACTTTTCATTATCTTGTGAAATTAATTATCTCCGGGAGGGTTTAAAGCAACAAATGGATGACTTTCCTTTTTCACTTAAAGAGTATCTAAAGAGTATTTTGTATTTCTTATCTGTTTATGGTTGCGTTAATTTAGTTTTCTTGTAAGCTGTTTTGGTGTCACTTTTTACGATGTGTTTGTATAAGGGGAATGTATATCTTTACACTTTTATGACGCCATTATATGTTCATGCAAAATCCAATAAACAAAGTGTGGGGAAAAAAAACAACAATAATACGTTAATTACTAGTTATTTATGAGGCAGAAATGCCAAATATTCTCTGGCTCCTGCTTTTACAAGATAAGGATTTACTGCTTTTCTCTGTTTTATATCATTGCAACATACATATCTGTTGGGTTTTGAAGTGATGGTCGGACAAAACAAGCTATTTGAAGACGTCATTTTGAATAATAGTTGTTGTCCTACATCCAAGTATGATTAAAATATGTTTACTTTGTTAAGCATCTGTTGATTTCAAAGTAGACTATGGTGTAGATACTTTTAAAGGTAAGAGACTCAGAAGTCTTTGTCATGATGTGACATATACTACTATGTTTGCCTGATGATATACTTCAAATATAATGCAGAAAGTATTCAGAATACATTAGAAAAATGCCCCTTGGATTATATGTCACAGTTGTCATAACTGAAAATACTCAGGAAATCCAACCCATGTATCTTTATCTGAAGTATTACTTTGACAGACATATTAGATAATGATGACAGTGAAGTCACAGTTCCTGTATATGAAGCTGTAATCCTTCCACGCAGCCTTTCTGCAAATCTTGCACATCTGAAATACTGAATGGATTAACCGTCCCCCTCTCCAAAACAAATATGATTAGATAGAAACAACTGGAGGCCAAACAGCAAATGATTGGTTTTCTATTTTCCTACATAGCTCTCCAGATTTTAAATTTGCATCAATCCCATTATTGTTCAGAGCACGCAGAGCCTTTAAACTAGCAGAATGATTTCCACACACATATTCACAGACATTATTCCCCTCAGCATCTATATCACGCACACAGTGCTGCTTTCACAGAGGGAGGATTATCGACCAATACGCGTCCAGAGTGTGACTGAGCTCGATTCCTGGCTGTGGGCAAGTTGACGACATGCACAGCTGTAAACTGGCGTTATGTTTCACAAAGGGTGATTGACAGGGGCAGGTGGGCTGGCAGACAAACAAGAAATGCAACAGCACAATATTCCCAACTTCACGTCTAAACACAGCTGAGCAAGATTCATGAAGGCAAAATCGTATGAATGTGGGTCTCGTTAGGCTAACAAGCCAACAGTTTGATTTTATTATCATGAGCATACTACTCTGCAGTCACATCTTGAAGTTGTTGTACAGGAGGCCTGACAGCATTTCACAGCATCTGTTAAAGAGCAAATCGCTATCTACCTTCATACCACCCCATACTTAACCAAATATAGACTACTTGCTAGCAATAAGTTTGAAATGGAGTCTATTAAAGTGTGGGTCCATTATTTTGGTTTAAGTTTTTATTTAATTCTGTAGCTTCCCAGTGGTGTTCCTTATGTATTCAAACCCGAACATTAACATTTTTGTAGAAGTACGTATGTAAAAATATGTTTTTCTGCTGCTCCCGTTCACACCCGCTTTGCCTCGTTGTATTGCTCTCTTCAAAGCCACCAGACTCCATTCACAAAAACAGTAATTTTACCTCGCACAACGCGGGAGTACACACACAACCCCACTTCTAAAAATCCGATCTAACCCTTTTAGTTATTTCCAAACAGTTAACATTGACTCAGCTAGTGCTAGCGTTCTGATTATTCATAACCTTACTGGTTCGCTATGATTAGCTTACTTTGGTAACCTATATTTCACTGCTATTTGCTAACGTCTGAGTGGCGTTTCCATTGGAAAAAAACAGAAAAGAACGCAGATGGACCCGCCCTTTAAGGATATAAATCCTTCAAAAAACTTTCTGGCATTAATCCTCCCTAATAGTCCATGAGTAACTTCAACAGCAGGGCTCATCCGCATCTTTTTAGGGCCATAAACAGGATTTGATAACAACTCAAATCCCCAAATTTGGTATAGTACTGCCAAATGATAACGTATAGCTAAAGATGTGAAGTATATTTAGAGCCACAGAGAGGGAAACTTAACATTTCACCCTCATTTCCCTTTCCTTCACCTCTGTAACCCACGATGACACAATCCTCCGGCAACAAAAGTGATTTATCCTGAAAACACGCAGCCACATACAGACTGAGCTCTACACAGCATTCTTTTCCTATATGTTCATTGGCCTTAGAGTAGATGACAGCCACTAGTTTATCAGCAGGAGTCTATCTGCCCCACATACCAGGGTTTCCTCTATCTCGCTCATCCTCCTCAGCAGATGATCCGGCCAAAAGCAACAGACAGCCTACTGAGGACAGATAAGACGTTTTATCAGCAATGAAAACAAAAGGACCAAAGCAACAGGAATCAGACAGTGTTGCTTGAGATTCACCAGTTACACACTCGGCGATGAACTATATTGCTCCGCCACAAAACAACCCTAATGTCTTTATCAGTATTTGAACCAAGATATCAGCAGAAAAACACGTTCTAAACTTTTACTATGGATTAAACATACAAGATATAGGGTGTTATGTCAGCTTTAGAGGTGCTGGTACTTTTGGACAGATCCAGGCTAGATGTTTCCCTGTTTCCAGTCTTTATGTTGCTTAATGTTTAACAGACTGATATGAGAGCGGTATCAATCTTCTCATCTAACTCTCGGCAAGAAGGTGAATATCCGTATTTCCCAAAATGTTGAACTTTTCCTTTAATGATACGCTAAATTTGAAGCTACTCCCAGCAGCCAGCTAGCTCAAAGACTGGAAACAGGGGGAAACAACTAGCCTGACTCCGTACAAAACTAACAAATTTACACTTTGTATTTTGTCTGTTTAATCCGTAGGCTACAAAAAATAGAGAGTGTAAAGACGCAAGTATCTATTTTAACAGCTTGCTGGACTCCTTCCAAAGCTCAAAAATGAACACTTTGTATCTTATATGTTTAATTCGCGCAAAAAAAGAAATGTAAAAATGACAAATTGCTAGTAATAGGAAAACTTTTCCTTAAATGATACACTAAATATGAAACTATACTGCCAGCAGCCAGCTAGATTAGCTTAGTACAAAGACTGGAAACAGGGGGAAACAACTAGCCTGACTCCGTACAAAACTAACAAATTTACACTTTGTATTTTGTCTGTTTAATCCGTAGGCTACAAAAAATAGAGAGTGTAAAGACGCAAATATCTATTTTAACAGCTTGCTGGACTCCTTCCAAAGCTCACAAATTAACACTTTGTATCTTGTCTGTTTAATCCGTACAGAAAAAAGAAGTGTAAAAAAACGACAAATTGCTATTTTAGGGAAAATGTTGAACTTTTCCTTTAATGATATGCTAAATTTGAAGCTAATGCCAGCAGCCAGCTAGTTTAGCTTAGCACAAAGACTGGAAACAGCTATCTGGACTCATTCCAAAGCTCAAAAATTAACACTTTGTCGACCTATTTTGTCTGTTTAATTCGTACAAAATAGAAGTGTAAAAACGAGAACTTTTCCTTTAATGATAAGCAACAAAATAGAGTTACTGTAAGGACATTGAATTATAGGATGAACTAAAAATATCTGTTCCAGCCTTCAAAGACCAAATATAAATCAAGAGCTCCCTTCTATCAAAAGTCCCTCTTTCCAAAGTAATTATCAAAGCAGACGTTTTCCTTCCATTCAAACCTGATTAAACACTAACTGTAGGGACATACACCCACTTCCTGTGCTACCCACTGTTTCCAAAAACACATTGTGGATGCACACATCTCTGGGCAGCCGCTCGCTGGCCCTTTAAACGAGTGTCCGACCGACAGCCGCTCCTCTGCACAGACAGAGACAGAGAGGGACGGAGATGACTGCAGCCAAGCAGAGCTGAGCGAACAATACAGCCTGACTTCCTGACCTCTGGTTCCACAGCCCCTCTGGAGAAACAATGCTCTCCTTATTTAGCTCAGGCTCTTCCCACCATACACCCCATGTACTGTCAGCACACTGTCACTAGTGTACTCTCTTTACAGTAACCGGGCTCAGCTACTTAATTGGCAAGGGGTCATTAAAATGTTGTGACCCCGGGTTAAGGGGTGAAAGGTGTTAAACCTGTAACAAATTTGGTCTAAAATAGAAACAGTTTTTGCAATCAAAACTGTACAGAGAGATGATTTTCACATGATGACACTATGGCAAGTTGGAATCAAAGAGTTTTTTCTGTAACCCGACACATAGTAAGACATCAAAAGTGCTAAAAATGCCTCAGATTCCAGCCAACAAGAACAAAAAGCAGTTTTGTTCATTAGTTACAGCTTCGGGAAGAACTGAAGAGGCCTTTTGTCATGACAACGGCTCCGTAATCACCGCTACGGGTCTGAAATATTAGCAACACATGATAAAATCTGACATCATCTTTCTGAAGCAGAGCGCGAGTGGCAGAGAGCCAGCCAGCAGAAATGGTTTCCAGATTTTGCACATTTTAAGGGGCGTGGCTGTGAAGAAGAATCGTAAATATCTCAGGGTAATCCTTAGACGTCTTAACCCTCTGGTGAAGCACGTAACCCAACTCTCCGCTCACGCTGTCAACAGGATGTTTGCCACTTACATGCCGAGCACAACGTGGATAGCATATCTAATACCTTTCAGTGAGGCTGCAGCTCAAACGCATGGGCTCCACCTTAACTGGCACATTATTTTTCATCACCTAAGGCCTCCACTGAGGTACCATGTGTTTCTTTATCAAAGCAGCAGACTTTTAGAGTTGACATGGGCCCCACTCCACCCAGAGAGAGGCTGTTAAAGGCCCCGCACACCCACTTCCTGTGTGCTTCTTCTCTCATCTTACTGAGCCGTGACATTCTTTGATTCCTGTCCGCCGCAGCTCCAGTGCAAACCAGTCAGCTATGGAAGCCCGCAACAAACAGTCCAAAGAAACGGCTAATAAGACGTTTTATGCCACTCCATGAAAAACAGCTTTTGAACAAGTGATTTTGCAATGCTTTGATTTATGCCTCTCTGTTCTCCATTTGAAAGAAACATGCTGTGCTAAAAGGATGAACAGTTTCCCTTCTGGTCAGGTTATACATAAACACTGATATATACTCAAAGCTAAGTGTCAGTGTGTTGGTTGTAAGGCTTCTTTCCAACATTTTTTTAGACATGAACCTGACGAACCGACAGTAGCACACGCTTTCTGCCGCTGCGTTAGTCCAGGTGTGCACAGATGTGAAAATGAGCTATAAGCTCACTGCAAATTATTTTCCCTACATTCCTCACATTCCCCAACTATCTGTTTTCACTGCTGATCTGCACCAACCTCCTCTGTGTTGGCAGTGATGGAGGTGACAAGCTCTCAGAGACGAGGCTAAGGGAGAAAGTGATCAAAATGTCAAAAGGCCCCATCGTCTTTCCTACATTGGAGCAAGACACAGACTTCAGACAGACAGTCTTTGTGGTCATTTTGTGTCTCTTTGCGGTTGTTTTGTGATGATTTGTGGCTGTTTTGTGTCTCTTTTTTGGCAACTTTGTCTCTGTGTGCTCTTTTTGTCTCTCTTTGTGGCCACTTTGTCCCTGTGTGCTCTTTACGTGTCTCTGTAGTTGTTTTGTGTCACTTTATGGTTGTTAGGTGTCACTTTGTGGTTGTTTTGTGTCTCTTTGTGGCTGTTTTGTGTCTCTTTGTGGCTGTTTTGTGTCTCTTTGTGGTTGTTTTTTGTCTCTCTGTGGCCACTTTGTCTCTCTGTGGTCTTTTTGTGTCTCTGTAGTTGTTTTGTGTCTCTTTGTGGTTGTTTTGTGTCTTTTTGTGGGTGCTGTGTGAGTCTTTGTGGCTGTTTTGTGTCTCTTTGTGGCTGTTTTGTGTCTCTTTGTGGTTGTTTTGTGTCTCTTTGTAGTTGTTTAGTG